>NC_137599.1:5540461-6188542 GCF_963210335.1 Falco punctatus | reverse complement strand
CCCCAACCCTTCCCAGTGCCTCCAACCCCTCCCAGTGCCCCCAACCCCTTCCAGTCCCCCCAGTGCCCCCCAGTTTGCCCCCGCCTGGGACAAGGAGGCGTGGGCGACGCTGAGGCCGTTTATGGGGCTGGCGGGATGCATGGACGCTGCATTACAAAACGAGGACCAGTACATACATACGTACATATATATATAGTATATACACCCACAGGTATACGTGTGAGATTAAATAACCCCAGCACCCCCCCGGGGCTCTTCCTCCCCGCCCCCCACTTAAATACTTCCCCCCCCCCCCCCAAGTGGCTCCAATCCAGTCGGACACACACCCCGACCCCATCCCTCCCACGTGCCCGTGCCCTCCTCCTCCCCCTCCCAGTATAACCAGCTCTGGCTCCCAGTTGCCCCCACATCCAGTTACTGTCGGAGACTCGGTACTTTGGGGGGGAGGGGCGAGGGGGCAAAATAGAAACGAAAATAAAGGGATTCCCCCTGGGCCGAGGGGCTGGGACCCCCCTACCCAGCTGGGGTTGGCCAGTGGGGGGGTGCATCCAGCCCCAGAGAAATACTGTGATTTATTGGGGGGGAGGTATTTACAGTTGGGGGGGGTAAGAGCATCGCCCCCACCCTGGAGGAGGACCCCTGTGCATTATTCCCCCCGCCCCCAGGGAAGGCGAAAGCCCTGGGCTTGGGGAGGGTGGTGGCAGGTGCTAGGGGGCCCTGGGGGCAATCCCCCCAGCCGTGCCCCTGCAGTGGGGTACCAGGAAGCCCCCAGATCCCCGGGGGGGTCGCGGAGGGGCTGGTGTCACCCCCATGCCCACTGCAGAGGTTGGCAAAGGCTGAGGGGATCCTTCTGGCCCGGTGGTGGTGGCACTGGTGGGGTGGGGTGGGGTGGGGGGGCACCTTGGGTCCCCCCCTCCATGGCGAAGGTCCGTGGTGTCCCAGGCACAGAACCCGAGGGGGGCACCTCGCTGTGGGACCGGGGTAAGTCCGCAGGGGCGGGGGGGCAAAGGCAACCAGCCCCTTCCCAGCCGGTGCTCCAGGTGAGTCCCAAGAGGAAGAGCTGGGGGGAGAGGGGGGGGAGAGGGGGGCGCTTCCAGCATACCCCCGCTTCGCTGCCCAGTATGGCTCACATGTTGGGGGGGCAGTTCTGTCTGCCCTCCCCCCCCCCCAACAGCGTCCAACCGGGGTGCCAGCTCTCCGGGGTGCCAGCTCTGTGTCCGGGGGGGAAGAGGGGGTCAAGTTGAAGGGAAGGGGGAGGCCGGGGGGGGGGGGGCATGCCCCCCGCCCCAATTGGTCCATCACGTCACCACGAGACTCACACTGGACACAGACACGAACGCGGGGTGTCCGCACCACCCCACCCCCCCCGGACACCACCCCCCCCCCACAAGACGTGCCCTGCTCCCCCCTTTGCTGTCTGTGCCCCCAGGGGGGAGTGGGGGGCACCAGGGGCTTTGGCGGGGGTCTTGGCTCCTCCCTGGTGGGAAGGGGGGAGGGAACGGGGACAGGGCTGGGGGAGAGAAGCCCCCCCCAAATCGCTGTGGTTTGAGGGTGGTTTAAGTCGGGTTGGAATTTTTCAAAGTCTGCAGCTTGGCCTCCAGTTCGGAGATCTGAAAAACAGCAAAGGGGAGAGAGGTCTCAGCGGGGGGACAGGGGGGCGGGGGGCGGCACAGGGCCGGGGTGGAGGGGAAGGGGAAACAGACACGGGGACACGGAGACACGGGTGTGGGCAGAGACATGGGCATGAACATGTGGCCGGGGGGGACAGGATGAGGGCATAGGGATGGGGACATGGGGGGGGACACGGGGGGGACACTGGACTTGGAGGGCGCACAGGACAAGGGGGTCAGGACACAGGGGAGCTGGGGTGGGCAGAGACGAAGGGCTGGGGGGATAAAGGGGGGATGACAGGCAGGGGGCCAGCACAGACAGGGTGCTGGAGGGCCGGGGAGGGGCTGGGGGGGCACAGGGCTGGGGGCACAGGGGCGGGCAGGGGGGCTGTTGGCAGGCTGGGGGTGAGTCTCTGTGGGACATCGGGGGATGCTTTGGGGGTGACAGGAGGAGGGCACAGGGGTGGGCAGACTGGGGGGCTCTGCTGGGGGCCAGGGGACCTCCCTGCTGCCCGCCTGCACCCTGGTGCCCCCCAGCTGGGCAGGTGCTGGCCCCCCGCTGCCCCTCACGGCAGGTGCTGCGGGATCCTGGGGGATCCACCAACCCCGCAGAGGATCTGCTATGACCCAGCACAGCTCTGGTCCCACACGCTGGGGGGGATCCAGTGTAGCTAGCATGGAATCCAGTGCGATCTGTTGTGGGATCCAACATGACCAGCATGGGATCCAGAGGATCAAGTGTGACCGTGCCTTGTGCAGATCTACCAGGAACCACTGCATGATCCCGCACAAGCAGCCTGGGATCCAGTGCCCAAGATCTCTTTTGATCCATTATGGGATGTCAGACCCTGAAGCAGGATCCACTGCAACCCAAACCCTAGGCAGATCCACTGCAATCCAGTGTGGGATCCAGTGCCAGGAGGAGGATCGGGCGTTCGCCAGCACCCGATCAGATCCACTGCGATCCAGTGCAGGGCACAGTGGCAGGAGCACAATCCGGTGGGAGCCGGCACCCAAAGCAGATCCACCGCAATCCGGCATGGGATCCAGCAGCCGGAGCTCAGTCCGGAGGGGAGCCAGCGCCCCATGCAACTCCGCTACCACCCGGCGTGGGATCCAGTGGCTGGCAGGAGCCGGTGCCTGAGCAGATCTGCTGTGATCCATCCTGGGATCCAGCGGCGACAGGAGCCCATGGGCCGCGACGGCGGCGTGGCAGGAGCGGCTGGTGGAGCGGGCTGGGTGGCGGGGCCGAGGCTGGGGCCGGCCGTGCCCGGGGGGCTCAGGGGCAGCCCGCGTCCCGGCGCCCAGTGCCCACCTTCTCCTGCAGCTTCTCCATCTCCTCCTTGTGCGCCAGCTCCGACTCCTCCAGCACCCGCCGCTGCGCCGTCTCCTTCTTCAGGAACTCTATCTCCCTGTGGGGGCCAGCACATGGGTGCACGTCACCCACACCCAGCACCGGGGAGACCCTCGGGAGGTGGGGCAGGTCAGGGGGGACCCCGGGTGACAGGGAGGGACCGTGCTCAGTGGGGTGGTGGTGCCCGGGGATCTCCCAGGGGACGGTCCCTGCCCAGGGGATGGTCCATGCCCACGGATGAGGGATGCCCAGGGACGAAGGAGTTGGTGCCCCAGGGATGGGTCCATGTCAAGGGGAAGATCCCTGCCCGCGCGACGGAGGGTGCCCAGGGAGGATTTGGTGCTTTCAGGGATGGGTTTCTGCCCAGAGGATGGTCTGTGCCTGGGGAACAGTTCATGCCCAAGGGATGGGCCATGCTCAAGGGCAAAGGGCGCCCATGAAGGGGTCAGTGCCCCACGAGTGGGTCCATGCCAAGGGCATGGTCAGTGCCCAGGGAAGGGTCCATGCCCAGGGGGATGCTCTGCGCCCAGGGAGGATCGGTGCCCAGGGCCCAGTGCTGCCCTCACTTTTGCTGGTACTCCTTGATGAGCCTCTTGGCCTTGCTGTACTTGCGCTCCAGGGTCTGGTACTGGGCCTGGGTCTCCTTGAGGTGCTCATCCACAGCCTGGCAGAGGTTCTGTGCCTCCATCCAGTACCCCTCCAGCTTCTCCATCCGCTCCTTGTTCTCCTCCACGCTCTGCTCCAGCTGGGCCTTCTCAGCCCGCCAGCGCGCCTTCTCCTGCTCCAGGCAGTGCAGCTGGGGGACAGCAGGGTCAGGGCATGGCATGGCATGGCCAGGGAGCAGGCATGACATGGCACAGCACGGCACGGCACGGCACGGCACGGCACGGCACAGCACGGCATGGCACAGCACGGCATGGCCAGGCATGACACGGCATAGCACAGCACGGCACGGCATGGCCAGGGAGCAGGCATGACATGGCACAGCACGGCACGGCACGGCATGGCACGGCATGGCACGGCACGGCACGGCATGGCACAGCACGGCATGGCCAGGCATGACACGGCATAGCACAGCACGGCACGGCATGGCCAGGGAGCAGGCATGACATGGCACAGCACGGCACGGCACGGCACAGCACAGCACGGCACGGCATGGCACGGCACGGCATGGCCAGGCATGACACGGCATAGCACAGCACGGCACGGCATGGCCAGGGAGCAGGCATGACATGGCACAGCACGGCACGGCACGGCATGGCACGGCATGGCACGGCATGACCAGGCATGACATGGCATAGCACAGCACGGCACGGCACGGCACGGCATGGCCAGGCATGACACGGCATAGCACGGCACGGCACGGCACGGCACGGCACGGCATGGCCAGGCATGACACGGCACAGCACAGCACGGCACGGCACGGCATGGCCAGGCATGACACGGCATGGCCCAGCACGGCACGGCACGGCATGGCCAGGCATGGCACGGCACGGCACAGCACGGCACGGCACGGCATGGCCAGGCATGACATGGCATAGCACAGCGCGGCACGGTGAGAGGGCTGGGGAAGATGTGGGGAGGTAAGAGGGGATCGGGGAGATGGAGACCCAGGGGGGGCCAGGGAGATGGAAGGGGGTCCCGTCTGCCCGCAGGGAGCCAGGTCACCCACTCACCTTCCTCTTCAGCTGCTGGATCTCGGCCTCGGTGACGGCATGCTTGATCTGGAGCTGCAAGAGAAGCCAGGTGTTCAAATGGGGCACGCGGACATGCTGCCATGTGTGGACACGCTCCCCTGGCAGCCCCCGTCCCCTCCTCACCTCCTTGAACTTGTGCACCAGCTTTTCAGGGTCCATCTCCACAGGGGAGAGTGTGTCCTCGTTCTCGGCCAGCTCAAACACCTCAATGGCCATCTCCCCGCTGGGGAACATGGGGCTCATCTCCTCCTCCTCATCTGTAGCGTACTCGCCCGTCTGCAGAGGACATGGACTAGCGTTGGCACATGGTGGTCCCCAGCCTGACACCCCAAACCCATCCCACCTGAGGAAACTGAATCACCAGCCCCATATGGGGTGGGGGAACCACATCTGTCCCCTCCTGGGTGGGTGCTGTCCCACTCACCTCCTCGTCATCCTCGGTGTACTGGGTGTAGCGCTGCTCGATCATCTCCCGCTGCCACCGCTCCTGCTCCAGCGTCTGCTGGATCAGCTGCGCCACCTCACTCTGCTCCCCTGGCTTCTCCCGCCCAATGAGGAACCTGTGGGGACAGCAGGGCTCAGCCGGGGGTGGGGGGCTCTGACCACGGGGGGGGGGGCAAATCGGGGACACCCAGGTGGCACATCCAGGAGACAGTGGGAAGGCTCAGCCAGGGGACGCCCAGGTGGCACAACCAGGGGACATCCCTGCTGGGACAGGCAGTGTTCCTGGGGGGAAATCCCAGGGGGGGAATTATGAGGCCTCTGGATGAGTTGGGGCGCTGAGGGGATGCTGGGATGATGGGGGGGGGCAGAGAGCACTAGGGTGGCACAGGGCAGACAGTGGGCATGGGGACTGGAGGGACAGAGGTATTTTGGGGCAGGGGGACAGCCCAGCCTGGGAGCTGGGGTGCTCTGGGGACAGGCCATGGGGCAGGGTGCACAGGGGCGGTCCCCCGGCCCCCCAAACACCCCAGCCCTGGGCCCTACCGGACACGGCCCTTGGTGTTCCTGAGGACGGAGGCGGCGAAGCTCTGCGTCACCCCTACCAGGCTGGTGCCGTCCACCTCCACAATGAGATCATTCACCTGGATCCTGGGGACAAGGAGACCATCGCAACGGGCCCACCCCTTGCCCACCTCCCCAACATCTCCCACCCCAGGGAACATCTGGCACATCTGCCTGCTCCCACACCAGCTTCTCCATCACCAGCCAAGCCCACAGGCATGCGGCAGTGGGGACCGTGGTGGGTGTTTGGGGCCAGGCAGCCCTTACCTGCCATCCCGGTGGGCCGCCCCACCCTCTGTCACCGTCTTGACGAAGATGCCCAGCTTCTCCAGGCCCATGTCGGCCCCTGCGCCCATGCCAATGATACTGATCCCCAGCCCTTCGGAGTCTGCAGAGACAGACAGCTGTGTCCTGGCAGGGTGCAGCAGCCACCCAACATCAATGGAGTCACCTCCAACCCGTCCCCAAGGTGCCGCAGGGGCGCTGGGGCGCGGGACAGAGTGAGGACCCACCTTTCTCCAGCTCCACAGGGAAGAGATCAAGCCGCTCCACTCTCTTCTCCAGCTCGTACTCGGCCGACGCGGCCATGGGGTCGACATCTTCGTTGCGGCGGTCGTAGTCTTCGTTGGAGTAAGTGCTGAAGACCTGCCAGGGCGGAGGGAGCTGCTCAGCGAGGCACCGGGATGGGGCAGACAAGCACCGCAGCCACCCACAGCACCGGCAGCCCGAGGGGGCATCCCGGCGTGGGGGGAGCCCTGGGAAGGGGCATGGGGGGCATTACTGAGCCTGTGAGATACTGGAGAATCCCCCCCCAAGAGTGAGGGGGAGTGTGAGGAAACTCAGATGGTTTGGGGGTGGCCCTGGCAGCAGTGATGGTGCCATGCCCTGCCCACTGTTGGAAGGACAGGTGGATGATGGATATATGGATGGATGGATGAATGGATGTACTGAGGGATGAACAGATGGACTGAGGGATGAATGGCTGGATGGACGGATAGATGGATAGCTGGATGGATGGAAGGATGGAGGGATGGAAGGATGGAGGGATGGATGAATCGAAGGATGGATGGATGGAAGGATAGATGGATGGATGGATGGATGGAAGGATGGATGGATCGAAGGATGGAGGGATGGATGAATCGAAGGATGGATGGATGGAAGGATAGATGGAGGGATGGATGGATGGATGGATGGATGGATGGATGGATGGATGGATGCATGGATGGGTGGATGGATGGATGGATGGATGGATGGATGGATGGATGGAAGGATGGATGGATGGATGGATGGATGCATGGATGGATGCATGGATGGATAGATGGATGGATGGATGGATGGATGGATGGATGGATGAGTGGATGGATGGATGGATGGATGGATGGATGGGTGGATGCATGGATGGATAGATGGATGGATGGATGGATGGATGAGTGGATGGATGGATGGATGGATGGATGAGTGGATGGATGGAAGGATGGATGGATCGAAGGATGGAGGGATGGATGAATCGAAGGATGGATGGATGGAAGGATAGATGGATGGATGGATGGATGGATGCATGGATGCATGGATGGATGGTGTGTGCAAGCACTGGCTGCTCTGTGACACAGTTTGGTGTGAGCACAATTGGCTTGTTCCCCTGCTCCTCCCCTCTCCTTCCCTAGTCAGGGGCTTCTCAGCTCTCAGCCCACCACCTTCTCATGGTCCAAACGGCCCCACGGGAGCAGGGAAGGGCCCTGCTCTCAGGGCAGCCTCACCTCTGCCCTTCCCTGCACCTTACCCCTGCCTGGATACCTCCATCCAAGCCTGAGCTGCCAGCCTGAAGCCCAGGGACCCCAACCCACCATTGTCCCTGGGAGAGGTAAATCCCACCCTAGGTGTGGGGGTTGGGGGGGTTGGTTTATTCCCCTCATTTTCCACCTGGCAGGTTCAGTTTCCACCTCCCTGTGCTCGCCTGGAGGGATGCCTGGGCACAGGGAGCACCAGGGACTCTGCAGGCCTCGGGGGTCCATGGGCCACCCCTGTGCCCAGGTCTCTGTCCCTCCCAGGCCCACTGTTCCCCATCAGGCTTCACTTGCAGGGTGCTTGGGCACTGAGGAGGGGTCAGCCTTGGGGCTGGGGCTGCCCCTGTCCTCTGGGTCTGGGGACATTGAGGTCCCCAGCCACCTTCAGTCCCAAGGGAGCAGGGATGGGGACGCCTGGGACTGCCGAGGCCTCGTGGCAGCCCCATCCGAGGCCAGGGACGGAACCCAGCACGGGGCATCGAGCCAGAGCGGGGCGACGGAAGGCAAAGGAAGTCGGGACCACACACGTACGGTCCTCTAATGTGTTAAATCCCGGGGGACACTGACCCCCATCATGGGGCACCCCTAAACCCTCCCACACCTGGTCCACAGGAGTTAGCAGCTCAGGAGGGGCTGGGGGCAACCCCACACTCACCCTTGGGCTGGGTGCCCTTGTGCCAGGCACTGAGGTCGGACAACGTCCCCAGCCCAGAGCCAGGAGTGGGGTGCCTTTTCCCCGCACCCTGGGGGGTTGCCAGCAGCCCTCCAGATGGGGACAGGCTGGCCGGGCACAGAGCCTGGCAGATGTCTCCAGAGGGGCCCCAGCTTGGTGATGCCGCCGGGCGAGTGGATTAGGGACAAGACCACAGCGTGAAAGCCTCGCAACAAAGGGTACAAGGGATGAGTGTCAAGGGCCATCGCACAAAGCCCGGTGACATTCACAGATGGGCAGGATCCACCCGGGTGGCTCCCAGGAGTGCTGGGGGTGAGCAGGGCAGGGGACATGCCTTCGTACCCCGTCCACACACAGTCCCCGGGGTGCTGCAGGCACCTGAGCCCACAGCTGCAGGCACACATCCTGGCTCATCCTGCTGTGCCCCCCACCCCTGTCTCCAGGTCTGGGGGGGGTGGGATGTGCCAGGGGCCTGGAGGAGGTTCCAAGGGGGAAGCAGCCGGAGCCAGCACAAGCCCAGGGGAAGGGGCAGCATGTGTGCCCCACCTCAGGGTGCAGGGTGCCCACCTTGGGGCCCGCGCTGGGACTGGGTGGGGGTCCCCAGTGCTCCTGGCCCTAACCGCTACAGCAGGTTTGCGGGGCTCAGCATCACCCGTGCACCCAAGGGGGAAGCTGGAGTGCTCAGACGCTCAGGTTCCCTCCCCACCGTCTCATGTGGGACCCCAACCATCACCCCGAAGCGGAATGTGGGCAAAAGCAAGAGGCTAAAGGCTGTGCTGGGGCGAACAGGGCACCCCAAAAAGCCCAGCTGCCCATCCATGGAGGGGACACCCTCCCCAGGGCTGGCCTGGCAGGCTCCCATAGGACCAAGTCTCCCCCCAGCATGCAGCCACCCAGCACACTGCCACTGCTGTCCCCTGCCCGGGCCACGGTGGTCCCCGTCCCCCCATCCCAGGTGGGGCCACCCACCCGCTCTGACTCAGAGCCAGAATATAGGCCGAGCTCTAAAAATAACCCAGCTCCGGCACAAAGCAATCGCTGCTTCTCCGGTTGGGGGGATACAAGCAGGAGAGAACACCCCGAAATAGCTGCACGGCCCCTTCCCACCCCATCGCCACGGGAGCATCCCAGATGGGGACCCCAAAACCAGCCAGGGAACGGGGGAGACGGGCGATGCTACCCCCGCCCGGCCATGCCGCCAAGACACTTCCCCTTCCTCCACTTCCCGAAACAGTCCTGGGTGCTGGGCTGGGCCCATGGGCAGGGGCAAAAGCCCCTCCACTGCCACCTCATCCCCGGGGACCCGCGGTTTGGGAGGATCCCCAGCACCGAGGGACCACAGGGGACCACGGGCAGAGGGTGGCGGTGCAGCCACGGCACCCAGCACCCTGCACCCAGATATTTCGGGCATCCCCACCCAAAATATGGGGTGGGTCTTGGCCCGTCCCAGGCATGGCAGTGGGTTGGCAGCGGGTGCTGCGCATGGCCCACTCCAGTGAGTGCCAGCACCACCCCTCCCCATCACACCGGCCCCGGGGGGACCCCTCGCTGGTGGGGGTGCTGTGCCATGCCAGGGCAAGGGCCTTCATTAGCCAGCTCGTCAGGCCTGGGTGGCCGCCCTCATTCCCCCAGCACAAGAGTACGGCCAAGCGGGATGCCAGGCCCTGTGGCTGGGGGGGGGAGCACAGACCCCCACCCCACATCCCTGTCCCTGGCACCAGTCCCCTCCAGGGGTCATCCACCCACCCTGGGGTACCCCCCATCCCCAGCTGCCGCCCACCCCAGGCTGCCCCCCCTCCGCAGCTGCCCCTCCATCCCCAGGCAGTCTCACCTGGATGGGGGCTGTGCTGAACTGGATCTTGCGGTTGGGGACAGGCTCCTCTTCCTCGGACAGCCCAGGGATCTCCACACAGCCTGACTCGGGCTCGTACAGCCCTTCAGCCTCCTCTTCCTCCTCCAGCCCACTGCCCCCCGAGTCCTCCCCGAGCCCACTGTAGGCACTTATGTCCACCAGGTCCGCCTCAGAGAAGTCCTCCTTCTTGGCCTCCTCGTAGGTATCGCCCTCCTCCGCCCGCTCGCCCTTGACGCCCTCCTCGCCTGCAGCTGCCCCCAAGCCCCCTTCCAGCCGGGGAGCGGTGGGCACCTGACCCTCGGCCCCCTTAGCCGGCTGGGGTGCAGGCACTGGTTCGCCTGCCACCGTCGCCTCCTCCTCCTCCTCCTCAGCCTCACCGCTCTCCTCCACCTCCACCGGCTTGATCTTGCAGACCTCCTGCACCCGTGGGGCAGCCGTCTCCTTCTCCGCCGGCCGGCCGCTCTTCCCCACTGCCTTCTCCTCCTCCGGCGGCCGGCTGCGGGCCAGGGCAGCGTGGCCATCACCCAGCCGCCCGGCCTCGGGGCTTGGCAAGAAGACGCGGGGTCGCTTGCCCACCACCTTGGCATTGAGCGGTCCTCCTGCTCGCCCGGGTGCCTTGTGCAGGTTGTTTCGGAGGTCGGCCTTCTCGAAGACAGCGCTGAGCTGGCTGACGGTGGGCGAGACGGCTTCGGTGTCTAGCTTGTCCAAGGACTCGGTGCTGCCGTTGAACCTCACCACCACGTCCAGCTTACGGTCCTGGAAGCCAGCTCGTTCCTTGCGCAGCAAGAGCTTGGTGGTGGTGGCCTTCTCCTGCGGGCTCCTCTCGAAGATCTTGCGGGTCTCCTGCAGCTTGGAGAAGGGCTTGTCGGGCTTGGAGTCGAAGCGGCTGACCCTCTCCGAGACACTGGTGCCCAGCTTGAGGAGGCTGCCCTGGTCCATGCTCTCGCTGAGGCTGCCGGCGCGGGGCAAGGAGAGGCGGACGGGCTTCTCCTTGGCCTTGGCCAGGTCGCAGGCGCCCTCGGGGCCGGGCGCCGTCCCCATCTGCAGGAACATGTTCTTGATGCGATGGACGTTGGAGCCATACTTCTTACCCCGGCTCTTCTTGCCGTCTTCTCCGTCAGCCTCCTTTGTGGGCGCCAGGGCCTGGATGGTGGCCTCGTAGGCATTGCGGTGGGGGGACGCGCTCCGCAGCCCCCCGCCGCCCGCCGCCCCGCCGGAGGGAGCCCCCCCGCCGGCGGCCGCCCCGCCGCCTGCCTCCGTCCTCAGCATGCCGGCCCCGGGCCGCGCCGCATCGCCCGCCGCCGCCAGCGCCGCTCCCCCCGCCCGCCGCGGCCCCTCGCCGCCTGCCGCGGCGTGGGGAGGGGGCGCCGCGGGGGGCCGCCGCACACCTGCACCGGCCCGCGGGGGGCTGCGGGGCCCGGTCAGGCCATGTCCATCCCGGGGGGGCCCTCCGGCCCGGCCCTGCCTCCCTCCTCCCTTCCCCTCCGCTTCCCCTTTCTCTGTGGCGGCGATGGAGCCGCGGCGGCTGCGATCCGCCCGCCCCGCTGCCCGCAGCGCCCTCTGGGTCTTAGCGGCGCCGCCGCCGCCACCGCCGGGACCCCGGCCCCGCTCGCCGCCCCCCGGCCCGCGCTCCCCGCGCTGTGCCGCGCCGCCTGGCCCCCTCCCCCGGCCCGCGGGTGGTGCCACCCCCCGGTCTGTCCCCGTGTCCCCCTCCGGCTCTGCCTCCCACCGCGCCTGCTTCTGCCCCTGTCCCCCCGGTCTGTCCCCGTGTCCCCCTCCGGCTCTGCCTCCCACCGCGCCTGCTTCTGCCCCTGGGCCCCCCGGTCTGTCCCCGTGGCCCGCGGGCTGGTCCCGATGGCCCCTCGGTCCCGTACCCCCACCCCCACCCCCGTCTGCGACCCATACCCCCTGGATCTGCCCCTACCCCCTCCTCCCTCCATGCTCCGTGCTGTCCCCACATCCCCTGTTTTTGTACCCATGCCCCACCGTCCCATCCCCATAGCCCCCCGGGTGTGTACCCATGCCCCCCCCCTCCTGTCCCCGTGTTCCCCCCTCCTGTCCCCATATCCCCCCTGAGTCTGTACCCACATCCCCCCATCTCATCCCCTTAATCCCCCCCGAGTTTGTACCCACATCCCCCCATCTCATCCCCTTAACCCCCAGTTTGTACCCACGTCCCCCAGTCCTGTCCCTGCACCCCTCCCGGCTCTGTCCCCACATCCCCCTGCGCCTCCTCCCTGTGTCCCCTCAGCCTTGTCCTTGTGTCCCCCTGCTCCCATCCCTCGGGATCCCCACACCCGTGCCCAACACCCCTCCACCTCGAGGTGTCCCCACGGGACCCCTATTTACTTTCTGTCCTCATAAATCCATCTCCGGGGTGCAGCACGTCCCCGTCCCCCGTCCCCGTCCCCCCCGACGGCTCCACCCAGAGGGGAAACTGAGGCAGGGGTACCCGGGGGCGGGGGGGCGCAGTGGGCTCCCCTGCCTTCCTGCACCACCCGGGGGATATTTGGGGGCGGTTATTGGTGGGTTTGCTGCCTTCCCACTGGGCACCGGGCGGGGGGGGGGGGGGGCAGAGCCGACAGCTGGGGGCCATGCTGGGGGTCCCTGCTGCGGGACAGCACCCCGGGGCTGGGGGACACGGTGGGGGGCTGCCTTGCTCCCCCAGGCCAGCGAGCGCGCAGGCACCAGGACCCTGCGGATGCCCCGCGCCGCCACACGCAGCCTCGCGGCCCTTTGTCCGTGACGCGGCGTGACGAGGCGTGACGCGCTGCGGTGCGACGTCTCCCCACACGGCCACCCCCTTCCCCTTCCGCCACCACCAGCCATGCCCCCCGAGCCCCGCCAGAGGGTCTGGCCCCCCGCCACCGCCAGCCCCCCCGGTGTCCCGGCACCCTCCGGTCCGTCCTGCCAAGCAGTCCCGTGCGGGCGCACACGCATATGACACGCGTGCTCCTGTCCCGGTGTGACACGCGTGTGCAGAGCAGCGATGCTGGCAGGCCGCCTGCCACGCATGTGCGGGGGTCTCAGCTGTCCCCAGGTATCCCCCCACCCCGCTGTGCCCCAGCCCCCACTGCCATCCCACTGCCCGTGAGCTGGGACACCAGGACCAGCCCACCCAGGGGACGCCCCACCGGACCCCCTCTCCGGGCAGCCCCAGTGCTCCCCGTGTGCTGGAGGGGCACCAGGATGAGCCCACCCAGGGGACACCCCACCGGACCCCCCCTCTGGGCAGCCCCAGTGCTCCCCGTGTGCTGGAGGGGCACCAGGATGAGCCCACCCAGGGGACACCCCACCGGACCCCTCCTCCGGGCAGCCCCAGTGCTCCCCGTGTGCTGGAGGGGCACCAGGATGAGCCCACCCAGGGGACACCCCACCGGACCCCTTGCTCTGGGCAGCCCCAGTGCTCCCCGTGTGCTGGAGGGGCTGGGTGCCACAGGGCCTTGGTGGCAGGAGGTGGCCCCGGTGGGGTGCCTCGCGTGGGACCCCCCCAGGCGGACCCCCCTGTAACACCCCTACCAGGCCAGCCCCGCTGCCTCCGTCAATCAGCCCTGGCCCCACTCCCGGAGGTGGCACCGAAGATGGAGGCCCCCAAGCTGCTCCGCGCCTGGGTGCTGGCAGGCGAGTGGCAGCCCTGTCTGCCCCCGGGGGGGACACGGCCAGGCTGGGGGGACCCCCTGCGGGGAGGGGATGGGGGGACCCCCAGAGGAGGGTGGGGATGGGGGCTGCCGGTGGCGGGGGGACAGGACGGGGACAGGGCTGAACGTGACAGAGCTAAATAAAGCCGTCCTGTCCCTGGTGCCAGCTGGGTGTGGGATGGCGGGGGGGACACACCAAGTGGGAGCTCTCCGTGATGGGTCCAGGGCAAGGGAGGGTGCTGTCCCCATCCCTGTCCCTGCCCCTGTCGCCCCCCAGCTCCTAAATATCGCCCACCCTGCTGTCTCGGGATGCCTGGCACTGCAGGGACACATTTCTGCCCCAGCCCGGTGTCCCCAGGGGGGTCTGCGGGCACCTGTGGGTCTCCCTGGGGTCTCTGGGCAAGGAGGAAACTGAGGCAGGGAAGGAGCCATGTTCCCCAGCCCCGGCTCTAGCCCTGTGCCTGCCACAGTCATGGCCCTGGGGGAGTCCCAGCCCACCCTCCCCAACCACCAAGTCCTCCCCAACCACCGCGTCTCCTCCGAGACCGGAGCCATCTTCGTCCATGAGCTGGAGCGGGAGCTGTTCCAGGATGCCTTCCTCACTGGGCACGAGGATGATGGCGGTGAGGGCCAGGCCAAGGGGAGTGGGGACAAGGGGGGGGTCCTGCAGTTGTGAGGGGGCTGGGACTGTTAATGGGGGGCACCAGCTAATGCCTGCTCCCCACCAGGCATGACCCCAGCTGGACCATCTGTCCCTCTCCCTCCCTTCAGGATGGTACCCTTCCATCCCTCCCTCCCTCCCTCCATCTACCCCACCGTCCCATCAGGCTGTTAAGCCCACCCGGGAGCAGCATCCCTTCATCCCCCACCCCTGTGGCAGGGGTCCTGCTTGCAGGGCAGGGGTCCACTCGCAGCACAGCCTGATGGCATGCGTGTCCCCATGTCTGTGTCCATCCCCACCTGTCTGTGTGTCCCACAGCTGCCCCCATCACCTTCCAAGCCCACCTCCAGGACCACCCTGACCTGCCGCGGTGGCTGCGGTACATCCAGCGTGACCCCCACCAGCCGGGCTACCTCTATGGCTGTCCCATGGCCACGGAGGTGGGCACCCACACCATCGAGGTAGGTGCCCACCTCACGGCCCCGTGCCAGAGGGTGACATGGGGAGCTGGGGGCTGGCATCTTCGGGGGTCTCTCCTCTGCTCGCAGGTGCTGGCATACAACCGGCACACCTACGAGACAGCGGCACAGCACCTCATCATCACCATCTTTCCTGCTCCAGGTACGGGCCATGCACCCCAAAACCACACTGGGGTGCCCCGAAGCCCCCCCAGGTGTTCCCATCAGTGTCACATGTCCCCACAGGTGGGGAGCCGCCGTACCAGGGCGAGTTCCTGGTGGGGAACAGGAACGTGGAGGAGCTGCTGCCAGCGGCCATGCGGGACATCTTCCTCCAGGCCACGGCCGGCGTCTGGGAGCGGGATGACCTCCATGTCATCAATGTCACCTCCACGCTGGACCGGGGTGGCCGCGTGCCCCTACCCATCGAGGGGCGCAAGGAGGGGTACGGGCAGACCTGGGGGGTCCTGGGGTTGCTCCTGGGCAGACCCCCAGCCTCCGTGTGGGGGTCTGGGGGGGGCCACCTGCAGCCAGTGCCCCCCACCCTGGCAGGGTGTACGTGAAGGTGGGCTCCCGTGGTGCCTTCTCATCGTGCCTGGCAGCGGCCACCTCACCGCAGAGCCGGTTCCGCTGCAGCCTGGGCCAGCAGCCCCTCGCCTCCTGCTACGACACCTTCGCCCCCCACTTCACCATCCGCTGGTGCAACCTCACCTTGGTGAGACCCCCGCCCCCACCACCCCCTTGCAATGACCCCCATGGGGACCCCCCACCTCCCCTAACCATCACCCCATTGCAGCTGCAGGTCTGGCCCAGCCCAACAGCGCTGGGACCCGTGTGGGGTTCTGGGGTGCTGGAGGAGGGTGGGGATTTCCAGCCCCCCACCGAGGTGCCCCCCCAGGACCTGCTGCCCGGGTACCTGGTGACGCTGCTGGTGCCGCTGGCGGTGGCCGCACTGCTCTGCCTGCTCCTGGGCCACCTCATGTGCTGCCGCAGGGAGGGAGTGTGAGTTGGGGGAGCACACTCAGGGTGGGGGTCCCCCCACCCCAGCCAGGGCATGGGCACCCCAAGCCGGGTGCCCTTTCTCTGGCCGTCCTGGCCCCAGGACAACCTGGGAGTGGTGAGAGCCCTTCTCACCATCTTTATTTTTTCATTCCCCTTTTTCCTCTGTTTTGTAGGCAAAAACGGGACTTGGAGACGTCTGAGTAAGTCCCTGCACCCAGGCTGAGCCGGGCGGGTGCTGGGGGGCTGCTCCTGGTGGGGGGCTTTGTTGTGGCTGAGAGGGGGGAGGGCCATTGGGGACAGGGATGGGGAGGGGTCAGCAAGCAGCTGCCTGTCTGGGGAATTTTATGGAGGTGGTGGAGCCTAAAGGTCTCCCCATCCCAGAGGGTCCCCCCCAGCCCCCCTCCTCCTCTCCACATGCCTCGCCCCCCCAGTAACCCCCCACAGGCACAGCTGGAGCACAAGAGCTGTTTTGCTTTTGCGATAGCCTTGGCTGGACTCAACACCAGCAAGGAGGACCCCGGTGGTGGGGTGCAGATCCCAGTGATGGAGGACCAACCCCAGTGATGGGGAGCAGACCCCAGTGATGTGGGACAAACCCTAATAATGGGGAGACAGAGACCCCCTCAAGCCGCACCCCCCACCAGGGAAGCATATGGGGACGCGGGCACAGCACCCAATTGTCCTCTTGCCCCTCAGCATCCAGCTGGTCCACCACACCACCATCCACGGTGACACAGAGGAGCTGAGGCACATGGCTCGCAGCCGGGATGTCCCACGGCCCCTTTCCACCCTTCCCATGTTCAACATCCGCACGGGTCAACGCATCAACCCCATGCCTGGTCCTCCGGATGGTGCCTGTGTCCCCCTTCTCCCGCAGTGAGCCAGGGTGGTGGGTGACACCAGGATGATGGCAGGGTGGGAGGGCAACCCCAGGGGTGGGTATGAGCAAAGGGGTGTCATGATGCTTTTGGGGGCACTTTGCAGGGGTCAAAAGCCCAGCAGCAGGCAGAACCCAGCCGAGTCAGGGATCTGCCTGCCCAGCAGGGCTCTGCCTGCCACCCAGTTATTGCCTGGAGCATTTTGGGGGGATTATCAGCACCTGGGGGGGTCATCAGGATCCACCTGCATCAGTGGGGCAACACAGAACACATGCATCCCAGCCCCTTCCTCTCCAGCCTCCCCTGCCCCGCTTGGCCTGATGAAATCCTTAAATAAGGGCTGTAGAAGCACTAGAGCTCTTCTGCTTTTTGGCTGGGGGAGGAGGGAGTAAACTGTTTTCTTTCTGTTTTCCAGGTGAGGGGGAGGCTGTGTTGGTTTTGCCTTCCCAGGGGTGACACCACCCCCAAGGTCCCTGCTGTGGGATGGGGGCTGTGGGGTGGGTTTTGGCTGATAAAGTGGCTGTTTAGTGATGAGATGTGGCTTTTCTGCTTTATTTTTGGCCCATTGCAAGCAGCCCAGCCTGGCCCTGGTGGCTGGGGTGGCCCCAGGGTGAGGACGGGGTTTGAGGGAGGTTTTGGGGTGCAACCTGCTGCTGGGCTCCTGGACGCAGTGTATTGAGTTTGCCAGTTCTCTGCCCCATCCCTGGATGTACCCTGAGGCTGGGGGGATGCTGAGCGCTGGGGGGATGCTGAGCACTGGGGGGGGGGGTGTCCTGGTCTGTTCCTCCTGTTGCAGGGAGGGTCCTGCTCCCCTCCACCCCCCTCTTCAGCTGCTTTGCTCTATCTGGGTGCCCTGCTTGCCCTTGCTCCCACCCTGCTCCACCCATGGCCCCCCGAAAGACTTGCACATCTCCCTCCAAAGGCTTGGACTAACCTTGCCACCCTGCTTCCCCCCCCAGCCCTGCAGAGGGAAAGGGGCCAGGGACAGTGGGGGGGGGATGGACACAGTCCCAGGGACCCGCGATGGCACCCTGGGGCATCCCAACAGCCCCCAGCTCACCTGGGTGCCCACGTCTGGCAGGATTCCGCCTGCAGCCCCCAGCTGCTCCAGCCGCTCGCCCCTTCCACCGCGCAGACCTGGGCATCCCGCTCAGCACCCCCATAACCCCTCCCCGGTCCCCCCAGGGGGTCCCCGCAGCCCAGCCTCAGCCCCTTGCCTCCAAAGAAAGAGCCTCTTTCACAGCATCCCCCCCCCCCTCGTGTGGGGCAGGCGCCAGGGTGGGGGTTAGGAAAACACAGGGGCTTGGCAAGGAACAAGGGGAGCCATTGACGGCTGGGGCAGGCGAGGAGAAAGGCGGCACTGAGGCCCCATCCTGCCTGCACAGCCCCCACGGTGCTGCTGGGGTCTCGCTCCTGCCCACCGCAAAGGGGCCTTCGGAGCGGTGAGTGTGGCACATGGTGGGCACTGCCACCCTGGCACGCCCGTGTGCTGCTGGTGGCCGCCCGGTTCCCTTTGCACCAGCAGGAGCTGGATGGGGCTGGCATCTGGGGGGCACCCGCAGGGGTGTGGGGTGCTTGCACCGTGGCACCCACACGCCTCTTGCAGCCCCGGGCAAGCACAGCCCCCTGCCCCAGTTTCAGCACATCTCCCTGTGCCCTCCCGCGCCCAGCTGCAATGTCCGTGCCACCCCCCTCCTCTTCATTTTTGGGGGGGCACCCTGTGCTGGGTGCCCCCAGCCTGGCATAGGCTGTCCCCCAGCCCCCCTTCCTCCCCTTGCTGCCCCCCACGCGTCCCCAGTTCTCCCCGCACTTGGGGGATGGACACACACCAAGGTCCCCTTCACGGTGGGTGCACAGCAGCTCTGCCCCCCAGATCCCAGCCCCACCCGCCCTACTGGGGGGTGGCTCCCCCTTTCCTTCCTCTCCCCCCGCAGGGCAGCGAGGGGGCTGAGCGAGGGGGAGGAGGGCTGGGGGGCTGGCGGGGGCTGGCAGGGGCCGCGCTGGGGTGGGAGGACGGGCAGGACGGGAGTGCAGAAGCGCGGCGGGAGCAGAGCGGGAGCAGCCGGGATGAGAGCAGGAGCAGAGATGAGGGGCTCCCGACCCCACCGCACCCCACCCACTCACCCAGGACCCCCACCCTGACCCACGAGAGCAAGAGCCGCTGGTGAAGAGCACCCCAGGTTTGTTGGATCATTTCACATGCTTTATTTCAGCAGTCAAAAAAAAAATAATTAAAAAAAAAAAAAACAAAACAATTTTCAAATTTTTATACATATACAAACTAGGTACAGACTCCGGGAGAGCCCGGAGCATCCGCCAGGAGATGGGCCAGCAAGCGGGGTGGGTTCGTGCCCCTCCGTGCCCGGGGAGGGATGGAGGGAGGGTGGGATGGATGGATGGATGGATAGATGGATGGATGGATGGATGGATGGATGGAGGAAAAGCTGCTGGAAGATGAGAGCGGAGCTGAAGATCCACCTGCTTAACCTGGAAAGCGGGGTTGTCCTTTTTCCCTTTCGAAGCTTTCAATTTTTTTGGCTCTCCCTTGCATTTGCTCCACGATTTGCTCATGGGATGGGTGAAGGGGGGGGAAATAGCACCTTCAGAAAATTCACAAGTTGAGCTGGACAGCAAAGGAGGTGGTGGTGGTGGAAATAAAATAGAGGGAAATTAAAACAAATGAAGCTAAGTCACGTCTTTGGAGGGTGTAGCACCAGGCGGTCCCAGGCTCGGGTGTTGCAGGACCAAAATAAGAGAATAATAATTAAGAAAAAAGGATAAAAATCCTAGGGGTAAGAAACCTCAGCGACTCCCGAGGGACCTTGAATGGAAGAAAATAAAAATAAAAGATCAATAGAGCAACAAAACAGGAGGAGGGTAAATATTAGAGAAAAATTAGCACCTTTGCTCTGAACCTGGCAGGAAAGTCCCGGCACAGCTGAAAAACCCCAAACGAAGCTAAAACTACTTGAAAATGAAACAAAATTAACCCCAAAATTAAAAAAAAAAAATAACACCAAAGCACAGCAGTGAGGTAGCCTTCCAGAAAAGGAGAGTACGCAGCGAAGGATCGGGTCTGCTCGGCGGCGGGGCAGCGGCTGCTCCCTGATGTGCTTGGGAATGAATTGATTTTGCTGCCTGAATAAAAATAAAATAAGGAGGGGGGGGGGGGGGGGGAACCAAAAACAAGGGAGTGGGTAGAGAGAGGGGAAACAACAAAAAAAAAGCAATTTATAACCAAAAGTTAAACATCTTCCTTGCAGCAAAAAAATTAATATCCTAATGAGATGCAAGAAGCAAAGAGGCCAGTGGGGAGAGGTCGGCTGGAGGGGGGGGTCGGCCGGTTCCGGCGCTCCGGGCTGGGGGCTCGGCACTGCAGGGGAGGCTCGGCACGGCCGCAGTGGCGCTTTCGGAGAGCTGAGCCATGCCGTCTTCAGGGCTGAGGAGTGCCTGACCCCGAGGAGGAGGAGAGGAGGGCAAGCAAGCGAACCCACTTCCTGGTGATTTTGTTTGAAAAGTCATTTATTTTTATTTTTTTTTAGTTGAATGCTTTTTTGGGGTTTTTTTTTAGGTTTTTCTTTTATGGAAACGCAAATAGTTTTAGAGACGCTGGATAGAAACCGACACAAATTCAAGTCCATGTGAAATTTTCTCTTTTTTTTTTTGGCTGTTTTTTTTTTTTATTATTATTATTATTATCATTATTATTACTCTCTCCTGTTACGCGTGGGGCGTCCGGTTTACAAGAAGCAGACGGGGCCGATGTCAATGCCGAATTCCTGGTCTGGAGCACCAACGTCCATGGGAGCCAAATCTATGATGGGCAGGCGGGAGGTCTTCGTCGTCTTGTACTCGATGACTGTCTTGCCCCAAGCGCCGGTGTGACTCTGCGGGGAGGTCAGGATCAGCCACGTCCCCATAATGCGCCCCCACCGCTGCCACCGTGACCACCCCCGAACCACTCACCGTGCAGCCGTCCTCGGTGACACCGTAGGTGAAGCGGCTGTTGCCTTCAGCCCTGATCTCAATCTCGTTGGCTCCTTGGAGGAGAAGGGCCTTCTTCAGGTTGCCAGTGTCGTGGTCCATGTAGGCGACGCTGTTCTTGCAGTGGTAGGTGATGTTCTGGGTGGCCTCAGTGGACATGAGGCGGAGGAAGGTTAGCTGGATGGCGACGTCAGCGGGGTTGGAGCCCTCACCACCATACTCGAACTGCCAGGGAAGAGGCGTTAGGCACTGCAGAGCTTGGTCCATCCCGGTTGTCCCCGCTCATTGTCCCCTTACTCACCTGGAAGCCGTCACTCATCGTCTCGCCGAACCAGATGTGCTTCTTCTCCTTGGGATTCTTACTGAGGTACCAGTTCTTCTGGGCAATGGTGGCCTGGGTGGGGTAGACGCATGTCTCGCCTGTCTCCATGTTGCAGTAGACCTTGATGGCATCCAGGTTGCAGCCTTGGTTGGGGTCGATCCAGTATTCGCCTGTGGGGCAGAGGGAGGGTGGTCAGGGTGTGGGGCAGGAGCCAGGTGAATGGAAGGATGGAGGTGAGGAGCAGCCATGTGGGATGGAGGGGCAGAGGTGAGGAGTAGCCATGGAGGGTGGCAGAGGTGAGGGACAAGTGGGAGGAACAGAGGATGGAGGGATAGGTGAGGGGTAGCTGTGAGAGAAGGAGGATGGAGGGATGGTGGGTGGAGTGAGGACCAGCCAAGAGAGATGGAGGAGGGAGGTGAGGAGCAGGTAGGAGGGATCTCTCGGGGTGGAGCATGGAGCTGAGCAGCAGCCATGAGGAACAAAGGAAGGAGGTGAGGAGCAGCTGTGACAAATGGAGGATGAAAGGATGGATGTGAGGAGCAGGTAAGAGGGTTGGAGGTGAGGAACAGCCACAAGAGGCAGAGGATGGTGGCACTGAGAGCAGCCATGAGAGACAGGATGGAGGAATGAAGGTGAGGATCAACCGGAAGGGTGGAAGAAGGATGGAAGCGAGGAGCAGGTAGAGGGGACAGAGGGATGGAAGCGAGGGACACGAGGACCAGCGGGGACACTGACCGCTCTTCCAATCGCCATGGCACATCTTCAGGTCGCGGCAGGTACGGGCAGGGTTTTTACGGGTGCCCTCGGGGCTGCGGATGTTCTCGATCTGTTGGCTCAGGCTCTTGAGGGTGGTGTCGACTTCCAGGTCCCGGTCGCGCATTACGTTGGCATCATCAGCTCGGTAGTAGCGTCCACCATCGTGGGCCTTCTCCTGGGGTGGCTGGGGCAGGAAGCTGAAGTCGAAGCCACCGCTGGGGGGGCCGGGAGGACCAGGGGGGCCAGGGGGGCCAGGGGGACCCTGTTGGAGGAGAAGGAGGAGGATGGTGAACAGGAGATGAAAGCAGGCGGCTCTGGGCAGGTAGCAGTAGAGGGCAGGATACGTACGACAGGGCCAACATCACCGGTGCGACCGCGGGGGCCGGGGGGACCGATGGGGCCGGGCAGCCCGTTGAGACCATCTTTGCCGGCAGCACCAGCAGAGCCAGGAGGACCCTGCGGGAGAGGAGAAGAGGTGAGCGTGGCCATCCTGCCTGGGCAGAGTTGTCCCCTCCAGCCCCGACCCACATATCCATGAGGAGCCCGATGGCAGCGGGGACCCACTTCCCCCAGGATGCTCCAGCCCTGGCTGGAGGCCATGGCTCAGCTGGGCACTTACTCTTGGACCGGCGGGACCAGAAGCACCAGAAGGACCTTGTTCACCAGGAGAGCCCTGTGCAAAGCAAGGAAGGAGAAAAGCATCAGCATCTCGCTCTGCTTCCAGGCCGTGGGGCAGCAGCCAAGGCCACCATCACCCCATGGGACTTACAGGAGGACCAGGTGGTCCCTGGAGACCGGAGAAGCCTCTGTGACCTTTCATGCCTCTGTCACCCTGTTCACCAGTTTCACCTTTGTCACCACGGGGACCTTGTGGACCCTGGAGGAGGAGAAGGAGGAAGATGTGTTGAGCAGGGTCCAGACCAGCAACTGCCCCTGCACTCATGAGGATGCAGAAGCACCGAAAAGGATGGAGGAGAACATCAACTTACAGCAGGACCACGAGCACCAGCAGGACCAGGGGGGCCAGCGGGACCTTGGGGACCCTGGGACAGGAGAAGAGAGGACAGGTTAGAGTATCCTCCACCTTCTGCTGCCACCAGCTCACGACAGCATCATCCTGAGGGGTGGTGGGATGCACAGCTTCCCAGAGTAGATCTCTTCAGGGAGAGCCGAGCGGGGGGCCGGACCCCAGCCCGCCATAGGTTTGCACGATCAGTCCTTGCTCGGTAATAGGGTCGAGCCTGGGGCGACCCCTAGGCTGGGGAGGGGGGCAAGGGGGGTCACTCTGGGCAGAGCATCACTTACGGTCTCACCGCGATCTCCATTCTTGCCAGCAGGACCAACGGGGCCGGGGGCACCAGGGGCACCGGGAGCACCAGGGGGGCCGGCGGGGCCAGTCTCACCACGATCACCCTGTGGGGAGGAGGAGGAGGAGGAGGAAGAGGAGAGGTCAGTGTGGGCCAGCACAGCCCCATTGCCCCCTCCCGCAGCCCCCTCACCAGCCCACTCACCTTGGGACCAGCAGCACCATCACGACCGGGGGCACCTTCAGCACCAGGAGCACCCTATGGAGAAGCCAAGACCCCCTCGTTAGGGCAGGTAGGGGCTAACGAGGCCCTCGATGGCACCGTCTGTTCAGCCCGCCACGGGCCCTGCCATGCTCCGGCTGCAGCAGCGTTCCTGAGTGCCGTGAGCCGGCAAGTCCTCAGCACAGTGAGCCCAGCGCTGATGTGTAGGGGTCTGTGCCCCCCAACCCCACCAGTTGCCCACAGCTGCTCACCTCACGTCCAGCTTCACCGGGGGGTCCCGCCAGGCCGGGAGGGCCCATGGGGCCGGGAGGACCGCGCTCGCCAGGGGAACCGGAGGGACCTTGCTTGCCGGGTTCACCCTGTGGATGGGAGAGGGACAGGGGGGTGTCAGGCACCGGCGAGCATCCTCCCCCTGGGGCCGCACAGGTGAGTTGGACACCAGGGGGGGTCCCAGCATCGTTTTCCTGGGGAGCCCCCAGGTACTCACAGAGGGGCCAGGCAGCCCAGGGAAGCCTCTTTCTCCTCTCTGTCCAGGGAGACCAACAACACCACGCTGGCCGGCAATACCTTGGGGTCCGGGGGTGCCAGGAGCTCCCTGCGGTGACAAATGGCACCTCAGGGTGGTGGCAGCAGCCGGGGCCACTGTTCCAGTGGAAGGGATGGCCAAGGGATGCAGGGGGAGCATGATGCTGCCCAGCAGCCCTGGCGCTGTGGAGGGGGTCCGACGGGAGGTGACTTACAATGGGGCCATCGGCACCAGGAGAGCCCTTCTCACCAGGGGGGCCAGGGGGGCCAGCGGGGCCAGGTTCACCGGGGCGCCCAGCGGGGCCGGTTTCACCACGGGGTCCTTTGCCACCTTCCTTCCCGCTGGGGCCAGGGGGGCCAGGGAGGCCGATGTTTCCCTGGATGGGGGGAAGCGACGCTGTCAGGCAGCAGCCCGGGAAGCCCCAGCTGCCAGCTGAAGGGTGGCCAGGGGTGTCCCTGTGCCAACTGGAACTGTGCCAACTGTGTCCCCCCATCACCAGCAGCAACCATCGAGCACTTTCTTGCCCCCCTCCCAGCCCCCCACCTCTCACCCCGCCGGGGTACTCACAGAGGGGCCAGGGGGACCAACTCTTCCAGCAGCACCAGGGAAACCAGTAGCACCCTGGAAGGGAGAAAAGCTGGAGTCACCAGGGGCTGGATCGAGGCACCACCTGCCCCTGCAGTGGAGTAGTTCCAGGGGATAGTCCCCTGGCTGGAGGCCACCACAGGGAGCCCTGGGGCCAGTGGCCAGGAGGAAAGCATCCATCCGGGCAGGAGCTGGGGCTGATTTGGGGGTGGGGGGGATAAAGGCAAATCCCCCTTTTCCCTCTACTTCATCCTCCCTGGGATGATGCCATCCCCCAGATGGTTTTGGGGGGTGCAGGGCTGGAAGTACCACAGCTCCCTTCTGCCCCACAGTGTTGGAGCAATGGAGCGAGACACAGCTAAGCCACCTCGGGGATGTTTGTGCCCAGGGGGGTCCCCTGGGGTCCCAAACCCTCCACCACCATGAGACTGGTACTTACAGGGGGTCCAGCACTACCACGAGCACCTTTGGGACCAGGAGCACCAACAGCACCCTGTGAAGGAGGAAGAGGAGGAGGAGAGAGGTGAGCTGCGCTGTGGAGCTGGACCCCAAGTGGATGTGGGGTTGGGGGGTGCAACTTACAGCAGGGCCAGGAGCACCAGTGGGGCCGGCAGGGCCGGGGGGACCGGCATCACCCTTGGCTCCAGCATCACCAGTTTCACCTTTAGCACCAGGCTGGCCATCGGCACCCTGTGGGAGAATGGAGTGGGGTGAGGCGGATGGGGCTCAGCATCACCTCAGCAGGGCAGGATCAGGCCCCTGGAGCAGGGAGGCGTGAGACCGTTGCACTTACGGGGGGGCCAGCAAATCCAGCAGGACCAGGAGGGCCGGGCTCGCCACGGTCACCCTAGGAGATAGCAAGAGTGGTATGACACCAAGCAGGGGACGGCCACTGACTGCCCCAAGGGATGGTCACCCATGGCAGGGCCATTGACCAGGGTGGAGGGACACTTACAGGAGCACCACGGGCACCAGTGGGACCAGCAGGACCCGGGGGACCAGCTTCACCCTGGAAAAGGGGAGGAAAACAAAAAAAAAAAAGGTCAAGGCTGTGGTAAGGAGATGGTGGCAGATGCCAGGACACATCCATCCCCAGTGCAGTGTCTGGCTGGGGGGCAGCCCTACCTTGTCACCGGGAGCACCAGCAGGGCCAGGGGGGCCGATGGGACCAGTCAGACCTCGGAGACCGTCTTTGCCAGGAGCACCGTCAGCACCTTTGGGACCGGGGTCACCCTGGGAGAGGAAGATGATGGCAGGTTACGTGGGGAGGTCCCTGCTGGAGGTTCAGCCCCGCTCCTCTTCCTCTCCTCTTTGCAAGGTGGCACTGAGGCACCCCGGCTCTTCATCCTCCCTAGGAGAGGCTGGGACCATCCTCCTCCTCCTGGGGTCCAGGAAGGGACTGTCCCTGAGGGCCACGCTCGGATGGGGACAGAGGTGGCACTGAGCATCCCCTCCCCATGCAGCTGCTGCTGACTGGCCTTGGCTTAGGGAATGCATCCAGCCCCAAGGGGACAATGAGGAGGACACAGGGATTACTGGGAGCAGAGGACCAAGGGGGGATGTCAGGATTTTGGGGGACACATACCCTGTCACCCTTGGCACCTGGCAGGCCAGCAGCACCACGCTCTCCGGGCATACCCTGCAGACCGGGGGGCCCTTGGTTCCCGGGGGCACCGGGAGCACCAGCATCACCCTGGGCAGGAGAGACAGAAATGGGTGTTAGCAAGAACCCAACGCTTCCTCAGCACTGCAAATTCCATCCCGGCTTCAGCCCCAGCCCCAGAAAAAGGGCGTGAAGCCAAATCCCCCTCCTCGCCTTTACACCTGCACCCCAAGAGCTGGGGATGGCCACCCATCACCCAGACAGTCCCAACACGATGTGGCAGAGCTGAGACCTTGCACCTACCTTAGCACCATCATTACCGGGAGCACCGTTAGCACCACGAGGACCTTGGGGACCGGGAGGGCCTTGGACACCACGTTCACCGGGGAAACCTCTCTCACCCTGGAGAGGGGAGGCAGGAGAGGGGCCAAGGCTGTCAGGGGGGTGGTGGGCACAGGGGGGTGCCAAGAGCCAGCTGAGGAGCAAGCGGGGTTCAACTTACCCTGGCACCAGCGGGACCGGGGGCACCAGCATCTCCGGGGACACCCTGTGCAGGAGGGGAGAGGGTGCAGAGTCAGGGCGGGAAGGGGTGGCCTTGGGGACAGGTGGAGGGGTCCCCAGGGTGCCCCCAGTGCTGGGGAGGGAGGAGAGTCCCGCAGTCCTGGGAGGACAGGGCAGGGCTGGGGTCCCTGCTGCTCCTGGGAGAGGCTACGAGGAGCACACTGCCTGGGGTTGCACTGGGGGTCCTCAGGCTGGGAGAGGGGCCATGGGGAGGGGCCAGGGGTGGTGCCACGCTACAGCCATGCTCACCCACACTCACCTGTTCACCAGGCTTGCCAGCCTCGCCGGGGGGGCCAGCAGGGCCCGGCAGACCCTGGGGAGGAAGAAGAGGAGTGATGAGACCCCACGGAGATG
Organism: Falco punctatus; assembly: GCF_963210335.1. Taxonomy (NCBI): domain Eukaryota; kingdom Metazoa; phylum Chordata; class Aves; order Falconiformes; family Falconidae; genus Falco; species Falco punctatus. Next base: position 6,161,710 of record NC_137599.1, on the reverse strand, counting down.
GGTGACCAAAGGGGATGAGGAAAGAAGTGTCACCCCCACCCTGCATGGCTTGTCCCCTCGCAGGGGAAGGGGACACCCCTCACCTGGAAGCCAGGAGCACCAGCAGGACCTTGTTCACCTCTTTCTCCAGCAGGACCCTGAGGGAGATGGAACAAGTGTGGGGGGGGCAAGCTGGCTCCTGAGCCCCTTCTCTGGTGGCCAAGCACAGCCACAGGTGGCCAAGGGCTCACTAATACTCACGGTGGGGCCGGGAGGACCTTGGGCACCAGCTTCACCATCTTTACCAGCAGCACCCTGTGGAAGAGGGAGAAGAGGGTGCTCAGAGCACAGCCCCAACCCACAGCCCAGCGATGTCCCCGTGGGACTCTGCACCCCCCCGAACGAGGTGAGGGGCTGGATGCAGCCGTAGCATCCTTCGAAGAACAGGAGAAGCCGCAGCGAGCTGCCCGCAGCCACGTCACCCCCCTGCTGTCTCCACTCCAGAGCTGCCGGCAGCCACCGGGCTGGAGTCCCAGCCACCTCAGCCCACCACCATCCTCATCCTTGGAGCCTTCCCCAGCTCAGCTGCCCCACGCCCCGTCCCTGCCGCCTCACGCCGGGGTGAAGCTCCCTGCCAAGCCCCAGCCTGGCTGGGCTCTGGTGAATACTTACAACGGCGCCGGGGGGACCGGGAGCACCTCTCTCGCCGGGCTTGCCAGGCTCACCCTGAAAGCAAGAGAGCAGGATGAGACCCACGACGGTACCGCGATACCCACAGGCAGGAACCTACAGGCTGGAGGATGCACCAGCGCAGCCCTCCCTGGGGGACATGTGTCCCCTGAGCCACCCCTCCCTGAGCACCTGCCCCATGGGAGCCACACGCCCACCCGCAGCCACTGTCCTGGTGGTGGCGGTGGCCGGTGGGCAGGAGTCCCTCATGGACCAGGACTCTAGGCAGCAGCATCTCCAGCAGCCCCCCAGGGGAGGCAGCGCCCGGTCACACTCACCGCAGCACCTTTGGGACCAGGGAAACCCATCACACCAGCTTGACCTCTGGCACCAGGGGGGCCGGGGGGGCCGGGGCGACCATCTTGACCAGCGGGACCCTGTTATGGGGGGAGTGAGCACCCGGTTAGCAGAGGACATGGCGAGCTGAGGGAGGAGCAGGGCATTGGTGGGTACAACTTACGGGGGGGCCAGTCTTGCCGTCAGGACCAGGGCTCCCAGGGCTTCCAGTCAGACCCTGCAAGGGAGCACGAGGTGGGTTAGGAGCTCAGGTCTCCCAAGAGATGCTCCAGTGAGTGTGAGCATCCTGGAAAGCAGCTTCGTCACCAGCATGGAGAGCACAGCAGCCAGCATCCAACCCTGGAGCAGAGCCACCAGTGTGGTGGCCATGCTGACGTGGCTTGCTGCTCCTTGTAGCCACTGTGCCATCGTGCCCACCGCCCTGCCGTGCTCACCTTAGCACCAGGGAGGCCAGGTTCCCCGGGGCGTCCAGCTTCACCAGGAGATCCTTTGGGGCCGGCAGGGCCAGGGGAGCCGCGCTCGCCGGGGGGACCCTGTGGGGAGGGTGGGAGAGAGGACAGAGGTTACCCCAGCTGCAGGACAGCACCTGGGGGTGAGGACCGGAGCAGTGTCACCAGAGGTGTCAGTGGCGCAGGATGAGTCTCACCACCAAGTGGGGACAGGTGACAAGTGTCCGGTGTCCCCACCGCCCTGGAGGACACGGCTTTCTCGCTCAGACAGGCAGGAGGGAGGTGTGGGCACCTACCTTGGGACCAGCAATGCCATCAGCACCAGGGAAGCCGCGGCTGCCAGGAGCACCCTGCGCGGGACATGAGAGGGGTCAGTGCGGAGACACGGGGTAACCTCGGGGGGTTTGGGGGTCCAGGGGAGGGATGTGCCACTGTGGGACCTGGCCACCAGTGAGAGCAGCCTAGTGTCCCTGCTGAGAACCTCCACTGGAGACCTCGGTGGGGCATTGGAAAGGGCTGGGGATGTCACCACAGTGGGTGCCTAGCCCTGCACACCTGTGAGGCTCAGCCACTGATATCAGGAGATGGAAGGAGGACAGGGATGGGGACAGGGACATGGCAGGGATGGGGACAGGGACAGCTCCTACTCACACGTTCACCAGCGGGGCCAGGAAGCCCAGCAGGGCCAGGCTCACCACGAGCTCCTCTCTTGCCTTCCTCACCGGCTGGGCCGGGGGGACCTTGGACACCAGCAGGACCCTGGGGAAGGAGACAAAGGGATGAGCACCCACAGGGTGCATGGGAGTCAGGAGGGGCCGAGCCCCCGAGGAGACGTGGTGGGGGTCACTTACAGGTTCGCCTTTGGCACCAGTGTCTCCCTTGTTGCCTGGAGCACCGGGCTCACCCTGGAAGTGGAAGGAAAGAAGAGGAAAAGCAGTTTAACACCAGATGGATAAACAAAGGGAGCCCTGAGCTGCATCCTGCCCAGCCGCTCAGCAGGAGAGGGAATGCTCAGCATCTGTCAGCCCCCAGCACCATCCTGCACTTGCAGGGCTGGAGGGAACAGGGAATGCCAGGGGAGACATCTCCAGGGAGGACAGCAGCTTGCTGGAGCAGAAGGAATCTGACTCCGGGAGGAGGCGGGTGGAGGTGTCCGGGGATACTCACGCTGTTACCCTTGGGACCGGGGGCACCGCTGGGACCCTGGGGTCCGGAGGGACCGCGGGCACCGGGGAAGCCAGGAGCACCAGCAATGCCAGGAGCACCCTAGGAGAGGCAGACGAGGTGGTGAGGAAGCAGCACAGCCCCTCATCCCAGAGCCAGGTGCAGGGCAAGGGACACTCACAGTTGCACCCTTGGCACCAGGTTGACCATCAGCACCGGGGTTCCCCTGCGGAGAGAAAGAGGAGGAAGGTTATGCCAGGGCTGTCAGGACATAAGGCCAAAGGACAAGGAGCCATCAGATGCCACTTACAGCAGGACCAGCAGCGCCAGCAGGGCCAGGGGGACCAGGCTCACCACGGGCTCCCTGCGGACCTTCACTGCCACGAGCTCCCTGGGGACCGGTTTCACCCTGGGGAGGAAAAGGAGGAAGGAAGAGCTGTGAGCACGGAGGCTGCCCTGAAACCTCTGACATGGCTGGTCGCTCCCTCCATCTGCAGCTCCCTCCCCGTGGAGGTAAAGCCTGGAGAGATGCTGATGGGACTTGGCTGGAGATGACCCCATCTGCCTCACTGTCCCAGGCAGCAGCAAGCCCATGGCACTTTGGGCTTTTTAATTTCTTGGCCATATGGGTAATCCATTTGATGCCCCGTCCTTTTCCCCCACTCCATGCTCCCGGTTTCCACCAGTTTCTCCCAGCCCAGGAGATGCCACCTGGGAGGAGATGGCCAGGCAGGTCCTACCTTAGCACCAGCAGCACCAGGGAAGCCAGGGGGACCAGCGGGGCCAGTTGGACCCTAGACAGGAGAGAGGGCACATATCAGAGGAGGGATCCCACCTCACACATCTGGTGCTGGTGGGTTTTCTGGGCAGCAGAGCTCTGGCCCCCAGCCAGGGTATCCCAGACATGGTAGAGCTGGGATGGAATCTCCCTCCGGAGAAGCTGGAGCTGATGCCAGGTGCTGGCAAAGGGTGGATGGTTTTGGGGGTTACTTACGGGAGGACCGGCAGCACCAGGAGCACCATCGTTACCACGAGCACCCTGTGGGAGAGGAGGCACCCATTAGTGATGCCCACCAGCAGGAGAGGTGGCCCCCAGTCCCCCCTGCACCCCAGGGCAGGGGATGCTCAGTCCTACCCAAACCAGGTACTTACAGCAGGGCCAGAAGGACCAGGACGGCCTCTCTCGCCGGGAAGCCCACGAGGACCCTGGGGAAGGGAGGACACATCTGAGTCACCAGAAGAGACACTTTCCCCTTTCCAGACCTTCTCCCATCCCTGTACCCACCTCGTTCCCCCCCTGCTCCTGCCCACAGTGACATTTCCAAGAGGTTAAACCCCCTCCCACCCCATTCGCTGGGGCATCCCTGGGGAAGCATCCCCGGGGAAGCATCCCCAAGGACGAGCTGTTCCCCCATCAGATCTTGCCCCCCATCCCCATCCCTGTCCCCTTTTTCTGGCCGAGGCCAGATCGCTGCCATGGTCCCTGGAGGCTCCAGCACTCACCATCTGCCCAGGAGCACCGTTCTCCCCGGGGCTGCCGGGCTCACCCTAGGAGAAAAGACAACATTGAGGGAGCTGTGCCGGAGGGAAGGAGGGAGCAGCGATGACTTTCCTGGGAGGACAGGGGTGACACTGCTACTGCTCCTCACCTTGGGGCCAGCAGGACCAGGCTCACCCTTGGCACCATCCAGACCACTGAAGCCCTGGGGAGCAGGAGAGAGAAGAGGGGGGTCAGGAGAGGACGCCCCAGTGAGATCAGGCTCCCCCTTCCCCTAAATCTTGCAAGTGTGGGAGGAGGGACTCACTCTGTGACCCTTCATGCCTGGCAGACCGGCTGTTCCTGGGAGACCACGTGCGCCCTAGGAGAAAAGGGAAGTGGTGATGGAGGTGCTCGGGTGGGCTGTCCCCACATCCCACTACCCCTGTCCCCAGTGGGGACAGGTAGCTGGTGTTACATCCTTGCTTTGCCACCAGGCAGGCCACAGTGGGGGTGCCCCTCCTGTGCCCCCTGGGGGGGGGGCACCCTGGCCGAGAGCAGCTCACCTGGGGGCCGGGTGGACCGCGCTCTCCGGGACGGCCGGGCTTTCCAGCTTCACCCTAAGGAGAAGGACACTGGGTTGGTGGCATGTCCCCAAGGCAGGCAGCTTCTGCTCCCCTGGGGGGCTGGCAGGGCCACCAGGCCCCAAACGGAAAGGGGAGAAGACCCTATCCACAGGCCGCTTACGTCATCTCCATTCTTGCCAGGGGGGCCAGCAGGACCACGGGGACCCATGGGACCCTAGGAGAGATGCAGAGCAGGGGTGAGGATGCTGTGGGTGACAGCTGTCCCCTGTCACCTGGGCTGGACAGTGCCAGGCTCTGGCAGCCCCATTCCCATGATCCCAGATGAGATGTCCTGGAGCAGGGACAGCACAGCCATGGCCAGGGCTGGGAACAGGCAGCCTTGTCCCCATCCCTGCAGGATATCAGGCTGGAGAGGGAGGTGGCAGGACTCACAGATGCACCAGGCTCTCCGGGTTCACCAGGGGGACCTTGGAAACCTTGAGGACCCTGTGGGTTGGTGGGGAAAAAAAGATAAAAGAAAAGGGGGGAAGGGGAGGAATGGGTTAGAAAATGAGAAGGTTTGGCCTGAAGACCCCAGTGGCAATGGCAGTCCCCCTGCCTCCCATACGGTGGCACAAGGACATGCATCCCCATGTGTTTCTGTAGCCACTGGGAAGAGTGGGACACCCCATCCTGCCCTCACCCCATCCCATCCCACCTGGCCTCCCACCACCCAAAGGGGCCCATGGGGCTGCTGTCCCCCTAAGGAGGGGAGGAGGAGATACTCACAGGAGCGCCAGGAGGACCGGGGAGACCGCGGGGACCAGCTGGACCCTGGGAAGGATAACAGAAAGTGGTGATGAGTGGCTGCCGTGTTACTCTGTCCCCATCCCTGTCCCCATCACCAGCCATTCCCTGTCCCCATTGCCACCCCATCCCTGTCCACACTGCTACACCACTACCACCCCATCACCACCCCATCCCTGTCCCCTTCAGCACCCATTCCTTGTCTCCGTTGCCACCCCATCACCACCCCATCCCTGTCCCCATCAGCACCCATTCCCTGTCCACATTGCCACCCCATCCCTGTCCCCAATCACTATCCCATCCCTGTCCCCATCACCTCCAGGACCAATGTCCCTCCCCATCCCTCCCACCTCCTACCGCTTGGCAGCATCCTCAGCACTGCAGCATGGGAAGTGCTCCTGGTGCCTCACCTGGCTTCACACCTCCCCCTGTCCCCTGTGTGTCCCCCCAGGGGACCAGTGCCACCCCAGTGCTCACCATGGGGCCAGGCACGGCCATGCCACCGGCTTTCTCGTCGTAGCCATAAGACATTTGAGGAGCGAAGTTCTGCAGGCAGGAGGGAGAGCAGGGGGTGAGCAGGGCACAGGCACCCCCATGGGGGTCTGTGCACCGGGGACCCCCCCATACTCACTCCGCCAAGGCCTGGAGGACCTGGAGGGCCTGGGGGTCCCGGGAGGCCAGGCTGTCCAGGGATGCCATCTCTGCCAGGGGGGCCGGGGAGTCCCTGTGGGGAGAGAAGAGGAGGGTGAGCCCCAGCAGGAGGGGGGACCTGGCTGAGCTGGGGGGGTCCTGCAGCGGCAATACCCACCCTGTCTCCTTTGGGGCCGGTGTCTCCCTTAGGGCCCTGTCAGGGAGAGATGAAATGGGTCGTTAGAAAAGGGGGTCTCCAAAAACAGGTGGGGGCTGCCACAGGGTTTGGGGGCACAAGGGAGCCCTTACCTCTACTCCAGCGCTTTCTGGGTAGACAGGGGAGGCTGCAGGAGGAAGGACGGGCATTGAGAGGAGCCCAGCATGCCCCATCCCCCCACCCAAACCCACCCCCATCCCGCAGTCTGGGCACCCAGGGGAGGGATGCTGAGCCAGCACAGGGTCCGGCTCCCTGGGGACAACGAGCCTGCGTGGGGCTGGGGCCAGGGGGACGCGGAGGTGGCACAGTACCGTCGGTGTCGGGACAGATGGGGCAGCACTCTCCGAAGGGGATCTCAGCATTGGGGCAGTCGGAGGTGTCCTCGCAGATCACCTCATCGCAGAGGATGTTGCCACTGTCGCAGACGCAGATCTGGCAGGGTTCGGGTTTCCACACATCCTTGTCGTTGTACGTTAGCCCATCCTGTATGCAGCTTCCAGTTTGAACTGGGAGAGAGGGGCAGGGCACGGGGAAGCGTGAGGGCGGGGGGCATGGCGGCGGCCCCCTGCACGGCCCTGCTCTTGCTCTTGCCCCTTTCATCCCCCCCTTGCTCCTGCAGCGTTTCTCCCTTCATCTGTTTCTCATCAGCCCGTCGCGGTGACACAGGAAAAGCACCACAATAAACTCTTCCCACATACGCTGGAATTTAAACAAAAACCTCCAGCCAGTTGCTACGTCCCGCAGCGGATGGGGCCAAGGCAAATACCCCCGCGGCGGGCAGGGGGTTGGCATGGGGGTCCCCGCTGGCCACGGGGGACGGGGACAGGGATGGGATGGGGATGGGATGGGAATGGGATGGGTGGGATCGGGGAAGGGGGGGTTGGCCCCAACGTCTGGGCTGAAATTAGATCCAGGCGGCTTCGGGATAAGGCTGGATCAGGCCAGATGGGTTGGGGAATAAGAGTCCAGAGACTGGAGGCGGGGGGGGCGCGGGGGGTGGGGGGGGGGCGGCTGGCGTGGGGAGGGCAGGGCGGCGCGCCAGGGCCCAGGGCTGGCCCCACAGTGGGAAAGGGGTCCTGGAGAGAGGGGACGAAGCTCTCCCGGCCTGCAGCCCCCCGCTCAGCAAGGGCAAAAAAAGCAAAATGAAAAAAACCCGCCTATTGCAAAAGGCCAAATGCAGAACGCAAAATGCCTATTGCAAAAGGAAAGATGCAAAAGGCAAAATACAAAATGCCTGCGGCAAAATTCAGAGTGCAAAAGGCAAAATACCTATTGCAAAAGGTAAAATGCAGAATGTATATTGTCAAATGCAAAAAAAAAAAAAAAAAAAACCAAACCAAAAAAGGTACCGAAAAATCCGCCCCAAATGACAAAACTGGGCAGAATGCAACGGGTGCTGCTGGCCTGGCTCCGTCCCAGGGTCCCCCCGTGTCCCCACGCCGGCAGGTGGCAGGCGCAGGCAGCCCACCAGGGCACAGGGGGACCCTGGCAGTGGGGGTGGGTGACCCCAGCCATGCCCCCAGCCCCCCAAGCCCCGGTGCAGCCCCACAGGGAGGCTGTGGGGTGGGCATCCCTGGCCCGGGGTGGCCGAGCGGGCTGGCCAGTCCCAGCTCCACAGGCTGCCGAAACATTTTGCTTATGAATCATCCGAGACTTTTCTAATTCTTTCCTGATGGCTTTTGCAGATCCTGGGGCCAGGCCCCCCCTCTCCCCTCCTCTCCCCCCTCGCCACTCTCTCCCGCGCTCTTTCCCCCCTTTCCCTTCCCTGCCTACTCCTCCCCTTCTTCCCCAGCTCCCTCCTTCCCGCCGGCTCCTCTCCACCCTTCCCTCCCTCACTGCTCTTGGCAGGGCGCCCTGACTCTCCACTCCAGCACAGACCCCCTAAAACCCCTTCACCCCCCAACCCCAAATCCCCCCAACCCACTTTTTCCTCCTTCCCCCCCCCCGCCCTGCCCCCGCCACCTAATTTGTCCCAGATTTTTTTTTTTTCCGCTCCAGATGCCAACTGCCCCTTTATGCTTCCCCAACCCATGGCAGCAGGACCAAGTGTCGAAGATGCCGCCCGACCCTGTCCCCACCCGCCACCCCGCATCCCACCAGCAGTGAGGACCATCACCGGCGCCGACTACTTACTGTCTTCTTCTCCTTGCCCGCGGGTGAGTAGTACAGTTGCTGCTATCAACAGCAGTAACCGAGAATCCACAAAGCTGAACATGTCTAAATATTAGACATGTAGACTCTTTGGGGTCTCTTTTGTTCTTAGGTTGGGGTCATACGGGGCCGATCCAACTCTGGAGCTCCAAATCCAGACCCCAGCAGAAACTTCCTACTGCCCTTGCCCACTCCTTCGCCTCCTCTTATATACGGATGCGCCAGCGGGGAGAGGTGGGACCCATCGCAACCGGGGAATTTTGGACGGCCCCTCGGCCAATCAGCAGCACCCAGCGAGTCGGGGGGCACCCCTTGCACACCCCCCCTCCGTCTGTCTGTCCATGCACACGCATACACAGACATGCACATGCATGTCATCCCGCACTGGGGCTGGGAGCGGTGGTTGTGGGGTGGATGGGAAGGGGATGCTGGGGTGGGAGGTGGGGGGCATGGGGGCGTTGTTTTGGGGGTGGGGGTTTTGCACCCTGAGGTGTCTGGGGGACTGGATGTGGCTGGGTGGGGTGGGGACGGGCAATGTGGCACGTGGCACTTTGGGGACCCTGGTGCTACACGACGCTGGGTGCTGCACCAGGGGAGCCGGGGCACGACAAACGCCTGCTCCTGCCTGCGACCCCCCACCCTGCCACCCATCCCCACATCCAGGGTGCGCCGGCACCCACCTACCCACCTGTCCCCATGAAGACCCTCATGCAGCAGGACCAAACCCCCCAGCCCAGCACAAAGGCCAAGGGCATGAGCAACAGGCACCCAGAGCATCCCTTGGGTGAGGAGCCCCGTGCGGGACCCCAACTCACAGACACCCCCAACCCACCACCAAGAAACACTCGCTTAGGTTTTTTTTTTTTTCCTTTCTTTCCATCTTTTTCCTTTCTTTTCCTCACTCCTTTCCCTGCTAGCCATCCGGCTCCCCTCTCCCCTCTCCCCTCCTGGCACGCCTCCATGGCCGTTTCCACATTTGAAGGAGCCACGTTGGTTGGAAAAAGCAAAAGCCCGTTGACAATAATCCACAATCTACTGTGCAATTTGGGGAGGGTGTAATTACACGCCAAAAAAATATACGTATTTACCAGGGCTGGGGTGGCCGCCTGGAGCTCAGGGATGGAGTGGGGAAGGAACCCTGCAAAGGCAATGCGGCACCCGGGGGAGGTCACCCCCTCTTTTAAGGGGTGATTTTTAGGGAAAGGGGTGGCAAATGGGGGTGGGGTCTTTCCTGTAGGGGGGGAGCAAAGTCCTGGGTCCAGCCCTCACACCTCTGCTTGCCCCCCCACCACACTGAGGGCTTGCAGGCTCTTCGGCACACTGGGAGCACTGGGAGCAGCACAGAGCTCCCTGCAGAGGGAAACCACGTCTGAGCGGGAGGTCCCACCAAGTTACTTTTTTTTTCAGGAAAAAAATAAATCAATGCAATTTAACAATGAAATAACAGGGCCGGGGGGTGGGGAAGAGACACGTCGAAAGAGAAAAAAAAAAACCCAACCACCCACCCTCACACCAGTGACCTCTCGAGGTCTTTTTTTCCAGCCTGCAATTAAATGCAAAGAAGAAAAAACAGCCCAGGAGGAGTTATCTGTGCGGGTTGCACACACACACACACACACACACACGCATGCACACGGGGACACGCGTGCGCGCGCAAGGAGCAGCTGGCCAGCTTTCAAGCCCTGTATCTATGCATCCGAGACACGTTGCAGGAGAAGACTCCTCCAATCATGCCTCGGCAACTCGAAAACCCCTGGCCAGGCTCCAGCCTAAAGATGTGTCTTTAATTTTTGCAGCATGACAGAAAAGAAAAGAATGTCATCTTTTTTTTTTTTTAATATATGCATGGAGAGGGAGGAAAAAAAAGGAGCGGGAGGAACGGTACGATGCCACCTCATCAGCACCCGCTCCTCAGCACCCGGCCTCCTGCCCCAGGAATGCAGGAGGGTTCGGTGCAGGGGCTGGGGGCTGGGAAGGGAAAGGGAAGAAATCCTGCTTTAAAAAAAAAAAAAAAAAAAAGAAGAATATTTTAAAAAGCCTGGAAAAGTCATTAGGATCCTAGGAAGCGGAATGGGAGACGCCAAGCATAGGCCTGGGCCGACTGCTGCGGGTGCGGGCTGGGGGATGCCCAGGATGCTGGGTCCTGCCCAGGGTGGTGGTGCCCACCCGGGACCTCCTGCTCCTGGGGGCACTGGGAGAAAGGCTTGTCCCCCGCAGCCACCTCCCGTCAGCCCCATTCCTTGGGGCAATCTGGGAGCCTGTCCCGCACAGCCCAGACTGGTTTCACTGGTGCAAAATGGATCTGCAGCTGGGGGTGTGGGAATGGAGTCGACTGCCCCAAAAACACAGTGGTGACCCCCAAAACTTGGTGGTCATCTGAAAAACTCAGTAGTCAAGCCAAAAACTCAGCAGATGCCCCAAAAAGTTGGTGACCGCATCCAGGGCAGGGGTTGCCCCATGGATGGAGGGGAGGGCAGCTTGCCCCGCTGCCCCCATCCCCTTTGGTTGGGACCTACTGAAACCCAGAGCTGGTGGGGCCGGGGGCTGGGGTTTGTTTGCCTGTGCCGAGAAGAGCTGGAGCAGACATCGGAGCAGACATCGGCATCTGGTGTGAGTTAACTCCCCTCGACAGTGCAGACACATGGATCGGATTAACTCCCTTTTTTCTCCCCCTTCCCCTGCCCCATTCCCCACGCTGCAGCCCTGGGAGCCAGCCCCACACCAGGCCCCCCAGTCACCCCACTCCCCATCCCGCACCCAGCCCTGGGACCCATCAGTCCCCACCGGGGATGCCTGGGTCCCCCCCGGCTCTGCGGCTTTGCCTGGAGGGGTGGTCCAGGCAAGGATGGGGAGTGGGTGTCCCACGAGGCAGTGCCACGCAGGTGTTTGACCCCACGGCAGGGCTTGACCCCACTGAGGTCCCCACTGCAGGACCCCCCCCCCGACTCCCAAGGGACCCAGGCGCCCCCAAACCCAGCTATGTCCCACCATGCCAGCACTGAGAAGCCCCTGGGAGGGGGGCGAGGCGGGGGGGAGGGATATTTCCCCAACATCCCACCCTGCTTGAACCCAAAACACTTCCACCCTCATTTTACATCTGCCGTGGGGACGTGGTGGGGACTCGGTGCCTCAGTTTCCCCAGCCCGGCCGCAGCCCGCAGCCCGGCACCGCCCCGGCTATTCCTGGTGGCCGGCCGGCCCCCGGCACCCTCAATTGCGGCAGGCAGGGCAAACCCCGTAATCACGGCCCGGCTCCCCGGCTATTTCCAGCGGCTCAAAGCAAGCCGGGCAAATTGCTTAATTAGCCTCTGGGCTGCCAGCGCCAACGCTGCTCCGTGGCGGGGGCACCGGCTGCCCGAGGGTCCCGCAGAGGCTGCCCGTGTCCCCCCCGGGGTGGCCTGGGGACCCCCAGCTGGAGGGAGGGACGGGCAGGTGACAGCCTCATCCCACTCAGCAGCACGGAGGTCCCTCTGCTTGGGAGGGGTCCAGCAGGATCGGGGTCTGGCTTTGCCCCCTCCCGAGCCTGGGTCCCTCCTGGGGGGGCTCGTCCCACCCCCTCTGCACCCCTGTATTCTGGGGCTGGGGTCCAGAGCAGAGCTGGGGAAGGAGGGGGGCAACCCCTGGGGCCAGTGGGGCTTCTGGGGGCAGAGGGGCTTTGGGAGGGGGGAACCCCCCGCGCGGGGAGCGGCAGCCCAGCCCGGGCTCTCGCCGTCTGGGCTCGTGGAGTCGGGATGGAAACTCTGAGGGCCGAGCTCCACGCCAAACATTTTCCGTTCCCAGTTTGCTTCCCTGCTTGCTCTCTTTTCCTTTTTTTTTTCCTTCGCCCCCCCCCCCCCCCCCTCCTTTTATTTTTGTCTTTTTCAGTTTCATTGAAGAATTTGCTGCTCCTACCGGTGCCCCCCCGCACCCTTGGAGCAGCCTGGGGAGGGGGTGATGGTCCTCAGCCCCATCCCAGCTGGACCATGGGGCTGGGAGGGGTGCATGGATACCCTCAGGACCCCAACCCCCCACAGCCCCCAGGTCCCTTTGGAGGGGGCCCCCACCCCTCTCATCACTTCAGCCCCCCAGAAAAGCATCCCAGGAGCTGCCAGATTCATATCCCCAGGGCTGGGAATGGGGACCAGGACTAGGATGGGGACAGGGATGGGGATGCGAGGGCTCTCCGCACTGCCGGCCGGCACCGGAGCCTGGCTGGGATTTCTCCGGCGCGGATCCTCGGAGTGACCTCATCCACCGTGGGCTGGGCGAGCGCCCGTGGCCTGGCTGGGACAGTGGCTCTGGTGCCACGTGGCCGGGGCGTGGGGCTGCCGGCACCTGCCTCACACCCTCCATCACCCCTGCCGACAGGACCCTGGGGTGCGGGGGGCACCCTGGAGGCTGCTGTACCCCAAACTCTTGGGGAGAGGGGGTGTGCAAACCCCAAGAGGCCCCCAGGAGGGATGGAGGGAGCCCCGGCACTCACAGGGCTGAAGGTTTGATGGCTTTTGGGGGGCAGAGCTGTGGGGTCTCCCCTGCCAGCAAGAGGGGTGGCAGGTCCCTGGTTCCCAAGGGACATTGGGCACATCTGGCAGCAGTCCCCACCACTGCTGGTTGGGGAGGGGCGATATGAGTCCCAGTGGGGAGTCTGGCGTGGTTTGGGACTGTTGGGTTGGTGGTTGGGGTATTTGGGTTGGTGGTTGGGGCTGTTGGGTTGGTGGTTGGGGTATTTGGGTTGGTGGTTGGGGCTATTGGGTTGTTGGTTGGGTCTGTTGGGTTAGTGGTTGGGGTATTTGTGTTGGCAGATGAGGTTGTTGAGACCTCAAGAATGGGTTGAGGTTGTTGGCTTGGTGGTTGGGGCTGTTGGGTTTCTGGTTGGGGTTGTTGGCTTGGTGGTGGGGGTTCTTGGGTTGGGGCTGTTGGTTGGTGGTTGGGGTTCTGGGGGTGGTGGTTGGTCGTTGGGGTTCTTGGGTTGGGGCTGGTGGTTAGTGATTGGGGTTCTGGGGCTGGTGGTTGGTGGCTGGGGTTCTGGGGTTGGGGCTGCTGGGTTGGTCGTTGGGGTTCTGAGGCTGGTGGTTGGGGCTCTGGGGCTGTTGGGTTGGTGATTGGGGTTCTGGGGATGTTGGTTGGTGATTGGGATTCTGGGGTTGGGGCTGTTGGGTTGGTGATTGGGGTTCTGGGGGTGGTGGTTGTTGGTTGGGGTTCTGGGGTTGTTGGGTTGGTGGCTGGGGCTCTTGGGTTGAGGTTGACATTGATGAATGGTTGGACTGGGGGTGGGCTGGTGGGCATACGGTTTGGGGGTTTATCTCATCAGGAGTGATTCAGTTTGGATCCAGGGGCTGGGATCCTCCAGACGTACAGGTGGGAGGTGGCGCAGGTGGATGGATGGCAGGACAGACGGACAGCTGCAGCCAGGCAGGCAGGGTGTGGATGTCCCCTGGGAGATGCGAGGACACCAGTGCTCTCTGGTCCCACAGCCCAGGGGGTCCCCCAACCTCCACCCTCCCCCAGCCACAGGCACCCCCTACTCCAGGGAGGTTCTGGGGGCTCTGTGTCCCTGGGGAGAAGGGTTCCCCAAAGCTGGGGGTCCCAGGCTCTGTGGGGCTGGGAGGTTCAGGGGGGTGGGAGGCCAGGCCCCACTGTGGGGCAGGATCTATCCACCCCAGAGGAAGGCAGGGCTCAGCTGGGGCCTGGCAGGGGGAGCCAGGACCGTGTCCCCAGCCCAGCCCCCCAGCCCGGCCCCTTCAGCTCCACCACCCCCGGCAAGGGGTCCCTCCAGCTGGAGCTCGGCCCAGGCAGCAGCGATGCTCCAGCCCAGCCCCAGATCTTCCTCCTCCTCCTCCCCGGCCACTTCCCAGCCCCACGTCAGCACCTTCCTCCCAGCCCTCCCTCTGCTCCCCCCAGTTCATCCCAGTTCCCTACCTGGGGGACCAGCATGGACGAGGAGGGGTTAACTCTTCCCTCTCAGCTGGCTGCTCTCCACGGGGTCCTCCCCCTCCTCACAGTGTCCCCCATCCCCACGGGGTCCCACCACCCCCCTATGGTGTACCTCATTCCCAGGGGGTCCCCTCACATCCCACGGGGTCCCCCCCTCCCACAGGGTCCCCCCCATCCCACGGAGTCCCCCCCACCCCACAGGGGCCCCCATCCCACAGGGTCCCCCCCATCCCACGGAGTCCCTCCTACCCCACAGGGTCCCCCATCCCACAGGGTCCCTCCCATCCCACGGAGTCCCCCCCACCCCACAGGGTCCCCCCATCCCACAGGGTCCCCCCAATCCCACGGAGTCCCCCCCACCCCACAGGGTCCCCCCATCCCACAGGGTCCCTCCCATCCCACAGAGTCCCCCCCCATTCCACGGGGTCCCCCCCACCCCCGCCACGTCCCGTCCACAGCCGCCGGGGCCGGTCCCTGCTCTTTGGCAGCAGGATCGGGCATCGTGGAAATGCGGGGGGGGGGGAACTGGGGGGGCATGGGGACAGGGTGTGGCCGGTCTGTTTGGGCGTGGCCTGTGCGGGGTGGGCGGGGACATTCAACAAAAGGATTTCAAAGGGATGAAACTGGGGCAAAGCTAAAAAAAGTTTTAAAAGTCCTCCCCCCAAAAAAACCCTACCGCCAGCATCCCGCCGTCCCTGCCCATGCACACGTGTGCACCCGCCTGGGAGGGGAAACTGAGGCACAGCAGCGCCAGGGGGACTGTGCCGGAGCCCACAGTGTCCCCAATGTCATAGTCTGTGCCCAGTACCAGGACCCCCTGCTTGGTGCCCACGAAGACCCCCAGGACAGGCAGCAGTGGGGTGCAGGGGGTGTCCCCTGACCCCAACCCCCCCAGTCCCCCCGGCACTATGGACCCTAATTGGAAGCAGCCGCATCCCCACAGGGGGACAGGGATGATGGACTCCGGCCGGCGGGGATCCGGCGAGCGGCTGCGGTGCCCGGCACATTCCTCTGGCCCCCGTTGGCCGGTGCCTCCTCCCTTGGCGGGGTGGCTGCTGACGGCCTTTGCCCCCCCGAAACTGGGGGCAGGCGCAGGCGATGCCCTTGGCTCCCACCCCACTGCTGACACGTCTCCAGCACAGCCTCCACGTCGGCAGCCGGAGGGGGGGCCCGGGGCTGTGCCGGGAGCTGGGGGTGCTGGCGAGGGCCCCCCACCCTGTACCGGGCTGGTCCCTACCCTGCTCATCCCCGGGGGGGGGTGCAGCCCAGGGCCCACCCTCCTGGGCATCGCCCTGAGGTGCCAGCAGGAGCCTGGCCAGGCCTGGGGATGTGCCATGCTGTGCCACAGGCAGGGCTTGGGGACGCAGCATCGGCAGCCCTGGAGCCATGCCATGGGCAGCACCAGTGCCATACCATGAGCAGTGTTGTGGCTATAGCATGGGCAGCATTGGGGCCATACCATGAGCAGTGTTGTGGCTATAGCACGGGCAGCATCAGGGCTGTACCCCCAGCTGTGCCACGATCAGAGCCCACTTCCCTGCTCCATCTGCCCGGGCTGTGCCAGTCTGGCCACGGGGCAGGACACGCCATGGCAGCGGTCCTGACTCCTCAGGTGCTGCTTGGCCCCCCCATGTAGGTCAGGGCAAGATTAAGGTGTGTCCCCCACCCCACCCGTGGGCACAGTGGGGAGCAAGTGTGTCCCATGGGTGCTGGCCTGGGATGCCAGCCCCTGCGAGCCCAGGCACATGTGGCCCCACTGCGGGGACACACTGGATGCTGTCCGGAGAGCCAGTGGGACATCACCACTGCCTGCGGCACCCATGGGCACATCCCTGAGGCCAGGGTGGGAGTTAGCACTGCCCTGCAGAAGGGGTGGGCTTTGGGGGCAGAAAGGGAATAAAAGGGGTTTGTGGTGAAACCAAGAGTGGCTTTTTGCTTTTAGGGTCTGACGGTGCCACACTGTTAAATGTCCCCCTTGGTCATGACGCAGCCATCCCTCGCTCTAGCCACCCGTCTGTCCTCCACCATCTGTCCCTTCTCCCATCCATCCATCCATCCTACTGCTTTACATTCCTTTATTTATTTATCCTTCCATCCCTCCACCCCTCCATCCTTTCCTCCCTCCCTCCCTTCCCATGCCCACGCATTCAACCTCCTCCCTCTCTCTGCTCCATCCGTCCCCTCTCCTCCGTCGGTGCCTCCACCAGCCGTCCCATCCCATCCGTCCCCTCCGTCCCGCTCTCACCACAGCCAGCTCCCCATCCACACATCCTCCAGGGCCCCGGCACCCTGCCCACGGCAGCACCCTGGGGTGCTTCCAGCTGGAGCAGCTGCCGGCTCCCATCCCCAGGGAGCTGCCAGGAGCCGGCTGTGTGCTCACCCAGGCTGAGCTCCCCGAGCATTCCTCCCCTGCTGCCCCGCTGGGTGGGGACAGGGACAAGGACAGTCAGGTCCTGCCAGCTCAGCTTCTCAGCCCTCACTGCCAGGCAGCTGCTTCAGTGGCGATTCTCTGATGTCTAAGAGGGTCTTGAGCACCTACCACCACCCAGCCCTCTGGCCCCAAACCCGGTCTCCTGTGGGCCACGGAGCATGCCTGATTGGGAAACTCAGCGTTTCTGCTACCAAATGCTTCCCAGCCACAGCCTGGGGCCAGCTGGAGCCTCTGCCATGTCCAGGATGTCCCTGGGGACCATGGCAGGTCGTGGTATGTGGCAGGACATTGCTGCCTTCCTCTGCCGTCACGGGCTGTCTCGAGCCTGGCAGAGATGCCTGGTCCTTGGGTGTGCCACTGCCAGGGCCCACGCCACACTGTCCCCTCCCTGCTCTCAGGGTTGTGTCGGGATCAGCTGAGCTGAAAGCAGAGGATATGGCTTCCTCCCAAAGCCCTGGGGCTTCTCTGGGGGTCCCCAGGGCAGCAGGGTGGGACAAGGGTCCCCAACCCCTCAACCTGGGATGCTCCATTACCATGGGGTCACAGCAAGGACCTCAGTCCCTCAGTACGCTCTGCCAGTGACACGGAGGCATCCCAAAGGGACGCAAGTCTGGGAGCAGGGGGGACCACATCTGTGACCCCCAGTTGAGCAGGGCATTTTGCTCCCAGCCACCCCAGGGGCTGGAGAAAAGGAATGGAGGTGGGCTGGGGGGGGTGGGGGGTGTGTGTGCAAGCCCTGCATGTGCAAACTCGTGTGTGCAACTCATGCACCCAGAACCCCTGCATGTGCAAGCGCTGTGCACGAAATCTCTGTGTGTACAACCCCTGCGTGCGCAACTGCTGAGTGTGCAACCCGCTGCTTATGCACAGGCATGTGTCAGGCAGCACCAGCCAGATTCACATGCCTGTGTCATGCGTGTCCACACTCGAGGATGCACACAGAGCAAACCCCACATGCTCCACCCCTTGCCACCTCTGTCCCCACCTCTGACGTGCCCGTTGCCATGTGGGGGACCTGACACCGAGGCCCATCCTTGGTGGGGATGATGGATCTCCCCATGGCCGGTGCTCGGGGCTGGCGGTGCGGGGTGGGCCATGCTGCCAGGCAGTGCATGGTGTCCAGCTCCCAGCCCTGCCGGCTGGGTGCCAAATTCCTCCACCCCCACAGGAAGCTGTCAGCGCACTCGGCGCTCGCTCTGCACCGGGGCCAGGCCAGGCCAGAGGGAATGCCGGAGCGAAAAAGGGCTGGAGGAGAGAAACCAGGTCAGCCTTGAGCCGCCAGCGTCACCCTGGCAGGCAGCAGACGGCTCCTTCGAGGAAGCAGGGCGAGGATCCGGCCCCAGCGACGTCCCCTCCGGCGCACACAACACGCACCAACCGAGCCTGCGCCTGGCTGCTGCTCACTTGCTCGAGGAACCGTCCTGGCCCCAAAGCCCCAGCCAAGGGGTGAGCCCCAAACGGGGGCGTTTGCCTCCCCTGGGGCCTGCACAGCCTGAGGATGGGGAGGGGGCTTCTAGGAAAACCACCCACTGTGGAGCTGGCTCAGCCATCACCACCCTGGGAGCCTCAAGGCCATGATGAAAGGGAGCAGAAGGGTTCAGCTCACGCAACACCTGTGCCATCTCTGTGTGATGCTCTCACCCCTAGGTACTGCTCCACCCCTGGATACTGCTCCACCCCTGAGTACCGCTCCCATCCCTGGGTACTGCTCCTGTTCCCACGTGCTGCTCCTATCCCTCAGTAGTGCTCCCACACCCAAAATGTCCTACTGCCCCCAGGTCATGCTCCCATCCCTGGTGTACCACTCCCATCTCCAGGTGATGTGCCCATCCTGAGCCACGCTCCCAGCCTTGGGTACAGCTCCCATCCTCGGAACCAATTCCATCCCCTCCTACTGCTCTTACTTCCAGTCACTGCTCCCGTCCCTGGACAATGCTCCCTCCCTGGGTGCAAATCCTGCTCCCATCCCCACTTCCATAAATACGCCTTCCCCCCATCCTGTCCCCCTCCCCACGGTGTGAATCTGAGGGGGTCTCTGCCCTTCTCCCGCGCT
Organism: Falco punctatus; assembly: GCF_963210335.1. Classification (NCBI taxonomy): domain Eukaryota; kingdom Metazoa; phylum Chordata; class Aves; order Falconiformes; family Falconidae; genus Falco; species Falco punctatus. The sequence goes on along the minus strand of NC_137599.1, from coordinate 6,142,848 downwards.
CCCTCCTCTCCTCCCCTCCTCCCGGCTGCCTTTCAAACACAAACACAGCTCAGTGGAAAATGTGACCTGCCATGAAGCTGCAGATAACTCGGGGCCGGGCCAGGGCCAACTGGAACAGCACGGGCTTGGCTGCGGCCCTGGCTGAGCCCATGGTGGCCAGGGGGGGCTGGGGGACCCGGCGGGGGGGACAGCTTGGGACTCCCTCGTGCCTCGCTCCCTCCCACCTCCTGCATCGCTCCTGCGCCTGGCCCTGGCCACAGCAGTGTCCCTGTGGGGATGGCAGAAACAGAGGAAGCTGCTGTGGGGACACTCGGTGCTTGGGGGCTGGTAGGACCCTTCCCCAGCCCATCTCTGTGCTGCGGTGGGATGGAGATGCCCAGGAATGGTGTCACGTGGACAGGATGGATATGCCTGGGGATGGTGCCAGATGGGCAAGGTGGAGATGCCCAGGGACGATGCTGGATGAGCAGGATGAAAAATGCCCTGGGATGGTGGCATGTGGACAGAATGGATATGCCTGGGGATGGTGCCAGATGGGCAGGATGAAGATGCCCTAGGATGGTAGCATGTGGGCAGAACAGAGATGCCCAGGGATGCTACTGGATGGAGAAGATGGAGATGTCCAGGGACGGTAGCACAAGGACAGCATGGAGATGCCTGGCATGATGGCTAGATGGGCAGGACAGAGATTCCCAGGAATGGTGGCTGGATGGACAGGATGGAGATCCCTGGGGATAGTGGCACATGGGTAGGACGGAGATACCCTGGGATGGTGCTGGATTTGAAGGGTGGAGATGCCCAGGGATGGTGCCAGGAGGGCAGGACAGCAGTGCCTGCAGGAGGATGGTGCCCCGTCTCAATCCAACGGGCAGTTGGAGGTGTGTGGGCTAGGAGCTGCAGTGGTCGGAGCCCGTTTGTTTCTCATTAGCGGCTCTTGGCAGGAGCTGTGGAAAAAATAGCTTCAAACAGCAGAGCTGGAAGCGAAAAGGCTGGGCTGAGGGAGGGGAGAGGGGCCGCGGTGGGGAAGGGGGGCATGAGGCCAAGCAGGGTGGGGGGAGGGGATTGCAGTGACAGTGGCCTGGACAGGGTGCGGGGATAGGGATGGAGACACATGTGGGTCCCCTCTGCAGTGTCCCTGTCCTGGGGAGCAGCAGCTGGGTCCATTTTGGGGATCTCAGGCGTATGCACGCTTGTGCACGCTTGTGTGCACGGGGCCAGTGAGCACAGCGTGTGTGTGCACGCCCGATGGAACGAGCAGTCCTGGGGAGGGGACAGGAACACATGGCTGGGCACATCCGTCTGCACAGTGGCATCTCCACCCCCGAGCCCCACACCCTGCCAGGGAAACTGAGGCACTCCGGGTGTGCCCACAGCGGGCTGCAGCGAGCAGGGCCTCAGCTGTGCCCCACCGGGAGGCTCCCGCTGCAGACGGAGCTGGTTCTCACGTTTTCGGGGGGCCCTCGGCAGAGCCACTTACGCAACCGTGTGTCTGCGAGCGCCGCCAGCACCGCCAAGTCAACCAAAAGCGAGCGGGGGGAGAGCGGGAGGCGAGCGGGGAGCCCAGGGTCCACCCCACTGCTCCCGGCTTCTGGCACAGTGAGGATTTGGCAGGGACGGTGGCATGTCCCACCCTGGCGTGACTGTGCCAGGGTGGCACCGGTGCCTGGCTGCCCCATGGCCCCCCCTGTCATCCTGGACTGGGAAATGGGCAGTGGCGAGACGGGGTCATTTGGGGACAGTGGCTGGGGATGGTGCTTGTCCCCACTGCCAGGGCAGGGCTGTGCCCGCCGGAGCTGGTGGCACCGTGGCAGCCCTGGCAGTGGCCCAGGGCTGGTCCCTGCAGGCATGGGGAGACATCGATGGGGCTGGGGGGGGTTCTGTGTGCTGGGACATGCATGTACATGCATGTGCATGTATGCATGTATGTGTGTGTGTGTGTGCACCCCCCCCATTTTGGTGCCCGCGTGTCCAGCTGGGTTTGGCTGCCCGCACCCACCTGGCTTCGCAGCTATTTCTGGCTCCAGCTTGGATTTAATTCTACCCTGCCTGCGGCTGGCGTGTAATTAGGAGCCAAAAAAAAAAGCCCTGGGCACCCTCTCATCCCCTGGGGCTGGCTCACACCCAGCGCCCTGGCCCCGGCGGGTGCAGGGGGTGCAGGCGCCCACGGCCCGGGCTGCAAGGGGGTGAAGGAGCCCCCTGGCCAGCAGCAGAGACCTGGCAAACTCGGTGCAGCTGGGAGGGCTGGGGCATGGCGGGGGGGGTCTTATCTGGCTGGAGGGGCTCTGCCTCAGCAGGAGGCTGACTGAGGAGGGGGGGATTTCCCCCCAATGTGGGACCCACCTGGGGCACGGGAGGATGCGTGGCAGCAAATCCTTGGTTAAGCCCTTGAGCCAATTATGCCGCTGGAGTCTCCCCATGACCCGTGAGGCGAAACCCCCGTGCCCCGGGCAGCCATAAACCCCTTAGGGGGATGATCCTGCTTAGGGCAGCGCCTCAGCACCCCACAGCCCCACCACCCACAGGTCCCCACATCTCCAAGCCCCCTCCTCCCCCAGCGCTGTGCATTGGTCCCAAACCATCCCCTTGTCCCCCACCGGCGTCCCCTCTGCCACTGCCTCCCCACCTGCCCTTGGGCAACTCACCCGCTTGCCGGCAGCCGCCGCGGTGCCAGGGGCACGGTGTGGGGCAGCCCCCCAGGCACACCCCACACAGCACTGCCCGAAGCCGCCCCTGCAGGGTGCTGATCGGCTTTGGGGAGCTTATGGTCCTCAGCTGGCAGCTCGGTGGCTCTTCACACCTGCGAGATGACCCCGTTCCTTCGGCCTCGCCACCAGCTCCTCACCCTCACGCTGGCCCAGGGACGCAGCTCTGGCACAGCAGCAGGGCACAACCAAGGGTGTGCGAGGCCAGGCAGCCCCTGTACCACCCTGCATGACCCCTGTGCCACCCATGTGTGACACCGGGCAGTCTCTGTGCCACCCTGTACCCTCTGTGAGCTACCCTGAGCATGTCCGGTGCCACCCTCTGCACCCCATGTGCCACCTCGAGCACCCCCTGTGCCCGTTCCCTACACACCAAGTATGCACTGCACACACTGCTGTGCACACACCCCAATATATTGCACACACACGTGTACAGACACCCCACCAAGCATGCACTGCACAGACCTACTCATTGCACACACACACATTGCATGCACACACTGCACGTACACACATTGCACGCACACACGCATTGCACACACACACATTGCACGCACACATTGCACGCACATACGCATTGCACACACACATTGCACGCACACATTGCACGCACATACGCATTGCAGACACATTGCACACACACACACTGCACACACACATTGCACGCATGCACACACATTGCATTCACACACACACACAGAGCACATGCACATGTTGCACACACATGTAGCACACGCACACCCGACACAAGTGGTGCACACACCCCCACATTGCACACACTTCCCATTGCTGAGCACAAGCGCACACACGTACTGTGCACGCGCGCACACACACACGCACCACCCATGAGCACCCACCCAGCCGCTCCCTGAAGGGGCTGTGGGCCGGGGGTACCGCACCAGCACCTGCACAGCCCTGGCTGTGCTGGTGGAGGGGAGCCAGGCGCCCACCCACCTGCCATGACTCCCTTGGGGCAGGTGAGGGGATGAGGCCCTGCAGGGGAGAGAGTCCACCACCACCTGTCCCCATGTCCCCGTTCCTGTCCCACCCCATCACCTTTGCTCCCAGCCTCCCCCTCCTCCCCAGCCCTTTGCCTTCCCCCAGGCTCCACCTGCTGCTCCGCCAGCCCTGGGGGTGCCACAGCTGGGTCGCCCCCAAGAGGGGCAGGTTCGGGGGGGAGCAGAGCTTCTGGGGGGACTGGACCCCCCTGGGCACTGCTCCAGGTCCCATGGCTGGGGACACGTGGCCTTTCTGCCACCAAAGGGAGACACCAGCCTGGCAGGGGCCCCAAATCCTTCCCTGCCCAGCAGGGAGGTGGCCGATCAACCCACACCCCCCAGCGGGACTCGGGGCTGCCCTGCCAGCTCTAACGCCAAGTCCCACTGTCACCAAATGTCCCACCATCACCAAAATGTCCCACTTGGCCACTGGGAATGAACAAGGCACTCCCTGGCCCTGGCAGCCCCCAGCTCCAGCAGTGGCCCCCCGCCCCTCCCCCCCAGCAGCCCCCCCATCCCACCGCCAGCCAGAGCCCAAGCCACCACGGAGGCACCCAGTGCCCCCTCCCCACCAAGCCAGAGCTCAGCAAGGGCCACTGCCAAGACCCCCAGCCCCGGGGGGCCGGGGGGGCAGCTGGACCCGGCGTGGGGAGGGATGGGGAGAGGGTCCGGGGGGCAGGACCGGGGACACAGTGGGGACCAGCCACGGGAAGCGCAGCCCCACGGGTGGCCGTGACACTGAGGACAGGAGACAGGGCGCCGCGCTGGCTGCCACATCAGCAGCAGCGGGGAGGGGACCCCGCCCGCAGGGCTGGGGAAGGGCAGCGGCCGGGCCAGCCCCGAGGTGTCCCCAGCCCCGGGACCCCCGCGGGGGGCAGGATGACACCGGGCTGACACCGGGCTGAGCCGGGGCCCCCCCGGGCTCCCCGAGGAGGGGGGAGGGAGGGCGGGGGGGCGAGGAGAGGGATGGGCAGAGGGACAGCCCAGAGGAGGGGGGAGGGATGGGGGAGGGATGGGGGGGGGGGACACGACACCAGGCTGAAGGGAGAAGCAGGGGCGGGGGTGGGGGGCGTGGAGCCCCCCCATCACCCTCCCCAGCCCACCCCGGGGTGGACCTCAGGAGCACGCAGTCCCTGGGGACCCTACTGCACCTCCTCAGCGTGGGACCCCACCACCCAGGACCCCAGGCATCGGGACTGCCCGGGGGTGCCACAGCCCCCCCCCCTGCAGCACCGAGCACAGGACAGACACACAAGCCAGGCCAGAGCCCCCCCGCACCTCGGGGATTCCTGTCCCAGCAGCAGGATGGCCTCAGCCCCCCCCCAATTTGGGGAGCAGCACCCCATAGCAGGGTGCCAGCACCCCTCGGTGTGTGGCCGCTCCTAAAGAAGCCCCCAAAGTGGCCCAACCCACCCCAAATTGCCCCACTCCGGGGGTTCCCACGAGCCCCCACCCAGGGCAAATTCCGCAGTGGGGCAGGCAGGGTGCAAAGGGCACCCAGGGGCTGGGTGCAGGGAGTGGGGTGCCCCAGGCACCCGTGGCCATAGTCCGGCTCTGGTGAGGAGGGTGCACGGCAGTGCTGGGGGATGCCAGGACACCTGGTCGATTGGGGGGGCATGGAGTCTGGAGCCACCCTGCGAAGGGTGCCATGCCTGGGAAGGGTCCCTGGGGATGGGGGCTGTAGGACAGGGGCCTGGGAGAGGCCCCGTCAGCCCTGCGGATGTAGGGACGGGGCGAGGGGGGAGAGCAGGCAGGAGGGGGGGACATGCCAGCCCCCAGCATATGCCTTTTGGTGTCCCCAGGATCATGTTCACCATCATCATCGTCACCTTCATAACTGTCACCTTCCTCATCATGATCTTCCACATCTGCCGCAAGCTCTGCCACGACCCCATGCCACCCCCGCCCTATGGGGACCCCCACGGCTCTGTGCCCCCCCCGCTCACCCAGATACCTGCGCTCCCCAGCCTGCCCGGTGGGGCCATCCCCGTGGGCCTGGAGCCCCCACCCTACAGTGAGGTGGGTGTCACCCGGAAGTGGGTGCTGGGCACCCGGCTGAGCCTGGCATGGGGGCAGGGGTGGGCTGTGGGTGCTGGGGCTATGGGGTGTGGGGTGCTGGTGGCATGGGATGGAGGATGCTGGGGCTATGGGATGTGGGGTGCTGGGTGCTGGTGGCATGGGGTGGTGGGTGCTGGGGCTATGGGATGTGGGGTGCTGGTGGCATGGGGTGGTGGGTGCTGGGGCTATGGGATGTGGGGTGCTGGTGGCATGGGGTGGTAGGTGCTGGGGCTATGGGATGTGGGGTGCTGGTGGCATGGGGTGGTGGGTGCTGGGGCTATGGGATGTGGGGTGCTGGTGGCATGGGATGGGGGATGCTGGGGCTATGGGATGTGGGGTGCTGGTGGCATGGGGTGGTGGGTGCTGGGGCTATAGGATGTGGGGTGCTGGTGGCATGGGGTGGTGGGTGCTGGGGCTATGGGATGTGGGGTGCTGGTGGCATGGGGTGGTGGGTGCTGGGGCTATGGGATGTGGGGTGCTGGTGGCATGGGGTGGTGGGTGCTGGGGCTATGGGGTGATGGACACTGGCGTTATGGGGCTCAGCAGGGCATGGGGGGACTATGAGGGTCCACAAGCCCATGTGCCACCCCATGCCAGGAGCACCCTCCCCTGCTCCCATGCACCCCACCTTGCCAGGGCCCAAAGGGGGAACCCAGTTCCAGTCTCCTGAGGTCAGCCCTGGGAAGCCGGGGGGTGTCACAGTCTCCCCCCCACTGACCCACACTCACTCTTAGGTGACGGCAAAGCCCTTCCTCTACCCACCACCGCAGGGGCCATGCCCTGAATGCAGCCGCAGCCCTGGGGCTCAGCACCCCTTCATCACCCAGACCAACTTCTAGGGGTCATCTCCACCCTGAGGACAGCCTGGTGACTGCCTGCACTGGGGAGGGGGACATGGACCCAGGCATCCAAATGGCCTGGTGCCATCCAGGTGCCTGGGTCCGTGTCCTGCCCCTCTCTGGACATCGGGGTCCACCTCCCCCCCAAACCATGACATTGGCGCATGGCAGGGGTTTCCCTATTTATTATTTTTAAATGTGTAAAAGAGCTCCCTGCTATGCTGGTTTTAGGGGCTGGGGAGGCTTGGGATGTACAGAGGGAGAAGAGGGAAAATTCAGGGGGGGCTCTGCACCATCCATGCACCCCCAGCTGTGGGTGCACCCTGGCACTGCAGGGACTTTGCCAGCTGGGCATGTGAGCATGTGTCAGCCGGGGCCCTGACACCCTGTTCCTGTCCCCGTCCTTATACCCATTCCCATCCCTCTCTCCATCCCTGTCCCTAACTCCATCCTGTCCTTATCCCCATTGCCATCTGATCCCATCCCTATCCCCATCCCCATTTCCATCTGATCCCATCCCTACCCCCATCCCCATCTCATGCCCACCCCCATCCCATCCTATTTCCATCCCTGCCCACATCCCCATCTCTGCCCCCTCCCATCCCATCCCCATCTTCATCACATTCTCATCTCCATCTCATTCCCATCCCAACTGATGCCCATCCCATCCCACTTCCAGCCCCAGCCCCATGCTCATCCTCATCCCTGTCCCCATCCCCATCCCATCCTATCTCCATCCCTGTCCCCATCCCATCTCTTCCCCTTCCCAAGAGATGGGCCCAGGCCAGCAGGACGTTGGGGTTTATTGAGTGGGGAGCGCACTCCCTGGCACGGGGCCATCCCGGTGGCAGGTGTCCCCAGCCACTCACGCCGCTTGCTGGCCCCGGCACCGCTTGATCTTCTTCTTGAGGAGCAGCAGGTCCAAGTAGAGCAGGCGGCCCAGGACAGTGGAGGCACACAGCAGCCCCCCGTGCAGGGCCCCCGCCAGCCCGCAGCTGAACACGTCCTGCCCTGGGGATGAGCCACAGTGGGACACAGCCACCCCCAGGGGGGACACAGCCACCAGCATGGGGGACCCGGGCACCACCGTTGCCCTGTTTCAGGAGGACATCCCCTGCTTCAGGGAGCCCCTGGGAACACTGTCTGCAGCCTGGAGCTGGGCATGGGGACAGAGGGACAGGGGGACATGGGGACGTGGGTGCACAGGTCCCGTACCTGTCAGGTAGAGGTTCTTCACGGGTGTCTTGGCTCTCATGGCGGCCACCACAGCCGGGCTGAAGCGGCCGACTTCGTGCTCGGTCCCGTACATCTCCCCACGGGGGGCCGCCAGGTAGTGCTGGTTGGTGAGCGGTGACGCCGCCTCCACAAACTCCACCTGCCCGAGCAGGAGCCCGGGGCGGGGGGCCCGGGGCACGTTGGGGTGCACAGGCCACATGAGAGTGCACAGGGAATGCCAGAGTGCGTGGGGCACCCAGGGGTGCACGGGGCACACGCAGGGACACAGGTAGACCCATCCCACCAAACAACAGGTCCCACCACAACAAGTCCACGTCTCTCTGGTGGGTGCCCACCCCATGCAAAGGTCCTGGGGGCTGTGATGTCCCATGGCTTTGCAGGACACCCTGTCCCCACTGGGCACCCCAGCCCCAAAGAGTACCCTGTCCCCAACAAGCACATCCCTGCCTGGGCACTCCACCCCATAGGGCACCCAGTCTCCACTCTGCACCCCACGCCCCCTCTGCACCCATGCCCACGAGGCACCCCAACCCTGTGGGGCACCCTATTTCCATGGGACATCCCACACACACATCCCACCCACACAAGGGACCCTGTTCCCACAGGGCAGCCCAACCCCACAGGACACCCGGTCCCCACTGTGCATCTCTCCTGGTGGGGCACCCCAACCCCATGGGGCACCCGGGCACTCCATCCCTACAACCCCCCCCATCCCTGCAGAACACCCTGTCCCCACCACACAGCGTCCCTGCTGGGCACCCTGCATGGCAGGGGACACCGCGGGGACCCCCATCACCTTGTCACGGAGGTGGGGGAAGCGCTGCAGTGCCCGCTCCAGGAGGCGCTGGGCGATGGCCAGCTTGTACTGCTGGTAGTCAGGGCCCCGGTGCTTGGCGCGGGTCCCGGCCCACTCCTCGAACCACTCATACCGTGCCATGGTCAGGATCGTCATGCACGACCGGCCTATGAGTCAGGGGACACAACTGGTGACAATCCTCATCCCGTCACAGGGGACCCCGGTGCTGATGTCAGCCCGGGATGCGGTGGTGGCACAGAGTGGGGTGGGGCCCCCCACCCTGTACCTGGGTGCCGCTGCTCGTAGGTGGGGTCCTTGGCAGCAGGGAAGGTGATGAACATCATGGCCAGGTTTTCGGGGACATCGTCACGGCTCAGGGCAGCGTAGCGGGTCATCCTGCAGGCAGAGTGGGCAGCACCATGCACCCAATGTGCACCCCTGAGCACCCACACCACGTGCCGTGCGCCCACCCCAGGGTGCCTGGGGACCCCTTACATGGCGTCCAAGTCGTTGTGGGGGTAGATCCAGAAGTTGGTGGCAGGCAGGGCCAGCTCCGCCGCGCTGCCCCGCAGCCCCACGAACACCAGGAAGGAGCCCATGCCGTGCCGCACCATGGCCAGGCGGGAGCGGACACCTGTGGGGACACAGGCTGGGATGCGGGAGGTGACACCCCATGCCTGCAGAGGGGATGCTGGGGACACAGCAATGCTGGGGACATGAGGGACATGAGGATGCTGGGGACCACTGGTGGTGCCAGGGACACAGGGATGTGGGGGACACCAGTGATGCTGGGGACACAGAGATGCTGAGGATGCTGAGGACATGAGGGACAGGGGGGCACCAGTGATGCCAGGGATGCAGGGATGCTGGGGACACCAGGGATGCTTTGGACACCGGGGACACCAGGGACATGGGGATGCTGGTGACTCAGGGATGCTGGGGACACCAAGGACATGGGGATGCTGGTGACACAGGGACGCTGGGGACACTGGGATGCTGGGGATGCGGGGACGCTGGGGACACCAGGGACACGGGGATGCTGGGGATGCAGGGATGATGGGGACCGCAGGCATGTGGGACACGGTACCTGGGTGGCCGCGGAGCTGGGGGGGCAGCAGCTTGCCGAAGGTGTTGAAGATGCCGGCGTCGGAGATGACGAGGGGCGCGAAGATCTCCACCTCCTCCTCACTGGGCCCCTTCTGCACCACCACCCCTGGGAGGCGCGGGGGGTGAGGGGGGCACAGGACACCACCCCCCCCTGTGCCCACCGCGTCCCCCCCCGATGGCAGGGGGCTGGGGTGGGAGTCAGCGCTCACCCACGGCGGTGCCAGCGGGGGAGACGAGGATGCGGGTGACAGGGGCGCGCACCAGCACGGCGCCCCCCGCGCGCTCGATGAGGGGCACGGCGTGGAAGGCGATCTCGCTGGCCCCCCCCCGCGGGTACCAGGCCCCCCGCTGGTAGTGGTGCACCATCAGCACGTTCACCAGGAAGCTGGAGTCCTGCGGGGCCGTGCCTGGGGACAGGGACGCTGGTGGGGCACAGGCACAGCTGGCCCCCGCCCCAACAGGGGGCAGCCCTCCCCTATCACGACTTGGCCTCCCCTGTTGTGACATGGCCCTCCTCATCAAGATAAAGCCCTCCCTGATCCTGACATGGCCCCCTCTATTGTGACACGGCCCTCCCCTATCATAATGCTGCCCTCCCGTCACAACACATCCTCTGCTATCATGACACAGCCTTCCCCTATCATGACACAGCTCTCCCCTATTGCAACAGGGCCCTCCCGTATCACGACACAGCCTGCCCTATTGCAACACAGCCCTCCCCACTGCAACAGAGCCCACCTCTATCATGACGGTGCCATCCCCTCTCACGGTGTGGCCCTCCCCTATTGTGACTCAACCTCCCTTATTGCAATACAGCCTTCCTTCACCACCAGGCTGCCCTCCCTATCTCGGCAGCACCTTCCCTATCGCGACAGCCCCTTCCCTATCACAACGGCCCCCTGACCGTAGAAGAGGTAGCTGAACAGGGCACGCAGATCACGGTCGGCCGTCAGCCGGGCCACGGCCTCACTGTGGCTGGTGGCCGCCATGCGGAAGACGGGCGAGATCCAGTAGACAAGGCCGGTGCGGACCAGGAAGGCAGCCAGCCACCACGGCACCATCTTCAGCACCGCCAGCAGCGCCACGTGCCGTGAGGCCATCTGCACAGGGACCGGCCCCGTGTCACCCCCAGCCACTCCCATGGCCATGGCCACACCACTGCCGCCACCCCATCCTCGTGACTGTCACTGCTGTGACCCCAGAGCCACCCCTGTCCCCGGCACCCATCTTCACCAGGGCCACCACCCACGTCCCCACCATCCCCACTGCTTTACCCCACCACACCCAATGCCTGTGTCCCCACCATGACCATCACTTGTGTCCCCACCATGACCATCACTTTCATCCGCACCATGCCCGTCATCTGTATCCCCAATACCCCCAGTGCCCCCTCCCCACCACAACCATCACACAAAGCCCCACCACACCCCCACCCATCCCCACCAGGGCCACCACCCATGTCCCCACCATCCCCACTGCTTTACCCCACCACACCCAATGCCTGTGTCCCCACCATGACCATCACTTTTGTCCCTACCATGCCCGTCACCAGTGTCCCCACTATAATGATCACTTTTGTCGCTACCATGACCATAACCTGTGTCCCCAACATCCCCAGTGCCCCCTCCCCACCACGACCATCAGACATGGCCCTACCCAGACCCACCAGTGCCACCACCCCCACACCCAAGCTGGAGGCACCCCAGCACTGCACCCCAGGGACATGCCACCACCCACGGGAGGGTCCCTGTGGGGACACCCACCTTGGAGAGCCGCATGAACTCCCTGATGGCCGCCTTCTCAGCGGGGAACTGCTCCTCCAGGGCGGTGGCGAAGGCGGCCTTGCCGGCGCGAAGCTGGTAGCGCCGGGGGCCCAGGCACACCTCGTCGTAGGGGTCTGGCAGGCGCTGCCAGCACAGCTGCCCGTCTGTCAGCTGGTCCAGCGCCACACGCAGCATGCTGCCCTCGTGCATCTGCCCCACGTAGTGGATGCCTGTGGGCCCTACAGGTCAGCAGCCCAGGGGCTGGGCACCAGGGGCCCACGGGGGAATCAAGTGTTTATCATTTTCCTGGTGCGGGTCACCTCCAGGGGCGGTGGCATGGCTGGGGCAGCGGGCACAGCACGCACACTGCATGCATGCACTGCACACAGAGCAAGCACACGCGCGCTGCATGCAAACAGCACATGAGTTGCCTGCGCAGCTGCACATGCGCAAGCAAACTGCGCACGCACTGCACGTGCACTACAGGCTGCATGCACACACACTGCCACAGCAAAAACACGCACTGTGAACACCGCGCTCACTGCACAAACACTGCAAGTGCTGCCTGCGCACACTGCTTGCAAGCAGTGCATGCGTGCATGCTGCATGCAAAAAGTGCATGCACTGCAAAAACACTGCAGACACTGCATGCACACGCTACCATACCTACTCAGTGGACACTGAACAGGGACAGGCACTGCATGCACGTGCACATGGGGCATGCGGCACATGCCAGCAACCGCACTGACTGAAAGCAGGGCACACTGCATGCACTGCACTGCACACACACTGCAAACACACCCACCCTGTTGCACAGGGATACATGCAGTGGTGCAACCAGCCTGCAGACACACAGCAGGGGGGTAAGCAGCAGCCACGCTGCATGCACACACTGAGCTACACCCCCATCGTGCCTGCAAACACCCGCAAACTGCCTGCACATGCCTGCACATACCTGCACACTGCCTGTATGCACAGGCACAGGCTGCCTGCACACCCAGGGACACACACACACACACACTGCCTGCACGCCCAGGGCGCACACACACACACACACGCTGCCTGCATGCCCAGGCACATGCACACTGCCTGCACGCTCAGGCACAGGCAGCCAGTGCTGAGGAGGGGCAGCCGGGGGGTCCTTACCCACATCGAACTCGCTGCCCTGCTCCTGGAAGGTGTGGCAGCACCCGCCGGCCTGGTCATGCTGCTCCAGCACCAGCACCCGCTTGCCCACCTTGGCCAGCGTGCCCGCTGCTGCCAGCCCGCCTATGCCGCTGCCAATGACCACGGCGTCCAGCTCCGGCGGCACCCGGTGGGCGCTGAACCCTGCACACACACGTGTGCCTGAGCCCCCCCCCCCGGCACCACACGAGGGCACACAGATGGGCAGCGCAGGCGGGATGGATGGCCAGCACCCAGCACCCAACACCCAGCACTCACCCCGCTTCAGCACCTTGTCACGGGCGCGTGGCTCCGTCACCAGTGGCCGGGGCGGGCCCGGGGGGGGCCAGGTGAAGGGGTTGCCAGCTGGGGCCAGGAGCCGGTGGGCCACCAACCCCAGTGCCAGCGTGCCCAGAGCCAGCAGCAGCAGCAGTGTGGCCCACATGGCTGCCACCATGCAAAGCACCTTATAGACACCGCACTGTATAGCCCTGGTGCCTTACAGCTTATAGCCCCGGCAGCTTATAGACAGAGGAGATTATAGACACGCCACCTTACAGACACGGAAGCTTATAGCCACCGCAGCTTAAAGCCACAGGAGCTTATAGCCACAGCACCTTATAGGCATGGCACCCTATGGCCACGGCACCCTATAGCCATGACAGTGTTATGGCCACAGCACCCTATGGCCATGACACCCTATGGCCACGGCAGCTCACAGCTGAGGGGTGCACAGAACAGGGTCTGCTGGGTGTGCACACGTGTGTGCATGAGGTGGAGAGGTGTGTGGCACGGGTGTGTGCTGGTATGCTGGGTGATGCACGCTCACACACACACATGCATGCAGGTGTGCAACTGTGCAAATGCGTGCACAGCCACACTTGTGCAAGGAAGCACATGCACACCTACACACCTGTGCAAGCAAACTGTACACACACTCCAACACATGCACACCCATACACCTTACATGTCTGTGCAAACACACTGGCACACCCATACACACACACCCCTGTACAAACACACCCTTACCCACACCCCCTTGCTTCCCCCCCCCGCGTGCACACCCCCACCCCCCCAGCTGCGGTGCCTGCAGCTCTGCTGACCTCTCCCGGCAGCACCAAGTAGGGCCTGTGTGTGCAATGTCACACGCACACGCGCACACACAATTACACCTCAACACACACAACCCCCCCCCACCGACCCCAAACAACTCAACCCACCCCCCCCAGCACCCACACCCACCAAACCCCAAATACAGCCACGTGTGCGCACACACACATGTGCACACACGCACACACGCACACGCACTCGCACCCCAGCCCCCAGCCCCACAAACACCCCCCAAGCACCAACCTGGTGCAAACCCCTGATTTGCAGAAACAAAACCCATCAGCACCAGGTGGGAGAGAGCCAGGGTGGGGCAGTGGTGACACGGTGACACCATGTGCCCCCCCAGGGGTGCCCCACACCCAGCTGGATTCAGCTGCAAGGGACAAACCCGACACTTTTCTTTCCTTTAATAAAAGTCACAGCAAAGTACCAAAAAGGAGCCACCTGGGGACTGGGATAGGGGGTGGCGGGGGGGGGGGGGGGAAGGGGAACACACACCCCGCTGGCACACACCTGTATGTGTGTGTGCTGCACTCTGTGTCCCTCAGGGTTACCCCCTGGCAGGACCCCCCCCCAGGCACCCCCAGCAAGTCCCCAGCTGCAGCACCTCCCAGGTTAACTACAGGGTTAATTAAGGATTAATTATAGGCTGGAACCCACACCGGCTGGTGGTCGAGGGGGGGGGGGGGGGGTTATTGCTACTTGGGAAGGGGTGGGGGGGTCAAAAGGGACAGAAAGGGACCCCCATCCCGGTCAGGGTGAAAGGGGGTTGCTGGGAGGGGGTGCAGCAAGGCAGGGGCTTGAGGCCACAGCAGCTCATGTGGCTTCAGCTGGTGTGACCCCCCCACCCCCTGCCCTGGGGGTCCTGACCCTCACGCTGCCCTGGGATGGGGCGTGCTTCCCCATGGGGAAACTGAGCCGCAGGGCTACGAGGGGCCAGAGCCACACAACGGTGGTGACCCCCGCAATGTCCCTGTGCCCCCCAGCTCGCAGCAGCTCCGGCTGGGGGGGGGGGGACAGTCCCCGGGGGTAACACAGGGAGGGGGTGAGGTTTTGGCAGTGAGTTAGCTGTGTGGGTGCTGGGCACAGTGGAGGGGGTCTGTCCCCCAGAGGGACCCCACTGGCCTGTTCTTCCCCCCCATGAATGTGGGGCTAAGTAGGAGGGAGACAGGAGCCTGGCTTGAGTGGCGGGGGCACTGCGCAGCCAGCCAGCCCCCCTCCCCCCCCCCAGCCCCAGTGCTGAACACGGCAACCTCATCACACTGGGTGAGACAGCGGGGGCAATACCACCCTCCTCCCCCTGCAGCCCTCCTGGTCAGGCTGAGGGGGGGTAAAGGTGGTGGGGACCCCCGGGGGGGTACTAGTAGACCCAGCTGACGGGCACCCACTGGGGCTGGGTGCGCAGGCGCTCCATGGCCTCCTGCAGCCGCCCAAAGGTGCGCTCCAGGTCGTCGTTGGTCAGGCTGAGGTCGAAGTAGTGACCGTAACCACGCTGGATCCGGTCGCTCTCCTCCACCGTCCGCTTGGCGTCAGCCTCCTGCCCCGCACAAACCTGCCTCAGTTTCCCCATCGCTCCCTGTGTGCCCGCCCCCACCCCCCCGGGGTTGGGACCCACCGTGAGCTGCTTAGTGGCCACACCACTCTCCAGCGCTGCCCGGTTCATGGCCCGCAGCGTCTCAGGGTCGGGGGCTTCAATGAAGACCACGTATGGCACAAATTCAGCTGTTCTCAGCACCTTCACTGCCTGGGTGGGAGGGGGACAGCGCTGAGCCCCGGGGCGGGGGCAGCCCCAGCCACCCCCTTGGTGTGCTGCCTCCCCCGGGTACCCTACCTGGGGGTTGACGTCCAGGATACACATCTTGCCAGCCTCCACCACGGTGCGGATGGAGTCGATCTTGGTGCCATAGAGGTTGCCCTCATACTCGCCATGCTCCAGGTACCGGCCCGCCTTGATGTCCGCCTCCATCTCCCCCCGTGACACGAAGCGGTACCCGTGCCCATCCTTCTCATTCTCCTTCGGCTTCCGTGATGTGTCTGCCCAGGGGTGGCCTGTCTGAGTGACCACCCCAGGGGTCTCACCCCGGGGGCACCCACAGCCCGCGGGGATGGCCACAAGGCTGTGATGCTGCACCCACACCCCCAGGGGGGTGGTGCTGGCCAGGTTGGGCTGTGCCAGGGATGCTGATGCTGGTGGGGACAGGGATGCTCGCATGGACAGGGATGCTGGCGGGCGACACGGATGCTCGCATGGACAGGGATGCTGGCAGAGGACAGGGATGCTCGCATGGACAGGGATGCTGGCAGGCGACAGGGATGCTCGCATGGACAGGGATGCTCATGGGAATGATGTTTGCAGGGGACAGTGATGCTGGCAGGGACAGCAATGCGCACAGGAACACTCACAGGGGATAGTGGTGCCGTATCGCGCTTGGTCTGACATGATGAGCTTGTTCTTGAGGCTGCGGCGCCCCACACCCTGGGCGCCGATCAGCACCAGGGTTTTCCGGCGGAAGGGCGGCATGCGGGCCATCTCCTCATAGATCAGCAGCTCATGGCGGTCAAACTCTGGATGAGGGATGGGGCTGTCACCTGCAGTAGCACCCTCGAGCTGGGTGCCATGGGGACCCCAGGGCACCCCGTCCTGCGAGGTGCCACCACTAGCCTGCCAGGGGCACAGCCTGGGCACTGTCCCCCCTTCCCTTGGGGAATGCCATCAGGGACACGCACCGGCGTTCTTTGTCGTCAGGTACATCATCCTCTTCTTCCTCTTCCCACTGAGGCTGCCACACAGGGCCCCTGCCGAGGGCAAGGGGGTGGCTGAGCTGGGGACGGGCATAGGGACAGTGCCATGGTGTGGGGACAGTGCCATGGGAACTGGGACCTGCCACAGGGACAGTGCCACAGGGCTGGGGATATCACCTGGGGAGTTGGGGACCTGCTGCAGGGACAGTGCCAGTGGGGACATCACCCTGGGAACTGGGGACCTGCCGCAGGGACAGCGCCACAGGGATGGGGACATCACCACGGAGCAATGGGGACATTGCCATAGGGCGCAGGGGACCCGCTGTGCTCCCCCTCGGGAGGTGACCACCTGTCCCTGTGCCCCCAGGGCCATGTCCCCACCCGGGGCTGGGGGGGGACTCCGTACCAGATGTGGGGGCCACCTCCACGTCCCGCTTGACGAAGGCTTTGCGCTTCTCCTCCAGCAGCTGGCTGGGCACCAGCCCCGCGCTGCCCCCCTCCACATGGCACGCCTGGGGGACAGCACTGCATGTGGGGACCCCAGCCCCATGGGGACCCCCCAGCTCCCAGGGACCCTCCCTAGCTCCAGGGAACCCCCAAGCCCCACAGGGATGCCCCACAACTCCCGGGGACACACAACCCCCCCCCAGCTCCAAGGACCTCTCCAGTTTCCAGGGACTCTCCCCAGCTCCAGGGACCCCCCCAGTTTTCGGGGACACACCCCCATCCCCCCAGGCCCTAGGGAACCCCTCAGCTCCCAGGACACCCCTGCTCCTGCATGGACGCCAGCTTCTGGGGATACCACCAGGAGGGGGACAAAGGGCCAGGTCCCCCCACCCCAGGGTCCCTCCTGACCTGCCACCAGTTGGGGTCATCCTGGTTGACGATCTGCAGCAGGTCACCGGCAGTGAACTTGAGCCCAGCCTCCTTGCAAGGGATAAGGCTGTCGGTGGCCGGGTCGTAGTCGAAGTGACACTTGACAAAGACCTGGGGACCAGGGGGGTCAGGGGGGAGGCCGCCAGCCACTTGGGTTCCCCGCTCTGCATCGCCTGGATGCTGCCAGCCTGTGCCTCTGTTTCCCCAGTATGCCGGTGGGAAACGCAGGAGCTGTGCCATGCGCGCGCACACACACACACACACACACGCGCGTGTGCACCCCACTAGGCACCGCCCCCACCCTGGTGCCCCCTTGCCACCCGGCATAGCCAGGCACGCACAGCACCTGCGCACACACAGGCAGCACTGGCAGCTGCCACTGCGCCCCACAGGGCACCCACGGCAGCGCCCACGCACAGCCCCACACCCACACACAGGCACACACACGCGCCCAGCGTCGCCACCACCGTGCCCACGATGGCACACATGTGTGCAGGAGCGTGCAAAGGCAGCCGCGCACACACACACACCACGGGGCACACGCGTGTGCCTGCACACGGGACCCCTGCCCAGTGCTGGCAGCAGCAGGGTGCCACGGGGCCAGCCGAGTGCAGGGACACACGGTGCCAGGGGATGCAGTGACAGTGCTGCTTTGTCCCTGGAGCCAGGGTGACAGCAGGCGCCTGCGCCAGGCTGGCACAGGGAGGGGGGCACACAGGGCACCCTTTGCCACCCAGGTCCTGCCGTAGGGCTGAGGACATGGGGACAGGGCAGGGATGGGGACAGGGCAGGTACTACCACACAGCTGGGTGCCCTCACCAGTGCTGGGCACCATGGGGGACACGGGGGTCCCACCAGCCATGGGGCACGTGGGCACGGAGGATGTCTATCAGCGTGCAGGGGCCACAGGCAGAGGGACAGGGGGACAAGGGGCTGTGGGGCTCAGGCATGCAGGGGGAGCTGAGGCACGTGGCAAGAGGACAGGGGACAGGGTGACATGAGGCAGGGGGTGTGCGACACATGAGCATGGGGACGTTGGCAGGGTGGCATGGGGATAGATGGGGACAGAGGCACAGGCCCGTGGGGGAGCCGTGGGCAGGGTGCTGGGTGTGGGGTGCAGATGTGGGATGCAGATGTTGGGTGCAGATGGGGGGGGCGGCTGTGGGGATCGGTACCTGCCGGGGCGGGTGGGGCTCCTGGTAGCTGGGCAGGATCTTGAGGACGACGCTGCCGCTGGCGTGGCGCAGGCTGTCCTGCAGTGCCCGCGGGTCGCTGCCCACCTCCCGCCCGTTCACCTCCCGGATGACGTCCCCCACGTGCAGCAGCCCCTGCTGCGCCACCATCCCCCCGTGCAGGATGCGGGCGATGACCAGCTCCCCCCGCTCCACACGGAACGTCACCCCCTGGGTGGGCACAGCCCCGCGTCAGCCCCACGCCGTGTCCCCCCCACAGCGTCCCCTGCACCCACCCAGCACCCTCCAGTCACCCTTGCAACACCCCAGCACCCAGCAATGCCCCCAGCACCCAGCAATGTCCTCCCAGCAACACCCCCAGCACCCAGCAATGTCCTCCAGCACCCACCAACACCCCCAGCACCCCATAATGCCCCCAGCACCCCGCAATGCCCCCAGCACCCAGCAATGTCCTCCAGCACCCACCAACACCCCCAGCACCCCATAATGCCCCCAGCACCCCGCAATGCCCCCAGCACCCCGCAATGCCCCCAGCACCCAGCAATGTCCTCCAGCACCCACCAACACCCCCAGCACCCCATAATGCCCCCAGCACCCCGCAATGCCCCCAGCACCCCGCAATGCCCCCAGCACCCAGCAATGTCCTCCAGCACCCACCAACACCCCCAGCACCCCATAATGCCCCCAGCACCCCGCAATGCCTCCAGCACCCTTCAGCGCCCCTGGCTCGGGCTCACCAGGTTCTCGCCAGCCGTCTTGCGGATGCCCACCATGCGCACGGCGTCGGGGGGCACGGGCTGGTTGTTGAAGGCCGGATCCAGGACGGGGCTGGGCGGGGGCGTCTCGTAGCTCTTGGAGGCCACTGAGTCGTGGGTCTCCAGCAGGGACTGCAATGCACAGGGAGGGCCGTCACACCCACGTTGCACACACCCTTGCACGTGCATTGCACGCACAGGCCTTGCACGCCCCACCTGGAAGTGGGGCTCGCGCAGGATGCATGCCAGCTCGGCGGCCGCGCTGTCCTGCCGCACCAGGTGCCCGATGTCACGCAGGATCTCCTGCACCAGCTCCAGGTTGTTGTCCCTCACCGCCTCCAGCTTCGTCTCTTCCAGCCGCTCATGGGCCTGGGGGGGCCAGGGGGGATTAGAGACCCCCGCACCCACCCACCCGCTCACTAATACCCCTGGCATCTGCTCCCAGTGCGGGGCGGGGGGGTGCAGCCCCCCGCACACAGCAGGGGTCTCTGGCACAGCCCACTGTGCACACACATGAGCACACACATGTACAAGTGCACACGCACGCCCTTTGCACACACACAGTGCCCTGCATGCACACACAATTGCAGAGCCACCCTTTTGGATGCACACACATGCACATCCCCAAGTACACATGCGTGCATGCACATGCATGTGCATGCAGACCCTTGCACACACATCACTGCACCAATGCATGCACGCGTGCATTGTTGCACGACTGTGCGCAGGTGCAAATACACACATACTGGTTAAACATGCAGGACGCGGTGCCAGCCACACACACCTCAACAGCATGGCCAGCAGGTGACACACACAGGCATGTGCACACACACACACGTGCACACCCCAAGGGGCAGCACACAGCCAGCACCCACCCCAGCCCCCCAAGCGCACACTGCAGCCTCACACACAGGCATGCACACACATGTGCAAATGTGCACACTCCCCTCCATGCGTGCACACATGCATATGTGCAAATATGCACAGACACCTCCCTGTATGCACACACGTGCAAGCAGACATCCATGTATCCACACACATGTACATGCATGTGTCCATCCACACACACACGTCCATGTTCACACAGCACACACATGTGCGTGCATGCACACACTCGTGCACCCATACACACACACTGCCCCCCATGTGCTCACCCCTGGGCTCCCACATCCCCCCCGTGCCCCACTCATTGCCACCTGCAGCAGGGGGCCGGGGGGGGGGGGGATGGGACACAGTGCCACCCCCGCGCCACCGTACCTTCGCCAAGGACCTTACTATTGGGCTCTCCATGATGCCGCGGAGGAAGATGAGGTCCAGGTCGGCGGCCCCCGGGGTGCTGGGGAGCCCCATCAGGTTGTCCAGGACCTGCTGCATGGCTGGGGGGTGGGGTGGGGGCAGGGGGGACACAGACACAGAGTGGGGGGGCGCAGAGCAGGAGAGAGCAACATGGGTGACAGTCAAATGCAGCCAGGGGTGCTGTGCACCCCAATCCTGCCCCACTCATCCCAGGGCCCCCCAGTTATGGAACCTGGCAAGGAATGAGGGGGACAGTGGGGGGGTCCCTGGGAGCAGGGACCCCTCCCCATCCTACAGCAAGGACAGACAAGTGTATGTGCCCCCCAGTGCTGGCCACCCTGTCTTGCCGGGCTGGGGGGCATCGCAGCCCCTGTGCAGGCAGGAGCACCCCAACACCTCCAGGGGGGTGTCTAATCCTGGCTGCTCAGCACCACAGCCCCCCAGAGCCTCAGTTTCCCCAACCAAGGAGCCCCCAGCAGCATGGAAAGAGCTCACCTGCACATGGAACCACTGTCCCCCCAACCTCCCCCCACCTGCAGGGATTTGCACTGGACCCCCGGCCCATGCAGCAGGGGCCACGAGCAGCTTTTCCCCCAAGCCAGCACTATGGGGAGGGGGGGGGAATCCCTCAAAAGCCCCCCAGGGCAGGGAGGGCATTCCCCATTCCCCATCTGCCACACCCAGTACAGGCAGGAGCCCGGGGGTGGGGTGGGGAGTGTGCAATGCAAATGCGGCTGTTGCAATACAGCGGGGGGGGGCAACGCAGGGGCGTGGGGTGCAGTGCAGCTGGGGGGGGGTGAGGTGATTGGGGGGGGGCGAGGCAATGGGGGGGGTGGGGGGGGTGCTGCAAAGCCCCCGGGGCTGTGCTGCAAGCGGGAGCACTGCACGGCGAGGAGGCTGCGCTGCAATGGCGGGGGATGCTCACGATGAAGCCCGGGGCGGGGGGAGTGCTGTGCAACCCAGACAGCGCCCCCCCCCCCATATCTGGGGGGTTCCAGTATGCCCCAAGAGAACCCTCCACCTCCCCGCTCCCAGCTCCCACCCCCCGAACACCCACAACACCCTCTTCCCCCGCCCCCCCCTTGCGTGGCATCACCCCCCGCCCCCCCCCTACCTTGGGGGCCCAGGGGGGCGCTGGCGGGGGCAGGGGGCGCCCCTCGGCCGGGGCCGCTCATGGCTGCGGGGGCAGAGCCGGGGCTGCCGCCTCCCCCCAGATCCGGGTACAGCGGCCCCCCCCCGCCCCCCCGGCCTTGCACACGCGGGCCCTGCACACGCGTGCACACGCAGCGCGCGGGGCGGGCGCGCCACGTCGGCCATTGCGCGTGCAAACACCTTGCACACCCGCGGCCGGGTGTGTGCGCGAGTGTGCTCACGCAGGCGTGCACAGCGGATGCACATGCACCTCTGCATGCTCACGCGTGCGTGCACCCGTGTGGGCAACCATGTGTGGGCAAACACACGCCTGTGCGCGCTCACACGTTCACGCGCAGTGTGGAGAGCCGCGTGCATGCACGTGCACAATGACACATGTTGCACGCGCACGAACCTGTGTGCACACATGTGTGTGAGCATGCACAACCGCGGGTGCCAAGGGGCAGCAGTACCTGTGCATGCTTACACACGCGTGCAGACCCATGCGCTCACTGCTGCACGCTCACACGCACGCACGCTCGGGTGCACACACGCTGACACACACCCCTGTGCCTGCTCACACCCATGTGTGCACACACAGCCCACGCATGCTCACACGCGCGTGCAAGCCCACGGCACTCACCCTGTGCGCACCCACCCGTGCATGCACACCCCCATGCCTGCTCACCCGTGCTTGCACACCCGCGGGCACACGCGCCCCCCGTGCATGCTCACCCGTGGGAGCCCCCCGCACGCAGCCTCCCGCGCCTGGGGGAGGGGGACAGCAGGGGCTCGGCCCCTTTAAGGGGGCGGGTGGGTGGTGCGGGTCCGCGCTGTTGCCGTGGCAACCGGGGAGCAGGGGAGCGCCGCGGAGGGGAGGGGGGGCGACAACAGATTTAAAGGGACCATGACCCGCTCGTGTGCCCACGCACGCACCCACGCACACGAGCGAACACGCACAGGCAGGTGCCCAGCCGGCAGCGCCCGCCCCACCCTTGCACACGCGTGTGCACACCCACAGCCCTGTGGCACACGCAGCCTCTGGCCCCAGCATGACTCATCCCACCAGCACACCCAGGCAGTTCTTGCACACGCGTGTGCAAGGCACGGCCTAGTGGACACTCACACGTGGCGGAGCTGGGGCTGCTGCCGGCATCTCAGCAGTGCTGCGGGCACGGCCAGCCATGCGTGGGTGGCACCGATGGGGACAGGGCCAGCACCCACGGGAACAGGGCCAGCCATGCTTGGGTGGCACTGATGGGGACAACGTGCAATGGCCTGGTGTGCTCAGGCACATGGGTATGTGCTTACACACGCTTGTGCATGTGTTCAAGTGTACCACAGACGTGCAGGGACACGCGAGGCCCCTGCACTTCTCCAGCCCCACATTTACCCCACGCGGGGGGGGGCCGACGACACCCCCAGTGTTGGCACTGACACCCACACAATGGGAGGCACCCCACACCATGACCCAGCACCACTGTCTTGGATACCAGCATCCCCAGTGTCCCCAACACCAGTACTGCCAGTGTCTCCTGCACCAGTGCCTCCATGGTACCCAGCACAACCAGTATTAGTGCCACCAGTACCAGCAGCCACAGCCCCAGTGCCCCCAGCAGCCCCAGTACCAACACCCCCAGCCCCAGTGCCCCCAGTGTCCCCAGTACCCCAAGCAGCCCCAGTACCAACATCCCCAGCCCCAGTGCCCCCAGTGTGCCCAGTACCCCCACTGCCCCCAGTTCCAGCATCCCGCGCCCCAGTGTCCCCATGATCCTCAGCGATGCCAGCCCCAGCATTCCCAGTGTCCCCAGCACCAGTGTCCCCAGTGTCCCTAGCCCAGCCAGCCCCAGTGTCCCCCAGGCGCTGACATTCCCCCAAGCAGGCAGAGGCAGGAGGTGGCTGCAGGGGGGGTTTATTGCTGGGGGGGTCAGCCCAGTGCTGGGTGACAGCTGCTGTGGGTGCTGTGGGTGCTGTGGGTGCAGCAGGGGCTGTGGGGGCTGCACCCCACCAGGCTCCTCTTCACCTGCTTGGCCCCGGCAGTGTCCCTGCAACAAGAGGGGGTCACCATCCCAGGCCCCCACAGGACCCCCCTTGAATCCCCCCAGCCCCATGTCCCCCACCCCAGGGCTTCCCCGTAGATGCCCATTGGGGAAATCGAGGCACGGGTGGCCCTGGGGGTTCACCCAGCCCCCCAGCTCAGTCACTGGGTGCCCTCACCTGGTGGCTCAGCACCCTGTGGTGCCGAAGGGCTCCTCGCACAGCACCAGGCTGTCCGACCGCTTGCCGTACCTGTGAGAGGGGCACGTTACTGGGGGGCAGTGCCATGCAACCGCCATGCAGCGGGGAGCACAGCACAACGGGGGAGCTGGCTGCAGCAAGTGAAGGGCGCAGCGAGGGAGCAGGCTGCAGGGGAGCAGCACGTTGCAATTGGGAGCATGTGGCAATGGGAGCAAGCTGCAGCAGGAACAAGGGAACAGGCTGCAATGGCGAGCACACTGCAATGGGGAGCATGTTGCGAGGGGCAGCACACTGCAGATGCGGAGCGTGCTGCAGCAGAAATCTGGTTGCAGCAGGTAAAAGGATTGCAACAGGGAGTGAGTTGCAATGGGGAGTGTGCTGCAGTGGGGAGTGCGCTACAATGGGGAGTGCGCAGCAATGGGGAGTGTGCTGCAATGGGGAGCATGTTGCAAGGGGGAGCACACTGCAGATGGGGAATGTGCTGCAACAATGAGGAGCGTGCTGCAGCAGAAATCTGGTTGCAGCAGGTAAAAGGATTGCAACAGGGAGTGAGTTGCAATGGGGAGTACGCTGCAACAGGCAACACGTAAGGGGGCAACACGTTGCTACAGGGAGAACATTGCAACAAGGAGCACATTGCAACCGGGCAGTGTATCACAGGGGTCCCACAGCTGTGCCCCCCACCACTGCCCTGCCGCTCACCGGTGCCGCGTGACCACGTTGAGGTACTGCTGGAGGTCATTGTAGAAGCGGACGAGGTCCTCGACAGGCGCGTCATCCCCAGGGTAGGTGGGCTGCGTGGGGCCAGCGCTGCCAGGGTGCCCGGCCAGCAGCACCAGGGCGCAGGCGAGGAGCAGCAGGGAGGGCCAGCGGGGAGCCATGGCTGCGCCACATGCCATGGCCTCAGGGTCCACCGACAGCATGGCGCTGCATGCACACACACGCACACACCCCACCAGGCTGCACGCACACACATAGGTGCACACACATGCACACCACCCACCAGCACGTGCGCGCACACACCCCTTAGCATATGCACCGCTCTGCACGCACCCAGGCATGCACACCGAACCTCTGCTTCTGAGGCCATGCACACACACATGCACACACCCCCTTGCACGCACACACCCACCCCTCTGCTCCAAGTATGCACGTGCACATGCGTAACACCTCCTGCAGCACACACACGTCGGTGTATACACATCGCTTGTGAACCCACAGGCAGACACGCACGCTCTCCCTGCTCCCAGAGTGCACAAGAGCTGCACTCCCAGAGCGCACGCACACACTTGGCCCTCAAGCACGCACACACGTGTGTGCACACCCTGCCTCACACCCCTACACACAGATGCACATCCTCAGCCTTGCACAAGCACATGCACACCTGTTTCACACCTGTGTGCACACGCACACACTCCCTTGCACACATGTACACCCCCTTTGGCGCACACCACGCTCTCCAGCACACACACCGCACTCAGCCTCTTGTCCCCCAGCACAGGTACTGCCACCCCCCAGCCATCCCCCGTGGGGACGAGGTCCTGCCCCACTCACCTGCTTCCACAAGCAGGGACACAGTGAGGCGAGAGGACGCTGCTGTCGACTCCCAGGTTCCTCAGTGACACTGCTGCCACCACGGTGCTGGCCCTTATATCCCCCCTGTCCCCCCTGCTGATGTCACCCTGCCACGCAGCCCCTGTGGCCAGGTGGCCAGCTGGTGGGGGGGGGGGGGCGGGACACGGGGGGACACAACAACAGGGGCCATCAGGGTGACAGGGACACCTGGCCCCTCACACAGCCCTGGTTAATGTTTGACACTGGGCAGGGGGGCTCCTGGTGGGGCTGAGGACACGGACACAGCTGTCCGGTGTCCATCCCCAGGGCATCCTGGCCCGGGATGGACCAAGGGGCGGGTGTGGGGACAGATGGATGGGTGTGGGGACAGAGGGACAGGTGTGGGGACAGAGGGACAGAAGGACACAGCCAGGGGAGGCTGGTGGGCTGCAAGGGTGGAGGCTGGAGGCTGGCAGGAGGGGCAGGCAGCAGGACAGAGGGACAGCGATGATGAATGGACAGAGGGATGGGGAGCGGGACAGAGGGACACCAGAGGGACAGATGGGGAGGGTGGGGAGTGAAAGGTGCAGCATTGGGGTGAGGGGTGGGATGGAAAGACCGAGGGATGGAGGCACAGCAGCCAGCCCCCCCGCTGTGGCCATGACCAAGGATGCAGTGGTCTCCCCACTGCCACCACGGGCCAGGTTGGGGGTCAGAGGGGTGGGGGACCACAGCAGGGTCCTAGTGACCCTCTGGCCCAGCCCTGACACAGCCCCTGACAGTCACTGTCCCCACAGGGACCCCATGGTGGATGACAACAACCCACTGCCAGTGCCCCCACACCCAGCACACCCCAGCATTCCCCATCAGTGCACCCCACAGCCCCAGACGCAGTGCCCCTCACACCCAGTGCATCCCAGTAACCCGTGCACCCCAGCACCCACCACTAACGTACCCCCGTGCCCTGAGTCCCAGCATTGTTGCACCCCCCCCACCAAGCACCCCCCTGCACCCAGTGCGCCCCAACACCCAGTGGCAGTGCACACCGTGCCCCGAGCGCCCTGTGTGCCCCAACACCACCAGTACCCCCCAGCACCCTGTGCCACCCGCTGCCCCCACACCCAGTGCACCCTAGCATCCAACCCGTGTGCTCCAGCCCGCCAGTGCACCCCCCTCCCACCTCTCCCTCCCTCCCCAGCCTCCACCAGACCCTCTGCCCCTCACCCCCTTCCACTCCTCCATCTGCCCCCCCTCCCCACATCCCTCTCCATCCCTCCGCCCTAGCACTCCAGCAGGTGCTCTGCCCCTTACTCCCTCCAGACAGCCTCACCCCTCTGCCCTCCATCCCTCCTGTGTCCCCTCCATCTTTCCCTACCTCCCCCCCTCCCCCCTCCCCCGCATCCCTCCATCCCCCCTCTACTCCCCCGTGCCCCGGCACACACAGCCCAGACTGGTGCCCACGATCGTGCTCTTTATTGCTGCTGGCTGGGGCGTGCAGGGACCACATGGGACCCCCCGACAGCGGTGGGGAGGGGATGGGGTCAGGGCCCCCCCCAGTGGGACACCCCTGGACCAGGTTCTGGGGGTCCCTGGCCCTCCTGGCCGGGGGGGTCTGTGCTGGCCCTGGGTGCTGGGGCCCACCCTGCGGCGGAGCCCCAGGTCCCTTAGGGAGACACGGAGAGACAGGGAGGATCTGGGGGACAGGGGGGACTGGGAGTTGCCGGTCACCACGCAGAGTCATCGTTGTACCTGCAGGGAAGAGCTGACATGAGAAAAAGCGGGGACAAGACCCCCAACACCCCCTGGGACCCCAAACTACCCCCAGGACCCCCACCCCAGGGTGCAGGAGACGGTACAGCCCCTTTCCCTGTCCACAGGGTGATGGGGACAGGGGCAGGGATGAGGACACTCACCATGACTTGTCACTGCTGGCCCCAAGGAGCAGCTCCGACACCACGGCCTCGGGGCTGGCGCGTTTGCCGTACCTGCGGGACACGCGCAAAGGGCCACATGCGGGCGTGCAAATGCGACCTCCCGTGCACACGGGTGTGTGCAAACAGGAACTGCTGGGTGCACGTGGCAGACCACACAGGTGTGCAAGAGGGCAGGCACGAGTGTGCAAACGGGGACTTGCCTGTGCATGCAAAGGAGCTTGCACAAGCGCCAGCGGGCTCGCACACACATATTCACGCCCACTTGTGCTCACCTCTGCCGTGTCACCAGGTTGATGTAGTGGCGAAGGGCCGAGAAGTACTTGGCCATCTCCTCAGGGGAGGCGTCGTCCCCAGGGCTCTCGGGCTTGGGGGGGTAGGCGGCCACCAGGCACAGCAGGGCACAGAGGGCCACGGCCACCAGCATGCGCCACGGCCTCGGGGACGTCACCATCTGCATGGGGACAGGGGACAGCCTCCGCTGCGTCT
The DNA here is from genome assembly GCF_963210335.1 of Falco punctatus. Classification (NCBI taxonomy): domain Eukaryota; kingdom Metazoa; phylum Chordata; class Aves; order Falconiformes; family Falconidae; genus Falco; species Falco punctatus. Next base: position 6,114,870 of record NC_137599.1, on the reverse strand, counting down.
GGATCACCCCCATCGCCCTCGGGTACCCCCAGCACACCCCAGAGCGGTTCTGCCCCCCACCAAAGCCCCCCCAAGCCCACAGAGGTGTCTCACCCCTGAGGACCCCCTCATCTCCCTCCCCCACCTGGGACCCCAGCCCCCCTCCCCAGGGACATCTTCCCTCCAGGGACCTCCCCCATGTCCCACGGGGACACCCTCATCCCAGAGACACCCCCCAGCATCCCCAAGGGAGATTTCCCACCTCATGGGACTCCAGAGTCCCCAGCCCCCCCACAGGGACCCCTCCCCTCCAGGGACCCCCCCAAGACCCCAGCCCTGGCCCTGAGCTGTCCCCGCACTCACGATGTAGCAGGCAGGAGGTGACAAGCAGGGCCTGGCAGTGGGGTGACAGTGCCGGGGACACAGCGGCTCCTCCACCTGCCCGGGGTTTTATAGCTCCGGGGGGGGCTGCTGGCTCCTCCCTCAGCCGTGACCGACCCACGGGCACAGCAGGATCCCGCAGCCCCCCCGCCACCACCCCAGGGGACATGTGCCAGCCCCTTGTCACCATGCCTTGGCAGAGGCCCCCAGCCCAGTACCCCGAGGGGCTGGGGTGCAGGCACGGGGCACAGGGGACATGGGTGGGACACACGGACACAGCACAGGGACACGGAACACAGCCACAGGACACGGATGTGGCATGTGGCAATGCCAGACAGGCACAACTGGTGACATGCAGCCATGGCATACAGGCATGGCACATGGGCATGGCATGTGGCCACAGGACACAGCAGCGTACAGCCATGGCAGGTGGCACATGGCGATGGCACAGGGACATGGATGTGACACACAGCCACGGCATATGACCATGTCACACAGGCACAGACGTGACATGCAGCACACGGACACGGATGTGACACATAGCCACGGCACACAGGCACAGCCCAGGGACACGGGTGTCGCATGCGGCCACGGCACACACACACGGCCCCAAGACAGCCTCGGGATGTGGCAGTGGCACACAGGGACATCAGCCACACACAGGGACACAAACGTGGCACAGCTGTAACACAGCACATGGGACATTAGCCCTGGCACAGGCCACCCACAGGGGACAGCACAGGGGAGGGGACACAGCCCACAGCTGTGGCTGCCTCAGTTTCCCCAGGCAGCAGGGCAGGGCATGGAGCCCCCACTGCAGCCCCCACCACCGCAGCGCCCGCAGCCCCCGTCACCGCAGCCCCACCACCGCAGCGCCCGCAGCCCCCGTCACCGCAGCCCCACCACCGCAGCTCCCATCACCGCAGCACCCGCAGCCCCCGTCACTGCAGCCCCCACCACTGCAGCGCCCGCAGCCCCCGTCACCGCAGCCCCCACTACTGCAGCCCCCCCACCCCCCATCGACCGCTGTCACAGCCCTCCAGGACAGATGAGCTGCCCTTTCCACTCCCCCGCCACGAGCCCCCCGCACCGGGGGACACACTAATTAATTATGGATTTGGCATTAAGGAGCAATCACCCAGCCCAGGCCTCCGGGGGGAAACTGAGGCACGGAGGAGCCTGGTGGGGACATGCTACGAGCGGGGGCTCCAGGTCCCCACCAGGAAGGGGTCACCAAAGCCACTGTGTGCGTGCTGGGGTGGGGAGAGGGTCCCCGAAAGCCCCGGGATGCCCCCTCCCAGCCGCGGCTGCAGCCAGTGGGACGGAGGGGACACGGCTCGGTGGGGACCCCACGGGGTGCCACTGGCCTGGCTGGAGAGGACACGCTCCACACTCCTGACCTGGTCATCACCCCGGCGAGCGGCGCTGGGGTCACGTCTGGTGGCAGTGCCACCGCGGGGGTCCCAGCCCTGTGGCTGTCCCCAGCCCCAGGGACACTCTGCTCGTGGTGCAGCCGTGGTGTCACCACCGGTGTGCAGCGACACAGCCGGGGGTCCCTGCTGCCCCGGCCACACAGTGCTCAGCCCCACGGAAGCCTGGGAGGGGGCTGAGACCCCCGCGAGCCCAGAGGGGTGGGAGCAGCCCCGGTGCAGTCCCCCAGGCCAGCACATTTCACATCCCCGCAAAGGCCCGGGCCAATGGGGGCTAATGGGATCAGCGGGGGCTGCGAACCCCCCCGCAGTGGCCTGCACCGCCCTGGCAGGGGCTGAGCCCCCTCCCCAGCAAAGGAGCACCGTGATGGGGGGCTCTGTCCCATCGCGGGGTTTGGGGGGGGGGAACGACACCAACCCCCCCGTCCCACTGCTGTGCGTGGGGACCAAACACACAGGGCAGCGGCAACGTCCCTGCATCGTCACACTTGTCCCTACACCGAGCGAAGGAAGATCGGGGTCCGGGTGGCCCCCAGCCCCCCCTCGGCACAGAGCCGACCCCCCCGGGGGGGCAGGGGACGGGAGACGGGTTTTCTGCACCATTTCCCCCAAGTGACAGTAAACAACAATTTTCCAAAGGTCACAGGATGGCTCTGCCGGCGGGGGGAGCCCCCCGCAGCGGGCACAGAGGTGGGGGGGCCGGGGTTCAGCGCCCACCCCCCCCCGGCCAGGGTGGCCCCGGGGGACCCAAAGGGGACGAGGGGGCAGGGGCTGTGCAGTGCGTGCCCCCCATCCTCCCGCTGGCTTAGAGGAGGAGGAGGGACTGGGGCTGAAGGTGCATTGCCGGAGCCCAGGCAGCCCCGGGGGGGGGCGTCATGTCCTGGGAGGATGAGGGGCCCCCGTGACCCCCCCCAGCTGGGGGAGAGCAAACAGGGCCCTGCCGCTTCCCCGCACTTTATGGCCCCCGGTTCCGGCGGAGGCACTTTAGGGGCCACGTGTGCCCCCCCAGAGGAAGGCCCTTATCAGCCCCTGTTTGCTTTTCCACTGCCCAGCCGGGGGGGCGGGGAGGGGGGGGCAACACACACCTGCCCAGCCAGGTGGCAGGACAGGGACAGTGGGGACAGGGACAGCGCGGACATGGCCCGCAGGGGTCTGCCAGCCCCTCGCCACGTCCCACCATGATGCCCCCCCATGGCACAACAACGTCCCGCCGCAAACCACAAGCTGAGCCCCCCCCCCCCCAAGGCGCGGCCCCCAGGATGGGCAGGAACTGGCAGCAGAACTCACTGTCCGGCACTGCCCACACTCCACCGCAGGCTGGGCACCCCCAAGGGGGCTTCCCCCCTCCCCACAGCCCCCCGAGACTGCTTCCCCTCCAAGCCCCCCAGAGCAGCTCCCCTAAAGCAGCAGGGCCCGGCCGTGCCAGCACACAACAGCCCAGACAGCCGGGGATGACGGAAAAGGTTTCTCATCGCAGCAGTAAAAATACACCTGGGGGGGGGGGGGGGCACACCGCGGTGGGGAGGAGGCCCGGCCACACGGTGGCCAGCACCCCACAGGCAGGAGCCCCCCCAGCTCCCCCATGCACCCAGTGCAGCAACCACCCCGTCCTCTGGCAAAATTATCAAATATTTACAAATAAAAAAAAAAAGAATAAATAGCGGTGATTCTTTAAAAAAACTGCCCCCCCCCCCCCCGGCCCAGCCCCCAGCAGTCCTGGCCAGCGGCCGCCTTGCTCAGCCGTCGGTGGCCAGGATGACAACGGCTCCGAAAATGCCGATGTTTTGCCCGATGAGCTTCATCTGATTCCAGAACTCAACGCGGCGCGAGTCGTGCCAGTAGCCGATGTTGCCGTCGATGAGCAGGATGGCGAGGGGCAGCAGCACCGCCAGCACCTGCGCCGCTGCCCGCACGTAGTAGCCGGAGAGAAAGGCAAGGGCCAGGAGGCCGTAGAGGATGAAGAGGAGCTGGAGGGCGAGCTCACCCCCCAGGAGGTGGTTCAGGTAGGCCAGGCGGTCCTCCTTGCTGTGCTGCAGGGAGTAGGCCTGGGGGGGGCAAAAAGGGGGGCTGCAGTGCCGTGGCAGCGGTGCCACTGGTGGCACTGGCAGCACTGGTGGCACTGGCAGCACTGCTAGCATGGGCAGCGCTGGCCCAAGCCTCTCCCCCAGGGAAGGAAACCTCCGGTAGATCCAGCCCCCCGCCTGCAGCAGTGTGGGGAGCAGGAGGTGGCTGTCGCCCCCCCGCTGTCCCGTGCTCGCCCCCTCCCCTGTACCTGGCAGATGAGGTAGATGCCGAGGAAGACCTGCCCCGTGGACTGCAGCGAGCGGCTGCGTGGCTTCTGGCGGTACAGCTCCCCCGCCCCGCTGGCCAGGATGAGGAAGCCGCCGATGATGGCGATGGTCCGGGAGTACATCCGCACCTGCGCCGGGGCCGCTGTCACCCCCTGGCTCCCCCAGACCCAGGTGGGCTGAGGGGGAGTCTCAGGGGGGTGGGGGGGCTCTCACCTTCAGCCAGTCACTGTAGTGGACATGGCCACCGACGTGGGCGGCATAGGTGGCCACGGCGAGCTGCAGGGCGGCCCCCAGGGCGAACCAGCGGCGCTTCACCCCGAAGGACATGAAGCTGGCGCAGAGCACGGCCACCCCCATGTCCACGTACAGGTAGGGGACCGGGATGTCCGGCTTCCTGGGGGGCACCGCAGCTCCAGCCCCAGCTCCCCCCAACGCCCCCGTGCAGGCTCGCCCCCAGAACCCTGACTCGCCCCAGCCCCCCAAACCCCTCACCCCCAAACTCTGCCACAGCCCTCTCCTGGCCCCACACAGCCCTCTGTGCCCCCCCAGCCCCCCAATGGCCCCTCTGCCCTTCCCCTGACCCACACGCTCCCTTTCACCTGGCCCCTCACTCCAGGAGCCCCCCAGCCCCAGGCCCCCCTCAACACCACAGTGACCCCAAGAGCCCCCCTGCTGTCCCACACCCCCCAGGAGCCCCCCAACCCCACACTGACCCCAGGAGCCCTCCAGCCCCACAGTGGCCCCAGGAGCTCCCCTGCCTTCCCTCGGCCCCACACCTCCCAAAAGCCCCCACAAGGCCCAGGCCCCTCAGCCCCCAAGAGCCCCCAGCCCCACACTGACCCCAGGAGCCCTCCTGCTTTCCTGCAGCCCCACAGCCCCCAGGAGCCCCCCTGGCCCCCCCCAGCCACACACTGACCCCAGGAGCCCCCCTGGCCCCCCCAGCCCCACACCTCGCCCAGAAGCCCCGCAGGCCCAGTCCCTCCCCAGCCCCGCACCCCGCCCAGAAGCCCCCCAAGGCCCAGTCCCCCCCCAGCCCCGCACCCCGCCCAGAAGCCCCGCAGGCCCAGTCCCCCCCAGCCCCGCACCCCGCCCAGAAGCCCCGCAGGCCCAGTCCCCCCCCAGCCCCACACCCCCTCGCACCCCTCCTCCCCCCAGCCCCACACTGACCCCAGGAACCCCCGAGCCCCCCCCCAGGTCCCCCCCGCCCCGCACCGCCGCCCGCCGGCGCGCTCGGCGCAGAGCAGCAGCCCGCTGAAGCAGTGCCAGAAGGGGAAGCGGGTCAGCAGGACGCCGCCGCCCGCCGTCAGCAGCCGCAGCGCCCGCCGCCGCCACCCGCGGCCCGCCGCCATCGCCGCCCGGCCCACCGGAAGGGCCGCGCCGCGCCGGAAGTCCCGCCCCACGGGCCCCGCCCACACGGGAAGGCCCTACCCCCGCGCAGGCCCCGCCCGCAGAGCGCCAGACACGGGTGATGGTTAAAAAAATTTCGGGTTTTATTGTTTTTGCTAAACAATACTAAAAAATTTTCCTTTTTTTTAATTTTTTTTTTTTAATTTTTAACTCTTCTAAAGGCAGGGCTTGAATTGTTTGATTTTGATCCATTTATTTTAAAAAACAAAACAAAAAAGGGGAGGGGGGGAAGGATCATGGCAAAAAAAAAAAGAAGAAAATAAAAATATAAAAAAAAATAAATCAAAAAGGGGCCAAAAAAAAAAAAAAAAAAAGGAAAAGGGAGAAAATCCCCCAAGCCAGGCCCCAGCATGGTCCAGGGCGGGGGGTGGCAGGGCAGGAGGGGCCGCAGCCCCATCCCCCAGCCTCCGAGCCCCCCTCGGGCTCCCTGGGGCTGGTGGGGGGATGGGGACAAGGGAGGGGGGGAGGGGGGGTGTTTTTTGCCACGATCCTGGTTGAGAGCACTGCTAGAAGCAGAAAATATTTAAAGAACATTTTAATATATATTCATATATATATTTAAAGATAAGAAAAATAAGACTAATTCAAGCCTTGCCCTGTGCAAACAAAATTAAAACGAGACCGCGCTGGTCACAAGGGTCCCGGTTCAGCCACCGCAGTCAGCTCGTTACTTTTATTTTTGGAGGGGTTCATGGGGGAGGGGCAGACCCCCTTTAGAAAAGTAAAGGGGAAAAGGGGTGGCAGCAGGGGAGGGGGGTAGGAAAAAGGAAAAGAAAGGTCAAAAAATAAAACTAACAAAGTCTGACTGGCTGGTAGGAAAGAAAACATGGCGGACAAAAGAAAGTCTGTTAGTCAAGTAATGCATGAGCTTTTAAATTATTCTCTTTTCTCGTTTGTTTTAAAGTCTAAGGTTTGGAATCGGTCAAGCTCCCCATTAACGAGCTCGAAAAAGGAAATAAAAGTTGAGCCCCCCATCGCCGCCGCCCTCCCGCCTCGGTGACCCGGTGGCGGGCGGTGGGGGTCCCCAGTGCCAGGAGGTGGGCCTCAGGACGAGAGGGAGGTTTCCTTCTGTGTCTGCTGTGCTTGTGAACGCTGCATTACCTTTTGGCTTTCCACGTCTCGAAAATGTTTCTCCACCTGCCAGCGGGGAGGGTGGGGTGGATAGAGAGAGGGTTTAGCCAAAGCAGGGGATCCCCGGGGCAGGCAGGGGACTCCACGAGGGGCTGGAGATCCGCAGCAGGCGGGCGAGTCCACCCAAGGAGGGACCGCAGGTGCCCCCAGGGATGTGACACCCCCCTGGTGTCCCCAGCAGCCCCAATGCCACCAGACCCCCCCTGCCCATACTCACTATTTTGCGTACGTGACTCAGCGCGCTTCCCTCTTTGCCTTTACAGTTTTCCACTTGATAGGGAGGGGCAATAACGACTTCTTCCATCACAACTATGTTCTTCTCCTGCCATTTACAGTCTTTAATGCTGCAAGGAAGAGAAAAAGGATCAGTGAACACAACTGCCCGGGGCACTGGGCTGCACACCAGCATCCCTCAGCCCCTCTGAAAGCCACTACCCGCCCCCAGCGCGGTCCTGCTGCCCACTTCAGACCTCACTGCGGAGGCGATGTGGGCACAAAAGCCACCCAGCATCTCCTGGGTACCCTAGCAGAGAGGGGCACAAGCCCACAGTGATGGGCATGTGGCTGGTGAGTGCCCGAAGGGCAGGGAGCCCTCCTCTCTCCTACACCTGCCCAAGGGCTGTGTGGCTCTGGCCGGCACATCCCAGGACACACCAGCAGCATTTTGTGGCGAGTCTGAGTGACCCACCAATGCAAAACCACCCCAGGAAACAACAGGGATACGAGCAACTCCAAGGCAGCAGCGCAGGTGGCTGAGGCAGAGAGCAGGAGGCACCGATGAGGGGACTTACGTCTTGTGTATAGTCTGGAAGAGCTGCTGCCCCTCCAGAGAGACACCAGCACTAATTGCATACGCCTGGCTCATCTTCTCTTCCTTCTCCGTCCGTGCTTTGTTGGCAAGCTGGAGGGGAGACAAAGAGGGAGGGATCTTGGCTGAGCACCGCCTGAGCAGCCTCAAGAGCTCTAAGGGGACACAGGTGTCCCCTGCAGACACAGTTCTGCTGCTGACCATCCGGCTCGCCAGTTAAACCAGGGTAGCAAAGAGCCTGCAATCTCCACCTTCCCACCACAGCTTTGTCCGTATGTTACGGAGCGTCGCACAGATTTCAGACCACAGCTTAAATCCTTTTTGAGTCTTTTTTCCCCCTCCCTAATATTTCAGGGATGTGGGCACCATCTTTTCACACCCCCTGGTTCAGGCACAGAGAAGAAACCAGCTGCCAGGGGCCAGATGCACAAACATCACTTTCCCCTCTGCCTTTTCTGAATTAATTGCTGCATTTTAGGTCCAAACCACCTTCCCACTGCTTGCTGTTTAGGGGATGCAGATAGGAAAGACAAGCCCAGAATAACCATTACGTTAGGGCTTGCAGGGTGTAAATGCCTCCATACGGACCATGCAGGAGTATGAGCAACTTTATCCCGGAGCGGTTATTCTGTTCCACAAAAACCCAGCAGAATGGGTTCTGTGGGAGTTGCTCCAGCAGCTCACAACGTCCATGTGCGGGGAAGCGCGATTACGCTGGCAGGCTGCTGCGTAGAGAGGGGAAACCCCAACGCTGGCAACCCTCGTTCAATCCCACGGCCGGCCCGGGAGCGGCAGCTGCCTGGAAACAGGAGATGGGCAGGCGGTGCTGGACACGCCGCCTCTTCCCAGCTGGAGCTGCCACAGTGGAAGAGCCACACCAGCACTGCCGCCCACACCGCCCTTCTCTTCCTCCTCCTCCTCCTCCCGGAACGGCCTCGTGCCTCCGAGCGCTCCCCAAGCCAGACTGGCTTTCTCCATGCTGCCTGAGGATGGCTTCACCCCTTCTCAAGCCCTCGCTGGGTACGGAAAGCCCAAGCTCCCACTGAGCAGGGACACTCTGCAGCAAAGGGATGGCTATCTCCATCCCAGCCAGCCCGTCTCCTGCAACGGCAGCCACAGCCCCTGCGTCCCCACGCCGTGCCCAGGCGTGAGCAGGGCTCACCACAGCTTTGTTTGGGCGGCTGCTCACCACGTGCTCCTCAGCCTCCTGGTAAGCCAGGGAAGCCTTAACTGGGGGTCAGGATCCTTCTGCAGCCCCAGCACAAGCTGTCCCTGAAGCCACCTGCCCCGTCCCACATAGGAATTGCTCTGTCCAAGACTGCCAGGATTCCAAACTGGTTTGTAAGACTGGGCACAATGCTCCCCAGTAAGTTTTCCTGCATCCAAGTCACCCATGCGACGACCACTAGCCTTCTCTGGGGCCACACCGACACTTCACCTTCACCCAACCAGGGCTGCCCACCAGCACCGGCGTTACCCAGTTCTCCCCCAACTCCATTGCCTGCACTGCTGCAGCCCCTCTGACACAACGCCGATGGGCCACAAACGCAGCACGGGGCACGTGAACCTCCCTACCGAGCCCACCACAGGCTCCCCCCAGCAGATCTCCTTCCCACCCAGCAGCCCCTCCCATCCGATGTTCAGAACTGCTTTGTCCAGTTTTAACACTCCTGCTTTCCCAGGCCTCGGGATGCTCCTCCAGCTCAAAACAGCGGCTGCATCAGCTCCTCCTTCCCTGCCTGCTCACAAGTCCCAGGAGATCTGCATGCCGAGACAGACAGGTCCAGCTTTGGGGACAGCCCTGTGAGGAGGTGGGTGACAAGAAGCCACCATGGGAAGATGGAAAACCCTGGAGAGGTGCAGATGAAGAGCAGCCGCTCATGCGTTGCCACCACGGACAGCATCCCTACGTTCCTTCATCAAGCGCTCCTAGACCTCAGTATCAACAAAACCCAAACTCATCCTCCTGCTTCTGGCTGGAGCACATCAGCCCTCACTCAGAGCCGACTCACTCGCAACGCTGGTTAGTTTATTAACTGAGTGCCAAGACCCAGGGTCCCTACGCTCTTGCCTTTCCCCTGCAATAGGATGCGCTCTCTCCATTCACCACTACTAGCCCTTGACAAGAAACAAACCAGACACGCCGAGCCTCCCACTTCCAGCCTCTCCAATTCAAGCATTCAAAATACCCTCCTTGCTCACTGCACGGCTTCACTCCCCCTTGCAGCGAGCACCTGAAGGCACCAGGGCCATTGAAGAGACTCGGATACACACCTTGTTCGACGGCGGCATGAATGAATGAGTCACTTCCCTATTCACGTCCACGTGAATGACAGAAAACACAGCACGTGGCAAGAAGAGACAGTGAGGGCTGCCAAGCACCAGCACCGTGCCACGGGCCCCTGCCACCGGGATGGCCCCCATCCTGCTCAGGTGCCGGCAGCCTGTTGAGAAGAGCCAAGCACAGTGTATCCCAGGCAGCAAGTCAAGGGGATCCCTCCAAAACCAGGCAGCTGACCTCTCCCCAGTATGGCTATGGATGGCTGTGCCACAGAACGGTGCTCGGCTGTGGGGTCCCCAGGCAGGTGCCAGCCCCACAGGGCAGGCTGGTGTCCCCAGCCTCTTCAGTGCCACCTCCCCTGCGCACCCATTGCCGGCAGCAGGAAACCTCGAGCTCAGCCGTCTCTGGGCTGAACTGCTGTCAGCCCTGTCACACCAGCGCTGCCTCCTCGCCGGCCCCTCACCGGCCCCCCAGCTGCCAGAGCCAAGCCACGTGTCTCCCTCCTTCCCACGCCCAGGTTCAGAAGCATTCCTCCCACACAGTTTTCACCCTGCAGCCCTCCTGAAGTCTCCCCCAGGGGAACCTGCAGTGTGGACAGGACACCCCTCCCGCAGCAGCCTCACAACAGCTACCCGCAGCCGACACTCCGCTCTCCTGCCTGCACCTTCCACCGCAGCCAGCCTGCACCCCTGCCCTCTTCCAAGAAGGGCTCAGACCCCCGCCACGCTGGGCCCCCCACGGCCAGATCCTGCTGCCTTCCAAGCTCAGCAAGTCTTCTGGTCCCAACATTTTCTCTCCACTGAGGACCAGGCAGGGTCAAGCATCTCCTGGGGGCTCTGCTGGCTCTCCGGGGCCTTCCAGAACATCAAGGGCTTGTCCTGGAACACAAGCATTCCCATGTACCAACAGCTTCTTCTCCCAGTACAGCCAGTATCAGCTCATCTATACTCCAGTCCTGCAGCACCATCAGACCCCGCCGTGCTTGCACATTCACAGGACAGGAGATGTGGGTCAGAGCAATGTAGAAAAACCCTCCTGTCACTGGAGATGGGGCTGCAGCCACACTGGTGGCTGCACACCAAATTCCATCCGCTGAAGATGACTTGATTCATTATTTTCCCGCGCACCAAATCCACAGCGATTATTTTGATGCTGGGAAGACTGAAGTGAGTATTTAAAGTCACATGGGGCATTTTCTTCTCAGCAGGCCCATCCACCTCCTGGCTGCGCTTCCAGCGATGTCACTTGATCCAATTACAATGAACAGTCACATTTTTACGGCAGTTGTGTCATTTAAGACCTCTGCCAAGGTGCTAATCCACCAAGAAGGAACCCACTGGGGCTACGGACACCCAGGAGAGGTTTCCCCATGGGACAGGGAGGTGACAACTGAAAAGCCTCACAGCTAGACCCCACACCTGGCTTCCCTGGAGCCTGGCTACCTCTAGCCACTTCACACCAGCCTTGAGCTCACCTTCCCTTTTTCCACACCACCACTGGGAATCAGAAGTGATCCCCCTGCAGAACGGCATGTGAAAAGCAGTTCCTCAAAATTCAGCCAACAGCATGCACACTTCACTGCTCCTGCCCACTCCACCACCATTCAGCTTCACCCCAAATCATTCTGTTTCTGAAGACAACCAACATCCACATGGAGAGCGGGCTGCAGGCAGCGAAGGCGCCCATCAAAGCACAAACCTCACCTAGCATCATCCACAGGAGCACAAAGAGTGCTCTAGTGCGTTCTTAACATGGGATCATGGCAGAGAGCACCCAGGAGGAGCTAGGTTAAGCAGAGTACCAGTTTCAGCTATGCCCATCTTCTCTGGAAGGTTTTGATTTTAGCATTAGAGTCATTTGCTGTCAGGGGAAGAACCTGTTGCATGGTTATGAAAGGCTCCATCTTCCCTTCTCTCCAGCCAGCGAAGCACCATGTCCCTCTAGCAAAGGCACTGGGGATGCCACGGAACCAGGAGGATCAAGACCACCAGACTTCTCCCCGAGTGAAAAGGTGTTTTTCAGTCTCAATGTTACTAAAACCACTCCCATGTCCCAGCGCTGAAATTCGCGGCCAGCATTTCAGGCAGCAACTTACACCTGCATGCCCCACATTTACTCCTGCTGCAGCAGGCTGGCACACAGCGGAGCAACCTCCAAGGAGGGCAACAGGGCAGAGCCGTTGACCAAGCTCTCAGTGCTTTAACAGGAGGACACAGCATCACCCAGGCACTTAATTCTACGTGGTAGGACTGCGCTGGCGACTCCAGCCAATGCTAGAGCAAATACAGACCAAGGGTGTGCAGGAGCCCAGGGGAGCAGAGTGCAGCAACAGGATCAGCTCCCCAAGCAAGCACAGCGCTCGGTCCCTCATTCACACTCACGAGGACTGTTTCTTGATAAAACAAAGCCGGGGGTTCCCTCTCTCTCACCCAGGATCTCAGCTCCCTTGCTGAGCAACCCCAAAGCAGAGAGGGTCAGCTGCCTGAGGCCTCGCTACAGAAGCCCCCAGCAGCAGGTTACAGAGACTCAACACACCCAAAATATCAGCACCTAAATCCTTAAGAGAGCTCTGGTAAGTCGTGATTAAAGCAGGTGATTTAAAGTTTAAAAGCTACCTCATCCCCAACAGGAGAAAAGGCGTTAACATCCTGAAACCAGGACACATCCCTATACGAATCCCTCCCTCCCAGGAGCAAACGCCTCCGAGTCCACAAGGGCAGGTTCTTACCTTGCTAACATTGAGTGAAGCTAAAGGAGGAGGTGTTTCCGTGCGGTCATTAATTATTTCCACTTCTGAAACATACTGTAAGTTTACAAGCAGGATATCTGCGTGATTAGGCTTTCCACTGGAAGAGGGGCATTCTGGAGAGGAAAAAACATTAAGGAAAACAAATCTAGATGGAGACACTTCCAGCCCTGATACACAGAGCTGTCCAGGAGCAAACCAGGAAACCATTCGGTTTTCAGGGAGTTCCTCCATCACCCCTGCCCCTGCTCAGCCAAGCATGGGGTCACCTGTGAGACCCCAACAGCACCACCCATCTCTTCTTGGACCTGTTTAATGCTGATTCAGTTTTCCTAACTATAGCACAAGTTTTCCAGCCAACAACCACCGTACGCAGAACACACACAGCCTGGGATAATATGTGGTCACCTCCAAAAAAGCAATTTAGTTCTGACTAGCCAGAGAGGTGCAGAAGTGCTGCTGCTGGGCCCCAGCTGCGGTGCCACCTGCCTCCCTGCTCACCACAAGCACCATCCAACAAATGCTGGTCTGCATGGGGAAGTGATCTGGAACAACCGCCGCCCCTCAAATTTGCACCTTTTATACCATAACTGTTTCCTCTTGCAGGCAGTGGCTAAGCCAGAGCTTCCCTGGGAGCAGGCCCTGGCGTGGATGGAAGAGGAGCTACTCGGTGGTTCCCAGGGAAAGGCCTCCTCGCCCTCGCACACCTTCTGGGTGGCACCTTGAACGCCGTGAGGTTTGCTGTGGTCAGTATCACAGCACGACTGGGAAGCGTAAATGAGACAACAGTGCACCACCTCCAGAAAAAAAAAATCTTCTAGAGCTGACAAATTTCTGCACAATCTGTTCCCCAGGAGGCTGTGCTGTTAGCCCTCTGTCCCCTCACCTGCTGGAAGGAGCAGAGAGCATGGCACAGAGATGCTCCTCCATGCCAGCGCTGTCTCCTCCTCAAGAAGATGCAGGAGTCACTTTTCCTCTCTTCCCATCCCGCCCAAGCCCGGCTGTGCGGGTGAAGCCCTCCCTAGCAAACACCTTCCAATAAAGGAGAGAAAACAAGGGATGCCCAGGGAACTCTGGTCTCTTCCTTCAGAGGGATGAGATGGAGCATTCCAGCTTTGGAAGGAAGAGCCAGACCTGGGGCAAAGCCAGAAGAGGAGCTGTCTTGTCCTCTCTGGAGCAGAGTGGCAACGTGACGCGCTAAGCCAACCTGTTGGACATTGTTTAAGACTTTCCTGCAGCCACCACTGGGGCCTGGGGAGCTTCTCCTACCTGAACTGCACCAGCACGAACAGGAGCTCAGCCCGGGACAGGGTTCCCCATTCCCCTCTAGCACTGCATCGTGCCCAGGCACCCAGCAGGGCTTTTCCTATCCCTCTTCTCAGATCCAGACACGAAGCCCTCTCACTGCTCCTCCCTCCCTCATTCCCCCCAGAACCCGCCCCAGGGACCCTGAGCACTCTTCCAGCCCCCTTCCAACACCAGTCCCTGGCTGAGCATCCACCTTCCTCAGCTCTGCGGTTCTCTAACAGCTCGGTGCTTTCACCTTACTTGCGGGTTAAAAACACAAGCACATCCTTGTGCACACATGCATATGTATTTATATTTTAAACCCCTGAGCATTGTCTTCCTGCCTCTCCTCCACATGAGGCCCGGGGCAGCCCCAAAGTGCCCTGCCAGCCTCTTTCCTCCCCCAGACACAGGGCACTTCTCCTGGTACACCCACCAGCCCCCCGCCCTCACCCCCCGGGGCTGCCCCATAGGGTTCCTCTCACACGGGTCCCCAAACCTCTCCTAAACGCCACAGCCCCCCCCTACCCTCAGAGGGCCTTGCCTTGCCCCTGTGGTCTCCCCTTAAACCCCCACAGGCCCGCTGAGGTCTCCCGCCCTGCCAAACCTCGCAGGGGTCTCCTGTCTCCCATTACACTAATACCTCCTATGGGATCCCATCCCCCCAGGCTTCACCCCATCCTCCCTAAACCCCACCAGGCCCTGCCCACCGCACAGGACCTCACCGTGCCTCCGAGGCCTCCCTCTGCACCTCCAAAGAGGTACCCAGCCTCCTCCCAAGCACCCCCTGAGCTCCTCCTGCCATCAAGATTTCCCCCAAGACAGTTCCCCCCTCCCAGGACCCCCCTATCCTCCCTGAACCCCCCAGCCCAGTGGGAGACCCCCATCCACAGGCCTCTATGGAGCTACTCACCCCACAAGCTACACTACAGGGCTCCTCCCCAGAACCCTATATAACACCCGTGCCCAGTAATCCCACTACAGGGCACCCCAGCTCACCAGTAACCCCGCTATGGGGCTCCTCGCTCCCCAAAACCTCCCTACAGGGCACCCCACTCCCCCATCCCATTAAACCTACTACAGGGCTCCTCACCGCCCCCTCAAAACCTCCCTACAGGGCACCCCGCTCCCCACCCCAAGCTCAGCTACAGGGCTGCTCACCGCCCCCCAGCCCTCCCCACAGGCCCCCCCAGTAACCCCCCTGCAGGGCTCCTCACCCCTCCCGAGACCTCCCTATAGGGCGCCCCAGTCCCGCACCGGTAACCCCAGTCCCGCACCGGTACCCCCAACCCACGGCTCCTCCAGCCCCACCCCCTTCCCCCGGCGCCCCGCTCCCCCACCAGCCGTCCCCCTCCGCTCCCCTCAGGGACCCCGCCGCCGGGCGGGCGGGCGGCGGAGGCCCGGGCGGGCCGTGGCGGGGCGCGGCGGGCCCGGCCCGGCGCTGCCGAAGGGATACTGAGCGCCAGCATCTTGCTGGGGTAGTCGAAAGCGACGACCTCGCCCTGCAGGCGCTGCTCCTGGCAGGTGCGGCACGACACCTGGCTGCCCACGCTGAAGTACTCGCCCGGCGCCGCCATCTTCTCTCAGCCCGCAGCGGCCGCCGCGGCTCGCCTCGGCCAGGCGCGGCGGGGCGGGGCCGCGCGACGTCACCGCGCGCGACGAGGGGCGGGGTGACCTTGGCCGTGGGAGGGGAGCGCGCGCGGGGGGGGAGGGGGGGGGGCGCGCCGGTGCCTCGCGCCGCCCCGTAGCCGGCCCGTGCCGCGGGGGATGCCGGGGGGTGTAGGCGGGAGCGGCCCGGTGAGAGCGGGAGCGGCGCGGATGGGCGGGGGGCGGCGGCAGGGTCACCCCCCCCCACCCCCCCTCACCCCCCCCAACCCCCCATCCATCCCGGGCACACCGTGCCGGGGTGGCCCCCGCGGGGCAGGCGGCACCGGCGGGCCCAGGGCCCAGGCCAGGCCTAGGCAGGCTTGGGGGCACCTCAGGGACCCCCCAGAGAGACCCCAGGGACTCCAGGCCCACTGCAGGGAGGCCCCGGAGAGAGAGAGACCCCAGGCCCACTCCAGGGGGGCCCTAGAGAGAGAGACCCCAGGCCTGCTCCAGGGGGGCCCCAGAGAGAGAGACCCCAGGCCCGCTCCAGGGAGACCCTGGGACCACTACAGGGAGCCCCCAGGCCTGCTCCAGGGGGGCCCCGGGCAGTCCCAGCACCAGCCCCAGGGAGGCCAGGGCTCCTCAGGGCAGCCTGGCTGCTCCAGTGACCCCCATGTTGAGACCCCCAGGACGTCCTCTGCCAGGTCAGCCTGGAGCACCCATCGGTGGGCAGCCCCTCAGCAGGCAGCCCTGCACCGCCATCCCTGCTGCGGCACCACTGGGACCCTCTGAGCTGCGGGGGTGGGGTGAGAAGATAGAGAGTCCCTCGCAGGCAAGCTGCCGGTGACGAGCGGCTCCCTGAAGCTGTGCCAGCACAGGCATCAAGCACCGGGGCGCCTGTCCCTCGGGATCACGCCGAGAGTGGGAGCTGGCCGCAGCGTGACACCACCCCAGGGAGCCACCTCACACCTCACACCCCCTTCCTGGGATCGCTGCCCCTCAGTCGGACTCTGTGCTGTGGACTGAGCAATAACGCTCCCTCTTTGCCCCCAGCCCGGCAGGATGGATGCCCTGCACACCACCGGGATCCGCTTCGCAGAGGCACTGCAGTCTGGGCCACCCTGGCTGGAAAAGTTCTGGATCTCCGTGACCTCCCTGGCTGATCCCAAATGCGTCTTCACCATCTGCTTCCCTATTGCCTATTTTCTTGACCGCAAGGTGGGAGTGTCGGTGCTGTGGATTGGCCTGGTGTCAGAGTGGCTCAACGTGGTCCTCAAATGGTGAGGGGAGAGCCGGGAGTCACAGGGTCCCTGTCACACCTGGTGACACCCCAAGGGCTGAGCGGTAGCGTGTTCACAGTAGCAGAAATACAACCACGGGCTCTGCTCGGCGGGCAGAGACACGTGCTGCTCCTTGCCTGCGCGTTTCTGCAGGTCATCCGAGCCGTAGTAACACATCTGCCAGGGATTCATGGCAGAAAAAAGCCCGGGAGCCGTAAGAACTGGCAGGGATCCTGCCCTCCTGCTGCCGGCTTCAGCCCTTGGGCCCACTGGGGTGGGCAGCAAAGGTGCTGGGCCACATTTGGGCGTTCACCGCTCTGTGGTTTCTCTCCCCACCAGGTTCTTGTTTGGGGAGCGCCCTTTCTGGTGGGTTCACGAGTCGGGGCTCACCAGTAAGCAACTGGTCACGCTGCGCCAATTCCCTGTCTCCTGTGAAACTGGACCAGGTGAGTTACAGATGAAAGCTTTTCTTTGCGTCTCCGGCAGGCCCCGGGACCCCTAGGGAAGGGCTGCAGGAGCTGGGAGGCCCCACCCGGATGCGAGCGCTTTGGCTGGAGGCTGCTGCCAGGCTGGCAGGACGCGCTAAGGGGAAAGCCATCCATCAGCCAGCGCCTCGCAGCAAAGCAAACGAGCGAGCGGCGGGGAGCGGGCCGGGCGCCACGGCTGCTGGCATGGCGCACGAGGCACAGATGGCTCCAGGGCCAGGAAACCCACAGGAGAGTCTGCCAGCCGCGGGCACCAGGGCACCTTGCTCGCCCAGTCTGCCTGGCCTCCCCTGCCCACGGAGCCCGCATCCCTGCCTGTTTTTTTGGGCGGGTGATCATCATCCCCAGGCAGCAGCTTGTTCCATCCTCATCCTCTAGCCAAGCTCCCCGCACCGGCGGTGGCTGGCAGCCAGGAGGGAGTGTAGGGTTCTGGCGGGGCTGTCCAGCCGCGAGGGTTAGACCCAGCAGATGTGTCCCCAGCTCTCCCGGGGGACCTTGGGCATTCGCCGTGTTGGGACATGCTCCCCCCAACCCACCGTGTCAAGCGTCCTGTGCTTCCTCTTTGCAGGGAGCCCCTCCGGCCACTGCATGATCACGGGGGCAGCCCTCTGGCCGCTTGTCACTGCTCTGACAGAGCTGGCATCCAGACAGTCCAGGAGGTGAGTCCCAGAACGGGGAAGCTGGCGCTTGGAAATCTCCAGAGAACTTTTGGGAAGAGGGAGGTGTGATGTGGGACCCTTCCTCAGCAGGCAGCAGCCACGGGGGCGGTGGGAAGGATGTCTTCCCCTCCCAGCAGAGCAGCTCCTGGGGAACATAGCTCTACCCTGACAGCTCTGCCTGCTGTAGCAACAGGCTGCAAAACTCTGGAGACCCTCATAAAGCCCCCTCCCACCCCACCAAGGTGCTTTTTTTTGCCTTTTTCACCTGTGCTTTACTCATTCCTCCTGCCAAGCGGGGCCAGCCCTGCCCTGCCTGGCACAACACACTCAGGAGCACTAAGCTGGACCCAGTGGCTGCCTCCCGGCTGCTGACCCTCCCCTTGCCTTCCAGCCTGGTGGTGAAGCTGGCCCCCTTTGGTGCCTACACTCTGCTGCTGCTGGCCGTGGGGCTCTCACGCGTCTTCATCTTGGCCCACTTCCCCCATCAGGTGGTCTGTGGCACCCTGGCAGGTGAGCGGGGGAACATGCGGTCCCTCCACCCGGAGCCCAACACCTGCCCTGGGCCAGGGTATTTTGGGCTGCTTCCTCGTCCCTTGAGCCGCCCCCATCCGTCCCAGAACCCCAGCCTGCCTGTCCTCACCATCCAGGGGCAGCCCTGGGCTGGGGGCTGCAGGCTCGCACCCCGGCCACCCGCAGCCCGGGCTTCTTCGTGGCTGCTGCGCTGGCCCTGCTGCTCAGCTCCCTCGCCCTGCACAGCCTGGTGATCGCCGCCGGCATCGACATTGACTGGTGAGTGCCTGGCTGCGGGGGCTAACCCCAGGGATCTGCCCCCTAGGCTGGCAGGGGGCTAGCCCCAGAGCTCTGCCCCCCAACCCCTCTCCCCCTGCCACAGGTCCATCCACTTGGCCACCAAATGGTGCTCCAACCCCACCTGGCTCCGCCTTGACACCCGGCCCTTTGCCTCCATCTGCCGTGACACCGGCAGTGCCCTGGGGCTGGGGCTGGCCGCCGGCTTCCCCCTGCAGCAGGGTGAGCAGCTGGACCCCTGGCAGCGTGTGGCCAGTGCCATGCTGGCCTTGGTAGCCATGCAGGGCCTGCACCAGCTGCTGCAGCCCACGGATGTGACCCTGTGGTACAGCACCAGCTTCCTCAAGTACGCCACCGGGCCCTGGCTGGTGGCATCTCTCCTGCCCCGGCTCGTCCTCTCGCTTAGCCGCCCGCAGGGCTCCCCCCACACTGATTAGGGGTCCCCACCATGTCCTGGTGGGTTCCATGCCCTCCTGGCTGTGCCCATTGCAGGTGGCTTCTGGCCTGAGCGGCCACCAGCTTCACAGCAGAAGGGCACCCGCATCACCTCCTTAGGACCACAGGCCAGTTTAACCCTTGCTGTGCTAACAGCACTGCTGCCCCCCTGGGAAGTGGGACCCCTCAGCACGGGGCAGGTGGGGGGCAGAGCTGGGGGTGCCCCATGCCCAGCAGGTCTGGGGACACAGCACGGGGACATCCCCAGCCTTGGGGTCCCTGACAAATGGCACCACCTTCCACTCCCCCACTCTGCCCCCTTCCAGCTGCCCCAGTTCTCCCAGTTTGGTTTCCCCCGCTGGCACAGGAAGGGGAAGGCGCTGGGATCCCCCACGCCGGATCCCCACCGTAGTGCCCTGGCTGGAAGGGCCACCCTGTTTCTAACCAAATAAAGGCACCGTTACCAACCTGCCAGCCCCAAGTTCTTCAGAGAGGGGGGACACAGGCTGGGCTGGGGACCCCCGGGGAGGGCAGCGCCTGGGCTGGGGGGTGATGGGGTGGATGGAGCCCCCGCTGCTGGCTGGATGGCAAAGGGCTGCCCTGTTGCTGCAGGTGGGAAAACTGAGGCACACAGGGCAACCACAAAGCCCTGGGAATGTCTGTCCTGCTCTGACAGGTTCAGGAAAGGGGACACAGAGCTCCAGCACTCCCACTTACTCCCCCCGGGCCCCCCCCAAAATGCAGCGGGGCGCCACCGGGTATTGCCAGAAACAGTTTTATTTATACAAGGACGAACATCGGTAACATCTTACAAAATACTCAACTGAAAACCATATCAAGAGCGCGCGAGCGGGCGTCGGACAGACAGAAAAGAAACCGAGGCAGGGCTGGGGGGGAACAGGGCAGGGGGACACGGACACCAGCCCAAAGCAAGACGGCCTCACTGCTGGGGGGCCGGCACCCCTCGCCCCCCCCGGGAGGTGGTTGGTTTCTAGGTGAGGTGTTTCTCCCTCCTGGGATAGGGGGCTGTGGGCTGTGACCCACCCACTACGAAAGGGGAGGGACGGGAAGGGTCCTGGGCTGCCACTGCCACCCAACAGAGCCCCACCTTGGGGACAAGGTGTTGTCCTTAGCGTTGGGGACAACCGGGCTGGGGTCACCCCCAGTGACACCCCTTTCCTCCTTCCCCACCTGTTGCTCTGAGCCGGGGTCCCCCTCCAGGGCCGCAGGAGGTGACAGGGCACATGCGCATCCCCATCTCTGCCACCACCCTCCTGATTTGGGGATGCCCCGCAGCCAACCCAAACCCCCAGGAATAACTTAAAACACGAAGCGCTGTCCCCATCCTCCCCCTCCGCCCCGGGACCCACCCATTAAAAAAATACTATTAAATAATACATCTGTAATAAAATTATATACCTTTGTTTTGTGTGGGGTTTTTTTCTCTCCCTCTTTTAAAGCTAAGATCGCTCCAAGTCCCCTCTGGCTGGTGAAGTAACAGGAAAATCAAGTGGGTTTTTTTCCTCTTTTTTTTTTTTTTTTTTTTTTTTTGTGTGTGTGTGTCTTTTTTCCTTTTTTTCTCCTCTCTTTTTAAGAACAAAGTTTTATCCCAATGGTGGTGCTGGGATCCATCACCCATTGACCCAGGGTGACAAAGGGACAGGGACGGGGCTTGTCCCCTATGTCTTGCGTCCCACTCTGATACAGGGATGTCAAAGGGGGGAAAAGACAAAAGAAAAAAAATCCCAAAAAATCACAGGGAAATTAAGGCATTAAAAAAAAAAAAAAAAAGATTTAATTAAAGGCACAAATATTTCCCATCGCCTTTCCCTGGGGGACGGACGGACGGACACTGGAGCTGGGGAGGGAACAAGTGGGAGGGGGGGAGGGGGAAAAAAAAAAAAAAAAGAGAGAGAAAAGAAGAAAAAAAAAATCTTAGGGGAAAAAAAAAAAAAAAGAGGAGCCGCTGCGGGCCCGGGGGGCGGGGGGGCGGGTAGGCAGCGATGGGAAAACCCAACGGATGGACAGACGGACGGAGGGACGGACAGAGGGGGCGGGAGTGCTGGTGGAACTGATGCTTCACAAGAGACACAACCGCAAACACTGCGTGGAGCTGGGGTCCAACGGGACGGGGGGGTGGTATTTTTTTGTGATTTTCTCCTCTTTTTAATAGAAAAAGAAAATATTTTCTTCTTTTTTCTGTTTTCCTCCTGGTTTCTTCCATTTCAGTTGTTTGGGTGGTTTTTTTTGTTTGTTTTTTTTTTTTTTTTTCCCCCTTTATGTGTTGGGTTTTTTTTTTTCTTTTAAATGTGATTTTTGTGTGTGTGTTTCTCTTCTCTTCTTGGTGTTTCTTCTTCAGAAACAGAAAAAAAACCTCAGCTGGGGGATGGCAGGTCACAGCGCCGGCTCAGCCTCCATCGGCTCCTCCGCCGGCCTGGCCAGGGGCAGAGGGGGGCATGAGGGCGCCGGACCCCCGGCAGGGAAACTGAGGCAGCGACACCAGCAGCTCAGTGGCCACAGTGGCCTCCAGCCCCCCAACCCCACTCCCAGTTGTCCTTGGGGTGGGACATGTGTCCATCAACCCCCCCCAAACACGTGTGGCTGCACACACGGCCCAGGGGACACGTATCCCCACTAAGGACACGCGTGGCTGCACACATGGCCCAGGGGACACGCATCATCCCCTTAAGGACACGCATGGCTCCATGCACAGCCCAGGGGACACGCATCCTCCCACCAGGGACACGCGTGGCTGCACGCACAGCCCAGAGGACACGCATCATCCCCTTAAGGACACGCGTGGCTCCGTGCACAGCCCAGGGGACACGCATCCTCCCACCAGGGACACACGTGGCTGCACACACAGCCCAGGGGACACGCATCCTCCCACCAGGGACACGCGTGGCTCCGTGCACAGCCCAGGGGACACACATCCTCCCACCAGGGACACGCGTGGCTCCGTGCACAGCCCAGGGGACACGCATCCTCCCACCAGGGACATGCGTGGCTGCACACACAGCCCAGGGGACACGCATCATCCCCTTAAGGACACGCGTGGCTCTGTGCACAGCCCAGGGGACACGCATCCTCCCCCCCCTCCAAGGACATGTGTGGCTGCACGCAGAGCCAGGGCCACCCTGGGGCCATACCTGGGCTGGGGGTTGGCACCCCCCTGCTCGGCGCCCACCGAGAGCAGGGCCATGGCTGTCACCGTCTCAGCCTCCTCCGCCTCCCCCTTCTGCGCCTCCAGCAGCGAGCAGCCCACCGCCGCCGCGAAGCGCTTCACCGAGCCCCAGTGCTTGCCTGCGGGCAGCCGCAGCGCTGGGCACCCCGGACCCCCACGGCAGGGACAGCCTGGGGACCCGTGGGACCCCCTGGGCAGGGGGCACTGCACGGGACCCCCTGCTGTCACCCACAGCCAGGACAGCCCCGGGACCCCCATGGTGCGGACAACCCTGAGCACCTCCATGACAGGGACAACTGGGGGACCCATGGGACCCCCAAGGCAGGGGCAGCCCCAGGGAGCCTTCCCGTTCCCCCCCAAGGCGGGGGCAGCCCCAGGGACCCCTCCCCCCAAGGCAGGGACAGCCCCAGGGACCCCTCCGGTTCCCCCCTAAGGCGGGGGCAGCCCCCCAGGATCCCAGTGACAGCACTGGAGACTCCTCCAGCTCCCTCTCAGGGCAGGGACAGACCCACTGGGGTCCCTCGATGGCGAGGACAGCCCTGTGGACCCCTCTATGTGTCCCACCCCCCCAACAGAATCAGCCCTGGGGACTCTCTCCCATGTCCCCAGGGGCAGGGGCAGCCGCAGGGACACCCCAGCAGGGCCCGTGTCTCCCCTCCCCGGCTGCAGGTTCTCACTCTGGATCTCTATGACCTTCTCCAGGGTGGCCACCGCATTCACATTTGGCTTCTGCTGTAGGAGGGATGGATCCAGGGGCTCCAGCTGGTGGGGGCACACACACACAGCACCATCAAGACCCCCAAACCTGCCACCAGCATCCCCCAAACCCCCCCACCAAGAGCAGGGCCAGGATTGGAACCCCCCCTCATCAACCCAGGGGAAACTGAGGCACGACGCAGGGTGTGCACCTCAGCACAGCCCTGCACCCTGGGGTGGCCGAGGGGATTCCCACGGGTGGGGGGTCCCCACAGGTGACCCCCGTACCTCCAGGCCGAGCAGAGCGGAGACGCAGGCCTCCGAGGCGTCACAGATGGCTGTCAGGTCATGCCCCCCCTCCAGCGCCAGCACAACCCGGCCCCCCGCCAGCATCATCAGCTGCTTTGTCAAGTGGCCAAAACCTGGGGGACACCAAGTGGGGGGGTGACAACGGCTCATCCAGGGTCTGTGTCCCCCCCCCCGGGCACACCCCCAGGCCCCACTCACATTTGGCGGTGACGGAGTAGCCACCGAGTGGGGAGAGGTGACCCTCGACAGCGTCGAAGCCAGCCGAGACCAGCACCATGTCCGGGGAGAACTCGTTGGCGATGGGCATCACCACGGTCCTGGGGGGCAGAGGGTCAGGGCTGACCACAGGGACCCCCCCAGGATGCAGGGACACCCCCCCCCCCAGGACAAAAGGATCCCCTAGAGGCATGGGGGACAGCTCCCTCCCCCAGAACACAGGGACTTCATCACCAAGGGTGCAGAGACCCCCAACCCAAGGGCATGGGGACCCTCCCAGGACATGGGGATCCCCAAGGGCATGGGCACCCCCTCAGGACACAGGGACACCCCCAGGAGTGCAACCCCCCCCACCTAAGGCACAGGGACACGGTCAGGACACAGGGATCCCCACAAGAGCGTGGGGACCCTCCCCAGGGGTGTGGGGACCCCTCCCAGGACACAGAAACTCCTCCCTGGACCCAAGACCCCCACCGCCCCCGCAAGATGCCCACCTGAAGGCAGTGAGATACTCCACGTCCCCGATGGGGGGGTCGACGCCACCGGTCCAGGCGATGTTGATGTTGTAGCCCACTCCCATCCCGCTGCCCACCTGGGCACAGCCAAGGGTGACCCCCACCGCTGCAGCCAGCGGAGGGGGGAGGGGAGAAGGGCAGAACAGGATGCAGGGTGACCCCCTCCCTCCTGCCCCCCTGCCCCGGTACCTCCTCGGGCGCCCCACTGCCTGGGAAGAAGTTGCCATCATCATAGCGGTGCAGGGAGATGTAGAGGACGTCGGGGTCGCTGTAGAAGGCTTGCTGGGTGCCGTTCCCATGGTGGATGTCCTGCCGGGGCACCAGCGGCATCACAGACCCCCCACCCATCCCACGGGGTCCCCATCACCCGGGGGGAGTCCCCACCCCCCTCCTGGGGGGCCTTACCCAGTCCACGATGAGGATCCTGCCCACGCTGAGCTTCTGCTGGAGCAGTTTGGCCGAGATGGCCACCGAGTTGAAGAAGCAGAAGCCCCTGGGGACAGGGCACAGGGTCAGCCACAGGGGCACCCAGGTCACCACTGACCCTCCCTCACCACCCCATGGTGGGCAGGGGCCCACCAGCACAGCCCCCCCGCAGCCCCCCACTCACATGGCTGTGGACTCCTCTGCGTGGTGTCCTGGGGGGCGGATGACGGCAAAGCCATTCTGTGGGGACACAGAGGGACATGTGTGGCATGGGGACACGGACGCCTGGGGTGAGCGTGCAGGGGAGCAGCACACATGGAAATACACACAAACACAGTGCCAACACATGCAAGCGTGCACATGTGCCATCACGTACACCTCTGCAAGCGGGCACACATCAGAGCACACATGCGAGCACACAAGGGCTGTCCTTCCCCCCCCAGGGGAGCATGCGTGCAAGTGCACACCGCCTGCGAGTGTGCATGCGAGTGCACACCACGTGAGTTTGCTCGAGGACCACACACAGACAGGTAAGCGTGCACAACAGTGGCGCACACATGCAAACTTGCACAGAGCCCCCCGCACCCCCAGGTGAGCATGCACGAGAACACTGCACGTGTGCAAAAATGCACAAGGACCACCATGCACGCCCAGGTAAGCACACGTGCTTGAGCACCAACACACCCGCAGGTAAGTGCACAAGCCAAGCTTGCACAGGGGCCATCGCACGTCCTGGTAAGCACGCGTGAGGACAGTGCACACACACACAAGCGTGTGCGAGGATCATCACACCCTCAGGTAAGCGCGTATAGACACCTGGGGCAGCGTGCACACAGTGGTGCACACCCAGGGCAGCGTGCACACCCAGGGCAGCGTGCACACGGCAGTGCACACCCAGGGCAGCGTGCACATGGCAGTGCACACCCGGGGCAGTGTGCACACCCAGGGCAGCGTGCACACCCAGGGCAGCGTGCACACGGCAGTGCACACCCAGGGCAGCGTGCACATGGCAGTGCACACCCAGGGCAGCGTGCACATGGCAGTGCACACCCGGGGCAGTGTGCACACCCAGGGCAGCGTGCACACGGCAGTGTACACCCAGGGCAGCGTGCACATGGCAGTGCACACCCAGGGCAGCGTGCACACCCGGGCAGGCAGGTGGCCTGTGCCAGCCTGCCCCGCTCACCTTGATCTCTCCGGCAGCCACCTTGAAGGCCAGCTCCACCAGGCAGCCCACCGCCATGCGCACAGCACTGGACGAGTGCATCTCATTCCACACCGTGTCACTGTCCACCTGCAGCCGGGGACACACACACACACAATCAGCAGGGCCACAGTGGCCCGGGGGCCCCTCCCCCCCGCCACCATACACTCACCCCGATGCCCCCGCACGGCAGCACCGTGTACATCTTCTGGCTGATGGGACCTGATGGGGCAGAGCGTGCCGTGCCGGGGTGGGGGCTGGTGGGGACAGTGTCCCCCCCCACATGCTCCAGAAGGGGACCCAGGCATGTGGGCACCCCCCACCCCCAGCCAGCACCTACCGAGGAGCTTCTTGCTGTCGAGCTTCTGACGGTTGAGGGGGCTGGTGCCATAGAGCAGCGTGTGATGCTCCGAATGCACCGTCTGGATCTCCTCTAGTGTCGCCTTCCTGCCCCGGATACGCTGGGGAAGGGGACAGAGGGGTGAGCCCCCCAAGCCAGGCAGGGGACCCCCAGGACGTGGGGTGCCTCACCTCGCACTTGCCAAGGAGGCCAGTCTCCTGCAGGCGGGACCAGATGCTCTGGATGCGGCCGGCGTGCTCCGGGTGGATGTTGGTGTTCCCGCAGGTGCACTGGTGCTTCAGCATGAACGTGTCGTACACCACGCCTGCACCGGGCAGCGACAGCGGCATGCCTGGGACCGGACCCCCGGGACCCCCACCCCGCCCTGCACCGGGGATCCCATGGGACACAGGGAACCCCACAGGAGAGGGGGACCCTGTGGGACATGGGCACCGCTGGGCACACCAAGGGATGGGGCACCCCAGGGGACAGGGGGATCCCATGGAATAGGGGGACCCCTGGGCACCCCAAGGGATTAGGAACCCCAGGGGAAAGGGGGATCCCGATGGCACCCTAAGGGATGGGGAATCCCATGGGATACGGGGACCCCTGGGCACACCGAGGGATGGGACACCCCGTGGGATGGGGATCCCATGGAATAGGGGGACCCCTGGGCACCCCAGGGGACACAGGCACCCCTAAGCCCACCAAGCGATAGGGCAACGTGCTCGCCCCAGGACAACCCCCCTGTGCCATGTCCCCCCCCAGCCTGTACCTGTGGTGAAGAGGTGCTTTGGGGGCCCGTCGGGCGCAGGGGGCTTGATGCCGGCACTGGCGGGGGACGACTGGGTGCGGGCGAGGGCTGGGTGGGGCAGCGCCAGGATGCCCAAGGAGGGGGCAGGATACAGCTGCAGCTGCGCCTCGGGGAACACCTGGGGGTCCCAGCCCCCCCCCCCACCATCAACCCCAGCCCATCGCCCTGCATGAGCCACAGCCGCGTCCCGCTTGGGGAGGGGGTGGCCACGTCCGAAGTCGAGGTTGGAGAGGGGGGGAGGGATGAATCACGGCGGGGGCCGGGGGGGCCGCGGTGCGGGGGTGGTGGAGCCAGGAGGCCGGGGAAGGGGGGGGGGATGGGGATGAGTCACCAGCCCCTCCGAGTCATCACTGCGGCAGCATGGGGGGGGGGGCAGGCCCCCAAAAAGCTGGGGGGGGGGCGGGCACAGCTGGCCACGGAGCAGGAGATGGGGTGCAAGGGCGAGGGATGCAGACACGCCTGCAAAGGATGCGCGTGCAGAGGGGACGCTCGTGCACAGCGTGCTTGTGCAAGAGGTGCCTGTGCAAAAGATGTGCATGCGAAGTGGGATGCTCGTGCACAGGATGGTTGTGCAAAGGACGGTTGTGCAGGAGTCTGGGGCGGAGCCATTCAGGGAACTGGTGATATCTGGGACCCCCCCCACAGGTCCATGGGGCCCCCCAAGGCCTCACCTGTTTGTAGGTGACGCCCAGCTCAGCAACATCGGGGACCCCGGGGACCTCAGCCTCGTCCCCACTGTCACCTGGCTCGTCGCAGGGCACCCCGCAGCCCTCGGGATCCTGCAGCCGCTCCGGGGGGTCCCCGGCATCCGCGGAGATGAGGGCAAGGGGGGCACCGGGGGACACCCCATCCCCCGGCGGGGGCGACTGCTGCTCTGTCAGCTCCTCCTCCGTCTCCTCGGGGTGGGTGGGGGGCTGCCGCGCCAGCTCCCCCGGCTTGGGGAGCAGCTGGGGGGGTGGGGTGGGCAGTAGGTGTGGGGGGGCCAAACTGACCCCCAAACCCACCAAAACCCCTGCAGCCAGCCCCACATGCCCACCCCACACCCACAGCTACCCCACATCCCCCCCACAGTATCCGCCCGTATAGACCCCATGCCCCACAGCCACTCTATATCCACCCCCCACCCTGTACCCACCCCAAAACCCCACATCCCCCCCATGGCCCCCCCAGTATCCACCCCATCCCCACCCCGTGGTCCACAGCCACTCTATATCCACCCCCCACCCCATCCCCACCCCATAACCCCCCCACACCCTCCCCATATATGCCCCACGGGTGCCCAATGCCCAACCCACACCCTCCAGTCCCTCTCCCAGCCCCACAGCTGCCCCATGCCCGCCCCACACTCGCTCTCCCAGCCCCACGGCAGCCCCAGCCCCCACCTTGCCCAGCTGGACCTGCTGCTTGTCGAGGAAGTGGTGCTGGAGGGCGCCGTGGGGCAGGGCGCCGTGGGGCAGCGCCTGGGGGCTCTGGGGCAGGGGGGACGACTGCGTGCGGCTGAGGGGCCGGTGCCGTGGCAGCTTGCTCACCGTGCGCACGCTGCCCGCACGCTCCCCCGTCACCAGCGGCGACTGCCCGTGCAGTGGCACTGCGGGAACCGGTGTCAGCGCAGCACCCCGGGACCCCCGGGACCCCCACCAGGGCAGCGGTGCCAGGGGGTGCTGCAAGCAGGGGACGCCGAGGCAGAGCAGGGGACCCACCGGCAATGAGGGTGCTCTGCTGCCGCGCTTGCTCCAGCAGCAGGACGTGCTGCAGCAGGGACGCGGGGCCGGCGGGGGGGTCCCCCTCCAGGGCCACCCCCAGCAGGCAGCCCGGGATGGACGAAGTGCTCAGGAACTTCCCGCTGAGGGCGGCCCCGGGACGCAGCGTGGCCACCGCCGGGCGCTCGGCCTCCACCTGCTGCGGGGACAGCTTGGGGGACGCCTGTGGGGACGGAGGACGGCGCTGTGCCCCCTCAGCCCTCGGCGGCCAGGCGCACCCACCCAGTGTGAGGTGACACCCCCACCCAGCCCTGTGCCCCCCAGTCTGGGAGCAGCCCAAACTGGAGAGCCTGGGGTGCTGCCAGCCCTCCCCCTGCATGATGCGGTTTCTCTCCCGTGGGGAAACTGAGGCACAAACCCATGAGGGGGCATATGGGGGGGGGGGGGGGGGGCACCCAGGGCTCCTGGCTTGGAACCCCCCTCTCCTGCCCAACAATCAACCCATGGGCATGGGGTCCCCTGGGGGGCACTGGGTCCCCACGCCAAGCCTCTGAGGTGCTGGGTCCCCAGGCCAGCCCTGCAGGATGTCAGGTCCTTGTGCCACCCCCCGCGGGGTCCCCACATCACCTCTATGGGGTTCAGGTCCCCGTGCCATCCTGCATGGGGTCCTCACATCCCTCCACAGGGTCCCAGATCCCCATGCCACTCCCCCCGTGGGGTCCCCACATCCCCCCTATGGGGTTCAGGTCCCCATGGCACCCCACATGGGGTCCCCACATCCCCCCACAGGGTCTCAGGTCCCTTTGCCACCCCTCGTGGTGTCCCCACATCCCCCCATGGGGCCCCAGGTCCCTGTGCCACCCCCCAGGGCGCAGGGTCCCCACACCAAGCGCTGGCCCCGCTCACGTTGAGGTGGGAGTTGGTGACGGTGACAGTGGCCTGCAGCCCCAGGGAGATGTTGGGCAGGGACGGGGACGTGTAGAGGCTGAGCTGGCTGGTGCCGTCCAGGGTGAGGGCTCGGTGCTGGGGCAGGAGCTGCTGTGGGGCAGGGGGACACGGCACTGACACGCTATGAACATGCACATGCGTGTGCCAAGACACACCAGGGACATGCATGAGCTGCAGTCCTGGGAGCACACGCGGGGTGCATGCACCTGAGCACACACGTGCACCCAGACACGTGACCCAGCACACACCTGAGCAAACCGACAGCGCATGGCTGAAGCACACGCGTGCACCCTGAGCACTCACAGCACACACCTCAACACGTGTGCACCCGACATGCTCACAGCACACACCCGCACACACATGTGCGCCCTGAGCACGCTGACAGCACACGCCCCGCACACGCGTGCACCACCCCCGGCAGCTCCTACCTCAGCGTGGATGTTGGGGACGGAGCCGGTGAAGCCGTTCTCAGCGATGGCGCTGTGGGAGCTGTTGGGGGAGCTGGGCCCAGAGCCCGGGGCGCTGCTGCACACTGAGGACACTGCAGGGCCAGCAGGTGTCACGGGGGCTGCTGCCGCCACCCCCAGCCCTGCCTCAGTTTCCCCTGCCAAGGTGCACGGCCACAGGAGGGACAGGGCAGCCTGCACCGGAGTGTGTGCATGCACGTGCAAGGGTGTGCAAACGCACAAGCACATGTGGTGCACAAGCATGCACGGTGCACAAGCACACAAGTGCAGCACAAGCATACACAAGCACGTGTTATGCAAGCATGTATATGTACAAGTATGTGCGTGCACTCACATTACAAGCCTGTATACGCACACACGTGCACACCGCACAGATGTGCAGCAGCCCACATGTGCACACGTAGCACAAGCACGCACATAAATGTGTACAGTACAAACACATACATGCACAAGCACACGAACAGGTTGTACAAGCACACATACACACATGCACACTCACACTGCGCAAGCATGTATATGCACAAGCACATGTGCACACAATAAAACCACGTATGCATGCACAGCACAAACACGCATGCACACAAGCATGTTATACCAGCATGTGGATGCACAAGCACCTACGTGCACAGCAGCGCACACCCGGCAGCCAGCGGGGAGTGGACACAGGGTGCTGGCCGGAGGCTGCCACCGCTGCACAGGAACCACCCGGGGATTTGGGGAAACTGAGGCAGGTGGCAGCCCAGCCCGCCCGCGGCGCCCCCCGCTCACCCGTGATCTCGATGGCTCGTTTCTTGAAGGTGCTGATGACGGTGCCGTCCTTCCTCCGCAGCAGCGGGCTGCTCCGCCGCTCCGCCACCTTCTGTTTTAACCGCGAGCGCACTTTCAGGTTGGGTTCGGAGGCTGCGGGGGGGGGGCGGGGGCGGAGGGGGGGGAACCCGGGAAGCAGCATTAGCCCCGGCACGGCTCTGGCAGCCCCCCGGCAGCCCCCCTCCCGCGGGCGCTCCCGCACCCACCGGTTTTGCGGAGCGGGAAGTCATCCCGGCCGTCGTAGGTGCCGAGGAGGGGCAGTTTGTAGGAGGGGGGGGTCCCCGGGCTGCCGCTCTGGGGGGGGGAACTCTGGTCCAACGAGGTGTGGTGAGCCCTGGGGGGGGGCGAAGGCGGCAGAGAAGACCCCGCTAGGATGCCTGGGTCCCCCCCCGGCCCAGTTTGAGGGGGAGGCTGTCTAGGTTTGGGGGGGACCTACCAACATTTGGGGTGCTGGGGGAGGGAATGGTTGGGGGGGCCGGTGCCCGGCTCCTTCGTCTTGCTGAGCAGGAACTCCTGCAGCTTCAGCTTCACCTCCGTGCTGGCGATGGCGCCTGGGGGGGGACACGGTGGGGGCGGCAGCAGGGGCACAGCACCCGCACCCCCTCCCCAGGAGCCTATTGCCCCCCAGCCCCGCACGTGCCCCCCACTCACTCTCACGGCTCTTGTCCTTGGTGCGCAGGGCGTGCAGCTGCTCCAGGCGCTGCTGCTGCTCCAGGGCCTCCTGCCGCTCCCGCTGCCGCTGCTGCTCCAGCTCCTGCTGCCGGCGGGCAGCCAGCACTTCCTGCTGCTGCTGCGGGACAGAGCCGGGGGGGCTTGGGGACGGACACCCCCCACCTCCCACCCCCTCCACGGAGCAGGCCCTGAGGGGTCTGCGCCACCCTGCCCTCCCCCGACACAGCTCCGGCAGCCCAAGGACCATCCATGGTGCCCCACAGCTCCATCGCCCCCAGTGGCTCCATCGCCCCTGACCAGTGATGCCCCACGGCTCCATCACTCCCGGTCAGTGATGCCCCCAATCTCCTCCCCCACTCAACAGGCTCCATCACCCCTAATCCCTCCCCATCACTGTGCAGAGGTGATGCCCTCCAGCTCCAACACCCTTACACTGTCTCTTATGGTTCCATCACCCCAAGACAGGTGATGCCCCACGCTCCATCACCCCCCCCCCCCATTTCCCTCCTAAGGCTCTATTACCTCAGACTGGCAATACCCCACATCTCCATCACCCCCAACAGCTCCATCACCCCAGACTGGTGATGCCCCCCCGGCTCCATCACCCCAGACTGGTGATGCCCCCCCGGCTCCATCACCCCAGACAGGCAACACCCCCAACAGCTCCATCACCCCCAATCTCTATGCAGCAGCTCCATCACCCGACAGGCAATGTCCCCCATCTCCATCATCCCAGACATGCAATGCCCCACAGCTCCATCACCCCCAACAACTCCACCACCCCCAGTCTCCACCCAATGGCTCCATCACCCCAGACAGGCGACACCCCACAGCTCCATCCCCCTCCACCAGCGACACCCCCCCCCAGTGGCTCCACTGCCCGCAGCCCACCTTGAGGTGCTTCTGGAGCTGGACCTCGTGCTGGCGGGTGAGGTGCTCATGCTGCTTCTGGAACTCGGCGAAGAGCAGCTGCTTCTGGAGCTGCTGCTGCTGCTTGAGGGCCAGCAGCTCCCGCTGCAGCTGCCGCTCCCGCGCCGCCGCGTCCAGCCCTGGCCCCCGGCACTCCCCGCACGCCTCCGCTGGCCCCTCCACCCCTGCGGGCACCAGCCAGCCTTAGGGGTGCTCAGGGGGGTCCCAGGGATGGGAGGGAGCTGGGACCGGGCAGAGGGACAGCTGGGGCACACGTAGGGGGCAGTTTGGGGGTGTCCCAGGCGCAGAGGGGAGCTGGGGCATGCTCAGGGGGCAGGCTGAGCAATCCCAGAGCCAGGGGGCTGTTGGGGGAGGGGGGGGGAGCTGCTGGGTGTGTGTCAGGGATGAGCCCCTCCCATGAGGACCCTGGGGGCTCCCACTAGCTCCGGGCACACCGGATCAGCCCTATGCCTCAGTTTCCCTCCCCCAGTTGAAGCACAGCCCCCCCCCCCCAAACTGAGCATCTGTAACATGCAACAACTAGCCAGAGGGCTGCTGGGGTGGGGGCACACCGACACACACGCCCCCCAACATCCCCCCCTAAAGCCCTGACTCGGGGATGGGCACAAACCCCCAAGCCTCCAAAGAAAACAGGGAGGGGACAGACACAGCTCCCCCCCCCCCCCCCGCAGCAAAGGGCAGGGGGAGGGAACCCAGGCGTGCGGGGCCCTGCCCCCCCGGGAGGGGGGTACGGCAGCTGGGGGGGCCCATCTCCACGCAAACAGGAAAGCGGGGGCGGGGGGCACGCGCTGCAAGCTAATGCGCCCACCCCCTCCCCCCCCTGCACCGCACCACTCGTAGCTGCACATCGGGCACTGACGTGTGCCCGGCACGGACCCGCAGACGTCACCAAGCCACGGGGGTCCAGCACCCCCCGCTCTGCCACCCCCCCCCCCCGGTCCTGTCCCAGCCCCCTAAAAAACCCCACTCACCCCTTCCCAGTACCACGCAGTGCTCCCCAGTGCCAATCAGCTCCCCCCAGTACAACCCAGCCCCCTAAGCCAGGTAGCACCAATCTCCCCAGTATGCACCAGTGCCCCCAGTGCCAAGCAGCCCCCCCTCATCATCCCAATCCACCCCCGGGCAGGGGTAGTTCTCCTGGAGGGGGGGGAAGCACACTGGGGTGCTCCTGCAGCCCCCCAGGACTTACAGCCCCCCCCAGTTTGGGGGGTAACAAAACCACCCGCGGGGGGGGGGGGCGGGGGGGGGGCAATGTGGGGGGGAGCGGCGAGCAGCACCCGGGAGGGGCTAAAATAGCCCCGGAGGGGCCAGGGCAGGAGCCGGCCCAGCCCTGGCCAAACCTGCACTTAGGGGCTCAGAAGTGGCTTTGGGCTGGCAAGGGGCCAGGGCCACCACCCGACCCGGCCGGGCCACCACCCTGCCGGGGGGGCCACCAGCCTGCGGCCCCCCGCCACCCCCCGGGAGAAATGGGGCTGCTTAACCCCTGGGTGCCCACGGACCCACCAAAGCAAAGGGCCCCCAGGGCGGCACAGGGGCTCCCTCTGCGCCCGTCCCCAGCACGGGGCA
This sequence comes from Falco punctatus, assembly GCF_963210335.1. Lineage (NCBI taxonomy): Eukaryota > Metazoa > Chordata > Aves > Falconiformes > Falconidae > Falco > Falco punctatus. Next base: position 6,081,082 of record NC_137599.1, on the reverse strand, counting down.
GGCCAGGGTGGGCAGCACCGCCACGGCTGGCCCCCCCCCCCCTTACACCCAGCCCTTTACACACACTTGTGCACGGAGATCAGCTCTCCCCATTGCACACCCGTGCAAAGACAGCCAACCCCGCACACGCTGGTGCAAGGAGGACTGGCCCCTTCGCACACTTCCCCGAGGAGAGCAGATCCCCCCCTTGCACACCTGTGCAAGGAGCCCAGCGCTCCCCTTGCACACCACACACGGAGCCCAGCGCTCCCCTTGCACACCCGTGCAAGGAACCCAGCACTCCCCTTGCACACCCACACACGGAGCCCAGCACTCCCTTGCACACCTGTGCAAGGAGCCCAGCGCTCCCCTTGCACACCCGTGCAAGGACAGCCAACCCTGTGCACGTCAGTGCAAGGAGGGCTGGCCCCTTTGCACACCTTCGTGTGAGGAAAGCGGCTCCCCCTCTTGCACACTTGTGCCAGGGCATGCACCCCCCCGCACCACGCCACACTCGACCCCTCCGTGCCAGACCCCAGCCGCCTTTCTGCACTCGTCGTCCCCCCTGTGCCACCACAGCAGCACCCACCCCCCAAAACCACCCCAGAGCCAGCGGGGAGCCCCTGCCCTGGTGGGGAGACACTGCAACCCCCCCGGCACAGCAGGAGCTAAAAACCCCCAGCGGGTGCCCCACCGCCATGGGGCTGGGGACCAGGGTGCCCCCCCAGGGATGGCACACCCCAAAACCCATGGGGGGGGACACACTGCTGGGGGCTCTCAGGGCCGCATCCAGCCTAGAGCACTACGGGTGTCACCAGCATGATGCGGGGGGGGGGGGGGGGGGGGGCACATCCCCAGTGCATCCCCCCTGACATGCCCCAGCCCCCCGGCAAGGGAGAGCACCGGTGGGGACACACACAGCCAAAACCTCCCAGCGCTCCGGGACACTTGGGGAACACGACTGGTGGTGGCGGGATGCTGCCAGGTTTAGGAGGGGGGTGGTGGTCCAGGACCCCCCCCAGCACTCACCTGGGGCAGGGAGCGCAGCATGGAGCTGGGCACGGGACAGGAGCTCCAGCGAGGGCTCACGGCTGGACCCCCCCTCTGCGGAGAGACAGCCACTGCTGCTGTAAACGGGCTGCAGCATCGCAGGGGGCCCTGGGGCACGTGTGTGTGTCACCCCCCCCGTGGCGGGGGGAGCCGTGGGCCAGGGGTCACCAAGCATCCCTGGAATTAGGGGCAAGGGAAGCGGATGTGGCCCCCCCAGCCCGGGTAGGGTAGGGTGGCCCCCCCTCCCACCCCCCGCCAGACTTTTTTCTCTGACATCTGGAAATAGCCATGCACGGGAGGAGCCGCTATAAATAGGGCAGCGTGCCGGGGGGAGCCACGCCGGGGGGGAGCCACGCCGGGGGGGAGCCACGCCGGGGGGGAGCCACGCCGGCTCCCGTGGGACAGAGCATGACACGTGTGTGTGTGTCTGTGCACGCGTGTGTGTGTGTGTGTCCCGTGACACAGCCCCCTCCAGGGGACACGCAAAAGGCCACCCACCCAGCTGCACCCCCAAACTGCCCCTGGGGGCTGAGGGGGAGGGGCTGCTCCTGCACGGAGGGACCGGGGGGCCTGCAGCTGGGCCGGCATCCCCGCGACCCCCCCCAAGGCACCCCAGCCTGTCCCTGGCGAGCCCCTAATTGCAGGGGACGTTAATCCGCATCAGCGCCGCTGGGAATAAAATCCAGGTTACGTGGAGGGGGATTAGCCCCACTCCGGGAAAGTGAAGGCAAGCAGCCCCCACACACCCCCGAGACCCCCCGGGCAGGAGCCTCCATGGGGACAGGGTCCCCAGCACAGGTGCCGACTCAGCACATTTTCTGCCGGATCAGTGACCTGAAGCAGCTCAGCAGGGCTGGGGGTGATGATGGGCTGAAGTGGGGGACCCCCCAGCTCTGGGGGATGGGGGGACCCCCCCCACCCCTCTGGCCACGCGTAACCCCCCGCTGGCAGCAGCCATGTTTATTTACCAGCATCTTAATCCCAAGCCGAGACTTTTAATAGCCAAGATATTTATGGGCTGTCCCCCTGCCAGCCCCCTGCCCCCCCCCGGGGTGCTTTGGGGCTTGACGTCAGCCCAGCTATTTCTGGTGCCGCCAGCGGGCAGGAGGCCACGGGAACGAGCCCTCCTGGCTGCTGGACCCCCAACACAGGCAGCCCCCGGCAGGGCAGCCCCAGCCAGAGGTGGCGGCACATCTGTGGGATGGGGGAGGACACCCCCAGGCACCCGAGGGGGGATGGAGGGGAGGTGGGTGCCTGCACCCCCAGGGATGGTACCGCCACCCGCGCGATGCCGGAGGATGCTGGGCTCCTGCAGGACCCCCCAGTGCATCCCAGCTTTGGGGTGAGCGGGGAAAGGGGGGCCAGCAGCGAGCGGGGTGGGAAGGCACAGAGCACCCTAAGGGTGACTGGGGACCCCTGGGCATTGGGGTGCCCCCTGCCACGTCCCTGTGACAGATGCAGCCCCGGGGATGCCCAGCTGCGACCTGGCCAGCTCATCCCAGCAGCCCAAGGGCCTCGTCCCATGGAAGCGTCTCCCAGGGGCCCCCGAAGCCCCCCAGGCTCAGCCCCAGAGCCACAGCCGGGAGGGGACCCCGAGGAAATCACGGCGGGGATGGGCAGAGGCAGCCGGGCCGTGTCCCCGTGCCACCACGCCGCGTGCCAGCCCCGTGCCAGGCACGGCCGGGCACCGCTCCAGCCCCGCGGCCGCTCCAAAAATACCGGCGGGCAGCACGGGGGGCGAGCGGCACGGGGGGCTGGGGACAGAGGGGACACGTACCCCCCCGCCTGAACCACCAGCGAGCACCCAGCTCTGTCCCACAGGATGGGGAGCTCTGCCCACACCCCCTGCCTCAGCTGCCCCCCCCCGGCGCACCCCGCAGGCAGCCAGGGGTCCCCATGCCCAGATGCTGCCGGAATTCCCAGCGGGCTCATTACCGGGCAGCTGTGACGAGGAGCCAGCGGCAGCCGACGCAGGCGCAGCCCTTGCATCACCCGTCACCCCTGCATGGCACCTTGGGGCACCTGGCACAGTGGGGTGTGACCCCTGCCCCAGTGTCCCCCCGGGATGCCGGGAGTCCAGGGTGGCTGGGGACAGCTCAGGGGTCCCGGCACGGTGCCATCGCCGCTCCGCACACCCGTCTCACTGTGACACCCACGTGGGTGCTCAGGAGCCGCGGCACCGTGGCAGGTGCCGTGGTGGGTCAGATGCCGCTGTGACACGCAGGTCCCCATCCCTCCGACACCCAACGGGTGCTGGGGAGTGGAGCAGGGGGTCCAGAGCCATGGCAGGGACCCGACCCCCGTACAGGTGGGACGCGGCTGCACCTGGGGTGGGATGCGATGCCCAGGACAGGGCAGGGTGCCTGGTGGGGTGCAGCCCCCCAGCCCGGTGTCCCCCAGTCTCACCTGTGTCGCTCTGGGGGTCCATGGTGGCTGACAGGTGACAGCGGTGCAGGGGGGGGTGCAGAGAGGCAGGTGTCCGGAGATGCCGTCAGCGCCGGCCGAGGCACTGGGGCTGTGCCCGCACCGCCCAGGAGCCCTGCAGGACCAAGCAGCCTCGTCAGCACCCCTGTCCCCCATCCTGCCCCGGCCCCCCCAGCGAGAACCCCCCACAGCACCAACCGGAGGGGCCCGGGCCGCTCAGAACCACGAGCTTCCCTGAGCCGAGGGCCAGATCCGGCACCACCGTCTGTTTCACCCCCAGCCCATCAGCAGCCGCCGGCAGGATGCGGCCCTGCTCCCCGCCGCTACCCCCGGGAAAAGGGGGACCCAGGGGTCTGCGGGGCACCCACAGTGGGGACCCGGGGTGGGGGCGCAGAGGAGGCCGGGGGGGCTGACAGCGTTACACAAGGCTCTGCAGAGAAAGGGGGGAGGGCACAGACGTGGAACCCGGGGGGGGGGGGCGGGGGGCAGCGGGCAAGTGCAGCCCCCAGGACCCCCCTGCGGTGCCACCCCACAGGGACACGGGTGGTCAGGCCCACCCCACGGGGGGGCGATGCGTGTGCTCACAGCGGGGCTGGCCCAGCGCCCCCCTCCCCCGGCGCTGCAGCCCCTTGGGGCACCCCCGAGGCAGGGGTCGGCAGGGCCACGCGGGGGGGCCACATCCATCTGCCCAGCGGCGCGGCGGCCCCGGCGGGGCGGCGGGCGGAGCGTTACGGGCAGAGCCGAGCCCGCCGCGGTGCAACGGTCCCCCCCGCTGCAACCGGCCCGCGCTGCGGGGCCCCCGCCGCGCTGGCGCACGGGCCCCCCCGGCGCGCCCCCCCGCGCTGCACGGGCCCCTCCCCCAGCATCGCACCGCGCAAGCCCCACTGCACGGCGCCCCCCCGCCCCCTCCCCAGGCTGCAGCCCCCCCGCCATGCACGGCACCCCCCGCCACCACCCCGCTGCACCGACCGCCCCCCCCCCCCGCTGCACCGCGCCGCCGCCGCTCCCCCCACCCGCATCGCCCGGTGCCCCCCCGCCATTGCACGCCCCCCCTCCCATTGCACGGCCCCCCCGCCATTGCACGGCCCCGGTACCTGCGCGGTGCCCGGCCGCGCCGCCCCGCGCGCGCCCCGCCGCCCCTCCATCTTTGCAGCGGGGCCCCGCCCGCCCCGACAACAACATTCGGTGACGTCACTCGCCGTCACGTGACGGAACCCTGCGCTAAAAATAGCTTCGCTCCCTCCCTCTCCCCCGGGGGCGGGGCGCGGCTGGGTTGGGGGGGCGCCTTAAAGGGGCCGCGTGGGGCGGGTGTGTAATGACACGCGTGGGGGGGGCCGGCGCTGGTGTGCAACGGCGCGTCTGAGCGTGCACCGCGTGCTGGTGTGCAAAGGCGTGTGTGAGCGTGCATCATGTGCGTGTGCAACGGCACATGTGAGCATGCACCGCGTGCATCACGTGCTGGTGTGCAATGGCACATGTTGAGTGTGCACTGCATGTGGGTGTGCAACGGTACATGTGAGTGTGCATCATGTCCTAGTGTGCAGCGCATGCTGGTGTGTAACGGCACGTGTGAGCATGCACTGCTTGCTAGTGCGCAACAGTGTGTGTAAGTGTGCAATGCGTCCTGGTGTGCAACTGCACCTGTGAACATGCAGCATGGTCTACTGCCCGCATGTGTGACAGGCTGATGTGGGCACGTGTGTGAGTGTGTGCCGTGTGCTAGTGTGCAATGGGACATCCTGGGGGGGGGGGGTTGGTGCACAAAGACACACGTGTGAGCACGCACCATGCACTACAGTACCATGACCCACATACGAGTGTGTGCGTGTGTGCACCATAGGCTGGTGTGTGATGGCACACACGTGCGAGTGCTGTGGGTTGGTGTGCATCAGCACACATCTGCGTGCATGCACAAGAAGTTGGCGTGTAATTGCTTGTACACAAGTGTATGGATGCACATGTGTGAATATCCGTGTGCAACAAGCTGGTGGGGCGGTGCACACGTGTGAGCGTGCCTATGGCAAGTGGGTGTGCACTGGTACATGTGTGCTCGCTCCACGGCAGCCTGTGTGCCGCTGCACACGCGTGTGCATGCACGAGGGGCTGGCGTGCCCTCACACGCATGCACACGCGCGTTCCTGCCCCACCGGCTGGTAGCTCCTGCTTGTGCAATTGCACGCGCGTGTGTGAGACAGCGCTGAGGGGGGGGACGGGACAGGTCCCCCGGGGCCGCTCTGCGCGTGAGGCCCACGCGTGGGCGCGCGGGGGTGAGTCATGTCGGGCCGGGGCCGCCGTGAGTCACCGCCGGGGACCAGCGCGGACACTCACACGCGTGGGTGCCCGGGGGGGTGGGTGGTGTGAGTGAGGGGCGGGGGGGACCCGCGGGGCGGGACCCTCGGGGCGGGCGGGCCGGCGGGGGGCGCTGCCACCTCCCCTTTAAGGGGCGCGGCCGCCGTTGCTGCCCGCCGACGGGCGGTGCGAGGCCCTTAAAGGGGCCGTTCCCGCCCGCCCTCCCCGCAGCCGTGGGTTCGCGGCCCGGCCGGGCCCACTTCCGGCTGCGGGGCCTGCGCCGCTGCCATGGTAACGGGAGTGGGGGCAGGCGGGCCCGGGGTCCCCATGCGGAGGTTTGGGGTGAGCCCGGCTCCCGGGGGGGAGCCCAGGCGGGTGGGGAAGGCCGCCGCCGTGGGGCCCCCGGGGTCCGCTCTGGCTGCGCGGGGTGGGCCGGCCTGTGGGGAGGGGGCGGGAGCCCCACGGGCCGCCTGCGGGATGGGGCGGTCCTGGGGGCTCGCACGGGGGGGGCGCCCCGCGACCGGCCCCCACCCCGGCTGCACCCCCTTCCCACAGGCCGGCCGCCTCCAGAAGCTGTTCGGGGCCGACGGGGACTTGGCGGATGAGGTGAGGGACGGGCCGGGATGGCCCCCGCCGGGCACCGGCACAGACGCGGGGGCAGCACCGGGCCCGGCGCCTCCCCACGGAGCTGGCAGCGGGCGCTGGTGCCCGTTCGGCGGCGGTAGCTCCCCCGGGGGCCGTGGGGTCGGTTCTGGCCGGCCCCCCCGGCGCGGCGCTGCCCGGCTCCCCGCACCTCTTTCCGCAGGATTTCCTCTCCGCCGTGGAGGATGCGGAGAACCAGTTCGTGGTCCCCGGGCGCCTGTCCCCCGGCCATGGCCCGCCGCCTCCCTGCGCGCAGCCCCTCCGCCCGCTGGGACCCCAGCCTGGTCGCCGTCCCGGTAAAGCCCCTGGCCTGCGGCCCCTGGCCAGGCAGGGGGAGCAGCCCACGGGCTGCGGGGGACCCCCGGCCCGGGGAGCAGCTCCCCAGGATGAGCTGGACAACGACCTGTTCCTGGCAGCCTGCATGGAGCTGGAGGGCCCCGAGCTGCTGGCGGGGACCGGGCAGTGGGAGAAGCCCCCGTGGGTGCGCACAGGGCAGGGGAGCCCCCAGGAGCGGGTGGCCCCCAAGAAGCTGCGGGTGGGAGACGAGCTGGTGCCACCCGGCTCCGGCAGGGCAGAGGACAGGCAGGACCCCCTGCCCACCCCACAGGCAGCTCCTGCTCCCAAGCTGGTGCTGCGGCCCAGCGCAGCCAGTGCCTTCCCCCCCCAGCCACCCACCCCCCTGGGAAGCCCAGGTGGCTCCTGGGGCTTCATCCCCGCACCCAGGGGTGCAGCCCTGAGGCCTTTCCAAGTGCCCCTATGCCAGCCCACAGCGAGCAGCTCCTCTGTGGGGCCATGGGTGTCCCGGCCCCCCACTGCACAGGCACCCCGGCAGGGCTGCCCCCCGTCCCAGCTGCCCCCCAGGCCCCCCACGAACCCGCCGGCCTTGGTAAGCAGTGTGGAGCCCCCGCCGAGGCAGCTGCTCGGGCCAGCCCCAGGCAGCTTGCAGACACCGGTGGTCACCAACCACCTTGTGCAGCTGGTGACAGCGGCCAGCAAAGCACCTGGGGCTGCCCCCCGACTCCCACTGCAGGGGAAGACTCGCCGGTTCCCAGGGCCAGCTGGGATCCTGCCCCAGCAGGTGGGTGCAGGGGATGGGATGGGATGGGCTGAGCTGGTGAGGAGACACAAAACCCTGGACATCTCTATTTCTCCCATCAGCATGCTGGGAAGCTACTGGAGAACATCTTTGTTTCTGCTCCCCAAACTCCAGCTCATGGGGCTGTGATGAAACCACGGATGGAGGTAACCCCCCTACTCCAGCGCAGATCCGGATGTGAATACCGGTGCTGCTGCTGCGGGTGGTCCCCAGGCCATGGATTTTAGAGGATGATGTTGGAAGGGGAGGGGGTCCCTGGGGCTCCCCTCTTGCTGCAACGGGGCCATGAGATGTGCTAGGGTGGTGACCACGGTTGTCCTGTCCAGGGACTGCCCAGCGCCTCACCACCCACGGAAGAGGATTTCGGGAAAGGCCCCTGGCTTGCCATGAAGACAGAGCTGGGTCTGGATGAGAGGGACCCTGGCTGCTTCCTCAGGACCTACAGTGTGGTCATGGTGCTGCGGAAGGTTGGTGAGGGCACCGGCTCTGGGGACTCGGCTTCCCATCTCGCCCCTTGCTCCCTGGAGCTGTTTCCAGGGCCAGGCATCAATGTGGGGAGGGGGCTGAGGTGGGCTGACTGGAGACATCCTGTGCCCCTGTGGGGCTGCCCTTGGGGACATTGGTGTGATGAGGGTCTCTGTGGGCAGGCAGCCCTAAAGCAGCTCCCAAAGAACAAGGTCCCCAGCATGGCGGTAATGATCAAGACACTGACCAGGACCAACATCGATGCTGGTGCCGTGTTCAGGGACCCAACTGGTGAGTGCAGCCACGCTTGTGCCTGTGTTGGGGGTCCTGGCCATCGCTCCCCATGGCTAATGGGTCCCCTCCTCATCTGCAGGAGAGATGCAGGGCACAGTGCATCGTCTGCTGCTGGAAGAGAGACAGAGTGAGCTCAGGCCCGGCTCAGTGCTGCTCCTGAAGCAGGTAGGGGATGTGGAGGCAGATCTCCAGCAGCAGTGAGGCCTTTGGGGCCGTTCCTGCTGCGGATGCCACTAACCCATGGTCACCGTGTCCAGCCGCCCAGCTCGCATCCCAGAGGAACAGGACAGGGGGCTGCTCCAGCTCCCCCCCAGGCTGTGGCCAGTGGCACCAGCAGAAACTGGAGCTCTGGGTCTGACCCACCACTTTGTCCTCAACAGGTGGGTGTCTTCTCCCCATCCCACCGCAACCACTACCTCAACGTCACCTCCAATAACCTGCTCAAGATCTTCCCACCGGAGCCCGAGGGCAGCTTCTCACAACGGGAGGTGAGGGAGGGCATGGTGCTGCTGGCCCTGGAGGGATGGGGATGCCGGGACCCCCAGGGGTATTACCAGGGGGTACGGGCTGCAGGGACCCTCAAGAGTAATTGGGGAGGTGGGGGGCGGCTTGGGAGGGACAGATAAATCCTTCTGTGGGCCCCCAACAGTTCATCTTTACTGGGTTTTGCAGGTCCCTGCTAAGGCTGGGCTACTCCTGGACCACCACGCACAGCCCCCCCAGGGTGTCCCTGGCCCTGGGGATGGGGGACAATCGGGGACAGGGAGCCACAGCACAGAGCAGTCTCCTGGGGGCTTCTCCCTGCACCTGCAGAGCCCTGGGCCTGGGCGAGAAGACCTGGTGGGAGCTGATGCCTGCGACATGGGTGAGCTGGGCCCGTGCCACATGGGGAGGGAAAGCTTGATGTCATGTGGAGAACCCATCCTGGGGCTGGGCAGTCTCCCCCCCCGGGCAGTGCCAAAGGGGCGTCTTGTCCCACTGTGTCCCTAGTACGTGGGCTTGATTCCTCCACTATGCACACGTAAAACTCATGAATTTCATCTTCCTTGTGCTTGTGCAGATGACCTGGATGGGCTCCTGGGAGAGCTGCCTGAGGATTTCTTCTCTGCTCCAGCCCAAGCTGACTGCTGCTGACCTCGGGGGGCTGCAGCATGGCCAGGGGGCCGGGGAGGCACCAGGAGGTTACCACTGCCACAGCCTGGGCTGCACCATGGCCCAGCAAGGGAGCTGAGCAAGCAGGTGATGCATTGACCACCCACCCGCCTGCTCCTTCCTCAGTATCGTCATGTTTGTTCTGGAGCCAAGAGCTGGGGGGACCCAGGGGGTCTTGGGTGGACACGGCCTCAGTGCCTGTCCCCACTCCTGCGGGCAGGCTGGCCCCTCTTGGCTCCCAAACCTGCATTAAAGGGCTGTTCTGTACCTGCCTTGCCCTGTCTGCACATGTGTCACCATCCCCTCTGCTGCTGCAGCCAGCAGTGCCCTTCTGTCCCCTCCCTGCTGAGCTGCAGCACCCCAGACTCCTGGGCACAAGGTGCTGTTACCCCCTGGGGCTTGTGCAGCCTCAGCCCAAGCCCTGCAGGCTGGGGGGCACGCAGACCCCAGCCCCACAGATCCATCCCCATCTCGGACCCATCAACAGGTTAAACTCCCTGGCAGCCCCGAACCAATGTGACTCTGTTTACCAGCCAGGGGAGTTATTTATAGGGTGGCCAGGCTTGGGCTCTTGATTCAGCATTTGAGCGTGGGGCACAGCCCTATTTATAAACCCCTCCAGGCAGCAGAGGCCACTTGCTGCCCCCCAGCTTCCCCCTGCCCTCCCAGGGTGCCCATGGCCCAGGAAACCTTTGCCTTCACCTCCTCGGCCTTGCGCTCGCTGCGGCTCCAGCGGGAGCTGCTGGAGCAGGAGGATCGCCGACGAGCCCTGGCTCGGGAATGGGCCACGCGGCGGTTCCTGCCGGCAAGCCCCCGGCCCCCCCTGCCCCCAGCCCGGCGGCCTCAGTACTGCCGGGACCCTGCGGTCCACAATGCCCTGTACACCGGGGACCTCCTGCGCATCCAGAGCATCTTTAAGGACGAGATCACCACAAACCTGGTCATGGAGATGGTCAGCGAGGAGCTGGTGTGGTCGCCAGAGCAGGGTATGAGGTGGGGGGCTGGTGGGGGGTCCGTGTCCTTCGCTGAAAAACAACAGGGAGTGGGAGGGGATGAGGGGAGCAGGATGAGGAGTGACGGCTGAGGGTCCGGCTCCTCGTAGGCTGGGGAAGGGCTGGCTGCTCCAGCTGGGGGTGGGGGGATGGAGGGTGCCCTGGGAAAGCAGGGCGCGATCCGGGGTTTGCTCTGCCCAGGCTCTTCCTCGCCGGGGGGTGTGTGGGGGTTCACATCGGCCCCCTGGGCTGGGCGGCGGGACGGGGGGCTGCCGCCGCTTGGCAGCCCCCGGGAGTGCCCCGGCTGAACACCTCCCCACCCCCTGGCAGGGCTGTGGGTGCTGAGCCCCCACCGGCAGCAGACGTCGGCGCTGCGCATCGCGGCCGGCCGGGGCTTCGGGGACTGCGCCCGGCACCTGCTGCTGCGGGGGGCGGAGGTGGACGCGGTGGTGGGCGGCCGGGCCCCCCTGCACGACAGCGTGGCCGCCCCCCACCCCGACTGCGCCCGCCTGCTGCTGGCCTTCGGCGCCGACCCCAACGTGCTGAGCGCCGAGGGCGCCGCCCCCCTGCACCTCTGCGCGGCGCCGGAGAGCCTCCCGTACGGCCCCGCCCCCTCATCTGCATACGGGCCCCACCCGTGCTCCAGCCAACCGCGCGCAGGCCCCGTCCTAGGGCGGGGCTCATCTGCAGGCCGGGCCCCGCCCATACGGCACGGACACCAAGTCCCGCCCACAGCCTTATGTGCATGTCCGGCCCCGCCCACAACCTCATCTGCATGATAAACCCGCCCACAATCTCATTTGCACACTAAGTCCCACCCACCACGGAAAGCACCGCAGTCTCATTTGTATACCGAGCCCCACCTACCAATCACCGCCCACAGCCTTATCTGCATGTCAAGCCCCGCCCGCCAAGCCCCGCCCACAGCCTCATCTGCATGCCAAACCCTGCCCACCCACCCACCCCTGCCCTCACCTGCCACAAAAGCCACGCCCACTCCCTAGCCCCCCGGCGGCTTCATCTGCATGTTAGGCTCCGCCCCCACCGGTAAGCCCCGCCCAACAGCGGGACCCCACGCCGCATTCCCTGCACCTCGCTGGTCCCTGGGGGGGACCGGGAGGTGCCCGGGGTCTCCGCGGCACGGGGTCCCCCCGGCCTGTCTCACCCGCCACATTCCCCCCAGGTGCGCGGAGCTGCTGCTGGCGCATGGGGCGCGGGTGAACCTGGGGACGCGGGAGCGGCAGGTGACGGCGCTGCACGTGGCGGCGCGGCAGGGGCTGGTGGCCCACACAGAGCTGTACCTGCACCACGGCGCCGACCCCGCACACCGCACGCACCAAGGCGAGACCCCCCTGAACGCTGCCTGTGCTGCTGCCGAGCGTCCTGATGACGCCGAGCGCTACTACCGGGTGGCAGAGCTGCTGCTGGCAGCCGGCGCTGACCCTGGGGCCGCGGGCCGCAAGGACCACACGCCGCTGCACAACGCCTGTGCCAACGGGCAGCCCCGGCTGGCGCGGCTGCTGCTGCACCACGGCGCCGATGCCACCGTCCCCAACTGCGCTGGCTACACCCCCATGGACTGTGCCCTCCACGCCGTCGAGGAGTACCGGCATCAGCACCCTGAGGAGACCATCGCCCTCCTCCTCGGCCACGGCGCCGGCCCCGTCCACCCCAAGGTGGGCACCAAGGGGGGTGCTGTGGGGGGCCTGGGTGGCAGCCGCCCCTCAGTGACACATCTTTTTCGGCAGATGCTCAAGTTTTGCTGCCGGTACCCGCCAGCGCTGGAGCTGGTGCTCAATGCCTACGACCGCATCCCCCCTGCCGAGGGCTGGCTGGGGGCTGTGCCCCCTGAGCTGTGGGAGGTAAGGGGCTGCGGGGTACCTCAGCATGCCCTGCACCTCCCCCCCCCAGGCCCAGGTCACTCACCCCCATGCCTCTGTCCCCTTCCTTCGCAGGAGCACCCGGATTTCTATGCCTCGGTGGTGCGCATGGCGGGGCAGCCACGGCGGCTGCAGCACCTGGCCCGCTGCGCTGTCCGGCGGTGCCTGGGCACCCGCTGCCACGCCGCCATCCCCAAGCTGGCCCTGCCGCCCCCCCTGCGCTGCTACCTCCAGCTGCCCCTCGAGGGGCTCATCTCCTGAGGGTGCCCCCCGCCCCCCGTGACGGGATGGGGGCAAGGGGGGGCCGGAAGCCCTGTATCCCCCCCCAGGGCTGACCCTCCCCTCCCCTCCCGTGGGTATCCCCCCCCCGGGGGCACCGGTGGCATTAAAGGACGTTGCAGAGGCGGCTCTCGGCGCGGCTCCTTCCCCACGGCGACTGGCACGGGGAGGGGGGGCGGGGCAGGGGACCGCGGGCAGACACAGAGCCAGGGGCTGGCGGGGCCCGGGGGTGGTGGCTGGGCCCCTGGGGCGGGCAGTCCCCAGAGAGGGCGGCCAAGGCCCGGGCGGTGCCGGGCCCCGGGCGGTGACAGGCCTGGGGACAACCCGGGCACCCACTGCCCCGCCCCGCCGCGCCCCGCCTTCTCTGATAGGCACCGCCCACTTCCGGTCCGCCGGGGGCGTGTCCCCGCTCCTTGCGCCATCAGCGTGCGCCGGGCCCCGCCCAGAGGGCGTGACGAGACGCGTGCGCGCCCGCGGCCCCGTCCCTCGGCGGCGCTGAGTGACGTGGCGCTTCCGGCGCGCGGGCGGCGGCGGGACGCGGTGGGTGCGGGCGGGACCCCCGGCGCGGCGGGGCACAGACGGGTCCCCAGGACAGCCTGGGCCCAGCGGGACCCCCCGGGCCCGGCAGGGCGACACCCCGGCTGGGACCCTCGGGCCTGCCAGGCCTCCCCTCCCCCCCGAGCGGCGCCGCCGCCCCGGATAAAGCCCCACCGGCGGTTCGGCACCCCCCGCTTGGACCGTGCCGCTTCCCCGGGGGGGCCGGGCTCGGGGCCGACTGCGGGACCAGCCGGGACGGCTTGGCCCGACGGTAACGTCGCCCCTCGCCCCGCTGGCAGCTGGCGCTGCCCCCCTCCGGGGCGGGCCCGGCCCAAACCGGGCACCGAGGGCTGCGGGAACCCCCCGGGCCGGTGAGCCGCAGGGCTCCGTCCCAGCTCGGCTTGTTGTTACAGGCGCTGCGCTCCCCTCGGCGGGACCGGGCCGTCACCTCCGAGCCTCGCGATCGCCGAGCGCTGCCAGCCCCGGCCCCGGTAACGGAGGGGAGGCCCCTGCGGTGCGGGAGTCTCCGTCCCTTCGCCCCTTGCGCGGCGGCGGCAGCAGCGGGGGTCATTTCACGGCCCAACGTGACCACGAAGCAGCCCCGGGGGTCCCCGCTGGGCACGGGGGCTCGGTGGCAAGAGAGCTGGGCTGAGCGGGGGCATCGCGGCTGCTCCAGCCCTCTCCGGAGATGGAGCCACCGGCCACCGCCTTCATCCAAGGGCTGGGGGACGAGGTGACGGTGATGGCCAGCGTGGTGGCGCTGGCCTTGGCGCTGGTCCTGGCGTGGCTGTCCACCTACGTCGCTGACAGCAGCAGCCAGCTTTTGGGAACGATCGTCACGGCAGGGGATGCGGCAGTCATCCGGCTTGGCCACGTGGAGCGGTACGTGGGGACAGCGGGGGCAGCCGAGGCCCCAGAACCCCCCAGGGTCCCTGAAAACACAGAGGAGAAAACAGAAGAGGAAGCAGGGGCGGCCTCAGGGCTGGCAGCGGAGCAGGGGGGCAGCGGCAGCCCCCCCGACCCTGGCCTGGAGCCGCTGCTGGACATCCGGAGCTCGCCCAAACAGACCTCGGCCGCTGAGCCCAGCACCCTGGGCAGCCGGGGGGGGCCGCCCACCCCAGGGGGGAGCGACCTGTGCTCTGGCTTCATCAAGATCCGGCTCAAATTCCTTAATGACACGGAGGAGGTAGCTGTGGTCCGGCCCGAGGACACCGTGGGGGTTCTCAAGAGGTAAGTCCCAGGGGAGAGGGGGACACGAGGGGGTGCTGCCTGATTGCAAACACCCCCTGCCGCGGCACTTGGCCCTGCAGCTCTTGTCTGAGAACTGCCTGAGAACAGTGGAGGGCTTTCGTCCGTTCTTGCTGCACTGCTACCCCAGTGCTTTGCTGAGGGATCCCTCCAAAAATAACGAGGAGGTGCCCGTTTTAAAATGACAGGTTTAAAAGACAAGACAGCCCGTGGTGGCAGCGCTGTTGGTGTCCCCTGATCCAGGCCCCTCCCTGATGTTCTGATGGGTGGGGGTTCCACCAGCCCCAGATCACTTCAGGTGCATCCGTGAGCTGCATCTCTGCCATCCCTGACGTCTTCCCTCCCCCTGCAGCAAATATTTCCCAGGACAGGAGAGCCAGATGAAGTTCATCTACCGCGGGCAGCTGCTGCAGGACCAGGGGCGGACGCTGCGCTCGCTCCACATCACAGACAACTGCGTTATCCACTGCCACCGCTCCTGCAGCGCCGCCACCGCCCTGCCTGACCCCAGCACCACTGCCCCTGATGCCAGCAGCCTCCCCCTGGGCACGGGGAACCTGATGGTCCCCACAGTCATGGTGGTGCTGGCAATTATCTGGTATTTCCGCATCAACTACCGGCAGCTCTTCACCGCACCGGCCACAGTCTCCTTGATTGGTGTCACCGTCCTGTTCAGCTTCCTGGTGTTTGGGATGTACGGACAGTAGGGACTCGATGCGGGCAGGAGCTGGGGAGGCACCGCAGCTGGCCCCGTCCCTGTGGGAGCGCAGCGCTCCTACCAGCACCACTTTCTTCAGCCGGTGCGGTAGCAGTTGGGTGCCTCCTTCCCAGTCTTGGTGCTGGACTTTGCCCCCCAGAAGGGGCTGTGGCCCCCCCCAGATGCTCTCCTCTGCCCCCCCCCGCCCCCTCCACCCCAAACCGCCCCCCCCCCCCCCCCCCCGACCCGGGCTACAAGCACAGCTTCGGGGAGGAGCTGCCCCTGGGGCAGGGTCTCTGCCTGGTTGAATGGCAAAGCGGGTGTGAGCCCAGGGCCCCACACCGGAACGGGCTGTGGCTTCCTCCCAGAGACTTTTTAAAGCAAATAAAAGGTATAAGTCAGCCTGAGGCTCACCTTCCTGCCCAAGGGGCCGCTGCCGGTGGCACTGCGGCTCACCGCCCTGCTGCCTTCCCTGCGCTTCTGTGTTTAAAAAAAAAAAAAAAGCCCCACAAAGTGGATTTTTGTTAAATCAAGAGGAGAGAGCCAGGCTCGATGATGGGGGTGGTGGGGTACAATGGCCCTGCTTAATTAGACACAAATTAAGCGGAGTGCTGGCACTGAAGAGCAGCCACAAGCCAGAGATACCAAGTCAAGATGCAGTTTTATTTACAAGGGCAGCCACAACCCACTAATGGGACACACAGACCTTACAACGGCTCAACTACCCGTAGGGGATGGAGTACGTGCGCAAAAATACAAGTCTCAAGCCCAGGAGGGCCCTGGGTGGCCGCCGGCTCTGCCATGTGGGCAAGGACATGGACCTGGAGTGGGTATGGGGCATATCCGAGCCCCCCAGCCCCATAACACCCCTTGGGCCCCAAACTGCGGCACCTCTCCTGCAGCTGGAGTGGCTCAAGCTGCGCCCACCCCCCACCCCCAGCCACTGCCCTCCCCAAGCAGTTGGAGGGGGGGCCTAGGGTGGTGCCTCATATTTCTGGGTGCCCAGACCCCCATCCTCAGGGCCCCAGGGCACGCAAAGGCCAGCTCAGCGTGCTCCAGGGGCCAGGCCCCCCAGCCCCAAACCATGCCAGGAGCTGCGGTAGGGAGGGACTGCACAGAGGTCCCCCCTCATGCAGCTGGGCCCCCCCCCAGCAGTTTGGGGTGCCCAGGGATCAGTGGGGACACCCCCAGGTCCTGCCACAGCACTAGCCTTTAGCAGCAGTTTTAAAACAATAGTGAATCCAGAGTCAAGAGCACCATAATTTGCGAGACCCCACCGAAAGGACGAGCCACACTACCATGGCACAGGGAGGGGACAGAAGCAACACCCCTCCAGGGACATAGAGCCAAACTTGGGGTGTCAGACAGCCACTGGAGGGGTACAACAGAGGCGACAATGCCAACCCTGTCCCTGACATGGCCCCTGCAGTGGAAAACAGCTGGAGAGGGGGGCTGTCACTGGGCTGGGGGGGACCTGGGTCCAGCCAGAGGGACCTGTCCTCCCTGGGCCCACACAGAGATGCTGATCCCAGCCCCACTGGTTGAAGACCAGAGCCTGTGGGGTACAGACACCAGCCAGAGCTGCTGGGGGTCCCAAAGGACCCCCTCTGGCTGCAGCAGCAGGTCCCACAGGGACGGAGACACAGAGCTGCCCTAGGGCCACCAGCCTGGGGATACAAGGCAGGGGGGCACTGCCTCAAAGCTGGGCTGTGTCCCCCCCTCCCCACACAGAGGCCAGTTCAGAGCAGGGAAGGTCACAGCGGCCCCACCCCTGCCCCGAGCTGGGGACATAGCCCCGGGTGTCCCCCACGAACAGTCCCAAACACGAAGGATGCAGCATACAGTGCCCCCGCCCCATCCCAGAGCCTGGGCAAGTCCCATGCAGGCCCTGCCGGGCCCTGACCACCCCCAGCAGCTGAATCCAGCTGCTTACAGCAGATCTGGGGTGTGGGGGGGTCCCCCACTTGTCTCCTCCAAGCAGGAACACCCCCGCCCCATCACACTCCCCCCATCCTGAGCCAGCCCGACCAGCGAGTGTTGGCCCGGGGCATGGAGAGGGGGAGCAGCCCCAGGCTGTGGGGTGATCTCAAAGCTGTGGGGCAGGAGGGATTGGTGCCCCCAGCACCCCAGTCCAGACCTTCCCTGGGGGCCCAGGTGCCCCCCACCCAGCTGGGGTAAGGGTGCTCTGGAGAAACAAGCATGGGAAGGGGCACAGCTGGTTTTTGGGTGGGCGGTGGGAAGGTAAGGGGGGTTGTGCCCCCATCTCCAAGTGAGAGACCCCCCCCCTCAGAGCTCTGATGGGAGACCCATGTACAGAAACTGTCACAGAATAAATAGAGGCACTGGGGTTGGGGGGAGGGGGGCTCTAATGGGGGCTCCCAAATCCAGCCCCCCCCCTCCCCTACCCCCTGCAGCGATGGCCAAGTCCTCCATCCTCCACGCCCCGGGTACCCGCTTTGTGTCCGAATCATGGGGCTGCCCCAGCCAGGGTGGGAGGGGCTGCCCCAGCCCGAGTCTGTCCGTCTCTCCGTCCCCCTGCCATCGGCTCCGCTGTGCTCAGTTGATGTCGTCGTAGATGCTGGGGGTGTGGGGCGCGGGGGGCTTGGGCTTCTTCTTCTTGCTGGAGCCCAGCCCCGGGGCTCCGCTCACCAGCCCCAAGTGGGGCTTCTTCTTCTTGGTCTTGCGGGACTCAGAGTTGTTTGTACCTGAAGGGGGAGAAAGGGAGGAGGTGGGGGTCTTGGGGAACAGCTGTGCCAGCAAGAGCCCCTCCAGAAGGGAGATCCCCCAATCACTGACCTATACCCAGGAAAATGTACCCCAAAACTTTCCCCCCACCCCAGGAAGGTGGGTGACAAGATGTCCCAGCAGATGCCCCAGACTCTTCAAGGTGGCTTTGGGTAGCCACAGCCTGTGTCCGTCCCCTCCTGTGCTGGGGAGACGCCAGGAACACCCAGTTTTGCCCCTGCCGAGGGGTCTGTGCTGTAAGATTTGCCCCCCAAACACTCACTGGCTTTTGAGGAGGCCGAGTCGGAGGGCGAGATATCGGAGGAGCCATCCCACTGCAGCCGGCTCATGATGGCCTGGCTCTCCGCCACCTCGAAGCTGTCATTCTCCACGCTGCCCTCTGCCTCGGGCAGGGACCTGGGCAGAGGCATTACGGAGGGTCCCCAGCCCCTGGGACGAGGCGGTGGGGCACCGAGTCCGCAGTGCGGCACCCCTCAGCACGTGGGGGATGCCAGGGGCTCAACCCAGCCCCCCACTGCCCATCCGGATTGCATATCCCAACCCCAGCCCTATGCTTCCATCCCCTCCAGGCCACCCCACAGGTGTCCCTGTCCCCATCCCCAGAGCAGCACCCATGCAGCCCCCCAGTCTCTGCTCATGCTGGGTGGCAGGGCCTTGTCCCTGTCCCTGCACCAGGACAGCGGCCCCGGGACCTTCCAGACCCCATGTGTGCGCTCACTTACGCGGAGGGACCCAGGAGGTAGACTCGGACCGATCTCCGCTGCTCATCAGTGTGTTGGGGACACCGCAGGGACCTGACAAACGAGACACAGGGCAGAGTCAGGCATTTCACTGTGCCCTCCCCAGCTCCCACAGGGATCCAGGCACACTGGGGACCCCCATGAAGCCCCCTGCAGCCCCACACCGAGCAAGGAAAGCCCAGGACACTCACCTGGTGCACATCTTCTTGGTGTGCTCAGAGATGACCCCGCATTGCTGGGGAGAGAAGGGGTAGGTGAGCGAGCAGCGGAGTGGCCACGCAGCCCCCAAGCTGCGCTCCAGCAGGATGGCCCCGGGGATCCCAGCCCCAGCGACCCCCACTCTCCCAGGGCTGGCCTGTCCCCCAGAGCAGCCCCTGTGTCCCCCAGGATCGGGACCTGCTGGGGGCCAGGGCTTCTCCAGGGGAGGATGCATGTCCCTGTCACCAAGTTCAGGGTGTGACTGTCCCTGTTCCCAGGCTGGAAGCCAGCCCTGCCGGGGTGGGACCATGCTGGGAGGGGTCCCGGCAGCCCCCCCGGCCACACGCACCCCAGCCATCTGGGGATGGGCCTTCTCCTGCGCCCTCCCGGCCACGCACCGTGGTGAGCAGCGTCCGCAGCTCCTCGGGGCCCAGCGTCTCGTAGTTGATTCCTGCCGAGTTGCTGTACTGGGGGGGAGGGGGGCAGAGAGCGGGGTCAGGGCCGGCGGGGACCGGGGCCGGCGCAGGGGATGGAAGAGGGGTCGGGCACCATCGCCCCCCAGCCCCCGGGCTCACCTTGAAGGGATCGGGGTTCCCGCCGATCTCGCCTAGAAGAGAGAAGGGGCGAGGGGGGGGTGAGGAGGGGCGAGGAGGGGGGGGGGGGCGAGGAGGGCCCCTTCCCCGGCCCGGACCCCCTACCCCCTCCGTGCTCAGCCCGAGAGCCCCACCCCCGAGCAAGCCCCGCCCCCCCGTTCCCTGCTGGTTGCCCCAGCCCCGCCCCCATTCAATCCCCGCCCCCAGCTCCGCCCCGTCCCTGTCCCAGCCCCTCTCCCCGCCCCCCTGCCCTAGCCCCGCCCCCTCACCATTTTTGTGTTTCAGGGACTTGGACCTGCGCGGCGAGTTGGGGTTCTGCAACGAGAGCGGGGGCGTTGTGGGGTGCACGGTGCCCCGGGGCTCCCCCAGCCCCCTCACCCCCAGCCCCCTCACCCCCAGCCCCCCTCACCCCCAGCCCCCCTCACCTTATCCGATTTCCTCTTCTTCGCTGTGGGGAGAGACAGAGAAGGGACCGTTCGTACATTTTAGCTTTCCTGGTGGATTTAGCCCCAAGCGCTGCAGCAGCCGCTGCCGGGACGCCCCCAGGGTGGGGCAGCCGGGGACCCCCACATGCCTGCCCAGCACCGGGGCTCAAGGGCCACGGGGCAGCCGGAACGTGTCCCCCACCCCTCACAGGTGGCCAGGGACCCCCGGACGAGCCAGCACCCGCGCACCCCGCATCCCCTCACCCTTCTTCTCGGAGCCGTAGGACCAGTCGTTGTCGTTGATGTCATCGTTGTCCTCCTGGTCGCTCTCCGACTTGTTCATGTTGTTGCTGCTCGCGATCCTGCCCGGGGAGGGGAGGCAGGTCAGGGACCCACCGCCGGGATCCATCCTGCACCCTCCCCAGTATCCATCCTGCATCCCAAGATCTGTCCTGCACCCTCCCTATCACCCCAGGATCCATCCCACACCCCAGGATCCTTCTTGCACCCTCCCTGGCACCCCAGGATCCGTCCCACGCCCCATCAGCTCTGCCATGCCCACCCCAAGCAGTCCCAGCCCCATATCCAAGATGGGGGTTTCCCAGCAGCCCCCCAAGGGAAGGTGGGGACAGAGGAGCCAGGATTCCTAGGGTTCTTTTCCAGGATGGAAGGATGCAGCAGGTTAGAGCAAGAGGAGCTGGAGGTAGGACACCAGGGCCAGGGGGCATGGGCATACACCCCCATGATGAAAAGCAATGGAGGGGGAGAGCCTGAATGTCCAGTTTCCACCCCAGGCTCCACTGCAGCCCCCACAGTGAGAAGAGACACAGCCCCACTCCCCCCTTGTGCCTCAGTTTCCCCACACAAGGGGGGTCCGCAGGAGCCCCCAGCCCAGCTTTCTGGGGGGACGCACTCACCGCCGGTTGGCGATGCGGCTGCTGTTGCGGCCCATGCCCAGGCACTTCTCCAGGTGGGGGGCGAAGCGGGAGGCAGCGATGCTGCGGCTGCAGTTGGGGCACACACACTCCTTGTTCTTCCACTGGTTGTACACCTGCCCGAAGATGTCCACGCCAGGCTGGTCCACGATCTCTGTGGGAGGCACAGGCATCAGCCCCCCCCCAACACCTCCCTCTGCCCTGGAGGTGACGCTGGCTGTGATCCCACTCTCCACTGCTTTGCTCTGGGCGGGTGCTCCTTGTGCTGCCAGTCCCTTCCCAGATCCTCAGCTCGGCTTTGGGGGCCTGAAAGCGGTGGTGGTGTCACAGCCAGGGGGCTATCTCCTACGCCCACCCACCCAGCGCAGAGCGCCACACCTTGGGGCAATGTCTCTGGGGTTCAGTTGGCCCCAGGGGCTCACAAATTGGCTCCTCTGCGACTGGATGGCCAATGTCCCAGCAGCACCAGCACTGCTGGGGGGATGCTTGGGCCACCGCACATTCAACCATCCTCGGCGCTGCTCACGCCCAAATCCCCACACCCGGGGACAACTGTTCCCCAGGAGCAGGGTGCTTGCCATGTCCCCACTGCTAGTGTCCCCATGTCCCCGAGGAGCTGCGGGTGCTCACCGAAGTCCTTCATGCTGTCAGGGTCCGTGTCGTCCAGGAAGAAGTATCCGCACTTGACCGCCCGGTGGACTTCAAAGCAGAGGCCCAGGCAGGCATCTTCTACCAGGTCCGTGTAGATCTCGTGTGCGATGGCCTGGGGTGAGGGGGGGGCTATCAGAGATGAGGAGATGGGGGCTGTGGGGGGGACAGGGGGACAGCCCTGGGGGGCCGCTCACCTCCAGTTTGCTGTTATCCAGGCCAGACAAAGACATATCCTCCATTTTCATTTGCAACTGCTCGCGGAGAAGTCACGCCGAACGCTCATAGCACAGGACACCCGGGGGTCTCACTGGCGGGGGGATGGAAGCAGGGGCCACACTGGCACCTCACCGCAGCCAGCAGCACCCCCTGCCCAGCCAAGCCCCCCACCCCAGGGAACCAGCAAGGCCGCAGGGCTTCTGGGATGGCTCCAAACCCCAAAAAGCCGAGCCCTGGATTAAACTCCCCAGGAACAGGGTGGCTGGGGGAAGCAGGGGGGGGGGCCCAGTCTGGCCCCCACCATGGGCATCAAGGGGATGGGGCCTGGATCCAGGCCCGCTGCCTGGCCCCTGCCAGATTCCAGGACAGCCTCTCCTTCCCGGGGTGGGGGACAGCCACCCCCTGGGCCTTGCTCACCCAGAGGCCTCTCCCTGCTGGCTGCCGTGGGGAGGGGGGCAACAACATCCCCTGTGCTCCACTGCCAGCCCCCCCCCCCCAAGGTCAGCCTGGGACATGGCTGGCCATCACCAAGGCATCAGGCCCCCAGAAGCTCCCCCAGCATCGTCTCCAGGTTGCAGGTGGGCACAGGGAACTAGGGGTGCCCCCCCTGCACCCCAAAGCTGCCCCCCCACCCCCCGAGGTGGGGTGGGTTTTGCTGCATCACCCTCCCTTGAAGGTGATGGAGGGAGGAGGCAGGGACCACTGTGTGACCCCCCCATGCACAGGGCACCCCAAACCCCTCCCCCCCCCCAGCAGGTTTAAAGAGGGGGGGCCTTAGACTCATACCAAGACACTCTGACCAGCACCGACCAGCACCCACCAACGGTGGCTACTGGCCGGTGGGTCACACCCCCTGGTTGCCATGGAGAGGGGGTTCCGAGCCAACCACTGGGACGGGGGAAGGGGGACGGGGGAAGCGGGTGGGGCGGGGGGGGAGGCCGGGCCGGGAACAGGGAGGGGGCGTCCTCTTGCTCCCCTCAACCCAGCCACCCGCTTCCGGGTCTGAGCCAGGGATTCCTTCCCTCTGCCGCGGAAGGAGGAAACATAGGCTGGCATCGGCTCAGGCCCGCGCCCCCCCGGGACCCCCTGGGCTGAGAGGCCGGTGTGGTGCGGGCAGAGCTCGCGGGGGGGCCTGCCTGGTGCTGCCCCCCCCCACTGCAGGCAAGGCCTAGAGAAGCTGAACAAAAGGGATGTGGGGGGGGCTGCACCCTGCCAGCCCCCCCCCCGGGGTGATGCCAGCCAGGGGGGGGGCGATGCCAGCCCCCCGGGGGACACACGGCTGGGAGAGCCTCGCAGGAGCGGGGCGCTGCATCAGCTGGGGTGGGGGGCGGCTGGAGGGCAGGTGAGGGGGGGGTCAGGGCCTGGGGGGCCCCACGGGGCGGGGTGGAGGTGGGGGAAATCGGCCGGGGGGCCCCAGCAGGGGCGCCCGGGGGGGGTGTCGTGGGACATGGGTGGGTGGTGCCGGGGGGGCCCCGGCCCGGGGCCGGGCGGATCGGGGACCCCCAACGGCCGAGGGGGGGGGGGGGGGCCAAGACAGCGCGGGGCGGGGGCAGCCCGAGGCCCGCCGGGGCGGGGTCACCGGGCTCCGCTCCGGTGCTGCGGGGCCCCACGGCGGGGCGGGGCCCCCGGGACGGCGACAGCGGCCTGGGCGGGGTCAGTCGGTCACTCACCGGCGCGGAGGGGCCCGGAGGGGCCAGGCCGGGGCCGGGTCAGCGGCCCCCGCAGCTCCGCCGCGGGGCCCGGCGGCGGCTCGCCATGCTCGGCGGCAGCGCCGCCCGCCCGCCCTCCCGGGGCCGGGGCCGGGGCCGGGGCCGGAGCCGGAGCCGGGGCCGGGCCGGGGGGGCCGGGCCGCAGCGGGAGCGGTGCGCGGAGCGGGCCGGGCCTGGCGCTCCCTCCGCCCGGCGGCGGTGGCCCGAGGCGGGGGGTGGTGGGGGGAAGGGGCGGGGCGCCGCAGCCGGCGCGCGCACGGCCCGCCCCCGCGCCCCGCCGCCAATGGGGAGGCGCCGTGCGGGGCGCGGCCAATGGGAACGGCCGCCACCGCCGCCGCCGCCGCGCGGGGCCGGCACTTTGTCGGGGGGCGCGGGGGTGGGCGGGGCCTGGTGGTGGGCGGGGCCTGGGGCCCTCCCAGCGGGTGCCCCGGGGGTTTCCCCGGGCCCTCTGCAGGACCCCCTGGGGGTCCGATCCCCGAGGTTCCCCGGTCTCAGGGACCCCCTCGTCCCCACGGTCCCCCCCACCCCTATGGATCCCCCCGGATCCCCTCCCTTCCCAAAGATCCCCCTTTCCCCATGGATCCCCCCCATCCCCACGGATCCCTCCTACCCTTACAGACCCCCCAGTGACCCCCAGGGATCCCCCCCAGATAATGGCTCCGACGGAGCCCCCTAACCGTCACCACTACAGGCCCCCGCAGTGATCCTAACAGATCCCTATGCCATTACGGATCCCTCCACCAATAACCCCAGCTTTCCCCCCCCCACCAGCGATCCCTACAAACACCCATGGATTTCCCCCAGCCCCCCAAATGACCCCTAGGGATCCCCCCCGAAGTGGATCCCCCCCCGAGTGATCTCCCCCTCGATCCCCCCAGCCATAACACAGGTGGGGGAAAAACACTCTTCACGCTTTTTTTTTTTCCTAAAGTTTTATTTTTTATAGTAATGTCATGAGAACAGAAACATTATTTTTCACTTTATTATACAAAAAAAAAAAAACAAACAAAAAACTCAAAAAAACTCAAAAAAAAAACAACAACAAAAAAAAAAGAACCGAAACCCAAGCAAACCGGGACACCGCAGCCGCGAGGCCCCCGTGTCCCGCTCAGCCGTACAAATTCCAAGTTGGGATTATTTATTTTTTTTAATTTTTTTTTTGTCTTTTTTTTAAACCTACAAAAACACTCTTTAAATATTAGAAAAAAAAGATGATTTTTTTGTTTGTTTGTTTTTTGTTTTTTTTTTTTTTTTTAATGTAATTCACAAGAACTTCCATCTAAAGGATCCCGGGATTTTGTGGCAGTGCCAAAATGCACTCAGGTTCAACTCTCTTGCAGCGCAAACGCCTTTTCCCCCAATTGTCGGCGCTGTAAGAATTTTTCATTTTTATTATTTTTTTTTAAACAGAAAAAAGAAAAAAAAGGCGGGTTTTTTTTGTCTTTTTTTTGTACTAAAAACACATCCACTAAAACACGACGGTGCTGGGTACATTCAGCAGGAAAAGGGATGGGTTCCCCTTAGGGGAAGGGGATGGGGGGGGGGGGCATTAAAAATTGGGAAGAAAATTAAAGGAAAATACCAAATGGAGGGGGGGGGGGGGGGGAGGGGGGGGCAGAGGGACGGACAGACGGACATGGGGGGTGGGGACACGACACCGGCCGGGTTCTCTTCGGGGCCCCGGTCCCAGGGGGAACACGGGGGGATTGTCCATGTGGGGGCAACCCAGGTTCACCCCCCCACCCCAGGGCTGGGGTCCATTTCCCCAAAACGGTGGTTTTTCAGCCCAATTTGAAGTGAGAGGCCACGAAGGGGGTGTCACACACACACACACCCCCAGCTCTGAGGGGGTCCTTGGTTGTGTTTTGGGGTGACTCAAGGTTTTTTGGGGGGAGGGGGCTGGATTTGGGGTGCTGAGAGCAGCAAACCCGAGGGGCAGTCATGGCTGGGGGGGTGAGGCCCCGTGGGACCCCACCCTTGCAGCCAGAAACCCCCCAAACCTGCAGCATACCCGCCCCCCCCAGCCACCTGCTGAGCTGATTTGGGTGAAAAGAAGAGAAAAATGGCTAAATTAAAGCACACAAGAAAAAGCCCCCCCCCCCCCAGCCTCCCCTCCCCAACCTGGAGGGGGGGGGGGGCACGTGCCCCCAACCTGGAGGGGGGGGGGGGGCACGTGCCCCCCACCCCCTTCCCTGGGGTCCCCCAAATCCTGTCCCCCAGCCCAGCTCCTCTCCGGGGACAGGACAGGGGGGACCAGAAGGGACAAACCTTGTGCCCCCCACCCCTCACAGAGTGGGGGTCTGGGGTGGGTCCCCCAATTGCACTGGGCATTCTGGGGGGGGGACAGGGACGGGGGGGGGACAGGAACCCTGCAGGGAGGTGCCGTGGGATTGCTGGTGCTCATGTCTGCTTAAAAAAAAAAAGGAGGGGGGGGGCCCTGGACAGGCACTGCCAGCCCCCGCCCCCCGCCACGCACCCACTCCGGTCCCCGCAGCCCCATCCTCCTCCCAGGGAAGGGGGCATCGATCCCCCCAAAATAAACCCAAACCGCACCAATATTTACAGCATGGCCAGGGGGGTCGGGGACGGCAGGAGCCCCCCCCCGGTGAGGCAAACTGGGGGTAACTGGGACAAGGGGAGCGCTGGTTCCCCCCCAGGGTTTGGGGCGAAGGGAGAGGAGCAGCTTCACCAGACACGGAGGGAAAAATGGGGGGAGGGGAGAAAAAAATAAAAGATGTATCTTTCTCGTTTTATAAAAAGGAAAAGAAAAAAAAAAGAATAAAATAAAATACAACAGCACAACAACCAGCGACAACACCGAGGGGCGCCCCGGCAGCACCCCCACGCCCCCCCCTTGGTCACGCTGAGCAGCCAGGACCCCGGGCGGGCAGGAGCCACGCGTGCCACGGCCCCGGGTGCCCCCCCGGCACACACGCTCACACGCTCACACACGCACGCCCATCCCCCGTCCCAGCCCCCCCCCCCCCCAACCACGGGGACACGCCGGGTGGTCATGTCTGTGGCCGGCGTTCCCAAGTGCCATGGATGCAGAGGTCCCGGTGAGCTCCCAGTGCAGCTTCCAGACTGTACAAGAGTTGGGGGGTTGGGTTGGTTGGTTTTTTTTTTGGGTGGGTGGGTGGGCAGCCCCGAGATGCCGGGGGGGTGCACAGAGAGGGGAGGAGGGGGCAGGAAGGAGACATCCCAACAGCTGAGTCCTGAGCAACTCGGCTCATGCTCTGCACCCCAGGCTGGGAGGGTCTGCGCAGGGGTGGTGGTGGTGGGGGGTGGTGGCATTTGTTTGGGACTTTTTAATAAAAAAAAAAAAAAAAAAAAGGGGTGGGGTGGGGGTATTTGTTTTTTTCCTGTGTGTTTTTGTTTTCTTTCTATAAAGTCCGGAGCTGGCAGCAAGGGTGTGAAGGCGGTGAGGATGGGGTGATTTTCTGAAAATAATGAAATCTCAAAAAAAAAAAAAAAAAAAAAAAAATCGCTTCCCCTCCCTCAGTAAAGGGAGAATAAATGGGAGGTGGGAGGGACAAGGGGGCTCACCCTTTCCTCTCCCCCCAGCCAAGGGGAGGAGCAGCCCCTGGCTCCCTCTTGGTAGTGTGAGCTCGGCGGAGGGGTTCCTCCGGCCCCCGCTCCCCGGGTTGGGGGGTCCCACGGGGGGCTGTGGCTCACCAGGTGGGGCAGGAGGAAGAGGAGGAAAAGGTTTTGGGGGGCTGGGGGTGGGATTCG
Source organism: Falco punctatus (assembly GCF_963210335.1). Lineage (NCBI taxonomy): Eukaryota > Metazoa > Chordata > Aves > Falconiformes > Falconidae > Falco > Falco punctatus. The sequence goes on along the minus strand of NC_137599.1, from coordinate 6,054,114 downwards.
GGACTGAAACCGAGAAACCAAACAACGTTACTAAGAGCTTGGCTGCATCAGTTGGAGTCGGAGTCAGAGGAGTCCCCAGAGGAGGAGGAGGAACTGCTGCTGCCCTCTGAGTCGTTGTCATCCTCATCCTCATCATCCTCATCCTCGTCATCGTCGTCGTTCTGGGGAGGGGGGCATGGCAGAGAGGACAGGGGGGTTAGCGGCAGGGTGGGGGGGCCCCAGCTGCTGTCCATCATCTCCCTCTGGCCCCCTGCTCACCCTCCCCACTGTGGCACAGGGGGGTTCCCCACGGAGCAGGGGGTGCAACCCCATCCCTCCCACCGCTGCCACCCCAGGGTGGGGGGGATGGAGGAGGGACATGGGGCGGGAATGAATTTGCAAGGGCTCAGCTCAGGGGTGCCAGAAGGGGGGGAGCGTGCCGGAGCAGCGCGCGGGGGTCCTACCCTCACCTCTGCCACTGCCTCGCTACACGATCTGAGGTAGGGTACCCGACCCGCCTCGTGCCTCAGTTTCCCCCCTCTAAAGCCAGGGAAGGAAGAGGCGTGAGCTGAGACCAACGAGGGGGTCGAAACACCTCACCTGTCCGGTGGCGAGCACAAGGCACGGACACGGTTTCTGGCCCCAGCGCCATCCAGCATACTCTGATTTCAGTTGCACCGGTGTAAAACTTTGACTCTGGTGACTTACTCGGCATTCACACTGGCGCAAACGGAGCCGAGACCAGACTCAGTATCTCCACCAGGAAAAAGACAGGAGATTTTTCTCTGCTCACTGGGGGCTCTGCACAACCCGCACCTCTACGTCCCGAGGCTGCTCCTAACTACGCCCCGCGGCTGCTCCTCGCACCCTCCCCGGGGACGTCGGGGGTGTGTGTGGGGGTATCCCATTCCCCTTCGCCTCCCCGTGTCCCCCTGCTTCCCGGGAGCTCCTCCACCATGGTCCTATCTGAGCCCGGGTGCGGACGCCCAGCCCTGGAGGGTCGGTGGGGGGCAGAGCAAGCAGTATGGGAGCGGAGCGGGGCCCGGGTCGGCCCCAGCGCCCTCCCCGCGGCACGCACCGCAGCCTCACCTCGTCCCCGTCCTCACTCTCCTCCTCGCTGCTGGACTCTGAGGAGTCGCCACCTTCCTCTGAAGAGTCACCGTTGTCATCGTCATCGTCCTCATCTTCATCGTCGTCTTCCTCCTCTTCTTCCTCCTCGTCGTCATCCTCTGACTCCTGTGGCGTGGGAGAGGGTTGGTCATAGGCAGAGACCCTGGGACACACCAGCACCCCTGGGTGCACCACCCCATCCCTGGGTTCCTCCACCCATGGAGCAGGATCAGGTGGCTCCTCCCGCATGTCTTCCTGGGAGCCTTTCCCCATTTATCTTACAAATGGCCCCAAAAAGGCTCCAGGAGCGGATGCAAGCTTATGTCGTAGACTACAGGGGGTCAAAACTCAGACCCAGGTGGATTCTGAGCACAGATCTGGGGAGGACCCTTGGTTTATGGTCTCAGCAAAGGGGAGGCAGAAGAAAGCACCAGGGATGCCTCGGACAAGAGGTCTGGGTGTCCCCCCCCTGGCGCCTTCCCCAGAGAGGAGGGTGCTGTGTGCCCCCAGCACGGCCACGGTGCACTCACCGACTTGGACTGCATGGTTGGCTTCATCTTGGGGTTGGGGCCCCGGATCTTCCCTATGCTCTTACGTTTCTGCAGGAGGAACAGAGCAAAACCGTTTTAGAGCTGCAGGGCTTGAGCTCAGCAGCTTCCCACTGCCCAGCAGGGAGAAAACCCCACCGCCAAGCTGCAAGGGGCACATCCCTCGGGGGCGTTCTCCTGAGCCCGGCTCATCAGCTGCTCAGCCCAACCTCACCCCGGGCTAGCCCCAAGCCCCCCGGGCCCCCCCGGCGATGCTGGGGGGATACTCACGTTGGAAGTGTGTTCCTTGTAGGCGGCCCGCTCCTGGGGCGAGAGGCTCTGCGGAGACAGGGGAGACAGTCAGGGGCGGGGAGGGCCAGGCAGGCACGGAGCGGGGCACGGAGCCGAGAAGGACTCCAGCACAGGGCACCCCCTCCCCACATGCATTTTTTTTTTTTTATTTTTTTTTAAAGGCTCTTTAAGTTACAAAATGCCAAAAAAGGGTCTGGAGATGGTGGTTCCCAGAGGAAGGCTGTGAGCAGAGATCACGCCAAGCATTCCCAAGAACAACTGATCCCAGAGCCCTCTGGTGCCGCCACCAGGTATCAGGACTCAGCACCCACCTTGAGCCAGATGTCGAGGTGTACCCTGTACTGTTTCTGCTGCTCCTCTGCCAGCTTTTTGTAGTGGTCCTTCTGGCCCTGGGAGATGCGCTGCCAGCGGCTGCCGATCTCCACCATCCGTTCCTTCAGCGGGAGGTGGTTCAGCTCCCCGTTTGACAGCAGCTCCTGGGAGAATTTCTGATAACCGTTCCTGCAAAGGGGGGAACACGGAGAGCGGATCAGACGGCACGCACAAAGAACCCAGGTGTCCGCAAGCAGCCCACAGTAACCGTCATCCGTCCCCACCATGGTCCATCCCATGCTCCCTCCACCCCGGTGCTGCTCCAGGCTCTTTTGCACCAGCCCGTTTGCCTGGCCAGATCTAACTTTTCAGACCCCAGACCCCCAGGTACTCACATGGGAGGTTTCTTTGGCTCTCCCTGGAACTTCATTTTCTTGGCGGAGTTGGTGGAGCACGGAGGGGCCCGCATCTCACTCAGCTCCCTCTGAGTCAGAGAAGAAAGAGGGGTCAGGGAGACAGGGGCAGCGCCGGCCATGGGTATGTGGCGAGGGGCAGGAAGGAGCAAGGACCCACCTCGTATCGCTTCTGATCCTCCGCTGCTTTCTTGATCCACATCAGCTTCTCCTTCTTCTCCATATTGTTCCAAGTGACCTCCATCGCCTTAAGTGCCTTCCCCCGGTCGTTCTGTGCCACAGAACCCCGCACCACATTAGAGGCGCCCAAGATTCCCAGGACGCCAGCCTGGCCCCCCCAAGCACTGCGGGGCACCCACTCCCTTGCTGTGACCCCGTCCTCCCCATGGCTCCCAGCCCCAACCCACTGCCTCAACTGTGAAAGCAGGGGAGATGGTGCTGGGCAATTCCTGCTGGCGGGAGCGACGATCCCACTTCCAGCTCCTTTCCCAGCCCACTCCTCACCTTGAAACGAGCCAGGTAGTCACCGATGACGCTCTGTTGCCAGATCTCCTCAGCTGTCTTGGGAGACTCGGGCAGCTTCCCACGCTCCTCTTTATCTGAGCTGTGCTTCTTCTCTGACTGCGCCTTCATCGCTGCCTCCCGTGCTTTGTACTTGGCCTGCGCAGGGGTGCACGGTGGGGGTGAAGGGGCAGCGTGGCCACCTGGGCACGAGCCCCCGGCCACCAAGCACTGCGAGGGCAGGCAGCAGGACGGCGCAGCTGCCCCCAGTGCTGTTCCTATGGTAGCACCAGCAGCCCCCCAGTACACACCCTCCCACCTCAGGACTCCCACCACTAGAAAAACCATCCAGTCTTTAGACTGTGGCTCAAGGACCCTCCAAGGCTTCTCAAGTTGCTGGATTTTGACCCACTAGGTCACGAGAAGGAGAGGGCACAGCTGGCAGCACCCATCAGTGCTGGCACCAGCGCCTGGGTGATGGCTCACTGGAGCTGCGATGCTCCTGGGGACAATCGTCCCCCAGCTGCAATGCTGGGGGACAAGCAAAAAGCCCCTTGCAGCAGCACAAGGACAGGCAGTGTCCCCCGGACTGCTGGAGACGCCCAATGGAGCAGCAGAGACAGGGATGGAGGAGAAGGGTCAGGGACGGTACCAACCTTCTTCTTCTCGGAGAGGTCATTCCACATGCGGGCCAGGAGCCGGGTCAGCTCACTCTCTGACAGCTCCGGCCGCTCCTCCTGCAGCTGCTTCCGCTTCTCCTCCGAGAAGATGAACATAGCGGAGATGGGCCGTTTGGGCTTCTCTGAGCTGGCCTGGGGGAGGGACGTGGGACCGTGGCTAGGAGCAAGCCCACTGAGGGACCTGCCTTGCACTGGTAGCCTCCAACCCCAGGAATAACATGGTTGAAGAGCCATGGAGCGAAACCCTCAAAACACCACAAGATGCCAGCAACCCCATCCCACGTCTCTGGCACATGCTGCCCCATCTCTCTCTGGTTGCTGCTCTCACCTTGCCAGTCTCTGGTGAGGACTTTTTGGATGCTGGACTCGTTGCCCCTTTCCGGTTGCTGCCCAGCATCTTCTCCTCGCCTAGCACCCGCTGCTGCTCCTCCTCAGGCAGGCTCTGTGTGGCACAGCAGGAGAGACATGGTTAGCTGGCCTGACACTCACCAGGCTTTGATGCAGTCAGGGAAGAGGGACGCTGGGGAAGGGGAGCTAATGCACTCAGCTGTCCTCACCCAAAGACCACCCCAGCCAGGGCCAACGGCAGGCACCGCAAGCCTGGGAGCGCAGCTTGGAGGTCCCCATGCCTGTGTCACCCCCATCATCGGGCAACATCCCTCCTCCCAACCCTGTTCCCTCCCTGGCTCAGTCTCATCTGCTTCGCCTCTGCCAAGGCAGGGTGGGCAAGTGCCCCGATCCGGGTGCACCCCTGGGTTTTCCACCCCCTGCCCCTGCAGATGCAGCGGGGGCCGCGTCACGTCCGCCCAGGGGCCGAGCATGATGGCAGGCTGAGCTCCGCGCGGCTCCCCCCACCTACGCCCCAGCCAAGGGAAGGAAGCGAGAGACTCGCTGCCGCCTGCACAGCCGCAGCTGCTGCCAGCAACCCCTCCTCCAGCAGCAGCTCTCCACTCACCCCCGCTTCCCCTGCCAGCCTGGGGGACTGTCCCCACCTCCCAGTGCCTAACAGAGACACTGGCTCAGGCATTAGGGCAGCTGAGGAAGGGTCAAGACTATGTGCAAACACCTCTGCACCAGCACTCATGGCTGGGTCCAGCCACGTTTGGGGGGAGCAGAAGAGGGCAGCATCAGTGCAGCCCCTGTTTAACCCATTCCAGCCCCTGGCCAGGGCTCCCTCCCCACGTTTGGGGTCTCCCGCACCCAATGGCTGAGGCACCCCCACGGCACTCACCTCCAGGAAGCGGAGGAGCTCAATCTCGTAGTCTTTCTTTTTCTGGAGGGAGACAGAAGCGTGTGGTTACACAGGAGATCCCCCGCCCCACCCCGGCCTCACGCAGTCCCTGACCCAACCTCAGCCCGCCCGGCACAGCATCCTCCACCCAGACCATCTGCTGGTCCCACACACACAGAGCGGGGAGACAGAGGACGAAGGGAGGTGACAGAGGACCTCCAGGGGAACTGGCGGTTGAGATGACACAAACAGGCACTGAGGAAGGGTGAGGGGCTCACTTCCAACAAGATGTGTAGCCCAAGCTCTCCCATCCTGCTCCTCCTTTCCTTCCCCATAGCACCAGCGCCCATCGGCCTGTCCACCCATCTTTCCATCCTCAGCCATGCACCTGATCACACTTTTTGTGGTACGCGTCCTTTTCCTTCTGGGAGAGCAGTTTCCACTGCTGGCTGCACAGCACCATCCGCTCGGTGCTGGGCACGTCTTTCATGTTGGCCATCAGCTCTGCACAGTACAGGGAGTAGCTATTCCTGCAACCGATGGAGGGACCCAGCATTAGGGACAACCTGGCGCACTCACGTCCCCTCCGCAGAGCTAGCTGGGTGCTCAGAGCCCCCCAAGACCTCCCAGGTGCACTGGGCAGTGAAGTGCTGTGCCAGAGGTGCCTGCATTTGAGGGAATCGAGGGGCTGGATTTTCCCCCAACCTGGAGCACAACACCATCGCCATAAACCTTGCTCAGATTCTCCGTAAATGTATTTTTAATAAACTTATTTAAGGACCAGGTTAATGGCATCATTGACAGTCTGTACCCATGGTCCCAGAAATAATCGGGGCTCTCCAAGCCAGGCAGAGCCTCAGCTTCCTCATTAGCCAGAACCCACGACTGCCCAAGCCGGCCAAGAGCCTGAAGCCATAGCTCCTAGAGGGACACATCCCTTGCGCCCAGACAGGGAGGGACAGGACTCACGGAGGTGGCTTTGTGGGTCGTCCGTCAAACTTGTCCTTGAGCTGCCGTTCCGCCTTGGTGAGGGTGGAGCGGGTGATGCCCTCCTCGCTGATGTTCAGCTCGGGGTGCTTCTGGATGTAGTCACGCATGATCTCCTGCAAAGGCCAGAGAGCGGTCAGGAGAGGGGCTCCGATCCCCGCCTGGCTGGGGCCAGAGGAGGAGGAAAGAGAAGCCAACCATTGTCCTAATCATCTCCCCAGTGGTACTTCTCCCTTCCCCGAATGTCGCTGGAGGAGACAGGGCTCAGACTCACTAGGGACCTACAAGGATCTAGCTGAACGCCCACGCTGGCTATCCGGTGAGGCTAGCTAGCTGCCGGTGGCTGTGGCCGGGAGGCAGAGTGGCTCAGAGTGAACGCAGGGACGAGTGTGGAGGGGAACGGGTGAGGCTGCTCCCTACCTCGTACTCCTTCCGCTGTTCCAGGGCCTTATGAATCCATTTCAGCCTCTTTTTATCCGAGAGTTGAGACCACTGCTTGCCCAGCGACTCTTTCACCTCCTTCGTGGTGGCCTGAAAACCCAAAGCCAGAGGTGAGGGCAGAGGGGTAAAATCCAAAAAAAGAAGGGGGGGGGGGAAAAAAGGAAAAAAAAAAAAAGGCAAAAATAGTGTGGCCCGCCGTTTTGTCCCAGCGGCACCCATCTTGGGGCCGTGGGGTGGCTGCGAGCTGAGCTCGTGGCCGGGGAAGGGGGTGCGTGTGAGTGTGGGGCATGGCCAGAGGTGGAGGTCTGCGCTGGCAACCTGTCCTGCCCTGCCTCAGGCTGTGGTCACCCCTCTGACTGCAGGCAAAAAGGGGGGTCTGTACCCCTGAGCTTCTTCCAGATGTGCAGAGCCCCGTCTTACCTCCATCCAGACTGCTGGGAGCTTCTAGCAGCGTCTTCCATCCCGTCCCCCCCCTAAAATTGCTTCTCTCATTTCCCCCTCCTCTCCCCCCAGCAGCGGGGTGCAGGACCCCTCGACACTCACACTCACACGCACTCCCACCCACCGTACTCACATCTGGACGCACTTTCAAGTAGATTTTCTTCTCGTGGTTGTACCACAGCTGCTGGGGGGTCTTGGGTTTTTCAGGGACATCAGATTTCTTGGCGTTCTGGATGAGATCCGGGTGATCTTCCCTTTACCCGGCAGGGAGGTGGGGAAGGGAGAGCGTTACGGAGGTCGCAGGCAGGAGAGCACCCCTTAAACCTCCCCACTGAGGGGTAACCGTCACCGCAGGGCTGAGCCTCCACGGGCTCGGATAATCGGGGGGTGGGTGGGTTTGTCTGTCCCCAAAAAGAGCAGGAGGGTTGTAGGAGAGATTCGAGCCCACCCCTCCTGGGGGAGCATCAACTACAAGCGCTGCCTTTCATGTGCCGGGCAGGGCTGCATCCCTGGAGCAGCGGTGGGTCACGGGGAACGCCAGGACCCACCTGGGTCACAGCAACCACATTCCAAGGGAAGCTTTGGGGGGAACGGGGTGGCCACCACAGCTTTTCACAGCGCTGGTGGCAGGGCTCCTGTCCTCCCCTTGCAGACCCTAACCCCCAGAGCGTGGCCGGTCCTCCACTCTCTCCCCTTCACCAACACCAAGTCTCCCAACCAGATGGCTGCTCTCAGACACCTTCTCCTTGCTTTTTTTTTTTCCAGCATCCCCTCTTCCTTTCTGCCTTCAAGACACAGAGCCCATCAGAGCTTCGTCTCTGAGCTACATGCAGGAGGGGAGACTGGGTCTGCCCAGAGCGGGAAATGGGGCAGGGGGGCTGCCTGCTCACCTGAACCTTGCCAGGTTCCTCTCAAACTCCTGCTTCTCTCGCTGGAAGTCCTGGATGTATTTCATCTGGGGACACAAAGTCACCAGGGAGGTGGAGAAGGACGTCAGCACTGGTGAACGGGCAGGCAGATACATCCCTGTCGACCCTGCCAGCTGGGCAGCCCACAGCCCCAGTGGGACTCAAAGGCTCCCCAGCCCATCAGACCAGTCCTGCAGCTCCCAGCTGAGGGTTTCCAGCCTGCCTCGGGATTGAGAGGCAGGATCTCCCCTCTCTCCCTGCACCCCAGCAGCCCTGGGCAAGAGGGCACAGCAGGGCTTTGTGCCCTGGACCTGTCCTGCTGGTGGCAAACCCACCCAGGATGAAAGCTGGGACACCCAAAATGCCTGCCCAGGCTCCGGCCAAGCCCAAGGCCACCTCCAGCATCTCGGAGCAAAGCCGGCCCCTCCATCCCTCACTCGGACAGGGAAGCCGCGGTGGGGCGTGTGATCTAACCCCAGCGTTAAATACAGATCCACCCAACAGCAAAGTCATCATCCAGGTCCGTCTGGAAGAGACGGACAAGGGACAGACCCAGCCAGCCTCCACCCCACAGATCCTGGGAACAAGGACAGGAAAAGCAAAGGGAGTCTTACTGGTCTGACGGGACTGAACAAGCACCCAGGCCTTCTCCCACTGAGAGCCGGATTAAACCCTCACCAGGCAGAGGCTGGGCTCTACTGGTTTTACTGGGAGAGCTGCACAGGCAAAGCCCAGCATGCAGAGGCACACAAGTGGGAAGGGGCTTGCTAACTCCCCCCCCCACCCCGTACCTTTTTCTTTTCAGGAAGCTCCTTGTACTTCTTGGACAGGATCTTGGTGAGATCCAGGTTGCTCATTTCAGGGTGAAGCTTGGCATATTTGGCCCGCTTCTCCATGAAGAAGCGGAAATAGGGAGTCAGGGGCTTCTTGGGGAAGTCGGGGTGTTTCTGGGGAGAGAGCAGAGTGGCAGATGCTGAGTGTGGAGCCAGCAGCACTGTGGAGGGCATGGCCAAACCCTGCCAGCTCCCAGCTCCTGCTGGTACTGGCGGAGACCTGCCTCCATCCAGCCCTGCTGGTGATCCAGCTCCTTGACTTGGGAACACCCCAGCTTTGCAGGGAAGGCAGGGAAAAATGCTGGGAACAAGGACTCCCTTCCCCAGGAACTACAATATCCCAGGGCATCTCAGGAGCAGCCTCCAGCCATCCAGAGCTGGGGGCACAGCGGCTGTGCTGCAAGAGGGGAAACTGAGGCAGAAGGCGAGGATGGGACCCACCTCCTGGGGACGGCTGGTGGCAGAGCACTGGCTGCCCCAAGGCCGCCTGGACAAAAGCAGCACCCCACCCGACCCAGCAGGCCAGGAATAGGACAGTGGCTTCCCGGCCCCCCTGGTGCTAAACTTGGATGCAGGCTGCCAGCAATACAGCCAGCCATATTAAATGTACCCTGGACTTGGCCTGGGCCCAGAGCCCGCAGCCTGCGGAGCCTTGGGCAGCCGGCCGCGGGGATTACGGGCGGTGAGGTGCCTGCAGGGACTCTGGTGGCAGAGCCACATGGATCTGGGGTGCCACGTGGGTGACAGGCCCCTGTCCCGGTGAAGAGGAGGTCCCCCTTTAGGGACCGACCACAATTCCTGCCCAATACCTTGAGCTTTTTGCCCTTGTAAGGATTCTTCACATGCTCTTCAGCATCCATAATGAGCTCCGTGAGGGTCCGAAACTTCCTCACCTGTGGGGTAACAAAGGGCCACAAACATGAACAGGCTGCACGCGGGGGACAGGGCAGATGCCTGCTCGGCACTGAGCCATTCTCAGCACAGCTTGAACCCACAGGGTTTCCTAACACCACCGGGCAAATGACCCATCCCAGCACCTCCGAGGGGTTCGCAATGCCGATGGCAACGTGACAGTGTCGGCACTAATGGCCGAGGACTTGGGGCGCTGGACTTGAGCGATTCAAACAGTCCCAGAAGGTCACCAGGATGCTTGGTCCCTCTCACAGAGACCCCTCTGAGCCCTGCGCGGCTGTCGATTACCTCATTAGAAATCTCCATCCACTTCATCTTGCACATCTCCCCCGAGAAGTCCTTGAAAGCCACTTTCTCCCAGTCCAGGTGGGACTCGGTGGTTTTGAACTTGCTCCCGTCGTTGGAGGGCAGGTTATTCTTCATGCACTCCAGCAGAGTCAGCATGTCCTCCTGAGACCAGCGGTCTGGGCAGCAAAGAAACAGGCTTAGCAGCAGCAACAGGCAGGCAGCCTTCCCGGCAGGACATGGGGACTACAGCTCCCAGCGTGCAGCTCTGGACCGCACGCCAGGACACGTAATCTCCACATGCTGCCTCTCAAGATTAAAGATCAAAGGGACATGGCTGTTTCCATCACCCTCGAGCAACTTTCTACGGGCCAAAACAATCCAGGCAAAGCTAGAAAATCCACTCGGTGCAAACCAGAGGGACTCGTTCATCCCAGTACACCATCAGATAAGGCAACAGCTCTGCCGTGCGGGAGCAGAGGGCTATTTCCTACACACAGGAGCGAAGCCCTGCGGAGCAAGACGGGAGCAACGTGCTCTCCAGCCAAGGAGGAAACAGGGAAACCCACTTTCTAAGGGGAGAAGATGTGTCCGGAGCAATGGGAAAACCCCAGTGCTGCTTTTCCTTCAACTTGGAGAGCCTTGCCATCACCCAGGACCTAGCTCCATGTTGACCTCTGCCAAGGTCAAAACTCAAGAGACAATAAAGCAAGGGGGGCAGAGCCCAGCACAGCCTCCCCGTCTTGCAGCAGGCTCCCTGATGGAGCAGGGGCGATGGTTACGCCACCCCATCATCCCCTGAGCTGCCAGGAGAAGAATCCCCAGCTCCCGTACGGACAAGCTGCTGGGCTGACAGGATGGGCACGTGGCAAAAACAGGGAGCCTGGAGCAACCAGGAGGCCCGGACTCACAGCAGCCCCATGCTGGGACAGGCAGCGGGCAAGATCTCCCAGCACTGACTGCCTCATCCAGCACCGACTCTGGGGCTGCTTCCTTGCCAGGGGAATTCCTCTGCTGGGCTGTGCACCAGCTGGGGAGAGGAACCCTGGGTGCTCTGCAAAGATGGGTGGCCCTGGGGAAAAGCAGCGGGCCCTGGGAACGGAAAGAGAGGTCCCTGGGGACGGGCTGGAGGAGGAGCAGTGCCCCAAGCTGCACACCCACACAGCCCTGCCTGCTTCAGCCTGGGACAGGCACCCAAGCCCAGGGGCTCCCCAGGTGTGGGACTGGCTCTCCACCACCGGGCGAACACTGGGTGTTCCAAGCTGCCTAAGGGACACAGCGCATCCCGGTGAGATGTGGACAGTGCAAGCCGGTCATGGATGAGGGGAGGACCTTTCTCCCACCGCCCCCAGGAATGAAAACAAGCTCCCAGAAATACCCAGCTGTAGCTCTCCCTCCGCTCAAACTCAGTGTGCACAAAACCACCACCTCTGCCTGCCTCCATGTCCTGCCTCTGCATCGGTCTTGTGGAGGGCAACCGCCCCATTGAGCCCCAAATCCGCGTGAGGGGTGTTAAAGGACACACAGGACCCACAGGTAGGGGTGGGGAGCACAGCCAGAACCTGTCCCCCCACCCCACTTTGCCTCCTGAGCCTGTAAGGTTGGGGGTCCAAGGCAGGAACAGTTTGAGATCCAGATGGTCTCTAAGGTTACCTCATCAGGTCTGTTAGTGATTAACTGGGGGCAGGGGGAAGACAGAAAGAGCCCCCCACCCCCCCAGCCCCCGCAACCATAAAGCACGGAGCCCAGTGGCTCAGGACGTGTCTCCACATCCCAGCTTCAGAGCCCCAAAATGTCACCATGGGGGAAAAGAGACAGGAACCTCCCATCCCCCCAGCACATCCTGGGTGGGAGTAGTTCACAGCTGAGGGGACACCGAGCCCAAAATTTTGTCTTCCTATGTTTCCCATCCACTTTCATACCCCCCAGGCAAGGACCAATGAGGCAGAATCGGGCTGTGATGCTGGTGCCGACTTTACTTGCAGAAATTGGGAGAAATAACGGAAAGCAGCACAGCTGGGAAAATCAAGCGGGGAAGGAAAAGGGGATGAGACACCCCCCCTCCCCAAACCTGCCCCCATCAACAAGCCCCATGCCTCAGTTTCCCCTCTCCAACGCAGGAATGCCTCAAGACCTCTGGCCCTGTGTGACCCCCCCACCTCCTCCCGCCAGCAGACAGCTGAAATAACCACAGCCCACAGGAATACATAAAAAACTGTGGAAACATCCCAAAAACCTCGCCGGCAGCGGGGTGGGGATGACGGGGACCCCACACTCAGCCCCGCATTGCTCTTGTCCCCCTCCGACTGGCTGGGGTTTGCCCAAAAACTCTGGAATTGTGGAGTTCACCTGCCAAGATGAATGGGGCTGTCTGTGCCCTGGGACCGATTTATCCCCAGCTCTCCTGGCATCGGCCAGGCCAGGTCTATATTAGGAAAGCTGCCCCGGTGTAATTAAATCCATCTAAAGACCCAGCGAAGAACACGTGCTCCAGCTGGGTTCGCTCGGGGCAACAGACTGACTGCGGCAACGGAGGGAAGCTGGGGGGACTAGAGGGGTGAGGGGGGCTGGGCTGCACCCCCCGGGGCTGGGGGGGGCACCCAGGGAGTTTTTGGGTGGTGGGGTAGCAGAGCCCCGCTGCCCAGGCAGGCTGCCCCAATTAAAATGTCCCTTTTTTCTTGTTTTCCTGCCCCTTTTCCAATAAAAGCTGAACCTCTGATGTCATCCTGGGGTCTGGAAGCCGGAGGCCCAAGGTAACGACTCAGCTTTTAATGCAGCCCAGATGTGAACGGCAAAAGGCAGCACCTCTTTGTGCCAGCCCCCCGGGCCCGAAACGCCAGCCACCCAAAAAGAGCATCCTCAGCGCTGCGAGCTGGTGGCCACCTCACCAGGACCAGGGGGGCTGCCGGCGCTGCACGTGCATCCACACGCCAGCACACGTGTGCGTGCCCATCCGTGGGGGAGCCCGCACCGGTAAATCCCCCCCCAAGCACTGGCACAGCCGGGATCGCGGCTCCTCCATCCCTTGAACAAAAGGGCCACGCCAATGTTTGGGGCTTTTTTTGCTGTTATTTTTTAAAACTGGCAGCGGTATTCCCGTGGGACCCCGGGGGGGGGTGGGGGGGTTGTGGTTGCGGGGGGGCTCACCTTGGTTTTTGGGAGCTGTCATTTCCAAGTCTGCAGGGCACTCGGCTTCGCCGTTCATCCTCCACCTGCCTGCGCCCAGGACGGTCCCTGCCGGCTCCCTTGCGCGCTACCCGAGATCACTCCTGCTCAGCTCTGCAAGCAAAGGAGACCCCCGCTAGGCACCCCCCCCACGCTGGAGGGACCCCCAACCCCTGACGGGGAGCAGGGGGGCCTGACCCAGGCATCCATGCCCCCCCCCAGATGAATGAGGTACTGGGACCCTGTGAGGTTGGAGGGGACTTGGAGAGGAGGTGCAGGGCAGGCGTAGTAAAGGAGGAGGGTACATGGGGGGGTCCCCGAGATCCTGCAGGGGGGTTCATGGAGGGGGGATTCTGAATGACGGCGTGACCCCCAGCCTAGCGGGGTGAGGAGAAAAGGGGTGCACGGGCAGGGGGACGAGGTTCGGAGGGGATGTCCCCGGGGTGGGGTGGGGCAGGATCCCAGGGGGATCCCCACAGATCCAAGGGGAGAAGGGTTCAGGGGGTCCCCTGTGGTGTGTGGGGGGTGTGGGATCCATAGGTGCGGCGTCAGGGGGATCTGAGCCAACAGGGCTCTAAGGGATCTTCCAAGCCGTGTTTGACCCCCCTGACAAAAAGTGGGTCTCAAAGGAAGGGACACCACCATCAGGTGAGATCCCGCCAGGGCCAGGGGGCACGCTCGGAGGACAGAAGGATCCCCCAGATCCAAGGGGGGCTTGGGGGGCAGGCCCGCGGGCCTGGGGGCAGATCACTCCAGAAGGACAGGCCAGAGCAGGCCCCAGGGCTGGGGGATGCAGCTGGGCCTGGGCCTCCCAGGGGGGATCTAGGCCCCAGGGCTGAGGCAGGATCACCCTGGGGGCATCGGGGACTGCCCTGGGGGGGGGGGGGGCAGGACCCCCCAGGCCGCAGGAGGGATCGAGTATTGCCCTGGGGGGGCTGATCAGCTCCTGGGAGGGGGAACGCAGGGTTGACAGAAGGCAAGGGTGGGGTGGGGTGGGGGGTGTGTAGGCCCCACCAGGCCCTGGGGAGATGCAGGGGGCAGGTCTGGGATTGCTGGGGCGGGGGGGGGGATCAGTCCCAGGGGGGTGGATGGGGGTGCAGACCCCATCAGACCCTGGCGTGGGATCACCCCGGGGTGGGATGAGCCCTCGGGGCAGGGGGGGATGGCCCCAGGGCTGGGTTAGCCTCTGGGGTGGGCAGATCTGGGACCACCTCCGGGGGGGGGGGGGGGGGGGGGGGGATGGATGGGGGATCACCCCAGGGTGGGATCAGGGATCACCCCGGGGTGGGATAAGCCCTCGAGGGGGATGGGGGGGCGGATCTGGGACCACCTCGTGGGTTGGATGCGGGATCACCCCGGGGGTGGGATCGGCCCATCCCCCGGAGGCGTCGGCGGACCGGGGATCGCCGCGGGGGGGAGGGGGGTTACACCCGGAGGTAGGAAGGCGGGATCGTGGCAAGGGGAGGGATCCATCGGATCATCGCGGGGCGTGGCGGGGGCGATCGCGTTGCGCGCGCAGAGGGATCCCCGGGGGGGAGGGGGCGCGGGATCCCCCGGGGGGGGGGGGGAACCGGATCCCGCGCCTGGGGGGGGCAGAGGGGGGGGGGAGAAGGAGGAGGAGGAGGAGGCGGGGGAGGAAGGGGCCGGGCCGTCGGGCGGAGGCGGGGAGCCCGCACATGCCCTGCGCCGCCGGCCAGCTCCAGTCTCCTCCTCCGCCAGGCAGCAGGAACCGGGTGGGACCGAGCGCGGGCGGCCCCGGCGGCGCCTCCCCGGCCCCCTCCCGCCCCCGGTTCCCACCCGGGCGCCAGCGAGCCGCCTTCGCCTTCCCCCCCCCGCAGCACAGCCACCCCCCACCCCCCCGGGCAAGACAATGGAGGCGAGTCCGGGGGGCCGGGGGAAGCGGAGAGGGGCCGGGGAAGCGCGGCGCGCTTCCCCGGCCCCTCTCCGCTTCCCCCGGCCCCCCGGAGCGATGCAATGCGCCGCGGCTTGCCGCCCCCCCCCCCCCCCCGGCTCTCCCCATCCGCCATCCCCCCCATCGTTACCGGCCGGCGCGGCCGCTCTCCGCCGCGGCACACAATGGCCGGGCTGCGCCCGCCTCCGCCCGCCGCTCCTTCCCCTCCACCCGTGCAGCCGGCGCGGTTATAAAGCCGAGACAAACCCACCTCTCCGGGCTGCAAGGGGGAGGAGGAGGAGAGGAGAGAAGGAGGAGGAGGAGGTGGAAGGAGGAGGAGGAGGAGGGGGGGAGCTCGAGCCGAGCCGCCGCAGCCCCAGCCCCGCGCCGGAGCCGCTGGGGGAAGAAGAAGAAGAAGAAGGAGGAGGAGGAGGAGGGGGAAGGGGGGGCGGGGATGCCCGGCTGGGGGCGGCCGGGCAGCTGCAGCGAGCCGGGCGAGGGCAGCGCGACCTCCCCGCACCGACCCCCGGGGAGCGGCTCCTACCCAATCCTCCCCCCTTTTTTTCCCCACCGCCGCCCCCTCCTCTCCTCTTCCCTTCCCCCCCCCCCCCCCTTCTCCGCGACCCCTCCTCGAGCCCAGAAACACCCACCCACCCAGCGGGGGGCTGGAGCCCCGCTCCCGGTCCGGAGGGAAGAAAGGAAGAAAGAAGGGGGGAAGAAAGGCGAGGAGGGAGGGGGGGGGAAGGAAAAAAAAAAAGGGGTGTTTTAAAAAAAAATAATCTATATATATAAAAAGAGAATAAGGGGAGGGGGGTATAAAGCGCGGCGGGGGGGAGCGGACGAGCCCGGGCACGCAGCCGGCGGAGCGCGGCGCCCAGCTCCCCGCCGCGGCGCGGGACTCACCCGGGCTGGGGAAAAACAACCGCCCAGCGCTGGAAGCCTGCCCCCGAAATCCAGCTGCGGCAGCCGGGAGGGAGGGAGGGCGAGCGGGAAGGAGGGAGGGAGCGAGGAGGAGGAGAGGGAAGGGAAGGGAAAGGAGGGAGGGGGGGCACACCGAGGCCGCCGAGCCGTGCGCTCCCCCCCGCCCCGAGCCCCAGCGCGGTGCCCCCCGCCGGCGCGGACGCGGCCGGGGCCGGAGCGGGCGGGCGGGCGAGACCCGGCGGCGGCTTCCTGCCCGCGGGGCCTGCGCGAAAACGAGCTGGTTTTGCTTTCCTCGATTAGGGGGAAAAAAAAAAAAAGAAAAAAGCCGCCAAAACAAAAAAAAAGCCCACCCCACCGAGCGCAAGCCCCCCCGGCCGCGGCGGGCGGCGAGAGCCCGCGGAGCGGCGGCGCTTACCGAGCGCGGCGGCGGCGGCAGCCCGGGAGGAACAAAGCGCCTCCTCCAGCCCCGCCGGCGGAGCGGCGCGGCGGCGAATGGCGAGCCCGGGCGGCACGGCGCGGCACGGCTCCCCCGGCGCAGGCACGTACCTGCGGGGCCGCGGCTTTGGGGGGCCGCGGCTCGGCGGGGCCGGGGCTCGCTCGGCGGGGCCGGGGCGGGGAAGCGGCGGTTGAACGGCGGCCAGCTCTGCAGCGCTGGCCCCGGGCGTGGACGCGCTCCAGTCCCCGCAGAGACGATCGCGCTTTCCCCCGCCTCCATGGCGCTGCGTTTTCTCTTCCAATCAGCCGGGCTCTGCGCGCCGGGGTCCGCCGCCAGCCTCCGCCGCTCCCCAAGCGGCACCGCCGGCCGCCGCCGCCCCGCGCTCCCGCCGCTTTCGCCGTGTTTTTTATTGCTCTTTGCTTTTGCAACACTGTGGCGAGAAGAAAAAGAGGAGGAGGAGGAGGAGGAAGGAGAGAGGAGGGAAGGGGGGGGGAAAGGGAAAAAAAAATCTCCTTACATGTGCAACAATCCTCGCCCGGCGTTTGCATAAAAAAAAAAAAAAAAAAAAAAAGAGAGAGAGAAAAAAAGGGGGGGGGAAGCGGGGGGGGGGGGGAAGCCGAGCCGAGCCGCCTCCCGCCCCGGTGGGTCCCCTCCGCCACGGCGGGGCCGCACTCCTTGCCCGCCCCGCGGCCCCGGGCAGCCCCGGGACACGGCCGCGGTGGGGGATCTCCCCGGCGGGGCGGGCGAGGGGCAGTTTCCTCCCCTCCCTCCGCTCCCCGCTCCCTTTCTCCTCTCTCTCTCTCTTAATTTTTTTTAATGCAATTTCTCCAACTCCACCTTTGTTGTGCTGGGCGTCATTCCCCGCAGCCAATCCCGGCCGGGCAGCTGCCTGCAAATTACCGGCCATCCCGAGCTGCCTGCAAATTACGGGCCATCCCAGGCTGCCGGCACAACACCGGCCGTTCCGGGCCCCGGCACCGGCACGGCACCGGCCGCACCCCACCCCCCCTCCGCTGCCGCCCGCCGGCCGGGGCTGCCGTGCGCGATGGCCGCCCGCCCGCCATGGCCGCTCCAGGCCGCCTGCGCGCTGCGGCCAGCCCGGCCATTGCACGGCACCGGCCCTCGGCGGGGCACCGGCCAGCCCGGCCGTTGCACGGCACCGGTGCTTGCACACTGCCATCCGCTTGCATACTACTGGCCAGCTCAGCCATTTGCACGGCACCGGTGCTTGCACGCTACCGGCCAGCTCTGGCCATTTGCACACTACTGGTGAGCTCCAGCCATTTGCATGCCACAGCCTGCTTGCATGCTACCAGCAAGCTCCGGCCGTTTGCACACTACTGGCTGCTTGCACACTACCGGGCAGCTCTGACCGTGTGCACACTACTGGCGAGCTCCAGCCATTTGCACACCATCAGCTGCTTGCATACCACTGGTGAGCTCTGGCCATTTGCACGCTGCCGGCCGCTTGCACACTACTGGCGAACTCTGGCCATTTGCACGCTACCAGCTGCTTGCACACTACCAGTGAGCTCTGGCCACCTGCATGCTGGTGCCCATCCGTGTGGTACTGGTGAGCTCCAGCCACCTCCGCGCCGGTGGCCAAGACGGCACAGGCAGTGCTGGCAGGCACCTGCCGCAGGGCGGTGGGAGGCAGGGGGACCCCCCTCCAAGGATGCAGGATCAGGCCCTGGAGTGCCCAGCTTGGCTGGCTGGGGGCACTTCCCTGCTGGCTGCGTGAGAATGGCCAAAATCCAGGGGATTTTCACCTCTGCTTATGTGGAAAGGGAAAAAATAATGATTATGATAATCCCCAAGTCTGGGTGCCGTTGGCCCCCCCGGCCGATCGGGGGGTGCGGGGGTGGCAGCGGGGGAGCGCCCGGCTGTACGAGTGGCTTATGTGGGCCTTATTCCCAAGTCTGGGATCAGCCGGAGGGATGGACGGCCCCTCCACCACGTCCCGCGGTCCTGCCTCCCGCCAGCACGGCCACCGAGGTGTGCCAAGCTGCGCCAGCCAGCTTCAGCGCCGAGCAGTTAATCCTGCCACTGAAAGCTTTAAAAAAAAATAATATATATATTTATTCTGCGTGGAAAGGGCCCTCAGCTGAGCTGTTTTCCCTGGTCTAAATTAGGTGAAATGTCACTGTTTTGCAACAGGGAAAAATTGCAAAAGGAAAAAAACCAAAAACAACCCACAACAAAATATTTAGAGACAACCAGGCCAAACACATGAAATATCCACATTTTTAATTTTTAACTTTTTTTTTTTTTTTTTAACCAAAAATCCATTTTGGATGGGGAGTGCAAACGTGCTCCGACGGAGGTGCAGATCCCCCTGTGACGCAGCACACCAAGGAGGGGACACCAGAGCCCTGGGCACCAGCCACCAGCCCTGCAGCAGGGACAGAGACTCCTCAAACCCACATCCCAAACGCTCCCCTCCGTGCTTCTTACCAAGGGAATTTTTTAATTGCTGTAATTCATGCAGAGGAGTATTTTTTGCCAATAAAGGCGCAATAAGATGGTGCAACTGTGCCTGGTTTTGGGGGGGTTGTTTGCATTTTCCCTTGTTCATTGCACAAACTATAACCGACAGCATCTCACTCACACTGCGGGGACATCCGGGCTGTCCTCAGCCATGTGATGGCACAGGGTACCCCGGGATGCTGGGGGCACCCCACGGCACCAGGGCTCTCCGCTCCCAGGGGTGATGCTGGGATGTGACCCAGCTCTCCAGCCCTGTGCTCCCTGCTTCTTGTTAGCAGGCCTGTTAACCAGTATTTTAATTTTTTCCCCCTTACAACTCGCACCGTGCTGCGGGTCCCTGCCACAAATCACCCCCAACCACATTGCACTGGGCTAAGCCAAGCTCATAGGAGAGCTTGACCTAAATCCCACCCCCCCGCCCCCAAACTGGGCTGGATCCCATGGCAGCGACCTCGCTGACATCTCCCAGTGAATAAAACAGCTCTTCCCAGGGTGGGGAGCAGGAAGGACGGGGAGCAGGGATGCTGCCCGGGGTGCAGGGATGCTGCCCCGGCAGACACCTTCCTCCATCACTGCACAGTGGCACCGGGGGCTTGGAGCAGGGGCCACAGCAGCAGGGCTGGTGGCGGTGGCGGCACGTGGAGCCCCCCCCCCCCGCCAGGGCTCAGTGGCACCAGGGCTCAGAGCAGGGGCTGCAGCAGCAGGGCTGGCAGTGATGGTGGCACATGAAGCCCCCCCGATGGCACCCGGCACGGCTGGCCCATGTGAGGCCAGCAGAAGGACAGGTGGCTGCTGGCTCGGCGGGCCTCGGGCTGAACAAACACTGGCCACGTACCTCCATCTCCAGAAAACAAGGGCTAGCAGCTGCACCAGGCCGGTGGCCACAATGGGATTTATCCCAGCCCCACCAAGAGCCTCTGGGGGCACAGCCAGGAGCAGTGACAGATGCTGACCCTGATGCCTGGCACATCCATTCCCTATTTCACAGAGCTGGGCACTGGCAGGTGTCTTCCAAGGGGGCAGCAGCCCTGCTGGTTGCTCTCCTTAATGAGATTACAGGTAATTGGGGTCAATTTAGAGCCAGCATGGGCTGGAGGGGGGAGCTGGGGTCTGCTTTGCAATGTGTTACAGCAACATCCCTGGGCAGGCAGCTCAGCATGTGTCCCCCCCCGGTGTGGGGATGGCAGTAACAGGGGAGCACCCTGGGGTGCAGGGGGGTGAGGGGGGCTGAGCATCCGAGCTGGCCTGGGATGGCTGCAGTGAGAATCGTGTTATTTAGGTCGGAAAAGACCTTTGAGACCATCCGGTCCGTCCCTTAACCCAGCAGGGCCAAGCCCACCGCTCAGCCGTGTCCCCAGGCACCGCATCCAGGTGTTTTTAAACACCCCCAGGGATGGTGATTCCACCCTCTCCCTGGGCAGCTGGTTCCAATCCTTGACCACCCTTTGGGTGACAAAGTTTTTCCTAATGTCCAACCTAAACCTCCCCGGCACCACCTGAGGCCGTTCCCTCTTGTCCTGTCGCTTGTTACCTGGGAGCAGAGACCCCCCCCCGCCTACAGCCCCCTGCCAGGCGGCTGCAGTGAGCAACCAGCCCCCCCAGCCTCCCCCTCTCCAGGCTGAGCGACCCCCATTCCCGCAGCTGCTGCTCCTCAGCTCCAGCCCCTCTGTGTCCCTCTGGGAGTGAGGGGCCCACAGCTGACCCTGTTGGAGGGGTGGCCTCAGTGGGTCCTGGGACAGAATGCCAGGATGCAGCAAGTGACCCGGGGTGGCTGTGGGGAGCATCCCAGGATGACTATGAGGAGGAGCATCCTGCAGTGGCTGCAGCGAGCACCCCGGGATGCAGTGAGAACCTTGGGATGCTACTACAAGCATCTGGGTACAGCTGCACTGAGCATCTTGGGGGGCAGGGGCAGGCACCTCCGAAAGGTGCTGCTGCTCTTTTTTTGGGGGTGGTGGTTAAATAAGACGACCCTCCAGAAAATGGCCACTGGGAAAGAAAAAAACAGCTTACATCCTGGTTTTATTAATTTCTTTATTAAAGCCTGATACAGAGGTGGCTGGGGAGTGGAAGGAAAAAAAACCCCAAAGCTCGCAACATTTATTTCAGACACGTAATTAATAAAACTAAACCAACCCAAAGACAAGGCAGCGCCGCCCTGGGCATGGCTGTCCCCCGTGCTGATGGTGGGCTTCCCCTGCTCGAATTTATGCAAAAAGAAGCAAATTTGCAGCCTGCTGAGGTGCTGTGCCCTGGCTGGATCCGGCCCGTGGGTCTGACCAGGGCAGGGGCTGCCCTTGCAGAAGCAGGGGGATGCTTGGCCAGTTTGGGAGCAATCCCAGCAGAAATGGGGCAGGATGCACCCAGCAAGCAAGGGAAAAATCAAGGAAAAACTACATTGATTTAACTGAAATGCTAAAAAAATAAAAAGGAATTATACTAACACTAATTCATCAGTTAAACGACGCGCTGGACTGGTCCATAGAGTTTAGGCCCTGACCAGGATCCTTTAAAATAAGCTTGTCTAGAAAATTGTAAATTTTTATATAGTTTCTCTCTAGTATATACACACACACGCACATGGCCCCCGCTGCCAGCAGGAGCACAATCAGCCTTTAGAAATAAATTACAAGCTCCCCCAAATGCTAGCATCAAATATACACATCATTCCTGGCACCTGCTTTTTTTTTTTTTTTTTCTTCCCTCATTTTTTTCTTTTTTTAAGGTGCTTTTTCAGCCTTTTTTTGGATTTTTGTTTGGTTTTGAGTGAATCCTACTTGCGGAAGCATCAGTGTAATTTTTTGGGGTATTTTTAGCATGATTATCTGAATTGCAAAAATATAAACCCCCTCACTGGACTGTTTACATCCTGACCCTGCGAGCTGCTGCGAGCGGCCGTGAGCGCAGTGGAGCAGCAGGGATGCTCTCGCTGGGGCAAATGATGGAGGAAGGGGGGAAAAGGGCTCTGTGGGGCAAAAGGTCTGTCCCAGCTCATGCTCGTTAGCACTGGAAGTTCATCTGGGGAATAGTGGCTGGGCAGGGGGGGTTCCCCAGGGGAGGCAGCAGGGCTGGGGGCAATCTCCATTCCCTCCTACATCACCCTGTCCCTGCCTTGTGCCTCCCTCCAGGCTTGGGCGTCTTCCTCCAGCTCCTTCCCACGCTCGGTCCCAGTCACAGCTCTGGGGTGGCCTTGGGGACGGGATGGTGACACGGGGCACGGGCCATCCCACCCTGCCATGGGGTGGGAGATGGCCCACGGGACCCCCCCAGCCCAGGCAGCGTCTTCCCCAGTGGGTAGCAAAGTGTGCGTGAGATCACACCATCCAAAACATTTTTTAAAAGAAGGATTTAAAAAAGGGAAAAAACCAAAAAGGCCCCATTTGCAGGGTGTGCAGGTGGGGACGGGGGCTCTGGGGCTGTGTCCCCAAGGTCTCCTCCATTGCCCAGCAGCTGAGCTCTAAGTGGGTGTGGGGGGCTGGGGGGGCATGGGGCCAGCTGGGGGGGTGGGCGGCAGCAAGCCCTTAGCTGGGCATCTGCACCTCGTCGTACACATCTGTGCCCTCCTCCTCTTCGAAGGTCACCACGGCATCGTCCGCATCCAGCTGGAGAGACAGGAGAGGGCATTAGGTGGGATGGGGATAGGGACACAGATGAAGATGAGGATGAGGATGGGGAAAGGGACACAGATGGGGATGGGGAGAGGGATGGGTGCAGGGACAGGGACAGTGCTGTGGTGCTCCCGGCTACGTACACATTTGAGCTCGACTTCGTGGAAGATCTTGGGCAGCAGAAGGCGCCGCAGGGGCACAGTGAGGATGAGGACGAAGGGTAGCGCCAGCGAGGCCGGGGTGGACTTCACCACCCACAGCAGCACAAGGACGATGATTTGGGTGACGGTGAAGAGGTGCATCCGCAAAGTCTTCACCTGCGGGACGAGGAGCCCAGTGGGGTCAGGGTGGTGGATCCAGCACCCCCCACCCTTCCTGGGGTGGCCCAAAGAGCCCAGCGAAGGTCAGCATCCAGCTCTCTGGGGAGCCCCAAGCAATTGCAGGCAGCGCCATGGGGTGTCACAGCCCAGGACACCCCCAAGCCCACAGCCACCCGGCCGGGCGATAGAGGGCTCACTCACCCGGGTGACGTAGGGCTCCTTGGGGTGGTACTTGGGTGGCATCAGCAAGAGCAGGATGCGGTCAAAGAGCTGGATGCCAAAGAGGGAGGTGACACCCATGTAGAGGAAGATGCCGAAGAGCACGGCCAGCGGGATGTACTTCAGGATGGGCTCCATGAGGATGGAGACGCCTGTGGTGGGCAAGGAGAGGTTGGAGAGAACCCCCAGGGGCACCTGCCCTTGCCGCCCGCATTGGGGGGCACCTCCCCAGCTCACCGATGAGCACAGCCACGAAGAAGCCGCTGACACGCTGTTCCTTGACCTCCAGGATCTGGGCCTTCTCGCTGGCAGCGGAGGTCTTGCTCATGACGGTGAGGGCATTGGCATGGGTGATGGTGCGGACGGTGGTGGCACTGAGCCAGGGCATGCCGAAGAGGGCGGCCAGCCCCCCCATGACCACAATCAGCAGCAGGTCCAGGTGGAAGCCAGAGCCCTTCACCAGCTTCCTCTCAGGCTTGCTGACAATGAGGCTGCCGGAGACAGGGAGGATGAGTTGGTGACACAGCACCCTGGGGAAGTCCCCTCCGTCCCTGTCCCACCCTGTGGCCCTCCCCATACCCCCCTGGTCCTCACGTGGTAATCTGCGTCTCGAGGAAGATGAGGATGAAGACCAGGAGGGCAGGCACCATGGTGGCAAACATCATCCAGATGGGGAAGGGGCTGTTATTCCCCAAGGGGTGGATAAACCAGCTCCGGGCAGACGCATTGGTGACCTCCAGCCCTTTGGGGACCTTCAGTTTCTGGATGGGAGAAGAGATGAGGGGGTGAGGGGACGAGGATGGGGCATTGGGACAAGCACCTGGCTCCATGTCCCCTTGTCACAGACACCCGTGTCCCCCCAGCCCTGCCCTTCCGCTGCTCCCGGACCTGCGTGTACGTGTCCTTGATGAAGAAGTCGACCAGCGCCATGACAAAGATGGAAATGGGCACCCCGAAGTCCCCGATCAAACGCCGGACCTGTGGGGACACCATGACCATGTTAAACGCAGACACCTGCGCCCCCACCCAGCTGAGGGGCCCACCCACCAGCTCTAGCAAAGAACTCTGCAGGAACGTGCAATGAGTTTGCACGGTCTCAGCCAGCCCCTTCAGGAACCCGCACCCGCTGAGCCCCCGTGCTGCCCCCAGCACTGCCCCCGGGCCCAGTGCGGTGGGGGGGGGCTGCCCCTGTGCCCCCGCCTCCTCACTTTGCCAGGCAGGAAGGAGCTGTTCTTGAACTTGCGGAGGAAGAAGGCCAGGAAGAAGGTGCCAGCCATGAGGACGAGGGACAGCAGTGCCGTGTTGGGCTCTGGCACGTGGGGCTGGACCGTGGCCTGCACATTGTAATGCCGCTGCAGCGGATGATTCTGGAAGATCTGGGGAAGGAAGGGGAGAAGGTCAGTGACGATGGGATCCCTGCTAGCGGGTAGGGATGGGGGATGCCCCTGCACCCCTCCTGCCATGCTGGGAGCCCCACAGCACCATCCCGGCAGGTGATGGGTGCAGGGTGTGTGCCAGGGTGGCCAGCGAGACTGGGAGCTTGGCACTGGGTGAGCGGGGGGTTATTTTTAGCCTTGGTTTTCTCCATGCTCCTTTGGAAATGGGACTGGACAGGGACTGGGTGGCACAGTGGGGATGGACAAGCATGACCCCACTGAGGACCATGCGTCACCCAGGGTGTTTGGGGCTGTGCCAAGCTCATAGAGGGGTGCACAGGGGCACCCCGGTGTGATAGGGGTCCAAGAGTGATGGGGCATGCGTCCTGCGTGTCACCTCTCCAGCACCAGACATGTCCCAGCAGGCACCCAGTGACACCAGCCCATTGCTGCTGTCCAACTGGGGAGGGTCTGAGCCAGGGGATGGGGGAAGAAGTTGGGGCTCCCCAGGCAGGTGCTGGACAAGGACCATGTTTTCTGCAGCCCAGGTGGGACATCTGCCCAGGCTTCACCTCCCTGCCCCAAAATCCCCCTGCAGAGAGAAGCATGAGCTGGGAAACACCTGGGAAAGGGAGATGGGCTGCATCCCTCGCCTGCATCCAGCTCATTTCTATGGAAACTTGGGTGATGACCACAATCTGCAGCTCCCCCCTTTCCCTGCTGCGGGACCCCCGTGCCCCTCACCGTGACAAGCTTGGAGAAGGTCTCGTAGATGAAGATGAGGGAGATGAGGAAGGAGAAGATCTCCTGGGTGTAGCGGGACAGGTAGCGCACCAGGAAGCTGCCCTCGCAGGCCACCACCAGCAGCACCAGCAGGATCATCCAGAAGCCGATCCAGACCCGGCCCACGATGTACTCTATGCCATTGTTGCTGCAGAACTGGGGAGCCAGAGGGCACAGCCCCATCAGGCCCCTGAAGCCCCCAGCATGCACACCCATGTGGGCTGGACCCCCGGGTCCCACGGTGGCCCTGTGCCTACTGCCCAGGGCTGGGGGGTGCTGGGATGAGGATAGTGGTACCTTGGTGTGGCAAGGCACCCCCTGCCTGGCAGCACCCACGTGGTGCCAGCTATTTGGCATCACCCACACGGTGTCACACACCTCGCATCATACCTGTGCCAGCACCTGCATGGCTCTATCTGCATGATGTCACCCCTGTGCCACCACCCATGTAGCAGCACCACCCATGTGCCATCCCACCAGTGCCATCCTGCATCTGGCATCACCCCTCTGCCATTCCACACGTGGCAGCACCCACATGACGTCCCCTTGTGGCAGCACCCTGTGCCTCTGCCAGGGCTGCTGGGGACAACGTGAGCCTGCTGTGGGGTCCACTGGTGGCTGGGGGGGGGCACCCAGGGGCACAGGGGGGCACCCACCGAGTAGAAGGCTTCCTCAAAGACGAGGAGGGGCCCTGAAAAGCCAACGACAAGCAGGGGCTGAGCGCTGAAGAAGCTGAAGAGGACGCACTGCACGCAGGTGGAGATGAGCAGCTCCGACACCCCCATCATGCCTTTGGTCTTCTCACCTGGGGGGGAGCAGAGCCGGTGGGTGCTGGGGGGGATGACACAGCTCTGTGTCCCACCACCCCATACCCCTCGGCACCAGGATTAGGGCACGCAATCCCCCCGCCAGGAGCATCCCCAGGGGATGGTGCTGCAGGTGGTTGCACCCCACTCCCCCAGCCCCGTGCCCAGCTGGGGGATGTCCCCGTCCCCTGGCGTGTCCCCAGCTTGTCCCCCCATTACTCAGTAAGCCTCCAAAGGTGATAGCAGGTGACAGTGCGGCGAAGTAGATGAAGATGATGGCAGCCAGGCACTGGGGGCTGAAGGCATCTTTGATGTCGCTGAGATACTTGGGGTACCGGCGGCAGATGTCCCGCACCAGCCCCCCAAAAGGTTTCCCCGTCCTGCGCAGGGGGTCATCATCCTCTGCTGGTGGTGCCTCCGCCCCTGGGGACACAAGCAGGTGGCCATGGGGGGACCCTGTGTGCAAGGTGGGGTCCCCGCCAACCATGGTGAAGGGGGATCCTGGGGGGGCCGGGGTGGTCCCTGCCATACATGGGCCTTTTGGGACGTCCTTGCGCAGCGCCTTCTTGCGGGGCTGGTAGCGGCGGCGGAGCAGGTCCTGCTGCAGTGGCACCAGGCTGCGCAGCAGCTGCTCGTTGGGGGTCTCGGTGGGTGGCAGGACGATGCTGGCCTCCAGGAAGTCCTCCACCCCCTGCAGCAGGTCCTGGCGGCCCTCAGCCAGGTAGGCGTCCCGGCGAAAGACCTACGAGGTGGCCCGGGGACAGATGTTCAGCTGTCTCCGGCACCCTTGGGTGCTTCTGGGCACCCACCCGGCCCCTGAGCATGCCCATGGGGATGGGGCATCATGGGGATGCGAGGGCATGAGGATGAGGGGGTGCATGGGGATAAGGGGGGTCATGGGACACAGGACCACAGGAGTGTGGGGACATGGTTGCCTGGACACACAAGGACAAGGGGACAATTGACTTCAGGGGCGTGGGCACATGGGGATACAGGTGCATGGGGACATGGCAGCACGGGGCCACAGAAGTGTGGGGACAGGGATGCATATGGACAGAGGGAAGGGGGTGCATGTGGACATGGAGACACGGGGACAGGGGTGCATGAGGACATGGAGGCCCAGAGGCATGGGGACACAGACAGGAACATGGCACAGGGGACGAGCCCTGTTAGAGGGTGCAGCCCCGGGGATGGGGACTTCGGGGGGCTCAGGGGGCCTGGCTCCCCAGACGGCAGTGCTGGTGGCAGTGACAGTGCTGGTGGCGATGTGGGCAAGCCGTACCCTCTCGGACATCATGGTGGCGACAGCACGGCCAATCTCGTGGTAGCTGATGTGGGGGCTGTCGGGGCCCAGGACGACGAAGAGGAAGCGCACGGGTAGGGGCACATCGAGGACGGCATCCAGCATCACTGCGTCCTTCAGGCGCACAAAGGCCAGCGTTGGCTGCTCCAGGAAGGCTGCGCAGCCTGGGGGGGATGATGGGACGGGACAAGGGTCACGGGGGGCCAAGCACAGGGACACGGGGCACAGGGACACAGAGCACAGGGACACAGGAGTACAGAAACATGGAGACACTGAAACATGGGGATGTCAGGACATGGAGACATCAGGATATGGAGACAAGGTGACAGAGAGGCATGGGGGTGCGGGGGGACACAGGGAATAGAATGGGGGCACAAAGACATGAGGACACTGAGGCATATGGACACACGGACACTGGGCACAGGGACATGGGGACACAGGGATAGATGGGCGTGGAGCACAGGGACATTGGGGCATAGGGGCACAGGGAACATGAGGACTTGGGAGCACAGAGGAGTGAAGAAATGGGACATGAGGACAAGGGACACGGGGCCAGAGAGCAGCGCTGAGCGGCAGCAGGTGGCGGCGAGGGCTGAGGATGAGGAAAGTCAAAAAAGGCACAAGAAATGCAGCGAGTGAGCAAGCAGGCAGCGACAGGCAGGTGCCAAAGCTCCCCCTGCTCACCCCAGCCCCGCACCCACCGCCCTGACTCCGCACCCGCCTCTGCACTGACCACTCACCCACAAGGACCAGCGTGGCCTCAGCATCCCTGGGGACCTTCTCGGGGAGCTGCGGTTTCGTGTCCCCACTCGGGCTCTGTTGCAGGCAGAGAATGGCAGGAATCAGGCAGCTGACCCTGGTGGCTGTCCCTTGCATGTCCCCCTCTGTCCCCTGCATGTCCCCCTCTGTCCCCTGCATTTCCCCCTCTGTCCCTTGCATGTCCCTCTCTGTCCCCTGCAAGCCTGGCTCCCTCGCTACCACCTCTGCACTGTCCCATGGCAGTGCCTCCCCTGCATGCACGTGTGCACATGTATGTGTGTGTGCATGTGCCTGCAAGTGTGAAGGTGTGTGCGTGCGTGTGTGCACATGTGTGTAAGGGCGAGAGACAGCGGTGTGCGTGGGAGTTTGGGGGGTTGCCTGTGCCCGTGCATTGCTGCATGCTCATGCGCATGTGAGTGCATGTGGATCGGTGTGCAAATGTGCATGAGTGTGTGTCAGTGGGTGTGGGCACTCCCCGGGGGTCCCCGTGAAAACCCACTCGCCGTGCAGCTGCCTGGTGTGCGCACCTGCGTGTACCAGGGGGTGTGTGCACACATCGCCGTGTGCACGTGTGCCCCTCTCAGCTGCCCTCCCCACACCCTGGCCGGACCCAGCACCCCCGACCCTGCGCCCCGGTGCCCCCCTGCTCCCCGCCACAGCCCCGTCCCCACTCGCCTGCTTGGCCCCGGGCAGCCTGCGCATTTCCAGGGGCTGCTGCAGCAGCGGCTGCTCCGTCTCTGCCTGGCCCGTGCCCGAGCGCTGCAGCTGTGCCCGCAGCAGGGTCCCGACCGACTCCACCTCGTCGGGGTGTCTAGAGCAGAGAGGTGGGTGTGTGATAGATGGGCCAGAGACATTGATGCCCCCCAAAACGACCCCCAGCCCTAGGGGTGCGCAGGGACCCCCAAGCCAGGCTGGGAGGCAAAGCCGAGCTGTGCAGAGGCTTTTCCACCCTGTGCCAGGCTCCAGTGGGACTCACTGGGGCTGGACCCAGCCTGGAGCCTGGGGTCCCCCCACGGGGCTGCCAGCCCTGGCCGTACTTGTGCTTCAGCAGCATCATCCTCAGGATGGCCTCCTGGTCCTGCGGCTTGATCTGCCCCTCGTAGATCATCTGGTCGATGAGGACATGGGCAATGGCCGCCAGCGACTTGGCTGCCACGTCAACAAGGACAGCACCTGTGGGGACAGCACCGTCACGGGCTGGCTGACATGGGGTCTCCACCACCACCCTGGCCCCAGCTGACACCCCCACCTTTGGCCAAAGCCCGTCGGACCTCCAGGAGGCTGTGGTAGGTCAGGAAGGAGAGATGGGGCTGGCCCCAGTGCCCAGCTTCCTTGAAGTCCTCCTCCAGCTGGAGCCAGTGGCTGGCCTCCATCCAGCACAGCTCCTTCGTGCTGTCCATGACCAGCTCATGCAGCTCCACATAGACCTGCAGCCAGAGCCGGGGGGGTCCAGGGTCTCTCTGGATGCACCAGGGACCCCCAGTAGACACAGAGCTGTGGCTCCCGTGCCAGCATCCCCACTTGCCCTGGTGTCCCCAGGTGAGGCCAGTCCCCAGGTGGCCACAGTCCAGCTGCTCCTCAGAATGGAGGGAGTGGGGGTCCCTGGGGCAGAACCTACCTCATGGGTGTCCTGCTGGGACAAGAGCGTCCTGCTCCCTGCCGCCTCCACATCCACATCAGTCACTGATGGAGCTGTGAGCGGAGCCACCAACACATTAGCTGGTCCCTGCCCCAGCCCAGACCCTCCTGGGGTCTGTTGGAAGCATCTCCCTCCCATCACCCTCATCCCAGACCCACCTGGGGTTGCCTGGATGCGTCCCCAGCTCCACCACCCCCACCCCAGACCTGGATGGGACTTGCTGGACATGTCCCACACCAATTGCCCCATCCCAGACCCAGCTGGGGTTTGCTGGATGTGTCCCTCCATCACCCCCCTGCCCCACCAGTGCCCACCTCCAGCCCCTTGCATACCTGCAGCCCGGCTCCTGGGGCAGGGTGACAGTCTGGGGACATCCCCAGGGCCAGGGTGAGGATGGGGCTCATGGCCACGCTCTGCCCTGCCACCCAGCCACTGGCACAACCCTGACCGCAGCACCAAGCACTGCCCCTTGCACTGGGATGGGAATAGCACATCCCCAGCCAGCCAGACCCCAGGAGCTCAAGGTGTCCCTGTCCCTGTTCTCCACCTACCTGCAGCCCCCCTGTGCTCCCCACGACCCCACAAGCTCTGGTCCTATAAAGCTGGGGCTGAGCCCCACACCCCGTGGCCGCCCTGTGTGCACCGTAAATCCCAGAGCACTTTGCCTTTGCTGACAGTAAACACCAGCGCGGCTCCTGCCCGCCCGTGGCGACCCGGCGCTGGGGACAGGCTCACCCTGTCCCCCTCTGCCCTCACTGGGGACCACTGCGGTCCCCCTCCTGTCCCCAGCCAGGTCATCCGCCGGGGGGATGCTGCAAGAGCTGCATCCCGCTCTGCCAGCTGAAGGATGCTGTGCCCGAGGGAGGGGGGATGGGGCGCGTGTTCCCCCTCGATGTCCCTGACAGCGTTGGCTGTGGCACGTGGGCACGAGCCTGTCCTTGTCCCGGCCTGCTGCCACCACCGCCAAGCCGCCCGGCGCCAACCAGCGTTCAGCCCCAAGTGGTTCTTGTCCTCACCCCAAACAAAGGCTTTATTTATCCTCAATCAGTGGGCAATTACGGGCAAGAGGCAGCGGTCACCCCGCAGCGTGCCCTGACGCCTGGGTGACGGTCACCCTGCGGAGGATGGGGATGAGAGTGGCAAAGCCAGGGTGGGTGGTGTGACGGAGGGCTTGGGGGGGGGGGGGCAGGAAGCCAGGGCTGGGCTTTGTCCCCCGCTGCCCCTGCGGTCACTCACGCTGCCCTCCGCCACGGTGGCTCGCCTGTCCTGGGGGGGCCCCGGCCGCACGCCTCCTCCCATCCACGTCATAGTATCCCCGGCGGCCAGGCAAGTACTGGCTGCAAAACACACCCCACCAGGACGGGGACATCAGTGCCGGGCACCCATGGGTGCCAGCAGCTCCCCTTGCCGGTGCCAGCCGGGCAGGCGGGGCAGTGTCCAGCCCCCTCCCCGATTTGGGGGACTCACCACAGGGGCGTCAGCTCCTCGGCTCGGGCCCTCCACGCGTGCAAGGGGGACGCGGTGCCGGTGCTGGCCCCTGTGCAGAACAGGTGGCAGCGTTACCCCCAACCTGCGTCACCCCAGATGGGGACCCAAAGGGCCTGGGTGCCAGGAGCCGGCACAGCCCAAGCACCCCCTCGGGGTGGCAGCTCTGAATCAACGGAGCTTTGGGCAAGGGGATGCTCCAGGGCACGCATACCCCCTCAGACTCCCCTCACCTCCCTCTGCAGGGGCTCTTGGCCGTGGCCTCAAGGACCCCGGGTGTCCCCAAGCTTGGCCCCATCTCGGGCACCCACAGCCCTCATGCTGGAGGTGGCACCTCGCCAGCTCCAGGGCTTCAGCAAAGGGGGTCGCTACCTTTGAGCAATGCAATGCCGAGGGCTGCGTGTCCCTGCCTGGCTGCCCCGGGCTCTGAGTGAGCCCTGCTGCCTGTGCAATGCTGGCACCCATGCAGGTCTAGCGCTTGTGCAAGACTGGCACCCATGCAACATGTCTGTGCCATGCTGGTGCCCATGCAACCTGTCTGTGCAATGCTGGCTGGCACCCATGCAACTGTAGTGCTTGTGCAAGACTGGCAGTCATGCAACACGTCTGTGCAAGGCTGGTGCCAATGCAACACATCTGTGCCATGCTGGCACCCATGCAACCTGGAACTGATGCAACGTGGGTGCCCATGCAGCACTGGCGCCCATGCAGCACTGGCGCCCATGCAATGCTGGCACCTATACAACACCCACATCCATGCAATGCTGGTGCCCGTGCGACACGCCTCTGCCATGCTGGTACCCATGTGCAGCTGGCACCCAGAGAACTCTGGCACCCATGCAACATGTGACCTTGAACCACTGGTGACCCTGCAATGCTGGCACCCAGCCAGTGCCAGTTCCCATGCAACACCGGCACCCATGCAATGCTGTCACCCATGTAACGCCGTCACCCCTGCAATGCTGGTGCCCGTGCAATGCTGTCCCCCATGCAGTGCTGGTGCCCAAGTGTGTCCAGTGTCCCCTAGCACCTGAGGGCACTACTCACCGCTCATCTCCCCCAGCGATAGGCGGTAACCCTTTATGCCGATATCCTCGTAGCCTTCAGGTTCCAGGGACCTCCTCATCCTCTCCTCATAGAGCTCCTGCAGGACAGAGAGAAGGGGGCTCAGTGGGGCGGGCACCCCCAGAACCTCACCGGGGCTGTGCCAGGGTGGGCGCAGGCTGGGTGCAGCAGCAGAGCCATGGCTTGGGGCCGGGTCTCCCTACCTGGCCGGGCACCTCCATGGCTCCGGGCTCGGCCCCCACTGCCACCTCGCTGCGTCCCAGCACTCAGCCCGGTGGCACCATTACCTGGCGCTCTGCGGCGTCGGGGCGGGCGCGGAGGGAAAGGGAGAGAGCACATGTTAGGAGAGACCAGGGCAGTGCTCGGTGCCCCCTGGGACATGGAACTTGTCCCCTGGGCTGGGGCTGGGGTTGGATGCCAGAGCCGTTCCCGCAGCCCCCGTCCGTGTAACCTGCTGGGTTACAGGCTGGGAGGTCCTGGGGCCGGGGGTCCCCAGGGAAGTGGTGCCCTGCCCTGCCGCCGGCCGGGATGGGAACGGACGTCAGGCGACGGCGAAGCCCTGGCAGCTTCCCACCGGGACACAACGTCCCTCCCTGGCCCACCCATACCCACGCACACCCGCTGGTCCTGCCGTGCCCTGGGGTCAGGTCCTGCACAGACCCACACCCAGGGGTCAGGTCCCATATAGGCCCACGCACATGGGGTGGGGTCCCATATAGACCCACACACGGGGGCTGGGGTGAGTCCCATATAGACCCATGCATGGGGGCTGGGGTCCCATATAAGCTCACACACGTGGGTGGGGTCGTATATAGACCCACCCACAGGGTCTGGGACACACACTGCAGTGGCCAGGCCCCCAGCGAGCCCCCGCAGCCCCTGGCAGAGCGCTGGGCTGAGAAAGGGGAAACTGAGGCACAGCTGGGCTCACGGGGGCGTCCCAAAGCAGCACGGCACAAGCACCCCGCAGCACCCCAGGGTGTGCACCCGGGGGGGGCCCTGCTGCCCACCCCCTCCCCAGCACCCAAAGCCTCTGCAGCCCCCGGGGCGGTGGAGGGTTCCCGGAGGTGGGGGGGTGCAGCCTGCGCCCTCATTCCCCTCCCCTGCACCCCGCTGTGCCCCCGCCCGGGCTCCCCCCCCGCCCCCCCTGCAGCTGCCCCGGGGCTGTGCCGGGGGACAACCGCCAGGGGGCGCCCTGCCGCCCCCCCGCGCGCCGCCCCCCCGCCCCGGGGCAGCCCCGGAGGGACGCGGGCGTCCGAGCCCCCCGTAACTCCCCACCCCCCCCGGTCTCCCCAGACCAGAGCCTCCGGGGGGGAGGTCCTGCCCTGGGACCCCCAGATCCCCCTGCCCCAACCCACCGCAGGGACACCCCAGGCTGGGGGGATGGTGACCCCAGTTGCCCCCCCGCCACCCCCTACCCAGAGACCCCATATGGGGGGTTCACAGGGGGGCTGCAAGGTCAGGGCGTGGGGGCTTTTGGAGGGGGGGACTAGCCCCCCCCTAGATCTCACCAGGGTGATGCAGGAGGTCGCTCCCAGCTGGGGGCCGGAGCCGGGGTGGGGTCACGGAGACCCCACTGGGGCCACGGGAGCCACGGCGGGGCCACGGGAACCACGGCGGGGCCACGGGAACCATGGCCGGCTCCGGACCCGGCCTCCTCCTTCCTGCCCCGCCTGGCCCCGCCAGTGCCGGCGGCCCCCGGCCCCCCAGGCTGGCCTGTCTTGGGCCCCCCCGGCCCCCCCAGCCCCGCCAGCGGCTCTTGCATCAGCCCGGTGCGCCGGGCTGCACCTCACTGATAACGCCCGGCTGGTGTCAGGCCCCATCCCGCTCCCCCCGCGGCCCCCCACGGCCCCCGCGGCACCCCGAGGCCAGGGTGAGGGGCTGGGGGGGCTGGGGGGCACCTTGCAGCCAGGTCACCCCAACCTGTCAAACCCACCCTGGCACCATATAGAGCCCATAGGTCCTGCAGCACATGTGCAATAGGGAGCCCCCCGCTCCAGCCCCAGACATCTCACACACGATGTAGGGCACATCCTATATGATATCCCTCATGTGCGCCGTATAGCGTGTGCACCTCCCACATCATGTACATGGTATGGAGTCCATAACTCCTACACCATACACCTCCCGTGTGCAATATAGAGCCCCTATCTCCTACACTATGTAGCCAACACGCTCGGTATAGAGCCCATACCTCCCACACCGCGCAGCTAGCATGACAGGACGGGGCTCACGCCTCCTATGCCATATATCCAGCTTGGCTCCATGTAGAGCCTGTACCTCCCAAAGCACATATTGCACACACTCAGCATGGAGCCCATACCTCCCACACCATCCACACAGTGCAGGACCTCCCACTCACAGCAGATGCTCAGTATGGAGCCCATACATCCCATGCCATCCATGCAGTGTGGCTCAGCTCCCTCCTGCAGCAGGTGCAGTATGGAGCCCATACATCCCACGCCATCCATGCAGCGTGGCTCAGCTCCCTCCTGCAGCAGGTACCCAGCATGGCTCAGTATGGAGCCCATACATCCCACGCCATCCATGCAGCATGGCTCAGCTCCCTCCTGCAGCAGGTGCAGTATGGAGCCCATACATCCCACGCCATCCATGCAGCGTGGCTCAGCTCCCTCCTGCAGCAGGTACCCAGCATGGCTCAGTATGGAGCCCATACATCCCACGCCATCCATGCAGCATGGCTCAGCTCCCTCCTGCAGCAGGTGCAGTATGGAGCCCATACATCCCACGCCATCCATGCAGCGTGGCTCAGCTCCCTCCTGCAGCAGGTACCCAGCATGGCTCAGTATGGAGCCCATACCCTCCTGGCTCACAGCACCTCCCACCCCAGCACACCCCACTGACAACCCCACAGACCCCACCCCACACTGTGGGCACCCCAGGCTGCTCCCCCAGCCCCGCCTGGCCCTTCCATCCCCCACCCACCCTGTTGCCCACTCCCAGCACCCAGGAGCACCCCACGCCGCCCCTGCCCCCACACCTACCCTGGGGGTGGCTCCGCGACGCCCCTGCCCTCGCCGCCAGCACCTGCCCCAGCTCTGCCGGCTGCTGCCCGTGGGGAAAGAGCTGCACGGCACAGGGGTGCGCACCCAAATGCCCTGAGTCACGCTCACCTCCCTAATCTCCCCCCCCTTGGGCTCACCCGGCCCCCCCGGGGCCCCCTGTAAACAAGGTTATCGGGGTGCAACATCTTGCAGCGTGGAGGCTGCACCCTGCCTGCTGCCTGCTGCACCCTGCGGCCCTCCCCAGCCGCTCGCTCTGCCCCAGCCGGGCCATGCCATGCTCCCGGACCCCCCCCCCCCGCTACACCACCCCCCTCCCCCTGCTATCTTGTTTATGAGGCTCCGGGTTTCCCTGTGGGGAATCCCCAGGAACCCTCCGGCTATCCCCCTCCTTCACTTGGGATTGGGGTTTTCTCTTTTATATATATTTTTTTTTAAGGGGGGGGGGGGAGCCTGGGGAGGTTCCCCTGGGGGAGAAGGCACAAGATAACAGCAGGGTGGGGGGACGTGGCTGGGCTTCCCTCTGTCCCCCGGCATCCCAGTCCCCCGGCTGCCCTGCAGGGAGGTGGTGGGGTGGGCACAGCTGCTGCAGTGCAGGGTGAGGGGGGTTGCACACGTGTGTGTGTGCATGCGTGAGTGCACATTTGTGTGACCATTTGTGTGTGCAGGCACATGTGTGCATGCATGTGCGTGTGTGCCTGTATTTGCAATGCTCCTGAAGCGCTCTGCACACCCCAGGGTGCAAGAGCAAGGACAAGGGTGAGGTGAGCAAGCCTTGCACACCAGCCCCCCCAGTGCTCAGGGACAGCTGGGGGGGGCTACCCCAGCTGGGGGCCATGGCAGGTCCGTCCCATATGCTGGGGACCTTGTTAGCACCCGGTGCAGGCCAGGAGGGGCGACAGCCACGGGCTGGGTGCTCCGATAACAGCCCCCGGCGTTATCTGGGTGCTGCCAAGGGCCCCCCTCCCTGCAGCAGCCCTGGGGATTTGGGGGGTCCCTCCTGCCCCAGGGTACCCTGCTGCCCCCCAGCTGGGCGCTCTGGGCTGAGTGCCCTTTGCAGGGGCAGAGGAGGGTGTGGGGTACCCTGGGGGGCACAAGGACGGGGGGGCATGTCCCTGTGGGTTGTGGCTGGGGGGGGGTGTCCCTCTGCTCAGGGCGACTGATTTATCTGGGTGCTGTGGGGGGGATGTGGGTGCCTGTGGCATTCACACCCCCTCCGGGATTTCCCTGGCACATCAATGGGGAAACTGAGGCATGGTGCAAAAGCAGGTGCTGGGAGCATTGTGGGGCTCCCCCCTGGCACAGCCACCCCGCTGGGGGCTTGGACCCCCTCCACCCCTTCGCATGGGGGTCCCCATGCCCCACAGCCCCAGAGGTGATGCTCAGCATCCCCCAAACCAGCCACCCGGGGCAGGGTGGGGGGCAGCTCAGCTCAGCCCTGTGGGGGGTTCAAGGGCCCCCCCCAGTTACCCCGGGGGCTGCCCAGGGCCCGTCCAGAGCCTGCCCGCCCCGTCCAGAGCCTGCCCGCCCCGACGGGGTCCCCACCGGTGGCACGTCATGGTGAGAGGGGCTGGGCCCTGCAGGGAGGAGGCCCCCCCAGGGACTGCTGCCCCCCCGCTTCATCCCCCCTCTTTCTCCCCCATCCCCTCCCTCCCCAGGGGCGAGATTTGGGGGGGCCGGGGGCGGGGAGAGCACCGGGCCCCGCATCCCTTCTTTTTTTTTTTTTTTTTTGGGGAGGGGGGGGGCGGCGCACGGCCCGTCGGCGTGGGCATCGCGGGGGGCGGCGAGCGCAGCCTGCACGGCGCGGGGGGCCGCGGCGGCGCGGGGGGGCCGCGGGGGAGGGGGGGCCGCGGGGGAGGGGGCATCGCCCGTGGCCGCGGCCCCGGGGCCGGCCCGGCGGGGCGCGCTGCGGCTGCCATGGCTCTGGGGCTCGCCAAGAAAGGCTCCTCCCGGAACATCGCCGTGGAGAGGAAAAACCTCATCACCGTCTGCAGGTGGGGGGGCACCCGAAATTGGGGGGGGGGCGGGGGGAGCGGGGAGGGAGAGGACCACCGCCGGTGGGGCTGGAGGAGGGGGGGTTGGGGGATGGGAGGGGGGTGGGAAGGAGGAGGGCTGGATGGGGGGTTCACCCCCCCTTCCCCCCCCCCCCCGCGGCCCCTTCACCCTAGGGGTGTGTGTTTTGTTGTTGCTGCAGTCGCTTTTGAGGGGGGGGTGTCAGATCTGGAGGGGAGGATGGGGGGGAGGAGGATGATGGGGATGCGGCGAAGCGGGGGGGCTGGGGAGCTGCGGGGCCGCGGGGCTGCGGGGCCGGGGGGGGGGCAGGGTGGTTGGGCTGGGGGCGCTCTGGGGGGTGATGGCGGGAGGGGGTGGGAGGGGTGTTGGGGACACAACGACAACATGGAGGCTCCCGGTGCCGGTGATGCGGGGGCAGCCAGGCCGGGCGCGGGTGGGGGGACGCTGGAGGGGCCGGGGGAGGGCTGGGGGCAGCGGGGCTCGGCTGGGGGGGCTCG
The DNA here is from genome assembly GCF_963210335.1 of Falco punctatus. NCBI lineage: Eukaryota > Metazoa > Chordata > Aves > Falconiformes > Falconidae > Falco > Falco punctatus. The sequence goes on along the minus strand of NC_137599.1, from coordinate 6,016,446 downwards.
GGCAGGGACCCCCCAGCGGGTGGGGGGCCAAGGAAGTGACGTCAGGGCCCTGCTACGGGTGCAGGGATGAAGGGATGGAGGCGACCGGGATGGAGGATGAGGGTTGTCATGGAGACACCCAGCTGGACCAGGGCGGGGTGTGTGTGGCAGGGATGGGGATTAGGCGTTGGGGGCTGGTGGTCCTTCCCTGTCCCCAGCCCCCAAGTGTGGGGAAGGCATGAAGCCCCCCCAGCCCTGGTTAGGGGCTGTGATGGGACTTGGCTGCTGGGGGGGGCTACTGAGGCTGGGGGGCACCATGCCAGGGACCCCCAAGTCCTGCTGTTGGGGTCTGGGGGACCCCAGAGCTCCTCACGGTGGCACGGGGCACCTTCAGACATTGCTGTCATGGCATGGGGACCCCCAGAGCTCCTCACCGTGGCACGGGGCACCTCCAGACATTGCTGTCATGACATGGGGACCCCCAGAGCTCCTCACGGTGGCACGGGGCACCTCCAGACATTGCTGTCATGACATGGGGACCCCCAGAGCTCCTCACCGTAGTACGGGGCACCTCCAGACATTGCTGTCATGACATGGGGACCCCCAGAGCTCCTCACCGTGGCACGGGGCACCTCCAGACATTGCTGTCATGACATGGGGACCCCCAGAGCTCCTCACGGTGGCACAGGGCACCTCCAGACCCTGTTGTCATGACATGGGGACCCCCAGAGCTCCTCACGATGGCACAGGGCACCTCCAGACCCTGTTGTCATGACATGGGGACCCCCAGAGCTCCTCACGATGGCATGGGGCACCTCCAGACATTGCTGTCATGACATGGGGACCCCCAGAGCTCCTCACGATGGCATGGGGCACCTCCAGACCTCTCGTCCTGACACCAGGATGTCTCCAGACCTCACTGCCGTGCCATGAGGCATTGCCAGACACCGCTGCCATGATGAGGCACCTTCCACCTGCTGTCATGGGGACCCCCAGTCTCACCTTGCCCACGTGTGGCTGTGACCCACAGATGGGGCAACACACCCCCCCCATGCAAACAGCTGCCCCCTGCCCTGCTGTCCTGCCGGGCTCAGCGGGTTTCGTGTCTTCGGCATCTCTGCGCCAAGCACGAGTGGCTGGGCGGAAGGGGAAGCCATCACCGCCCGCGCGCGGCCGGGGAGGAAGGGGGCCTTTGTTCGCCCTTCCTGGCCACTTGCACAGCGGGGCAGTGGCGGCCGCCCCAGCGGGCTCCCGGGGGACGTGGGGACACGGGGGTCAGCAAGCCGCAGCCCGCGGCTCGGCCCACTGCCCTCTTCCCCCTGCTGAGCTCCAAAGCCAACATCTGCGAAAGCATTTTGCTGTTGCTAAAACCTAACGTGTGCTGGGTGGCTGCTGGGTGCCCATCCCCTCCCACCCGTGATGCCCACCCCCACCAGGTTCTCAGTGAAGACCCTGCTGGAGAAATACACAGCAGAGCCCATCGACGACTCCTCTGAGGAGTTCGTTAACTTTGCCGCCATCCTCGAGCAGATCCTCAGCCACCGCTTTAAAGGTAATGGTGGCCCGTGGGGATGGGCGGCTGTGCAACCCCCGGCGCGTCCCTGTCCCCATCCCTGTGCCACACGGTGGATGGGGATGCATGTGTGCCTGTGCTGGCACCAGGGAGCATGGCCGGGCTCTGGCTTGGTGCTTGCCAGGCTGCTGGGGTCTGCTGGCACAGCAGCTCCCACCCGCAGCCCCTCGGTCCCCACAGGCCCAGTCAGCTGGTTCAGCTCGGATGGGCAGCGAGGCTTCTGGGACTACATCCGCCTGGCCTGCAGCAAGGTCCCCAACAACTGCGTCAGCAGCATCGAGAACATGGAGAACATCAGCACCTCCAGGGCCAAGGTCAGGAAGGTGCCAGCCCCAGCCCTGTCCCTGCCTCTGTCCCTGTCCCTGCCTCTGTCCCTGTCCCCATCCCCTTTCCTATTCCTGCCCCTGTTTCCATTCACACCTCGTCCCTGGCACATGGACCCATCCCCATCCCCATCCCCATCCCCATCTCCATCTTTATCTCCATCCCATCTGTGTCCCCATCCCGTCCTCATCTCATCCCATCCCCCATCCCCGTCCCCATTCTATCTCCATCCCACCACATCCCCATCCCTGTTCCCGTCCCCTCCCTGCCCCATCCCCATCCCTGGCACCCTGCCCTTGTGCAGCCCCACCTCACCCCACAGCACCCCCCGGGGTTACTGGGGTGAAACAGGAGCTGTGGGTCCCCACGGGGGGATAACGGGGCCCAAAGCGGCTCCCGGGTGGGGATCACCTGCCTGCCAGCACCCAGAGCCCCAGGGGCAGGCGGGGCATGGCGGGGGGCAGCTGAGGGTGGCACCCATCCTCGGGGCTGCCCCGCGGGGCCATGCCTTGCAGGGCCGTGCCTGGATCCGCGTGGCGCTGATGGAGAAGCGCATGTCTGAGTACATCTCCACGGCCCTGCGGGACACACGGACCACCAGGTGAGCAGCCGGTGGCACGGCTGGCTGCGGCCATGCCTGCACCACCCCACGGTGCTACGGGTGTGGGGGTGCACAGGGTGGGCGCTGCGGCACGGTCCGGGCTGCCAGTGGGTGCCCATGCAGCCGTGTTTTCCCCCACAGGCGGTTTTATGACGACGGGGCCATCATGCTGCGCGAGGAGTCCACAGTGCTGACGGGGATGCTCATCGGGCTCAGCGCCATTGACTTCAGGTAGTGGTGGGCAGCACAGTGGGATGGGGTCACCCTGCGTGGCCCCCCCACGGGCCACTGGGGCTGCCCTGACCCTCTTCTCCATCCGCCACTCAGCTTCTGCCTGAAGGGTGAGGTGATGGACGGTAAAACACCCGTGGTCATCGACTACACACCCTACCTGAAGTTCACGCAGAGGTAAGAGCCGGGGTGACCTCCTTGGGTTGGGGACCCCACTGTCTCTCCGGCACGTGCCAGCCCTGTGCCGCAGTGCTGTCCCTGGTGAGCCCCTGTGCCCCCCAGCTACGACTATCTGAGTGAGGAGGAGGAGCGGGGCAGCGTGGAGAGCAGCACAAGTGAGGACAGTTCCCCTGAACACCCCTACCTGCCCCTGGTCACCGATGAGGACAGCTGGTACAACAAGTGGCGCAAGATGGAGCAGAAATTTCGCATCGTTTATGCCCAAAAGGTATTGGGAGCCAGGATGAGGCCATCTGGTACCAGTCCCCCTGGGATGCTCCAGCTTGGAGCATCCCCCCGCTGCATCCCCACTCCCGCAGCCCAGTGGTACTCGCAGCTGTGGTGTCCCAGCTCTCTCCTTGTCACGTTGGGTGGCCCTGGGGACACGGGGGGTTGGGTGGTGGCACACTGCTGATGGCAGCTTCACACAGGGGTACCTGGAGGAGCTGGTGCGGCTGCGGGAGTCACAGCTGAAGGACCTGGAGGCAGAAAACAAGCGGCTGAAGCTACGCCTGGAGGAGGTGATGGTGCAGAACCAGCTGGAGAAGAGGGAGCTGGAGGGCGTCATCCTGGAGCTGCAGGAGCAGCTGTGAGTGGGGACATGCTGCCGGGCCTGGCTGGGCATGGTGGGTGGGGGGTTCCCGAAGCCTGGGTGTCCCATGGGCTCTGGGGTGGGTAGTTGGTCCCCAGCACCCCACTGACTCTGAGGGGCAGGTGAGTGGTGGTCCCTGGTACCCCATACACTCTGGGGTGTGATGGGGTGGTGGGCTCCCAGTGCCCGAGTGCCCCATACGCCCTGTGGGGGACACAGCGGCTCCCCAGTGTCCCATATGTCCTGTAGGACACGGTGGGTCCCTACCCCACACGTCCCGTGGGCCATGTCGCCTGGCAGGTCCCCAGCACTGGTGGCTGTGCCAGGTGCTGAGCACCCACCTTTGCCGCAGGACGGGGCTGATCCCCTGCGAGAACCCGCAGCTGGCCCAGCTCTCCAAGGAGATGGTGACACCCTTGGTGAACCAGTGGCCATCGCTGGGGACCCTCAACGGCAATGAAAGCAGCTCAGACAGCAAGCTCTACCGGAGGTAACCCCCCCGGGGGGGGGCAGAGCTGCCTCGACCTGCACCCAGCACCCAGCACCCTACCCCACCCCGGGGGGGGTCTGCCCCAGGCAGGGGACAGGGAGAAGGGCTGGCCCTAGCTGATGGGGCTGTCTCAGCCCCGGGGGCCGCGGCGCGGGGGGCTCAGCGCCGTCCGTCCGCAGGCACAGCTTCGTGAGCACCGACCAGCTCTCGGCCGAGAACAGCCTCAGCTCCGACTCCCAGCGCCTGGGCGAGGGCAAGCGCGAAGGCGAGCCCTGGGGGCCCTTGGGTAAGCCCCCCCACACGCACACCATAGGGTGCCCCACGGGGTTCAGTATGCCCCCCAACACGCACCCAGGCGTTTGGACCCCCCCAGCAGCCCCCTCCTCATGCTGGGGATGCTGTCCCAGCAGCACAAGGACACCCAGGTCCCTCTCGCAGAGGTGGTCCCTGTCCCCGTCCCCCCGCGGCAGGGCTGGGGTGTGATGCTGCAGCCCCCCGCGACGCCGGCCCCGCTCTGTGCCCGCAGGGAAGGACCCCACGCCCTCCATGCTGGGGCTCTGCGGCTCCCTGGCCTCCCTGCCCAGCTGCAAGTCCCTGGCCAGCCTCAAGTCCAACGAGTGCCTGGTGAGTGACAGCACCGAAGCCAGCCCGACCCGCAGCCCCAGCTGAGACCCCCGGCCCCCTCGCCGCCCCCCAGCCTGGCCGCTCGGCCCAGCGTCGTGGCGGAGGACTGACCACGCGTGTCCCCCCTCGCTGTCCTGGGACCGACGAGGGACTCGCCGCACCCACCGGGGAGGCTGGGGACTAGCGTCCCTCTCCCCATCTTGACACCCCACGCCAGCCGCAACTCGGACCCCCAGCTGAAGACATGGACCCGTTGGGATGGGGGATGCTGGACTGGGACCCACATGAGCTGGGGCTGGGGGGCAAACTGTGCCATGGGGGGGGATGCAGGGAGCGATTGCTGCCGGGGAGCAAGGGAGGGGGCTCAGGGCCAAAACCCCTCCAGGGGTGAGGGTCCGGGCACAGCCCCCTGCTCAGCCCAGGAGCACTGCTCTTCCCTCGGATGCCCACCTGGGCTTTGCGTGCCCTCTAGTGCCCAGCCTCCCCCCCCCCCCAGGCGCTGCAGGGGGGCCTGTCCCTCCCTTTGGGGACCTGCTGGCCCTCCTTGCAGCAGCATCCTCACGACAGGGATAGGCTCCCCCCCTCCCTTCTCCTTCCCATCCTCCCCTGGGTTTTGGGTTGTTTTGGGCGATTTTGGTTTTTAATTCAGCCCCACCTGCCTTGTTGGAGCGAAAGGAATCAATAAACGCAGCAAGCAGATCCAGCCTCCGTGAGCCCCCGGGCTGGGAGACACAAAGCTGAGGAACAGACCCCTTGTGCCTCCCCCGGGGGGGATGCTGGGAGGGGGGAGGGGGTGGGCACAAAACCAGCGAGCCTCCTCCAGCCCTGCCCTGAGAGCAGGGAGAGCACCCATGGGACACAGCCCGGCACCCCCTGCCCCATCAACAGTGGGTTGTGGTGGGGGGCAGCAGGGGCTGGGGGCTCCTTACCCCCAGCGAAAGCCCAGCAAGGATCTGGCGGGTGACAGTACAGTGCCCACACAGCAGGGACACAGCTGTCGCCTCTGGGGATGCCTCCCACAGTCCCAGCACACAGGGCAAGGATTTCTTTTTCCACTCCCTAAGAGACAATATTTTCGTTTATTTAGGAAAATAAGAGAAATTCCCCACCCACCCACCCCCGGAGTGAGCTGGGGTAGCACCCGCACCGGGCACAACGCTGGGGCAGGCCCTTGTGGTGACAGAACCGGGCACCAGCAGGGGCTACCAGGGCACCTCAGCCCCCCCAGAGCAGCAGCAAGGTCTGTCCCCACATGGGGTCTGAGCCCCGGGGCTGGCAGGGGGCTGTGACACCCCACGTGGGAGGAGAGGTCCAGAGGCAGGGAAAGGGCCCTGACCTGTCCCTATGCCATGCAGGGCTGGCAAGGGGATGCTGTGCGTGACAGAGCGAGCAGGGGCAGGCCCGTGGCCAGCGCAGGGCTGGGGGCCAGGCAGGGACGCAGAGACGCCACCGGGAGTTTGGTCATCACCAGAGCCCCAGCTCCCACCTCCTGCCCTGCCGCAGCTCCTGGGGCGCCCCATCTTTGCCAGAGTGTCCGTGAGTCCAGCAGCAGCATCTGTCCAGCTCAAGTGGTGAGTGCAGGGGAGCCCACGTCCCCCCCAGTGTCACAGCAGCAGGCACAGATGTCCCCAGTGTGGCTGGGGATGGGGAGCTGGGCCAGCCCTGCCTCTGTGTGCAGGCAGCGGGGAGGCAGAGCGCAGCACGAAGGCACTTGGGCTTTGCACAGCAGAGCTGGTTTGCTGCTCCCAGGAGGCCTCGCCGGGAGTAGGGGTGGCACTGTCCCCTCGGGGCACTGGCCACATCCAGCCCTGCCCTAAGCCCTGGCTCACAACGTGCGCAGCTGCTGCTCCTGGTTCAGCTTCTGGAAGAAGGTCTTGCCAAATTCATAGGTGCTGATCATTATGGCGCAGGCGGGTGCCACCTTAATGACGCGGGGCAGGAAGCCTGCAAGGACAACCCCATCAGCTCCCCAGTGACACCAGGGTACCAGTAAACCCCCATCCCAGGGCTGGGGGGGACACATCCTTACCTGCAAACAGCCCCCGGGTGCCAGACTCTGCACGGATGCGCTGCATGAGCAGCCAGGTGGAGGAAGGCTTGGAGGCTGCAACTGGGGGGAGAGGGTGAGGGTCTGGGGATGCCCATGTCCCACTGCGGGGTCATAGCTGCCCCCCAGGCATCTGCCCGGAGCCCAGCTCCTCACCTGGGTGCACCTCGCTGTCTCCCAGCTCGATCTGCCGCTGGGTCTTCACCACGTCAAAGGGCAGCGTCAGCACCGCAGCCACCTGCAGGGCCAGCAGCCGGGCGCTGAGCTGGGACCTCGCTGGTCCTGCCCAGCGCCAGCTCTGCCATCACCTCCTGGTGCCGTCCCAGCCCCATCCCTTGCTCCCCCTGCTTACGCCCGAGGGAGCCCCAGCATGGTGCACACCCCAGGGCCCCGAACTCACCGTCCCGGATATGGCCCCGGATGCGAAGCTGATCATGAACGTGGCCTCATCCAGACAGGCCTGCCTGCAGAGCCCCTCCTTCACCAGCTCGTAGTTGAACCAGTAGAGAGCTAGGAGGAAACAAGAAACACCAGCACTACAGTGAGGCACCCCGGACACACCAGCCTCTGCTCTCCCCAGCAGGGTGCCTTGGCCCGTGCTTGTCCCCCCCCCCTCCCAGTGCCACCGCTCAGCCGGTCCCCCTGCAGCCATACCTGAGAAAGGGACATCACGCAGCACGGTGGGTCCCCAGCCCCTCCAGAGGGACAGCCAGCCATCCTGAGCCACTGCCGACTGGATGCAGACGCCAAGCTCCCGGTAGCTGAGCTGCCGCGACTGCATCTTGGTGCGGATGAGCTCCAAGGGGCTGATGACTGTCACAGCACCTACTGCAAGGGAGGGGACATTGGCACCAGCCCCGGCAGCCGTCCCGGAGGCCCAGAGCAGGTGCCAGGAGAGCCAGGCGCTGAATGTGGGCACCAACAGCTGAGAAACCAGCCACACTCTCCTGCGAGGAGATGGGTGGGCGGGGGGGCCCCCTGGAGAGGAGGGGTACTCACGCCTGGCGAGGGCCCCGGCCAACAAGGGAATGTGATGCCCCCGGCTTCCCGTCCGAGCGTGCAGGTAGTCTCGGAGCTGGTCGTAGGTGGTGAAATAAATGACGGTGGCTGGCACAGCCATGACCCTGCCGAGAAGGAGGGATGTGAGGGGCATGTGTGCCCTTCTGGGGGGCTGGCAGGAGGCTTGGGGCTCAGATGCCCATGTGCCCAGGCAGGCGTTTACACCCAGACCACCCCCGGCAGGGTCCATACTCACAGGGTGGGGGGCAAGCCGCTCCACAGAGACCTGATGCCCTCGTAGCGGCTGATCTTCACAAAGGCATCCTGGGGAGAGTGGAGCACCACGGAAAGGGGTTAGAGGAGGGAGACAGGCAAACACCCCCACCCCCTCCCCGGGACAGGGAGGCCCCTGCCCACCCTGCCTTGTGCCCGCAGCTCCTACCAGTGTGCCAGTGAAGTGAGTGGGGGTCTTGTACCAGGCGGTGCAGCTGTTGCCATTCTGGCAAACATATAGATGGTCCATGAGCCCATTGCAGTAGAGAAAACACTTCCCTGGAGCAGGGGGCAACAGCATCACTGTGAGGCAGGAGACCCCTCCCCTCTGCCCTGTGCCCAGCCCAGGTGATCCCCAAAACCATCACTTCTTCCAGGAGACAGCCAAAGCCTAATGCTTCAGTCTGGAGGAGACCAGCCCCAAAGGCGGCCAGGAGAAGGATAACTCTTCAGCAAGGGTCCAACCATGGCCAGCCCCACAGGGCAGGGGGCATCCAGCCCCACCGCAGGGCCGGGGGCACGGCAGGAGCCATTGTCAGTGGCAGGAGAGGTTTATGCCTCACCCTGCATCAGCTCTGCTGCCCTGGCACGTTGGGGATGCCACCGCAGGGAGCCAGCACAGCCCCTCCACCGTGCTCTTGGGCCAGGCACAGGGACGCTGGGCAGGGAGCAAGCGGGGCAGCAGAGACCCAAGGGGACTTTGACATAGCAACAGAACAGAGTGACAAGACAGGGCAAGGACAGCAGGGCTGCAGCCAGCCGGGCCTGTTGCACAACAGACCCCCAGCAGACCCGCGGGCAAGGACCCAGCGGGGGACATTGCATGGGCAGCCCCAAAGGGCTGCGGCTGGGGACAGTTGCGGCCCCCACACCAGAGAGGGATGTTCTCTCAGCCAGAGGACCCCAAGCTGCCACCAGTGGGGAAGCAAACCAGGGTCAAAGCGCTTGACCAAAGCAAAGCCACTGGCAGCAGGAGCTGCCCGGAGCCCCCGGGCGTACTCACATGTGGCCTGCTGAGTGCCCCAGGGCACAGACCGCACTGGCAACGCTGAAACACACAACAGGGACACACTGAGTGATGACACAGGGGATGTGCCACCTCCCCGAGCTGGGGCACAGCTCTGTGTGCCACAGCTCTGGGGCAGGCAGTGGGAGAGCTCCATGGGTGAGGGGGCCGGATGCCCCCACAGCCACTTCCCAAGCAGTCTGTATCGTCACTAAACCAGTCCCTTGGGACCAGCCCCAGCCCGCTGACCCCACAGGGAGGGGGGCAGATGGGGGGCAGAGCCCATGGGGTCTCTCCTGCTCCATGGAAGCCGTGCAGAGCAGTGTAGAGACAGGCACAAAGGCAGCAGGTAAGAGAGCGAGCAGCTGGAGCAGGCTGAGCCCTTCCACCCCGCTCCCCGCCGGGCAGGGGGCTGGTGGGCACAGCGCTGACCCCAACTGGCACCGGCACAGGGCGGCAGAGGGGGAAGGACAGAGCCAAGCATCAGCCCAGCTCCCCCAGCAGGGCCCCCCGAGCCCGACAGGACGAGGGGCCCATGGTAACCTGCCACCTCGTGATGGCCCCACGCTCAGAGGCTGAGAAATCCCCAACACCAGCTCTGCCAACCGAGACACCCACGTGGGCTGCTCGCTGGCTGACTGGGGCGGGGGGGGGGGCGGCGGCGGCTGGCTGGAGACCCCCGCCATGCCCTGAGCAGGGTTACCTTTGGCGAAGGGGGTCCTCTGGGCCTGCAGCCGGATCTTCACCACATCCAGTGGCGTCACTGAAACGACACCATCCCTTTAGCCACGTCGCGCCGTGCCAGCCCCTGGCACCCACCCACTCCCCATGTCCTCACCGAAGAGGGAGGTGAGGATGGCCCCTGTCCCCGAGGCCAGCATCTGCTGCAGCGGCGTGATGCCCCCGCAGGGGCTCGGCGATGTCTTCTCGGCCATGGCACTGTCAGCCTGCAACACACGGCAAGGGGGATGCTCGAGGCTGGGGGTGCTCCCGGGGGGGGGCCTGCCCAGGGATGAGCGATGGCTCCTCGGGAAGGCCCCCCCAGCATCCCCAGTCCACTGGTGCAAGGACAGACGTCCCACCTCTGGCTGTGCTATCGGCATGGCACAGGGCAGGCGCAGCCCCCCCACCCTGTAATCGTGCTCCCCTTGCGGGGGGACAGGGACTGCTCCTGGGTCCGGTGCAGCCCTGATAACACCCTCCCCGGCCTCACTACTGGCAGTGGGCCCAGCCTTGCTGGAGGGGTGGGGACGGTCCAGGCCAGCCTTCCGTGTCCTTAGGGAGGGAGGACCGTCCCCTCCCTGCAGTTGGAAAATTAAGGGACAGGAAGGAACAAAGTCCAAAGACCAGCCACGCTGCAACGGCCCTCCCAGCCCCAGCCGAGAAGGCAGCAGAGCCACGGAGGGACACCTGGGGGGGACACCCCCCCCTCACACAGGGGGTGCCAGCTTGCAACAAGCACCGCAAAAATGATTCTTGCATCCAAAACCTGCTGTATGCCTCCCCCGCCTGCTACTGCTGCCCCTCCCAAGGCTTGGCAAGGCTGTGGTGCCCGGGACCAGCATCCCTGCCCTCGGGAAGCGGCGCACATCGCACCCTTCCTGCGGGAGGGGGACGAGGACGCAGAGAAGCGAGCCCAAGCGCGCCCTGCATGCTCAGGACCAGCTGCTCCCCCTCGCCGCAGCCTGGGGACGGTCCTCATGCTGGGATGGAGCCGTGGCTGGCAGGCTTCCAGCTTTGGGAACTTTTTTTTTTTTTAAGCCAGGAAATGCAGCAAAAAAACCCCAACCACCTTTCATCATCTGACTCAGCAATTTGCAAGGTCAGAGCAGTCATCGGTCTCTCAGTTACAGGCTTTGGACTTGTTAGGTGCCCAAGGCTGCAAGCAGGGACGTGTCTATTCTGGAGCTGCACATGCCAGCCCCACTGGGAGAGCTGGGTGCTGCTGGTGGAGTGGGTGTGGGTCCCACGGGGTCCCACTGTGCCTGTCACGGGACAGCGGCCCTGGCATGCTCCCCGCGGACCACGCAGCTTTGGCAAAACTGTGCCACAGGCAGGGTGCTGGCCCCCAGCCCCAGCTCCGTCCCTCGGCTCCGTCCCTTCGTGTCAAATCCGATGCGAGCAGGGGGAAACCTCCCGCTCACAGCACTGCAACACCTGAACAGCTTAAAACTCACTGCTCGTACATGCCAGGGCACAGCGCTCTGCTGCCAGGGGAGCGGAGCACCCCCAGGGCACCGGGCGGGGCGTCCCGGCCGCAGGCCAGCTCCCTCAGCTGGGAGCTGCTGCCTTTTCCACCCGGGAAAAAATAAGCCCCCAAAGCCCTGACGCGGACCCCAGCGCTGGGCCTGGGTGCAGCGCTGCCACGGTCAGCGCGGAGAGGACAGCAGAGCCGCGGCCAGGTGACAGAGGCAAGGACCAGGGAGGGGCCCCCAGCGTATGGAGCCCCCCGCCAGGGCAGCGCGATGGGGGTCCTGCGGGCCGACCGCCGCAGCGCTTCCCGGCACCCGGGCTGCGCCAGCCGGGGGCTGCAAAGCTGCCCCCCCGCCCCCAGCCGTTCCTGGAAGTCCCCCAACAACACCAGCGGCCTCATCCTGCTGGGCGCAGCGTTGCCCCGGCCCGGGCAGGACCCGGGGTCGCCCGAGCAGGCGGGGACCGCTCCCAGCGCTGCTGGGGACAGCCCGGCGCGGCCCCCCCGCGGGCGGCCCGGGGGACAAACCGCCCCTTCCCCAGGCCGGGGGACGGGCGCACAGGCACCCCAGCTGCCCCGGGACCCCCCCGGACGGGGGCAGCCCCCCTGCAGCGTGCACCCCGCGGGCTGCAGCCCCACGTCAAGGTTTACAGCCCCCCCCCCGGCGCTGCACTCCCTCCCCCGAGGCTTCGCTCTCTCCCCCCCCCCCTCCCCGCGCCCTCCCAGCAAGGCCGGGAGCCCGGGTGGTCCCGCGGCCGCCGCCGCCCCCAGCACAGCCGCACGACCCCCGGTACCGGGGAGAAACTGAGGCAGTGGCCGCGCGTGCCAGGTCACGAGGGAAGGGGGAGGGGGGTCACCGAGGGGCCCCGCCCCACCTGCTCATTCCAGCCACGTGCGGCGTTTCCCTCCGCCGTCAGCGGGCGGGGGGCGGGCGGCGGTGCCTTTAAGGAGCCCCATGGGCGCCCCGCGCCCCACCGCCGCGCGCCGGCCCGCGCGCCACTTCCGCCCCGCGCCGGCCGCCCGCGCACGCGCCTTGCGCGCCCTTGCGCCCCCTGCCGGGCTGGGGGAGGAACCGCACGGGCACCCCGGGCTGGGGCGCGACTTGGCAGCTCACCCGCACCGCGCCGGCTGGGAGTTGCCAGGCACGCTCGCCGTGCTGGGGCGGTGGGGTTTGCACACTCGCTGTGCTGGGGCAGTAGGGTGTGCACAGTCGCTGTGTGCCGGGGGCTGTGGGCTTTGCACGCTCACCGTGCCGGAGCCTGGGTGCCAGGGCTGGCTGTGGAGGCTTTGGGCTGTGCCTGGGCAGGGGCAGTGGCCGCGCAGCCCTCGCCCCGCCAGCCGGTGAGCAGAGGCACCTTCTGCAGGGTGAGGGCGCGGCAAGGCCGGTGCCCCACTGCCAGGCTGGTGCCCTGCTGCTGGCCCTCGCCGGCCCCAGGGAGCTCTAGCAGCGCTCTGGGGTGCTGCTGCAGGGGGAGGGGCACCCAGCGCCTGCTCCCACCCCGGGGCTCTAGGGGCAGGCAGGGGGCACCGGCTGCAGCCTTTGGCCCTGGGGCAGGCCGAGGGGAGGGTGGCACTGGGGCCTTGCAGCCCCCCAGGAGATGGGCTGTGGGCTGGTGTGTGCTGTGCGGGGAGCGCTAGGGCCTAAGAAAGGGAAATGGGGTACGCCAAGAGCTTTTTCGGCTGTTTTGCTCTGTGTTAGCTAGCTGGAAGATCCCTTTTACTTGAGGGCTACAGGCTGTCTTTCGCATTTCTAGCTCCTCTACTGGAGAGTGGCTTTATTCATGAAGAAGGTTCTGGGGTCCCATCTCTGGTCTCAGAAGAAAGGCACAGTTGAAATGCACCGTTACTCTTAGAGGTGCAACCCTCAAAACAGGCGGCCATGCTGGCTCGTGGCTCTATCAACACGTACAAATACCGGAGCTGCCTCCGTTACTTCCACCTGGTCCTGGGAGAGCTGCCGCTCAACTTGGGGATGTGCCTGGTCTGGGAGGCTAAAATCCTCCCTCTGCTTACCGCAACTGCTCAGGGTGGCTCTTTGTACTGTATTGGGAGGGCCTGTGTGGAGTCACGAGCCCTTTTGTGCAAAGGAGTGAGCTCTCTGAGGTGGCCTTATTTCTGTTGGCATTTTAGGCTAGAGAAGATGCTTTAAGCGTGCTCATTCACGAGAGCAGCAGCGCAGTGCTGACGGGTGTCCTCACACGCGGCTGCTGAAGGTGCTGCCTGACGCTGCCCCATGAGCGGGTGACAGCAGGCAGCTCTCAAAGCCCCTCCAAAACCTGGAGGGACGCTCCCAGGGAGCACGGGCTGTGGCCTGGCCCCATACAGCCCCAGCAGGTGACAAGTGGTGGCTGGCCGTGGGTGCCTGGGGTTGAACTGGGACACCACCACAGCGGTGCTCCAGCTGGTGTACCTAACTGGTAACCTTCCTAGGAACTCTGTGTGCCTGTGGTAACTTCACTGCAAAACCCACCAGTGGTACTGCAGTGGTGGTGATGTAGTCCTCTGCCTTCCTTTCGAGTAGGACTGCAGTCTTGTCCTGACTTAAAATCACGGACTACAGCCTGCGCTGGTGCCTGCACCCCTCGGCTCCCCTGTGAGTGCCATCCTGTGGCAAGAACAGGGAAGACTTCAAGGTCAGGCAATCTGCAGATGGCCACCAGCACGCTCCGGGGTGAGCCGGAGCAGTTCAGGCCTTCAGTCTGCAGGCAGTGGCATTAGGTAAGCAGCCTGTTCCGCCCCAAAGCGACGTGCCCTGTCTCCGCAGAACTGGCAGAGCCGTGGTGGCTGCTCTCCTCCAGGAATAAAGTCCTTTCTGGCATCTCTGAAGTTTGTCAGCGAAGGGTGCAGCTAATGCCAGGAGCATTGATCAGGCTTCAGCCCTGCGAGCTGCTGCTGGCATCTGGGAAGAGGCTGTGAACACCCGGGGCTTGTGCTTGAGGGAGAGGAGCTGCTGGGGCTGTTGGCCTGGGTATGCAGACATAAAGGGATCCTGAATTCTCTGCAAGCACTTGATGCCCTTGTGTCATACCAGGTCCAAGCGAGTCTTGACTTTGTGTGATGTGAGGCCAGGAACCTAGTAATTCCCACAAGGTCGCATAAGTGAATGCATCCTCTAACTCCCTAATGAGTCAGCCCTGCCTCTTACAGATCCACAGTGTTTAAATGATTGGGAAAGCCTCTTCCAGCAGGTAATTTAGAAATGGAATTATAATTAATTAAAACCCCATATCCTTAGGGGTATTGGGTTGCGTATCTTCTATTTGTAAGTGCTGGGCTCCGCATGCCTTCCACACTGCTCAACTGAAGAGGAAAAGGAATAATTTCTCTCCAGCTGGGGTGGGGCAAGAGGGATGTGTACAAGATGGTGCACGTGCCTCAGTCTCGATTTGTCAGGTCTCTCCATTTGCCAAAGTGGTCAGAGGGAAAGTGGTGAATTTGTTTTGCCCGTGCCTGGTGCTGCTGCGAGGTGAGGACCTTGCCGGCTGGCTCTTTCTGCTGAGTCACAGCCTGCTCGCTGCGAAGTCCTAACACCGAGGGTGTTTCTGTCTCTGATTTACATCTTTATAGTCCTGCTGGCCTCGGCGGGGGTTATAGGGGTGTATCGTGGTCCAACTGCCTGTGGAAATGAAATGTAAGTTAACTGCAGTTGGAGAGAACGGTGTCCGAGTTGCAAATACGTGCATTTTGTTTCAACTTGTGAGGAACTGAGCCTGCTGAGCTGTAATCCCCTCTCAAACAGCAAAGTTACATGCAGAGTCAGAACTGCTGGGGAAGGTTTGTGTGAGCTGCCTTCTGGTCTGCTCAGCGCAGGCCTGGGTAATGCCCGCTGTCCTGCTGTTCCTGACAGCGTACGAGCATGGCTGGGAAAACCGCCTGCGTAACGCCCAGCTGCCCACTGCCATCTCCATGGAGCGGCTTCAAAGCATGGTGAGCTTACGAAACCCAGCTGGCTCCCTGGTCCGATGCCATGTCCACATTAGCATGCCCTGGGAAGCAAGTCTGGCTGCCTGGGGCTTCCTTATTTAGGAAGGGGTCATATTGTGATCTATCAGCATGCTATAGCATCTGGAATTGTTTCAGGAAGATCAATCCTGTCTCCTTGCTGGGAAAGATTTTGAAAGTGATTAGCCCATTTCCTTTTTTTATGTGAACTTTAAGGGCCAGGTTGCAAAAGGGGTCTAAGTAGTACTGTAATGGAATTAAGCTAGTGCAGAATTTGAGTATTTATTTCAGCTAGGATCATTATGGTTTTGCAAAAGCCATCCTTCATCTGAGTTAAGTGACCGAAATGAAGCAGCCTGTGGACAGACAAGGCCCTGGGGACATCAGACTTCAAAACCACTATAACCCAGAATTCATAACACAGTTGTAGTTTTGCAGGTCGGTTCCCACTGCAGGTGAGACCTCAGAAATTGCATCCTACCTTCTGTAGCACCTATGAGGGAAAACCTTGATACAGTAGTGAAACAGGTTACAAAACTCACCTGTGAGGAAAATGAGCCTTGTCTCATATGAAGAAACAGGTATGGAAGATACAGGCTTAATAATTTCTTCTGTAAAGGTTTCCTTTATAATTTGATGTTAAAAATAGTGTCTTTTTTTCCACCTAGCAGCAGTGTGAGCCAAAAGGAGTGGAGGGGAACAGCAAGCCTGGACCGAGTTAGAATGGTAGGATAAATTCAGATTCTTTCTCCTACAAACAAAACTACCCTATGAACATGAAGCAGCCAGAAGAGCTCTGTGCAGTAATTAAAGTCTGCATCAGCTGTCACCCTGCTGTGTGTACAGGTAAGAAATCTGCCTACAGAGTGTTTCTCCGCAGTTCTTCTTAGCCAGCGCACGATCTGTTGATGACTGTGAGCTCATTCCACTTGGGGCTTGAAGCACTCAGCTGCACTTCGGGACTCGGGCTGTTCCAGCAGTTCCCGTAACATCTCTGTATTGCTGCAGCAGCAGCATCCTGCATCCAACCAGTGCAAAAGAGCGTGCCTGCCGGTTCAGGCAGCAGGGGTGAAGGGCTGTTGTACCTGAGATGTAGTACAAAATGAGTGTGTTGCTGCGCAGTAGGGCTTTGCATCAAAAGGATGGAGGATCTGCAGCAAGCTAGAGGTGTGTGTTAAGACATAGGGAGCGAGGGCACCTGAACAAGGGAATCTTCTCCTAGTTGCTACCTCTCCAATGTGGACATTCAGCCTGTGTTTTTGGCCCTGCAGGGTGTTGGTGAGGAGGAGAAGCTCTATGTAGATTTGACTGTCTTTGCAGAAGTCTTGTTTACTAGGAATATCCATGTGCTTCTATTTCTCTGAACACAGATGGAATTCAACAGCAAGATACTAGATACTGAGCCTATTTGCTCATTGTGCCTTTTCTAGATAGGACTGCTTATGACACTCAACAGTTTTTCAAGTACTGCGCCACCAGGTTTCTGTGGCTGTGCTTTGGGCCAGGATGGTGCTCGCTTGTGTGACTGCAGTCCTGGAGAGCTGACTACGGGGAACCGTTGCTGTTTTTCTTGAGGCTGGCAGTACTGTGGTCCATCAGCTGACAGATTTAATTCTTGACTTGCCTTTGCCAACAGAACTTCTAAATGTCCAGAATGTGGTAAGAATGGCTGTGCCTGAACATCAGCTGGGACTGGCTAATGATGCTTCCCAGCCCATGGTTGCTTGGATCCAGAAGGGACTTGGTGCCTGGCGAGCTGAGAACTCTGGCAGGCAAAGCTGAGCTTTGAGATGATTTCAGAAAGCCAGGTATCATTGTGCTGAATACTTTGTGTTAAGAAATGAGGGCAGAGAGTCCTTTTAGTTTTGTCTTTAGATGATGAAATAGTCCTGTTTAAGGACGCTCAGCTCATTCGCAGTCAGTCTTGTGTTCCCGGTACATCAGTACTGCCTGTAGGAAGAGCTGCTGTTCCAGAATTGGACTCTAGCTGCTTGCACTTAAGTTCAAATTCATCTTGTTCTGTGGTGTCTCACATGGACAGATCCACTTGTAGCACTGTAGTATTTATTTTACAATTCCCAAAGCAATGGTATCTTCTTGAGAGAAGTTGTGTCTATCCTGGGAAAATTCTCCAGCTAATTTATCGTGGCTACTTTTTAGCCAGTTTAAAAATGGGCAGAAAAGAGCCATTTCCCTGGTTTTAGATTCCTCACCTGTTTCTACTGACCTGAAGAAAATCCCTATCTCATAGTGTTGTCTGTTCATAAATCCAGATTATATTTTTCCCCCACTCATATGACTGTACTTTGTACTTCCACGGTTATTGATACTGTAGTAAGAGAAGGGCTTTGTCTCTCCATAGACCTTTCCCAACCCAGTCTGCCTTTAAAAACCTCTGGTGCTGCAGGTTCTGTATCTGTTTCTTTTTCCGCTATTGATTTTCTTTTCACAATCTCTGTCAGAAACCTTTTCTTAAGACTGGACACTTGCCCTCGATTTGCACCTGCATGTTTCTCAGGAAAAAGCTGAAACTTGGGGCCTGACAGAAGATCCTTCCTGCAGTTTCTCCACTAAATCCAATTAGCAGGGCTTGTAAACCTGTAACACAAGGCAGTAATTCCACTGAGGGATCTCTGCTGTGTCCATAATGCTCCTGGGCATCTCATTGCTTTTCCAGATGAAGCAAGCAAGGTGGAAAGGGATCTTTTGCGAGTATTGCTTGTTTCTTCAGCCTCTCCCTCTACCTTCCAGCGCTTCAGGCTGGGTTGCCGGCCCTGTGTTGGGTGGTGAGGGCACCCTGGTGCCTCAGGGTGATAACACATCACCCGTTGATGTGCGGAATTAAACTCTATAACTCACGATAAGTTATAAAGCAAGTATGTTTATTGCGGCGCCGGGTGCAAGGGGGATCGCCTCTCCTAACTTGCACACTTGGTTGTACTCACAATACATATTTATACAGTGAAGTTGCTTAGTTCTGCCCAAAGTCTACACCTACTAACTAGTTATTGGTTAGTTGCTTTCCTGCTTCAATTTAAAGGTATAGTTCATTTTAAATGTACTGTGCATGCTCCCTGAGCAAGGGATCTACCCTCTTTGGGGGGGCCATTTGAGTAGGAGGTCGGGATCCATTATTTTATCCTAGTGTCTTTGAGTCTTATCACTTCAGTAGTTTTTCTTTTAGCAATTAGCACATCCCTGTCAGGCAGCTACTGATTTACATTCCTGTGGAGCTCACCTACATCTGTACTAACTGTTCCCTTCAAAGTGGTGAGCAGGCCAAGCTCCAGACCTTCTCTCGCAGACGGTGAGGCTCCTGCCTGCCTGTTGATGGTTCCTGTTATCTATGCAGCTCCTGCCTACAGAGTTTTAGGTTTTTTCACTGTATTTTCTCGCATCACCGTTGGCTCCTTGGCATAGGTGTCTACTCAGACGCTAAGGACAGCTGCCCACCACTGTCCCTCCATGGCATTCTGGGGCTTGTTGGTCGTGCAGACAGCAGCCCAGGGCTGCCTGCCCTGTGCACAAGGCCGCTGTCTCCGTAGTGCGGTGCTTGCCATGGACAAGGCTGCGCCAGGATGGCTGCACACTGTAGCTGCTGCCAGGGGCTGGCGAGGAAGGGACGGGCGCTGCCAGCAGCTCGCTGCCCTCAGCGCGTTCATCTCCCGGGACATGGCGGGCAGCGGCCCGCAGCAGCGCCGCGCCTCAGCCGGTGGCTCCGTCCCCCGCCGCAGGTGGCTGCGTGGGACGCGTGGCCAAGCGGCAGCCGGGGCGGCGTGTCCCCTCGCCGCGGGGCTGTGACAGGCCGGGGGGGGGCGGCGCGGGCCGCGGGACACCCGGGAGAGCCCCGCACCCCCCCCTCAGCGCCCCCTGCGAAATGCCGTCGGGCTGGGGCGGCCAGCGCGCGAGCGCCCCCTGCTGGGCGGGGCCACGCGCGCCCGCGTGCCGCAGACAAAAGACCGCGGCGGCCCCTCCCGCCCCGCCCCGCCCGCCGCGCATGCGCCGCCCGCCGCCGGGGGGGCCCTCCGGGATGGGGGGAGGGAGCAGTGCGGCGCATGCGCCCTGCCGCTGCGCGCCCCCCGCCGGCTCGGCGAAGGTTCCGGAGCTCGCGCGCGCCCCCCGGCCCGCCCCGCCCCCGCCCCGCCCGCGCCGCCGCTGTCACTCGCCGCCCGGCTCCGGTGCGGACTCCCCTGCAGCGGCAGGTAGGGCCCCGGCGGGAGGCGGGATGGGGTGCTACACGGCCGGGCCCCCTCTCCCCGGTCTCTCGGCGCTGCGTTTCGCTGTCCCCACGCTGAAAGCCTGAAACGGGTGGAGCAGAAAAAAAAAAGCGCCCCACCAAACCCCCTAAACCCAGCCATTTCAGCCCAAAAAATCGCTGCGGAGGGGCGCGTCACCCCCGGTTGCCGGTGTGCCCGGGGGCCGCCTCGGCAGCCCGCTCGCTGCAGCAGTGCGAGGGGCGTCCCCTGCGGCAGCGCTGCCGCCCGGCTGCAGGTGCGGGGAGGGAGGGTGGGGGATGGATTTTATTTTTTTTTTTCCCTTTCCCCTTTTCAACGTTTTTTTAACCCCGTTCCCTGCGGCAGGTGGGGCCGGGGGCTGTGCCGGCGGGGCTGCGGCAGGAGGGGTGGGCAGCGCCTTCCCACCCCGGCGCGGTGCCATCTTCTGCAGCCGCCCGCGGGGAGGGGGGAGGCGGGGGGCAGCTGTAATTAAAAACAGGTAAATTAATCAATAATAGAAAACCATGAGGAAAAAGGCGGTTCAAAAAACCGGAGCTGTCACGCCCAGCCCGAAATGTTGGGGTGGCAAGCGTTATTGAGGTCACGGTGCCCCGGAGTTGCCGTGCTTTGTGCATCCCCCAGGTGCCCCAGCCGAGAGGTTCCAATATTTAACGTTAACGGCGCGGCTGCCCCAGGTGGGTTCCCGTGCTGTCCGACCCCGCGTGTCTGCCAGCCGGGCTGGGGATGCTGGTGCCCAGCCCGGTGGGCTTGGGGCTGGGGTGGTGCTTCTTGGCGTAACTGGTGGTGTCAGCGCTCCTGGATGTGCCTCGCACCTCACAGGCATCCCTGCATCCTGCCGAAATGGTCCCCTTGTCCCTTTCATTAGCTTCTTTCTGTGCTGCTTGTTCTTCCTTGTCCTAAAATCACACCAGGCGGGGCGGAGGGCTGGCCCCCTTCCTGGGCTTTCCCTTTTTTCCTGTAGTTGCTGAGTATTTCTTTGTTTTAAGCCTAGCTAAACAGGTGCAAAATGGGAAGTTTTTCTGCCAGGTGTTTCCAGGCAGGCTGCGTGGCACACCTGCCCTCCTGGCTTGGAGCAATTAAACCCATCAGGAGTAGAAACCACTTACTTCAGGTAAGGGATGGAGATTTCTGCCTGCATCCCTGTCTACCATGTTAGCACAAGGGAGGATTTGGTTAGGGAGGATAATTTTCTTTTTCTTTTTTTTTTTTTTTTTTAACACCTAGAAATGCAGTCCTGTTGTTTGTTCACAGAGGGTAGCTGCCATCACGTTAAAGGGAGTTTCTCCTTCCATTTGCTGGTGGTACCACCACGCGAGGTGCAGCTCCATTTGCAGCAAGAGGCTGGTCTTGCTTAGAAACGGGCTTGCTGGAACAAGCAGCTGAGATGAGCTAAGCTGTCACTTCAGCAATTTGTATGCAGTATATTCCTGAGCTGTCCTGTGTTTATCTGCGTGGATCTGGGCAGATGTCTAATGTGTGTCTGAATGAGTGGAACAAAATTCACTACTGAGAATCATTAATTTGTTATGTCAAGCAATGGCTGCCCTCTTGCATCTGATGAAGGGTTTTTGCATTTGCTGCCAATACCTCACGTTTGGAGTGTTTAATGGTTTTCCTTGTGCAGTTCAATTTTTTTGCGTTTTTCTCTCAAGGTAGTCAATCAAAACAGATCTCAGTTGAGTGTTTACTGGCTGCTCTTGAGAGAAGGAAAATCAAAATCTCATTCTCTCTAGAAATGAGAAATAGGCTAACCCAGTTACACTTTGTTCCCTCTTGATATGCAAAATGATTGTTTTTTACCCCCAGATGTGCAACTTAAGGAGAAAAGCAAGGTGCCGGCTGACTTGCCTGTAGCGCATAGGGGTTATCCAGGTGGATAATTCACACCTGTAAAAGTGTTGCATTTTCTTGCTCTAGATAGAGTAATGGTGTTTGAAAGGAGGTGTATGGCTGTGGCATACATCCCCGTGCCATCCCCCAACGTTAGCAGAGGTACCTCATGCTGTTGAATGCCCTTGGAAATGAAGGCTTGCCTTCAGGGCTTTGGAATTAAGATGCAGGTGGGGTTTGTTTTTTGAGACCCAGCTCTTGTGTTCAGGGAAAGTGAGATGCCTGTCCCAGAGGTTGGTTGCTTGGGTCTCCATCCTCCGTAAGGCTTGATTGCAGTACGAGAGGATCTTAGGACAGCTGAGTCTTGAACACACAGAACTTAAAATGAAACACTTGGGCGAGGTCTGTTTGGTGTAAAAGGTTTTTAGGTCATTAGTGTGTGCATGGAGATGCCCAGTACTGTGGGTATGTCTTTATCTTGCATGGCAAGATGGCCAGAAGCTGACCCTTGAGAAACTTGAACTGAAGTAGCTCTGCCTGTTTTAATGAGTGAAAGTGTGTAGCATGGTTGTTGTCATTTGAAGCCTTTAAATGAAGGCTCTTGTTTCTCTCTAAAAGAGGACCCATTTGTTCAGCCCTGCTCTGGAACAGCTTGCTGCTGACCTGCAGCTTTCAGGTGAACTTGTTACAAAGGTCCCACCTGACATGAACATGAGACACATCAACATATTGTGGGTCTCTGCCAAGGCTGTTAGCTGCTCTGGAAGGGGCAGGTGGCATTCACTGATAAGATACGGACATTTACCCTTCATCAGTTGGGATTAGCTGAGATGAGGACAGAAGTGACAGGACCTCTGTGTGAACCTGTGGGGAGCTCCCGTGGAAGGGAAATGGGTCCAGTCCCTGCAGGTGACAAGTGCAGTAGTATGGGTTTTGTGTCCCTCCCTTATTACATGCCCTTTTCAAGTACTATGTTAAGTATTTACAAGTCAGGCTTCTAATTAGTCTTCCTCACCCTGCATCAGTTCCTCTGTATTGCCTTGCTGTCCTCTGCTTCTAGCCTCTTTCCAACCGAGGCATTTAGTTCAAACTGTCCCATTGCCTCTATGCTTGATAAACTGCAGTTTCAGCTGGACCAAGTAAACATATTTATCTGTCCTGAACAAGGAGTGCTGCAGCTTTCTCTTTTCCTTCCTGAAAGCCATGGGGAAGTCTGCTCCCCTGGCCAGGAGAGCAGTCCTCGCAGGATAAAAGTGAGGGAAATGTGGCACTGCAAACTGCTCTTTCCATGTTGAGGCTGAGCCCAATATATCTAGTCAGGGATACTTGCAGCATGCCAGTAAGGTAGGTGTCTTATTCTTCTGCCTTTCATGTTCCTCTGCTTCATTTTGGAAAAATTCTGTTCTTCATTGCATGCTTGTGGATCTGTGTTGCATCATTGTCTTTTTTTTTTTTTTTTTTTTTTTCCAGGGTTTTGCCAGTCATGGGATTTGGAAGTGGTTGTATTTGCTGGGGCTTAGCTGAGCGGTTCTTAATGTGTAGTAGCAGGGAGTAATGCAAATTGCTCCTTGATGATGTTTATATCCTCATTTGGAAGTTGGGCTTTGCAGCATCATGTGGCTGTTAGAAACGGCTGGGGAGAGCCACGTTGAAAATGCTTTTGAGATGGTGTCTCTGCTGTTCCTTCTGAAAGCCAGTGTTCATCAGCATAGGAGAACAAATTGTCCAGACACAAATTGTCCAGCAGCACAACTGTAACCACTTTGCCTGTTGGAGTGTCAGTGTGCGCCTGTATGGACGGTTGGCATAGCTGTTCGAGATGTGGGTGCTGGGGTGTGTCCACATCCAGACTTTCAGACAAATCCCTTTTGGTTTGCAAAGTGTTGAAAATTGGATTATGAAGCAGTGTCTGAGGGGAAATGCTGAGGGTGGCTGTTCCATTTTTTCCCAATAGGAATGTTATTCAAAAGCTGGAGAAAGCTGTAGATTTGAGTTTGTCTTGAGCAGAATAAGCTTATCTTCCCAGCCCAGTGCGCTGATGAGGCTTGGTTGTTGTCTCTGCATCTTTTGAAGGAGTGTTGCTAATTTAGCTGTAGCAATGCTCTGATGCTTGATGAATCAAGAAAGAATCAGGGTGCTGGCTTCAACCCAGCTCCCAGTATTTTCCAGTTTGCTTAGCCTGCTGGTGGTTGAGGTCAGTTGGCTAGTAGGTTGGCTTATTGCTTCCTAGGCTGTGTGCTGGCTGTATGTAGGTGTGGACAGAGAGTCAGAAGCCTGTAGTGAAGTGCCCTGGACTTGTGACAGACTTTTGTGTCCTTCATCCGGGTGATGCTGAGAGGGTGTGCGGTGTGTTGGGGCTGTCACTGGTGGAGCTGCTGGAATGTGGTGCAGGTTTAGGAGGGCTGTGGCTCTGCACGCAGGTGAAGCCACCAGCCCATGAACAACAGGGTTGTGCGTTGTGCTTTCTGGGTATATGGCTTGCTGCAAGGTCTACAAAGCACTGTGAACCCTTTCTTGCAGAAGCAAAACGGACCTCTTAAGCTCTATTAGAACAGCTGAGGCTGTTAAACAAAATGAGAGATGTTTCCCTTGTGTGCCTGCCCATAGCCAGGTGGAGGGGGAACCCCAGACTCAGCATCTTGGCTATTCCCAGCCTCTGCTTAGAAGATGCACCAGCTGATGGCTTGGGAGGACAGCAGCTTTCAGAGGACCTCTATTGCTGCAGTTGCATCGGAGCTGGCTGGCTTTCTAGGTTTTTCTACCCATCCAGTGTAATCTCTTTCTGCCTCAGGAGCTTTGCTTGCTTAACTGGTGTTCAGACTCCAGAGGTGGGCTGGCATGGTGTCTGGGGCTCACCCCAAGGGCATGTCCTTGCACTTGGGGGTGCTCATCAATGAAGAAGGCATTGCTGTAATGCATGGGTTGCATAGGCTGGGCTTTGCCTACCTACGGAGAGAGAAAAGAAAGGAAATTGCAGAAGTAACTTGAACTGGATTGCTAATCCTTGCAGAGCAGTGCAGAGATGTTCCCACTCATCACAGACCAGTCCTGGGAAGAGAATGAGGGTAAGTGGTCCTGGGCAGAGGTCAGTGGGCTGTTCGGTGGCAGGCAGTCCTGACAAAACCTTGCAGAGCATCAAGCTGGCTCAGTCCCACCAGAGGTGCAGCCCTCAGTTTGGGTCACTGCTCCTGCCTGGAGGTGCATAAGCAGTGGCGTGTCTGCTCTGTGCAGCGCTCCCACCTGCCTTTTTAAGATGAACAGCCCTCAGTCCCAAGCTGTCTTTGCAGGTCACCCCAGGTTGTGGTGGTTATAGCAGAAAACTAAAGTGGACCTTTAGGTAATCCCTTGTGTGGTTAAGGTGGGCACAGCTCTGCTGTGAGGGACTGAAGGCATCTCTGAATCTCTTGCAGCAGGATGGATCTCCTCCATCCACGAGTTGTAGCTGTGTTTGGCACTGAAATCTGCTGGTTGTAGGCTGCTTTTTTTTTTTTTTTTTTAAAGTGCCTGTGGAAAGCATATGCAGTTTACACTGGAGTCTGGAGGAGCTGTATCTGTGCCTTTAGACTTGAGTGGATTTTCTTTGCAAGTCTAATAAGCCCTTCATGCTCCTCAAATCAATCCACTGATTTTTCCCTTCCAAGCAGTCCGATCAGTAAAGACAGTCATTACATGTGGCGTGGCTTGTGTTTTCAGTGTCTTTTCTTTAAATATCCAAGAAAAGGGAGCACCAGGGGATACCTTCTGTTAAGCTAAAAGGATTATCGCTGCAGTTGCGCTAATTATTTCCATCTTTGCAGCCTCCCTGCTGTACCTGCCCTGACCTCTCTTCCTAGAACAGATCTGGTAGCCCTGTCTGTCCATCTTTGCCTCTGTGCCCTCCCTCAGTGCTGTCCTTGAATTACTTCGGAGCAGTTGGTGGGACTGCGCCGTCAGTGCCCTGGGAAGGCAGGTCCATTTGTCCCTCATTTGTCCGATTCAGCTGGCCAGTGTGTGTGTTACTCTTCGGTGAGCTGTGGCTCAGCTGTCTTTGATGCTGCTGTAAGGCACATGGGAAGGATGAAGGCTGATGGGGGTCATTGTGGGACAAAGTGCAGTCTTAAGGGACAGATTATACAAGCCCGTGGGAAGGAGGACTGTATTAAACTGCCATTCGTGGGGAAACCTAGCACTTACAAGAGGTGATGAAACCACTTGTGTTCATGGGTTTTAATAGCATGGGTGGCTTTGAATGCTGTGTGCTACAGAGTTGCAGGGCTTTCTGCCACTTGTCAGCATTTCACTTTATGGCTGCCCATCAGCTCCTGTCCCAGGCTGTCTGCCTGGAAGTGCCTGATGTAATTTCAGATGGATTTCATGAGTGTGTCAAGTCACTTGCTGCAGAATGAAATTCCTTGGGGTGTTTGTAAATGGCTCAAAAAAATCTAAAGAAGCCTCTCCCATGATCCTTGGACACATCCAGCTCAGTGATGTGCATGTTTGTGCTGGCCTGGAGATCCATTTCTGAGATAAATCAGTCTTCCATACGTTGGAAAGAAGCATTTGCTGGGATGCCCTTTTAAAGTTGAAACTGGAGAAGCAGGAGGGTGTGTGTTGAGAGTGGTGAAATACTTCTCTAAGAAACATTTCGTCTTTAATTTGATCAAAGCTCGACTTAGATCCTGGATGCACTGGGTTGGTCTTACTGTGACGGTGTGTGTGTGTCTCGCTCACATGCAGCTCTGCTCCTTCTTTCTCTCAAGTGTTGTTTCATGTGAGATTCCTGGTACAGGGAACACATTTGGCCAGATGTGTACATTCTCGGTTGAGCTGAGGGCAGAGCAGGCCTGTCACAGTCAAGATGAGAGGCAAGATGGTGGGCAAGTAATTTTTGTCTTGGCTGGCTGCTGTGGTCTCATGTATCCAGGTAGTGGGGTGAGTCTTTGGCAGAGGGTGAAGGATGGTGAGTGCAGGCATCACATGAGCTTTCATCGGGCTGAGATGCAGCAAAATGCAAGTGGAAGGACAAGAAGGGGGCTGAAGAGATGGAGTAAAGCTATAGCTGAAGGTTTTGTGCATACTGTATTCTCCCTGGGTCCCTGTCCTGGGAAGGGGCTGTTGGATCAATGACTGGAAGTATGGTGGTGGGAGGGTTTTGGGAGTAGGCTGAAAACTTGCTTGTGCTGGGCTTATAGGTGACAAAATGTCCCTGACCTGGTTTGCAGGGCTCAAGGTGTGTTCATTGTGTGGTTAGTTTGAGGACACAGCGATGACAGAAAGGGTTTGCCGGAAGAGACTGTCCCAAGAGAAGGGATAATCTAGTGGGATGAGCTTCCTGGAGGCTGGTTTGTAGCTCTAACCTTTTGTGAATTCTCAGGGTTATGTGTCAGTGCAGGCTGGCAAGGGGAGCCTCTGTATAAAAATACAATTTTTATCTGAAAGTGTACTTCACTTTGGTATGGTCAGAAGTAAATGAAACCTAAGGTTTTGTAAATGTGGCTTGTGTTCCTTTCCTAATGCTGACCCTCCTTTTACAAAGTGCTGACCAGCTCCATGCAGGTGCTGAGTATTTTATTACCCTCCCACTGCAGATCCTGGATGTGATGGGGTAGGAGTTGCAGGACTGAATTACCTTTGTGGTTTAAGGTGCGACCTGTGACGAAGCTGGCTCGTATGGTTGTGTTACAGAAGTGGAGTTTCATGTGCTCTCTGCTGGTAGCTGTAGCTTGTGGTGTCAGACATCAGATGTTTGTGAGCCCAAAGCTGGGTTTTAATCTGAAGTCAGAATTGCCTTTTGTGGTTCATTTTCAGATGCTGCTTAGTCTGAATTCAAGGGCAGACTTTAGGCAAATTCTGCCCTTTGAAGTTACTACTTTATTTGTAGTTTTACCTACTGCCTCATCAGCATGATAAATGATGCTGCCCTGGAGCTAGCTGGAGGGGTTTGCAGAAGTAGCTTTTAACAATGGGCATCTCCAAATTGGACAGAAAACTACATGCTTTTCCCTTTTCTTCTGCTGTAATAATGGAGAGCCTGGCAGGCATATATAAGCAGAAGTAATAAACGTTGCCGTTGGGTACAAAAAGGAAAACAGGTTAAAAACCCAGCTAAAGATCTACTGCTTGAGCTGTGGTGTTGCTTGTAGACACTGCCCATCAGTAAGCAAGAGAACAGAATCAGAAAGTCTGGGACTAAGATGAGGGTATTGGACCTATCCTGTGACAAAGGGAGTGACGCTGGGGCTTGCAAAGAGGAGACTTGCGGGGGTTGTGGTGGTGGATGGGTGATCTGAAAAAGGGCAACTGTGAGCTGGAGAGAGGATCTACCACGATGGCAGCTAGGTTTTGTTCTCATCCTGAGCAGTGTGTGCATCTTGGGTACCTGCCAAATCCAAGCACCATGTGCACATGCGGGCATGCTGTCCTGTCTCCCTTCCTTTCTCATCAATCTTTCCTGTGCTTGTCCTCTTTCCCTTCCATTTTGAATCTTGCCTGGAGAACCAGATTCATGTTCTTCTGCAGTGCTCTTGGGAGCCTCTTCGCTGGGGCAGCTGATGCTTGCGGGGCCCTTCCCTTGGGCAAGTGCTCAGCAGCTGGACTTGCTGAGAGCATGAGCAGGGCCCAGCTCCCTGCAGAATGTACTGGTCTTCCAGCATTGGGAACCCTTATTTTATGGTTTTGTAGAATACTTGGCATGAGTTTTGCCTTTCCCCGATTTTAGTGGTAGCTGAATTACCTTGCTAGCTCCTTCCTTCCCCCAGGTTCCTCAAGGTGAGAGGCAAAGAGAGTCATGGATGCTGTTTAATGTGAAGGCACTTATTAATGCTTAAACTCAAATATGTCACTGCTTTTATTTTGTCTAATAATAGGGTTTATTGTCACAGCTGTCTTGAGGTCCATGCTCAGCTGCAAAGCGTGTTTCATCAGTTATTGTTGCTCGTATACTTCCCTTATGGAGGGGTTTTTAAATCCATGAGTGGGTTTGTGGGTTTTCTCTATCAGCATCCGAGAGCTTCTTGGTGCTTAAATTATTCTTGAATGGAAGAATACTGTACTGTAGTTGCAGCAATGTTTGTGTGCAGGTGAAAAGCACCTTACCAATGCTCGTGGCAAAATAGCTTGAAATGGCCTGGTTGGATTGCTAGAAAGTTCTCGTTAGCAAGAGGAAGCTGGGCATACCTAGGTGATGCTGGAGGGAGATCAGCGTGCATAAAGTGAGTTTTGGAACTGAGTAAGGATCACTAGGCACTGAAGTCCGGTAGTCTGCAGAGAGAGTGCCCTAAACACATACCGTCTATGAAAACGGGCCTTTCTGTAAGGTGGGTAAAGCTGCTGCCTCGTCTCGGTGTGAGAAGAGGAGCCAGCATCTCCCGCCCGCAGCGCGCTGCTCTCTGCCTCCCTTGGGAAGGAGTACAAAGCGCTGTGGCTCTAGGTGTGGTCAGAGCCTCTTCGGATCGTCTGCTGCTACTCGTGCACTGCAATAAAAAGAAGCACTACCGAAATAGTGGCAACCCTGTTTATTCCAGCCTTTGTATTAATGATTTCGCTAGAGCCTGTGACCTTACCAAACATGAATAGATCCCTGGTAACCCGAGACCAGGAGTAATATTATTTTAAGCAGGAAGTAAAGCTCTGAAGCAGACTTGTCCTTTTATACATATCATACGTGTGACAGCAGAGCTGCATTTAGAGCTGAAAGGGGATAAAATCCCTGAGGAGACTGATTGCACCTCATTTATTTTTAACGAATGTACTAGGGGATATTGAGCCTGAGTTCCTAGACTTGGGGCAGTCTTAAATTCAGACAATTTCCACTCTTCACCCCTGTGGAAAGGAAGATGGGCATCAACTGGGCTTCCAGCTAATTCCTGGGGATGATGAAAATGCACATGGATTCTGATTTTATTTTTTTTTAACTTGCTCCTCCTTTAGCCTTTGGGTTGGGAGGGGAAATAATGGTTTTACAACTCTTTGGCTGAATTTATGGTCTGAGTTCCCATGTGGATTGTGACTATTCATGCTGCCTGCATCTGCTTTTGTTGCAAAACTGCTCATCTGCTCAATAAAACTAGAATCAAGGCAAGACAGATTGCTACCTGATTGTCATCCCCAGTGGCCCAAACTGGGCAAAGACCAGCTGGACAGACATCAGAGTACTCAGTAGGGATGTGTTTTGTGTATGAAGGTTTTTATTTGCTGTTCATCCTTACTTGAAAAGCCTTGTTTGTCTTGTGCCTCGGCATGGTTCAAACTGTGCTCCCTTGTTATGAAAGGTACAAATGCAGCTTCTGTTGGGTTTTTGTTTTTAGAAGGAAGAGCTCTGGCTCCCGAACTCTAACTTGTGCAGGGTATCAGGAGACACTACTGTCTTCTGCCACACCTCTTGCTTGCTGTTCATGCCGTGGTGTATGAAACTTGGAGCTAGGACAGGCCCCTGGCGGAACCGTGGCAAGCCGTGAGCAGCCTGATCGGCCGCTCCCTGTGACTGGGGCAGCAACTTCCCAGCGCTCAGCAAGGTGTGAACCTGCTGGGGTGCCCACCCCTTTTCCCCATTACTCACTGATGTGGTTGGCCTGTCCCAGTCCCTGCTGTCTCTGTGAAGAGTTGAATGATGCACTCATCCCTTGGCTGTGCTTTCCCAATGATGGCTTTTTTCCTTGACCTCCTCCAGATTAGTTTTTTTTTTTTTTCTGCATTTATCATCTTCTTACCCCTTCTGATACAGTTTTAATTAAAAATGCTAATTTTAGTTTTTAATAAATACTGTTGTGAACATTTTGAGGGAACTGTTTTCTTCTGCTGTTATGCAATAACATGACAAGGGAGATGTAGGTGTAGCAGAAATGCTGGATGAATGTCCTATTGTTTGTGTCTTTTGTGTGTCTTTTGGCCTTAAAAAAAAAAAAAAAAAGACATTTAGGAAACACACGCTGGCTTTTGACCTCATCTGAAGTGTCTCTTATTCATGTGAAGCAAAAATAATGCAGAAAAGCTAGACAAAAGCTAAATCACCTTTTCCAAGTCCTGTCATGTTGCATAGTGACTGCTGGACTGAGGACAAGTCCTCCTAAAGTCCCAAAAGCTTGTGAGGTCTGTCATGTTTGTTTTTTTCTAGGCTAAGAAACCAGTGTGTAAGGAATGCATGACTCTTTTCTTCCCCTGTATTTATAGAGAGCCTGTCCCGGTAAGGTATCCTGCTGCATGCCAGTGCTCTCAGCCATCTTCGGGATGCTGGAACTGGACACTATGGGGCCAAAGGGTATTTGGTGCCCAGTTTGGGTATCAAGCAGTAATGGCTTGGTGAAATAAGCACTGTGGCTGAACTGTGTGGGTGATGGTTTGTCACAGGAGTGCGTAGAGGCCTGTGTTTCCCATTGCAGTGGTAAGCTGTGGCTTTTCAGGCAAGCTGGTAACGCCTGTTCCTGCATGTCTGTGTCTGCCATGCTTACCCTGGGCTTCTGACCATTGCTGAGGGCAGCGAGTGTCACTGCTTAACCCAACTGACTGGACACCCTGTCCGCTTCCTCCCTGTTCCTTGTAGTGGTAGTGTCTCTCTGCTGTAGGACACTGGAGACCACTTCTGCATCTGCAATCTTTGCAGTCAGGAGCCCTGCAGGACTTGGATCCTGTAGAAGTGAGATAGTGCTCCCTGGGAAAACCCACCTGACTTGGCTTCTTCCCTGGGACAGGCTTTCTGTCACTGCAAGAGCGATGCCAGCCATGGTGGTGCGGCAGTAGCTGGAGCAGATGGTGCTGTTGTCATAATTTTAATTTCTATCCATGTGTTGAAACAGCACAAAATAACTTAAGAAATGAAGGCCCGATTTGAGAAGATACCTTGAATGTTTTCCTTGCCCTGAGAAAATCTCCTGCAACATTAGGGTCCACAGCACTTTCCCAGTTCTGTCGCATCCACTCTGGCTAGGATCACTTGGATTCGTAGGCTAGAGCTCTGGCATGAAGTTCTTTTATGTTTTATGTCTTCATTACTGTATCGGCATTGAATATTCACGGAACTTCTGTCACAGTGCAGCGAATGTTGTCAGCACTGTGAAATCAAAGAAAGAGGAGCAGCTGAGATCAAAGTAAGCAATAAACACATACCTTGTGTCTTGACAGTGCCTTTTTCAAGCCAGAGGCAATTCCTGGAGGGGCTCAAGGTGCAGCTGGATGGCAGCTGGTGCTGGCCTCCCACGCTTCCCCCTCTGCTACCTTGGTGCTCCAAAGCTGGGGTGAGATGACCCATAGCACTACTGTCACATACAGTTTCTGCCTGTGAGGGGTTCAGTTTCTGCTGGTTTAGTGCCTTGAACCACATTCCAGTGGGGTTCTGGAGCAGTGCTGGTGGTGTAAGGAATAAGGACCAAGCAGTGTGATCTGGGCCTGGCTTGTCAAACTGCAGCCTTGTTCTACCAGTTCTGAGGCAGGAGCCTTGCTCTTCCGACCTTTCCACAATGAAAACGTCGCTGCTCTGAGGCCGGGGTACCACCTGCTTATTTTTTTGGGCCCTTCCTGTGGAACTGCACCACATGTACACATTACTGGTTTGGTTAAGGTGGAAAGTGATACCAAGTACCTAAATCTTCAAGTCCATTTACAGGTGTAAGCGAAGTTTTCTTCCCATAAAATTCTCTTAATTTTTGAGGCTTCTGGTTGCATGTTGATCTCTTTCCAGTGTCTGCATCATTTGAGCCTAGCACCAAACAGAGCAGCGTCGTCTGCCTTTGCATATGGGAGCAGTAGCTAGTGTGCAGCCTGCTCACTGCTTGCACCGTGGCCAGCTGGCTACAGCAGCTCCTGGGAAGTGCAGGATGTGCAGCCTTCCAGCACAGGAAGGCTTAACCCTGCTTGCCTGTCCCTGGGGGCCCTAGCCCTGTGCACCGCAGCAAAGGTGGCTGTTTTCTCCTGCAGCAAAGAAAGAGAAGATTCATGGGCCTGGCAGCAAGGCGGCCGAGTACTGCAGAGGGTTTTTCTCCTTGCAATGGACTCTGCAGTTTTTGCACTTAAATGCAGAACATTTAACTTCTTCAATGCAGAGTGTGCTGATGGTGTGTGAACTCTGCAGATGGCTCAGGGCTTGTCTTAGATCCCATGTTCACACCAGGTTTCAGACATCTCTCTAGCCCGTGGCTCTGGTGCACCAAATGGATGCTGTTGTATGTGTGCCACTACAAAAGCCTGCGGAGAAAGGAAATTAGCAGAGCTTTGGTTCTCTCGCTGGCAGACGTCTCTGCTGGGTCCTACAGCCCACGGCTGTGCTACGAAGCTGTAGGTTATAAAATGGAGACGGTGCTGGAGAGCTTGTGTGAGGATGAACGGCAGAGCTGCTTTCAAGGAGTCACTGTTCACTAACGTGCTAGAAACACCTTTATCTGGTGCTTTGGTCGATTGCGTCGCACACTTGCTAGGTGGGGTGAGCTCAGCTCCACGCTGGCTCATCACCCAGCATGGCTTTTTTGACCCTCCTGCTTGTTTGAGGGTGTTTGGTGTCTGTCTGGCTAATAAAGAGCGAGATTTGGGGTATTTCTCAGCTTTTCAATTGACTGAATTGCATTTCAGGAGCTCTGTCTGGGAACCCAAGAAGGGTGTGACAGTGCTCAGTGTCCTACCAAATTGGCTGTGTTCAGGGAAATGGGGGTGATCTCGTCTGCATCTGTCGTCCTTCCCCTGCCCTGGCATGTGTTGTGGTACCCACTGGAGCATGAAATAAGTCCCGTCAGTTTGTTTCTGACCTCGTAATAATGAAGAAAATTGTGATAACCATGAGAAACTGCTGGCCACACTACTAGTCCTGCTTGTGGTAGATTGCAAGCATCCACAGACCAGATGAGCCCTGCCAGGCTCCCTTTACCACTGACTGCTGTGTGAGAGGGACCTTCCTCAACTGCTTATCACGGGAACATCCTTTATAATTGTTCCACGTGAGCAACAGTGTGCAGCAGCTGTCAGTTAGTGGGGATGGATATCTTTTTCTTTCTTCAGGCAGTGCAGTCTCTCAGGAAAGCAATTTCTTCTTCCTTATGGGGTAATTTGCCAGCCAGGGTAAAGGAGACTTTTGATGGGGCCCAGCACAGTTGTGCTGTTGACTATCCCAGGGACATTTCCACGAACTTTTCTTTCCTCTTTTCTCTCTCCCCATCCAGGCACACATAAATGTTACTTTTCTGCTGTGGCTGGAAAGTAGCATGCTAAGAACACATTGACTTGTGTTTTCTTCCCTGATGGATTCTTTTTGGTAGCACTGGGTGGTCTGGGCGAGCAACTCCTCCCAGCAGCTGGAGAGAATGTCTAAGGATTTTGCCATGCATAGCAGTTCAGCCACATCTCAGCATGCAGCACAGCCTTTGAAAGGCAGTGCAAGGGAAATATTAGGCTTCCATTTTCTGTTAAGTAAATAATGATTGGTACAAGCCTGAATGCTGGTGAGCCCGCCTTAAAACCTGCAGCAGCAGGGAAGATGCTCTGATTTCCAGCAGGCTGGGCTGAGCCTGGGATGGGAAGAGTCAAAGAGAATTAGCTGGTAAATAAGATCTGCCTTCTCTTTGATCCGCTCTACATGTTCAACTGCTTAAAGGCTTCCCAACAAGCAGGATTTTGAAGGAGGAAGAATTTATCCACCCATAGACCATCCTATGGTTCTGTGACATGCAAGACTGCAAGATACTGCAGTAGGGGGTTGGGAAGAAATCCGAAGGTAGCCTAGTAAATCCCTGCCAAAGAGGCTTCTCTTCCTTCTATTCACAAAGAGCTTGCTGAACAGACAGGGCAAGCTTTAAAACTAGTTGCTTCCTTTTTCTCTTCTACATGGTAAGCCACTCTGATCAGAGTTTTAATCTAGCTAAAGTTAGTGGACTTAGAGACAGCTTGATCTTTGCATCATAGTATGGAATAAGAACGGCGATCCCGAGTGCTGACACCTCCCTGGGCAGCCATCGTCCTTAAACGCCCTCCTGTAAGCTCACAGAGGAAGCTGGGGCAGGAGCCGGGGCTGCTGTAATGGTTGGTTTTGACTTGGTCAGATAAGACAGGCAAAAAGCAAAAGGTAAGAAAGGGTAAAAGATCAAGGAAGGAAGGTAGTAATAGTGGCAGTGCTCAGGTTTCAGGTGAGACAAAGATGGAGCCCTGCTGCCCTTATGTCCCTGTCCTGTCCCTGAGGAGCTTCCTCTGGTTTCTCTACTCGGGTGCTGCTCCAGAGAGCCCTTCCTGAATGAGAGCAGCACAGCTGGGAGCATGCAGGTTGTGGCATCTGTTGGAGCCTGGCTTCCGCTCTGGTTTGCCCCCAGCCTGCTCCATGACAAGCCTTTTCACCTCTGTTCCCCTTCCAGGGAACGTGGGAATAAGGATGTCTTTGGTAAACCACCTGGTGCTTCTGTCAGTAACAGTTGATGCAAGATTCAGAGTTAGTATTTCTACATTGCAAAACACTCGTGTATATTCCCAGCACATTCCTGTTCTTGGGAGAGGCCACGTTTGTGGTGCACTTCTATTTGGGCAGAGAAAAGACATGCAGGTAGAACCATTTCCTATCTCCTGGGTCCAGCTACTCTTGCAGTTTAGGCCGTGGGCTGGAGTTGTGTGCCTGGATAATCTGGTCTCCTAATTGCCACCCTGCTTGGAGGCAGCTGCTGAGCTGGGCCTAAGCTGATTTGGGATGGCAAATTCTGTTAGTTTAATTCTCAGCAACACTGAGGAACTTGTCGGTTCGTGAGTATCCCTTGGCTTTTCTGTAGCCACGAGCGTGCCCTGGAGACCTTTGCCAGCTGGTGACCCTCATCAGTTAGCTTGCAGAGCCCTTGGCTGTGGAGAGGTTAGGTTTGTAAGGGCTGTTTACTGATGATTCCCTGAGCTATTGTGTCTTTGAATCCAGCTTGTCTATTCCTTTTTGGTGCTGTTTGTACGGAGTCGTGGCATCTCAGTACTTGGGGTTTCCTTGCCCTGTTCCCACCCTCACCTTTCCCCATCTCCTTTCCAGATGTGGCAATATGTCATTAGCTGGTGCGGGGGTTGTTTATTGCCTGGTCTCCGTAACCTTCAGGTCCCAAATGTGTGTGTGCATGAAGCCAGTGTGACCACTCTTGCTGTGATGAGGCTCCTGTGCCTCAAAGCTGTTCTGCTGCGAACCCAAACCCATCTCACGTCTGCATGGAAGGTGGCCAGTCCCCAGAGAGAGGTGTCAAAAGTTCCAGGCTCCCAAGGAGTCACTTAAACTTTAACATGGAAAAAACATGAAACAAAAAAAATAAATGAAGAAAGGTGCATTTTTGAGACTATTTCTTTTGCAACTCCCTCTTATTGTTCTGAGAGGCATTTGTCAGTCTTTGAACCTGAAGAAGTTTTTCTAGCCTTGTGACTAGATAACTTGAAACTTCAAGTAATTTCTCAGCTCACTGCATATTAGGCAGTGCCTGCGATTAATGAGATTGCTGTCCATATTCCTTCCTCTGTCAGTTTCTTGGAAAAACAATACTTGGAGGTGTACACAAAGGAGATGAAAAGAAAGTTGCTTATGAATTATGAAGATCCTTTCAGGGTGATGTTATTTCATGGAGCTGTCACTCCATTTTAATTAAGTAGTTCGTATGGAATGATGCTTTTTTTAAAACCCTTTAGGTGTTTGATCACCTATCAGAGGTAACAGATAGCTCATGTTGAATTTTCGTTTTCAAGTAACAGGAGTGGATGCTTACTGCCCTTACTGATTAAATAACGGAGGAGGAAGACACTGCTGCGGCTGAGTACAAGATACAATAGCCAAGAGGCTTTACTCTGCCCATGTCTGGAAATCAGCTGGGTGACTGCTTGGACACTGTGTGCTGGTGTAAAGATGGAGCTGCTCGGTTGGGCCCAGTGATGAGTACCAAAGTGTGCAAATCCAACCAGTATCTCTCAAAGCGTTGCACTCGCCTTCTGCTGAAATTTCTCTTTCCTCTGTTTTCTTGCAATGTGTGGCTAGTAACCCCCTGCACCCAGCCGCAAACAGATCTGCCAACGCCTAGTTTATTTTGGGATTTGTGCGTATGTAAATCGAGCTATTAGTTCCCAAACTCGTGATCCCTGGAGCTGTGCTGTTTGAATTGCTGCAGATCGAGACTACTTCCTCTGTGATGGGGAATAATGCTGTGGCCGTTCAGAAACAGCGGCTGTCAGAGTGTGCCCTGCCGATCCTTGGGCTGTGGTTGTAGCCCTGTGTGTTACTGGGCTTACGGGTGAGTGGGGTGCAGCTGCTGACCCAGTTTCCTCGGTCGGGCATCGTGGGAGCACTCATCTCCTTGGCACCAGAAGGGTTGCAGGGATGCATTTTTGTGCTCCTTTGTGGCAGTGCTAATGATGTTGTCTGGCACAGATTACGCAAGGCTGAGCACCACCGAAGCACAGCTGTGTGGTCCCCAGCATCTGCTTTCTTCCCCCTTCACTACTGGGCCACTCTCAATAGGGTATGTTGTTTTCAGCCCTGGTTTTATTTACCTTTCATTGTGGAGAAACTTTTTGCCAAGGGATTAAGACTTTGGGGTGCTCAACTTAATTTGGGATCTAAATCTTCCCAGGCGGAGAGCGCTGGAGGCTTTGTGCGTGGTTTGCTGGTGGTTAGCCTGAGCGGCAGCAGAATGAGAGCTCTGCTGTGTCTTTGTGCTGGTGGTGATGTGTCCTGACTGTGCTCCAGAAAGGCGGCTGGGGTGCCTGTTTGCTGGCTGTGCAAGAATTGCTGCTGCAGGCTGGGCATGGGGCTGTCTGGAGCTGTGTGGCCTCGTGGTCTACAGCGCAGAGAGGTCACCAGGCAGGAGAAACACGCTGCTTTACAGGAGAAGTTTCTTTCCAATGCCTGGAGCTGGTTTATGCCCTATAAGCAGGGATTAAATGTGTTCTAGCTGGGAACTTTTTATCTGTTTTGTTCATTTATTGATTTAATTTTCTTTTTAAATCCTGGTTTGCATAGGCCTTCCCTGTTCTCCTTCCCTCTTTATGAAATATTTGTAGCCATTGTTCAGTTCCTCTTGAAGGAGGGATGCAGCAGTCATTCCGTTTGGACCAGTTTTCACATGTGTGGGTTATGCAAGGGCGGGGGATTACTATGAATTGAGCAGTTGATTTTATTCAAAACAGGGCTGCCCCAGCTGTGCTGAAAAGCTACTAGAGTAGCTTTTACTTCTGCTGACAGACCAGACCAAGCCATTTTATTGATGCCTTTGAGCCTAACA
The DNA here is from genome assembly GCF_963210335.1 of Falco punctatus. Lineage (NCBI taxonomy): Eukaryota > Metazoa > Chordata > Aves > Falconiformes > Falconidae > Falco > Falco punctatus. Next base: position 5,979,118 of record NC_137599.1, on the reverse strand, counting down.
AGCTATAAATTTGCAGGATGGGTAGTGGAAGAAGAGCAGTGCTTTTAATTTCTGGCTCAGTTCTCCTGGGCATGAATGTAAGACAGTGTCAGGGATGTGGCTGCAATGTCTTGACTCATGATCATGGCGTCTTGCAAATGAAGCCAGGTCAGACTGGCTGCGGGCTGGCACGGAGATCTTTGTGGCTGTTGGAAAAACGGCAGTACATGGTTTTGCAGGCATTGTGGGAGCCATTACATAAAGCAAATAGGCTTTACTGTCAGGTCGCTGCAACCTCCTCTGAGAGGAGTGATGTTGCTTTCAGTATCCTTGCCAAACTCCACAAGGAAAATTGTATTATTTTTCCTTTTGAAACATCTTGTGGACCTGGAGCTGACTAACAGCTTTTGCTTCCTGGCCTAAACTGCAGTGCTCTTGATGGCTGTTGAAGGTTTGATCATTTCATACTGGATATGTGGTCCTGCATGCTTTGGGCTCTTTGGGGTGAAAATTGCTGGTTTGGCTTTTAGCCCGTAACATTTCGTACAGCACAGGCCTGCAGTGACTGTGCAGGGCCAAGTTCAGCCCTGAAATGCTATTCAAATGCTTGAGAGTTGCTCCTGGTTGCTCAATGTTGAGTTTAGTTGGCTGAGTCACGGAGAAGTGCATCCCAAGTCTCCTGATGTCCTGAATGCCATCAGCTGCCCTGCACTGCCTCTGCTCTCCCGATGGATCCATGTACACCTCTGGCTCATCCCTGGTTACAGCAAACAGGAATATCTGCTCCTCTCTAGGTTACACGGCCTGAGGGTAGGGTTGGCAATATTCAACTCTCAAACCAGTCGGAGGCTTGGAGGCCAGTGTTTCGTAATCCTTTATCTCATTTGGAAAGCAGGTCCAAGACTGGGAGTGAAATAGGCTGTGTGCCAGCCTGCGTCTTGTCTTGACGCTGATGCGAATGGCAAAGCAATTGCATTTGGTGGTATGAGGTGGCTGGGCTCTCACCAGTGGAACTCCCCTCCTGGACAAACTGGATATGTTCAGGGATGCTCAGGCCCCCGAGTCACACATACAGACAGCAGAGGTGCTGGTGGGCTGAGCCTGCACTGCCAGAAATCAGCCTGTTTCTCCTGCTCCTGGCAACAAAAACTTTGTCCCCCTCCTTGCCTCATTGCACAGCTCAAAATGACTGCTCAGTACGCCTCCTCTCTCAAAAGGCGGGCTGAGGGTTTGAAAAATGTGGGGTTTGGAGGAGCTGTTAATTATGGGATAAGCCGTTGCTTTTTAGATAGTGTCCCTGGTTAACAAGAGTAGTTCTGCTGGAAATGGATAAGATTCTTAGGAGGGTTGGTGCGTTATCTGTCATGCAGAGGGTGCTGCCGAAGTTTTATCTCTGCACAGCTATCCTTGCTGTAATTATTCATTACTGAACCATTGCTTCAAGGTGGGGCTGGTTTTACACTTTTCAGAATATTTTAGAATATGTTTTCCCCTTAATGTTATGTTTTTCCCTAAGAGGGTTTTCCACTTCCCCTACTTGAAAAGAAAACCAAATGGGATTATCATTATAGACTTTTTCCAAAAATTTCAGACAGCCTTTGTTTAAGAAGTCTAATCTAGAATATGCAGTTTTAATAAGGTTTAAATTTTCTTTAGTCATATGAGTTTGTTACCTGAGTGAAAACCCAAAACAGAGCTGAGACTTTCACTCTGGAATAAGAGGGGCTTGCAAATAGGCAATTCAGTTTTGCTTTTTGGTTTCAACCAGACAGATCTGTCCCAAAACTGTATGCATCATCAGTACGGTTTCAAGTGAACGATACTTTTAGCTGACGTCTACAATGGATGAAAAAGGAGGAGGGAGAGAATGAAGTTCGGCATTTATTGGAGAGGCATAAAATGTCTTTATAGATGATGTTCCTGGCGAACAGGACCGTATGATTATATGGCCTGTGTATTTCAAATTCTGCTGGGAGAGCTTTGCAGCTTAGAGATAATGGTGGTGGTGGCTCACTTGTACTTACCGATTGAATTGCTTTGTGTGCTTAATGTTATTTATTTGCTTATCTGGTGCTGATGAAATTTCATCAGCCCTATTGTAATGGGTTTAAATCTCAGCCCTGCCAGGCTTCGGAGGGCAAGCTGTAGGAAATGCTTCCCGAGCCGCTTGTGAGAAAGGCATCTGTTGAATAGGCATTTCTTCAGCTAAAAGCAAGATGCTGTGGGAACCATGTGGGAGCTCAATCCCGACCCTGACCGGTGGCTCATGCCAGTTAGAGTTTTTCTTCCTCACCACTGACTGCTGCACACAAGGGCTCAGACACAGAGTGACTCTGCTCTTCTGCCTGTCGTGCTGCAGACGTGGCGGGAGGACATTATGCTTCATCTGCTGGGAGGTGCTTCTGCAGCAAACTGGGCATCCGTCCCCAGAATCACCATGTCCAATTGAATGAGTGTTCAGCGTGTTTTGTAAGCTGCAGCCAGGTTTTGGGTGCTCTCAGGGTCCCACTGAGTGTTTTTTTTGATGGATCTTTGTGGCTTTTGGTCATGTTCTTGTGACAGAAAAGACGACTCTTTCTCTCGTGTCTCTGAAAAACTAATGGCTACATCGTCCCGAGCCCACCTCCAGTCCCTTAGCTCTGAGGTGGCTACATCCTGCCATGCATAGAGCTCAGTGGGAATGGAGGCTGTGTCTGCCCCGCTGTGAGCAGCACAGCGTTAAAAGGCCTCCTTGCAAAGCTCACTCAGCCAGCCAGCTTCTCTGAAAAACACCCGACCATTTCTTTGTGCTGAAAAGCCCTGGCACTGGCAGGTCAGCGGGAAGCAGGGTGACAGCCAGCCCTCGACCAGGCAGCCCTGCGCACCCGCCAGCAGATCCACTGGCCTTTGCTGAATCATGGCTTGCTGCTGCTGTGCCAGGGTGGCACAGATGCTAAATGCTGTGTTCAGAGGAAAAGTGGAAGATCCTTGGCTGTGTTGGGTGCTGTCCATGGAGCCGGCAGATGAGCCTCCGGCGGGTTATGCGAGCTCACTAGCTGTCAAGCCAGGAGTCCTCTCTGGTTGGTGTCCCAGGAAATTCTTGTCCAAAGGCAAGAAAGGACTAAATGTATCTTTCCAGGGAGATTGGGGGAGACACTAATTGCTCTTTGCCAAAAAAACAGGTGGGATGAAGAGAGAAAAGGAAACGGAATAAGGAAGCAGTTAAGCCTCATTTAAGTCCAGTGAAGCAGACTTGTGAGGGGTTTTCCTCTGGGTCTGCAGTTGGGAAGCAAAGATGTTAGTATCTGTAGATGTTTAGTGAACTGGGCTGGGAGGACTGTTTGGGACCACCAGTTGTGAGTGAGGTATGAGTTGCTTCTCCCATCCATGTTTTCCTACCAACAGGCAGGGCACTGCATGGGGAAAACTGCTGTATCCAGTCCTGTGTGTGTTTGGGGCTGGAGAGGTTGCTCTTCTGTGCATGCACACACAAATACACAAGAGCAGCACATTTGTGTGTCATTTTACACTCATGTTCATGCCCAAGTTGCTTTTGTGGCCTGTACACCATTTTAATGTTAACATATTTCAGTGCTAAGTAGACCTGTAAATAATATCAAGCAACAGCCAGATGAGACCAGGATATAATCAATATGATCCTTTGAGCTCTGGGAGGAGGGCAGCCGTATGTCCAAATAATTAGGGCCCACCATTTGGGGGGCAAAAAATAGATAATTAATTCTTTCCTATTTTATATCTCCCATTTTTGTGGGTGATTTCCTTTCAGGGCAGTTCTCAAGCTTACTTGGTACAGTTCTGTCAAATGGCTTTGTTGCTGTCTCAGGCAGAAATTAGATTGCATAGTCATCTTGCTAAGGCTTAAAAAAAGCTGGGTGAGAGATCTGGTTACTAGCGTTGGAGCTTCTCTTGCGTAGTTCCATATATCCAGTTAATTTATTGCCAGCAAACAAAACCACATGAGTTTGCTTCTTTGCTGCTGGTAACCTGAGCTGCTTTGCTGGATTCATTTGCTCCTGACAGTCATGGCAAACGTGTGATTACCCTAATAGCTGGTTATTAATCACTGCCAATGGCCGTAATTATATCAACTATTAGGAAGTCAACTAAAAGCAATGTCTGTCCAACCAGCATGGAGAATGAGAAACACAGTCCCTGCTTCACAGAAGCAGATAATATTTGTTTGCAACTTCATTTCCTTTTGCAGATAGATGCACATTAGAAAAATAACTGAATTTTAGCATCTTTCTACTGCTGCTGGTGTCCAGACCTATTTACTGTGCTTTTAGCTTTCTCAGCACTGCAAGAAGAATTCAGGGTTAAAGCAGCCGTTGTGCTGTCCTCTCAGACCCACAACCAAGTGAGACCCTCTTCTCTTAAGAGTCCCTGGTCCAAATCCATCTCTGGAGAGTCCTGTTTACCCCTGTATGTCACTTTTGGATTGCTTTTGGGATCAATGTATCGTTATAGCTGTGTATCCCTGCTGGCTGTATCCACAGAGGTAGAAGGCATCCCTTCCTGCAGCAGCATCGCACCCTGCCAGCAAACACTTCTGTTGAGAGACTGATTGAATTGGCAAATGCAGAGTTTCGTGTGCAGCAGAAGTGTGTCAGCACTAGGCATGCTGCTCCTGGTGATTGCCTGTGACAAAACGGTGGCTGAGCTGTGTCCTGTGTGTGCCAGGATGGTCATTTTGCTTGGGACTTCTTAAATACCTGTGGAATTTTGATGTTGCAGCTGGGCAGGAGTTGCCTATATCCTTATTGTGATGGATGCAGTGACCGGCACATGCTGTTGCTTGTGCAGGTATAACTAAATATTCTCGTTGTTCACAAGGAACATTTGCTCCTTCATATGTCTTTTATGCAAAATTCATGTTTTCCTTTTGGCTCATGCCCATAGGTGAGTTTTTTCCATCCTTTGAGTGTGGATTGCTGTGACCTCCTGTGTTGAGGCTTGGTGCTGCTCTACCAAAGAGTGGTGTCTGGCTGGGACAGCCCTTTTAGATCTCAGTTTGGAGTGCTAGCATTCCCTCCCCGTTGTCCTCCTCTACTTGATGACTGTGGACATAGCATGCTCCTGGTGGATTTGGAGGCACTAGTGTTAGATGCTCCAGGGAATATTTCAGGACTGGTGTGAAACCCAGTAGCTAACGTGTATCTTGAGCTGTAACCTTCCGCAAATACAATGGTGTGATTTCAGGGCTCATCAGGAAAAAGGAACAAAGTAGATATATTGTTAGAGTGGCTGAAAAGATGGTTGGCTGGTGTTGGCTACTTGCTTGTGATAGGATGTTTAATAATCTTGGAAATTGGCTGACAAACCAGAATTGTCTTGTGGAGCAGTAGGTGGGAGCACACCAACTGGGCTTCAGATGAAGGTGTATTGTGTCGGGTTTTGCTTAATGCGTGTTTGTTTTTTACTGTCCTCTTCAGGTAACTTTGCTGAGAGATGGCGGAGCAGCGTCAGGACGTCACCATGATGGAGGACCACGCAGCTGGCCAGGAGAAGCACATCCCCTCAGGTGAGCACCTCCAGGAGGACATGGTGTAAAGAAGAATCACCTAAATAGGGAGAGCGGGGCCAGCGTGGTGGTGCAAGGGGTCCTTGGGGACAGCCAGGAAGAGGGGATATGGTGTGTGTGGAAGGTTACTGTGGATCAGCTGGCTGCAGCCCACAAGATGCTCTGATGTTTGTAGTGGTGAGAAAATGCTTTGATATCATTGCCCAGCGAGAGCAGAGCAATCCCTAGTAACCAGACTGGTGATGACATTATTGCTGCAGCTTTGCAAATGTGTGTTTCTGTGTTCACTTCTCAGTTTGCTATAAAAATACAACACCGCTTTTATTTGGAGACACAGCTCAAGGATGCTGCTTGCTGCCTGCTTTTCTCACCTGCACAGGGAGATGGGGAGAACTGAACAGAGAGCTCTGGGAGCAGGGGCTATGCAAGAGTCTTTTGCCCCATATTTCAGACCTGCATTTCTCAAGAAGCCTTTCCTTTCTCATTCCACTATGCTCCATAGTTGAGCTTGGAAACCCACATAATGCCAGAAAACCTGGTGGGACTCACTCCCAACTATGCTCCATATAAACATCATCTCAGTTTTCTTTTCTTGAGGTGCTTTGGACACACCTTACACCAGATAAATGGATTGCCTCTGTCCTGGAGAGAATTCATAGCATCCATTCATCCTGGGTTCTGTAATGCATTTCAGTCTGATAGCTCCTCTCAGCTTGTAGCCTCAGCTTTGCACATCACAGGTTCCCAGGGATTTTGCTTATGCTGGTTTGAATCTTCTTTTCCAAGTTGTTTTCTCCAGTTCTCGTTTTATTTGCCCAGAATCCTTGCAGAGAGGAAACCTGTGCCTCTTGCCCTGCTCTTCCAAAAGGGGACTTTTGCAACCAGGTGTTTGCACAGTATGCTATGTGCTACACCAAGCCCTTTACAAAGACTTGCTGGTTTGCAATGGTTAGAATTAACGCATCATGGAAGTGTTCACTAGCCTGCTCTGGGATGGAGGCTAATGGCTCCAGAAAAGGCAGAGAGGACAACAGTGACTCCGAAGTTGTACATCTTTTCTGCTCTACTTTGCTAAGGTCTCCTTTCCTGCTTGTGCCATGCTTTGCTGTTTCTGGCTGTCCAGCTCACTGGGCTTTTCTTTTGCTGATGGGTTCCTGCTTGTTCCTTTTGGTGATGACACTGGTGCTTTTGGTTCGCATTTTCACACTTTGCTTGCTTATTAGTTCAGGTGTTTTATATTCTCCAATTACAGTTTCTTGCTGCTGTGGAGCTGGGCAATCAGAGTTTGTAACACACAGGCCGTAATTCGTAGCCAAGGGCTTGTTCTAAGTATTTGAATGTTTTCCAGGCTATCCCCTTCAGATACCAGTCGATGATGGATCGGATGAGCCTGTTTCTGAAACATCTGACGCTAAGAGCACCCCAACTACGGAAGGTGGGAGCTCTTTGACTTACTGCTTTGAAACCATGATGGATGGGGTCGTGGTAAACCTTGCCGAAAGACTTGCCATGTTCTGATGGGGTTTCTCAGGAGGAGTGTCTGCATCCTTGGACAAATGCTCTTCATTAGTCTCATCCCAAGTGATGTCTGCCACTCTGCAGAATGAGATAATGAGCTTTAAAGGTGGAGAGTGGGTTGGAAGGCAAGAGAAGGTGAAGTGTTTATTATAGTTCAGGAAGTTGCTTGTGGTTTGTTTCCTGAAGATTCAGACAGTCACTGCAAGATCCTGTTAGCTCAGTGCAGCCGGGAGCAATCCCATGTCGTGTGCTCCCAATGCCAGCAGTCTGCATTATTGTGCTCCCCCAAGATACTGACAGCCCGTCCTGGTTGCTGTGTTCCCTTTCAGAGTTAGCTGTACCTCATAGCTCTTTTTTTGCCCCCTCTGTATTTACATGTTCGTTAGTACAGCATGATTCATGCTGGAATGATGAGATGGGCAGAGTCTATACATAAAACAAGACTTTGTGCTGATATAAAGGCCATATTGGTAGGACTCAGGGCACATCTGTGCTGCTCTGGAGTGTTACCTGAATGCCATGTTTGTAGAAAGAGTGTTACCTGAATGCCATGTTTGTAGAAAGAATCTAATTCCAAAGTGGTCTAGAGACCTGTTCACCTTTTTAATTAACTGCACTTTGTGTGTTCCTCTAGCTGCTTTAATCCCAAGTGTCTGCCTCTTGGAGACTTTAGTAAAGGCATTAGTTTGCAGAATTTATCTAAAATAAAGGTGAATGGAGGTGCTGGCCAGTTCCATCCCTGTTCCACTGGAGGTGTGGGCTGGCTGGTCATCTGTGAAGCAGCTCTGTTCCTATGTATGTGGCTCAAGAAATCAGTATGTAAAACCTGGCTGGTGCAGAAGCAGGTGTTCTCCCGCTTTCCAGTTGATTTGGGACTGTCATGACAAGCAGACATCCCTCTGGTGGATGGAGCTAGGTATCTGTCTGTCTCAGAGCTGCCCAGAGTGCGACACAGTCGCAGTGCTTGGGTGGTGTATGAAGGTATCCGATGGGAGCTGCTCTTTGCTGGTCCAGACCAGTGATGTCCCCATGCAGATAGCATTGTCACACATGCAGATCAGGCTGTCTTTGTGCATTTTCAGACGATGGTTATGGTAAAGCCTTCAGCTGCATAAGGAGTACACTGGAGATGTGTGGCTTGTGTGGCAGAGGGGACAGCTCATGATGTCCCTGCGATACTGGCTTTACTATGTCATGCTCAGTTGTCTCCCTCCACAAGCACTGGCTCAAGGGAGGGAGTCGGCTGCTTTTCTGAGCAGTCTTCTTCAAGCATGTCCTGGCCTTCACAGGGTTTTGCCACTCAACAGCTATGTGAAAGCTGCGTTGTTTTTCAGATGCCACAGCACCTTTAGTGGAGGAAGGAGACCACGAGGATCAGGGTGGTGTCGAACAGCATGGGGAGATCCCGGAAGGAACCACAGGTGAGGGAGACCAAGGTGCAGCTTCATCCCTTGATGCAGTCAGAGCAGAGAGCTGGACTGGTTAGTGCTTAAAAATAACACTGCAAAACCTCTCACAGGCATGCCTTGCTCCTGGTGCGTGCTTCTTTCTTCTCCGTGGCTTGCAGGAATAATTCCTAGCTTACAATTGTCCTCTTGCTTTCCCCATCCTGGGGGAAACTCTCAGCCTTTTCTTCTCTCTTTCTCAGCTCCACATCTGACAGTCTTTCTATTTAGTGTCTCTGTGGTGGCTTCGCCTCCCATCTCCTGGCTGAGCACTTACCTGCAGATCCCAGTCATCTCTGCCCCTCTGCCAGCAGCCCCACTTTGCTGGCGAGGCAAGGCGGTCACCGCAGGACTTTGCTGCTTGTCTCATGGGTGCTCTCGCTCAGCCCAGCCCATGCGGTTGTCTTTGAAGCAGCAGGTGAAAACCAGGCCACTGCAGCAGTTCTGTGGCTGCCGGCACATCTTAGGGATAACGCAGAGGAAGTGAAGTGGCTAATTTGGCCTGAATGCTCTGTGGGGAATAACGGCACCTGGGCCTGGTTTCCCAGGAAGGGATGGGGGCCTTTCAGAGACAGAGTAAGGAGGGAGTGAGCTGCAGCAGTGCTGTGTGTGTACAAGAGGGGAGGAACTCCTGGGAGAGTCAGGTCTGTATGTGGAAGAGTGAGTATGTGTCCCCTGTGTGGCAGCCACTGGCTTTTCCTGGAAGCATCAGGCAGGACCTGAGAAAGGTAGTGGGTGAAAATGGGCTTCTGCCAATGCCTGAATGCTGAAACAAGCCCACAGCACTCTCCCTCAGGCAGCCAGATTGTCTATCCTGCATCCAGTCCCCAGGCTGCTGGTGGAGCCCTGGGCTGAAAGGCATAGTGGGTCGCTGTTGGAAGAAGGGTTCGCCGGAGTCAAGAAGATGCTCAATATGAGTTATGCATCTTGCTCAACTTTATTAGTTTCTAACACTACCTATATAGAACCGATACACATGCATATTCATAAAGCAGAAATATAATTGGTTAGTAGTCTCTAAACACGCGTGGTTCTCACACCCCTAATTATCATGACTAAAATAAGCATTTTATCCATGTAGCTAATTGTGTTGCTGTGCTTCAGCCTTGTAGTTTGTTACTCCCTATATTCCCATACCGGTCCCTATCTCTCTTGGCCCTGCACCTGCTTTCCCAGCAGCTGTAGGGAACCAGCTTGTTACAGCCACGGCCTGTTGGCACAACATAATTACTTGGTCTCAGGATTCAAGAATAGCTCAAGGCTACCTTTCTTGTTACCTTCAGCACAGCAACTTCAGCACAGTTCTGATTACAGGCCTATTCTAATACCGGGCCTGGATTGTGCAGATCTTCAGAGATTCTAAGGCCACGCTTCTGCAGCCATTCTTCTACAGGTCGCCTGCTAGCAAGGATGCGCAGTCTCTGGTTCAAGATCTGACTGTACCAGGGAGCCAGGAAGAAGCAGTGTGTCCTGAACTCTTGGTATATAAATCCACAAGTAGGGACATAAATCCACAAGTAGGGCTATAAATCCACAAGTTGCCCTGCTCCTTAACAGCCTGTTTTCTGCACCTCTGCCTGAAGGAGCTTGTACTAACCTGCCACCCAGGACACGTGAGTTGTTGAAACACTCCTCCAGTCTGGTACAGCATGGGCTGAATAGATCTACCTAGATCCATTGTCATTGTGGGTTGATTGCCTTTCTGATGCTGCCCTGCTCGTAATACAGCGCTGATGGGCAGAAGTGACAGTGAGGTAATTCTCCAGATGCATGCTTAAACTTAATTCTTGTTTTGATCATGTTTTTCCCTTCTTTCTCTGAACTGGGACCAGCTGAAGAGGCAGGTGTAGGAGCCACTCCCAACCTGGAGGACCACGCTGCAGGAGATGCTGCTCAAGGTTAGTGAATCATCTGTCACTGGGGTCCAGTTACTGCTACCCACATGTGTGACTGGTTGCTAGTGGCTTGGGAATTGGCTTGGGAATTTTCTTCTGTAATGCAAATGCTCTGCACTGTACGAGCAGTTGGGCTGTTCTCCCTGTTCCTGACAGGGGAGGATCATACATGCTTTGAATGTTCTGACATACTCATTTCAGGGAACTGCAGCTTTTCATGCACCACATTGTCTCTCAAATGACTGAAGCCTTGGTGCTTGTTTGTCCAGTTGCAAAACAGGGCATCCCCCAGGCTAGAAATGGTCATGAACAGAGCTGGGATGGTGCAGTTAGCCAGGAGGAACTGCTCAGTGTTGAACAGTCAGTTTTGGGCCCTGCATGTCACACATCAAATAAGTACATTTGTGTCTCTTTCTAATGTTAAACACGTCTCAAACCTACTCACTGAAGCCCTGAATTTTTAACATTATGGGTGTTTTTTTCTCATCCTGGTCTTAGGGATGCCAGGCATGGTGGACAGTGAGTGTTTTTAGAGCATTGATTATGTGACTACTCAGATGAGCCAAAAAATTATCCAGGGACCTCTTGGCTACCTGGAAGGCCTCTCTTGACTCTGCTCAGTTCAGACTTGATGGAAAACTTCAGGATGAGATTTTCCCAAAGCACCCAGTGCTAGCTTAATTCTGTTCCCAATGGGGCAGACTTAAGGGTTCAAACTCATTTTGATACTTCTGTCTTGCTAGGACTTACACACCGTAATGCTAATTTTGTGTGCTCTTTAAAATCTTAGTTAAACCCCATTTTGTAAGGTAGTTTTCTGTGCAGTTGCTTGGGCAGCGTCTTTCCTCCTCCTGGCTGCATTAGTGCATTTACAGAAATCCATGTCTTTTAAAGAAGTAAATAGGTCTTTGTGTTTTCAGCTCAGGGCAGAATTCAGTCTTTGCTTTCCAGATACAGATGAGCACAGTTATGTGCAGTCTGCTCCCCACAATCAAAATAAAATCTTTGCTTGCCTGTCCAGGGGTTCTTGGACTAGCAAGTCTTCTGTATTATAAACAGTGGCACCGTTACAAAAAGGAAACCAAGATTATTAGCAGGAGGGCAGTGAGGTTCTCTCTTCTGTCTGCCCTGTTCAGTCTGGTTCTAGCTGCTGTTTCTCACCAGATTTTTCATAAGACCTTTCTGTACTGTCCTGGGATCTTTCAGCTGTCAGTTATGGGGACGTACAGCTAGCTGGAGCTCGGATATGACCTATATATGACATTTCTAGGTTCTTATTTAAATTGTGACTTCTCTGAAAGTGGACTTGTAATAATGTGCTGCTTCCTTTTAATGGCTCTCTTTGATTTGGAGGAAAATGTGATTATCAATACACACACGGTGTCTTGGATATCTCATTACTAGCTACCTTCATTTTTCGTGTTGTGGAATTTGAAAAAACGATCTTTGCAGTGACAGTGGAGTGTGCTAAAATGCTTTTGGAATCTGAGGTGGAGAAGCGCCTTCTGATTCACGGTTTGTGCTGTGCTGACATTCTGCCAGCTCTTGACCTTGTGCTGCACGTTTGCCTCAGAACCCTCAACAGGTCCTGGAGTATGGAAATACAGCTAATGAACTGACTGTCCACATCTCTGCACTGGTGGTTGTTAATGGTCATGCTGTTCATTTGCAGAAGAAATGAGCCAGGATGACCTGCTGGCTGCTGCATAAACATCCCTCAAATCCCTGTGGTTATAAAAGGTGTTTCTTGATGCCACATTTCAAATATTACCTGCCAATACTTGCCAATTTTAAGGTTTCTCTGAAACCACAGTTTCGGAGGTCTTTGTGTGGTAGTTTCACTCAACCATTATATTCTCTTAAAATGGGGAGAACACTGATAAAAGACCAAGTCAGTCTTGACTTCTTTTCTTGTTTTAATTTTGTTTATTAATCTACACAAAGCAACAATTGAAATCTTAGTACTGAAATGCTCTGATCTAGGCTCTAGTTTATCTGATGAGTGCTCAAAAAGACTGAAGAGTATATGAACCTGAACAAATTCATGATATAAGATGTGAGTTCTTACTAGGGCAGTTGACCTTAAAGCAGTTTACCTATGTTCAGGGTGAATTCTCCATTGCTCAGTGCGTCTTCGCTTCACTTGAATGAAATTCTAACAGAAAAGCTCCAGCTTAACTAGACTATATGGCTTAATGCAGCAATTGTTGTGTGAAATTGTAAAGGTCTGCGTCATGCATGAGATCAGCGATAGAACAGAATTCTCTCTTTTATCCAAAACCAAAACCAGCAACAACAACAACAAAAAAAAGATCAGTGTTTCTGTGACCTTAAGTTTTGGGTTTTAAATGTCACACTTTCTACTCTGCTCAAATGGTGGCAGCAGCAGTGCTGGAGATCTCATTGGTCTGAGTGGGTGCACAGTCCAAAATTGCTGTGACGGTGTGGCTACAGCCACGTTTTTGCTTATAGTCCTTTCCACTGAGGCTGTCTGCTCCACTGGCTGTTGAAACACGCAGCAGTAAGACAGGAGACATAGAAGTGCCCTTCCCCAAGCTCATGAGCAGTAGAAATGATCTGGAGAACAAAGCACAGATGGTTTGAGCTCTGAGAGGGCATAAATGGCGCCATGTCTGCGTGAGCATCTCCTGCAAGGGCGGAGAGGACTGCAGGGATTTTGTAAGCCTGTGAAGGGGGGGAGCGTGTCAGGCATGTTTTGTTCAGGCCTTTGAGGCAAGGAGAGGTGGTCACTGACCAGCAAACCGATGGTCCAGCGGTGGTGGTAGATTAGAAAGTGGTATGTTCTTGGCTTCTGAAAATCTTTATAGCTGATCCAGCTCATAGAGCACGGGTGCAGCAGGTGTTGGTTGTTGAACACCCCAGTCACCTCCGAGACCGGGTCCAGGGAGCAGTCTGGTCTCCCGCGTGGTGTGGCTGTCACTGTTTCCGATTCCTGTGGGGATCAGAGTTTCATTAATGGCAAAAGCCACTGTAGAAGTGAGTTACCTGTTCAGTGCGGCAGTGTGGGACTTGCTTTAATCCTCTAGACTGATAGTAGAAATCTGTAGTCTCTCTCAGCATTACATGACTGACTACCTATGTGACATGCCTGTTCTAATTGTTTGCCCATGCTTCGTACCCTGCATCTTGAACTCCAGGGGAGCTGAGCTCTCCAAAGCTACAGCCTGGCCCTCAGGAGCATGTAGGAGATGCAATAAAAAAAGAAAGCCAGCTCACAAAGCAGGTAGCCGGGGTTCTTCAGCAGCCTCTTCTGTCGCGTGAAATGAAGGCTACAACAGCAGCTCCCACCAGGATAGAGGTCACCATCCCGATACCCTTGGATATGTATGAAGACTCCAGACCATCTGAAGACAGCAATGAGTTGTGGGATCATCGGGGCAGAGAAGGCGTTGGTGTGGTTCCTGCGCTGGGTCGTGATGTGTGCACTGAGGGGCTGGCAGGAGCAGGTGGCCCAGATAACTCCCATATCAAAGATGGGCCTTCTCCTTTATATACTAGAGCCCCATTAAAAGAAGATGCCAGTAGACAGGAAAGAGATGAGGACCGTGATATTGATGAAACTTCTGAACAGGATTTGCTTTCCCTGGTGAGTCAGCATGTTTCACCAGGACCTGAAATGGGCTTGCATCCAGCAACAGCCAAGGAAACTCTTGAAGAATGTGCCTTTGGAGAGGACGAGTCTAAAGATGTCCTCAGAGATGTTCCAAGAGGTGCACTTCTTGTTGAAACTGAATCACACAAAGCAGGAGAGGACCAAGAGGGGAGGAGACAGTCATTGGGTGGTAAAGAAGATACAGCTGTCACCCCGTTGGAGCCTTCTGAAATCATCTCCCAGAAAGAAGCTAAGCCTGGGGAAGGAGAAGATTCTGGACCCTTGCTAGAAACAGCTCAGCTCCCCGCTGAATTAAAAGATGATGTGAAAGACAAAGGTACTCCTTTGGCAGAGGCTGTGCCAGATACAGGAGAACGTCGAACGCCCAAGAAGAAACCTTGTGCCCACGTTGCAGATAAAGCCATCAGTCGTGTCCCCCTCCTAAAAGGTGTGTGCACCGTTTGCCTGCCCTGAGCTCATGTTGCCGGTGGCTTGCTCACGACAAGGCTGCCTGAACCAGTACTTCAGCTTGCTGCCACCTCTTGAATCCTGCTGCTTGGGAGATGGCCTGGACCTTTGCTGTGAACTGATCTACAAAGCGCCACTGCTTCTCCCTCCCTCTCCTTCCTTCTTTAGTTTAATCCTGGATGTCCTGGCATATGTAACAGACCCTTACGCTTCGGTTTTGCGTCCCTTGCATGGTGCTGCCATGTCCCCAATCATGCTTTGTTCACCTGTTTTTATTTTGACTTCCTTGGATTTGTGGGGTGGGCAGTTTACTTCCCGCCCAGCACCTTCCCAGAGAAGATGAAGACCAGATGAACATTCTTCTGGCATGTTGGAGTGGGGCTAACCTGGTGCACGCTGCAGCTTGTTCCAGCAAGACACATGCCATCTGGTTTGCATGTGTCCACTGTCTGGTCCAATAACTCTTTGCATTGGCATTCCTAAAGAGGAGGGAGGAGGATGAAGGCAGGGAGGTGGCAGGTCTAACCATGGAAAAGGCCTCACGTTGGTCCTGTTTCTTGTAAAACCCACTACTAACTGCTGTTGGAGGCAAAGTCTGCAGCTAGCTGGACCTTTGCCTGCTGCAGGGCATGTCCAGTGCTCTCACAAAGCATCCAGCTCCCATCTCAGTTCTGGACGGCATGTCCCTGGGTGGTTCAACACAATGGCTGTTTTTGGGGTGTTCTGTGGGAGCTGCGGGGGTGTGCGTAGGCCTGGCTCTTGGGTGCATCTAACTGCATGTGCCGCTAGGCTGGGGGGGCGGTCAGACCCTGGAGCGGCTGTGTTCGTGCAGCAGTCTCAGTCTTAGCTGTGCTGGGTGAAAGTCTGAGTTCACCACTGAATGCACGAGCACCTCTGCCAACGGAACAGCTCTTAGACCTTTTCTTGAAGAGCTTTTTTCCACCTTTACTGGGGAGGTCAGAGGGATGTCGGTAGGGGCCGTGCTCAGTGGCCAAAGGCAGGTTTGCCAGTGAGTTGTGTTAATAAGCTGGGGCAGGAGGACACACGTTAAAATCTGATGGTGTCTCACCGTGTTGTACCTCAGCTCTGGCTCTCCAGGGCCTGGCCTGCGGAAAGCTCTGCCTTTCATCCCAGTGCAGCATCCCAAAAGCTGGCTTGGCTGCTTCCGTTAGCCAGGAAACGCTGCTCTGGTTTGCAGGAGAGAGTGTGCTCTTCGCTGTGCAGGGTTCATCAAGAAATTGTTGATGTAGCTTTTTCCATTGGAGCTAAAGCTCATAACACATTTCTTGTTGTTCACTACTTAGTAAGCCAGTGGGAAGCTTTGTACATGTGCTGCAGGGCATTGGCATGGCTTGTGGCTCACATCAGAGCCTGAAAACAGTGGTGGGTTGGGGATACATTGCCCGGAGTCAACCAGTTTCTGATTCAATAGGAGGAATTTCTTTAATTATTTGATGGTCTTTTCCTTCAAAGACAGAGATACTTTGTGGCTGTTCAGCTCCAGCCTTGCTCCATTCTGAAGTTTTAACTGAATGGGGGAAGGGCAGTGCATCCAGCAGCTCTGGGAGTGACTGCTGGGATGCGTCAGTGTGGGGTTAACAACATTGTTCATGTCACTGGGAAAGGGCTGACCCCCAGGACAAGTTTCCAAAATGCTGGGGAGAATATCAGCAGCTCTTCCTCCCAGATTAGGGAGGAATTAGCTGAAGACAGGGAAAAAAGGCTTTGTTATGAGTGCCTTATAGTACAAACTTTACTTCCTCCCTGTGTCGGATCTCCTGATTAGCAGTACTGCAGTCTGTTGTGCTTGTAGACTAACGGGACAGAGCACTGAAATATTGTCAGTCACAGTAAGCTTGATATGAATCAAGCAGAACAGCAGCTAAAACCTTAAGACCCTGCAGGGTCTAATCCAGATCAAAGGTGCACTGGCTGCTGGGGAGGCAGAAAGCAGTGTCGGGAGAGATGGGAGTTAACAACAGCCAGGTATAAAAGTGCTTTGCAAAGCTAACACACTGAACAACAGCTTCAAATGAGATCATGGGCAACCTGGTGCTGCTAGGATTGGGACATCCTTCAATTTCAGTCTTTGTTTATATGACTTGTTAGAACCAATGGGTGTTTTAGAGAGGGGGACCCATGTTTAGGGTTGAAGAGAATTGTTGAGTCCTAAAATGAGCAGATGCTACTGGAACTGTGTGCAAATCTAGGCAAAATGGTCTCATACAAACCTTGTTGAGTGTGTCTGATGCTCCAGTGATGACTAATGCATGGTTGCCTGCGCACAGGATAATCTTTTAACCCAGAAAGAACATGTTTATGGTGTGGAAGTATTTCTGCAAGAAACGAGTGACTTTTTAATACTTCTAAGAACAGTATTTAATTTAAAGGGAAACAGGAACAAGGAACACCCATCCACCATGCATGTTGCTATAGCGCAGGCATTATCATCGCTAGAGTTTACTGACCAGTCCCAAGAAGTCTAACTCTGTGTGTTCCTATTTGTCAGGTCGTATTGACAGCAAAGAAAAGGAAGGGACTGAAGCTGAGGAAAAGAAACCGAAGGTAAGCTAAAAAATAAAACCAGAGGTGACATCAGCCCACTAAGTGCTGTGCATGTTCCTGACTCCCTCTCCAGCCCTCCTGGCCTGCTCTTGTGCCTCTTAGGAAACCTTGCCATTATTTTCCATTCTTCCATCCATATTTCAAGAGTGGTTTTATTTTTTCTTCCCTCCCCCTGGTTTGGATGGTGCAATCCATGGTGATCTTTGAGGACAAGGAAGCAAACCAAATCTAAATCATGGGGTTGGGTGGGTGGTTAGAGTAATCATTTTCTCAGCCTGAGTCCAGAAAGCAGACAGTTGACTTTTCTGGGGCAAACTGGTGCAAAAGCAAGCTCAGACCCGGGTTGGACTGTACTGGGAGCAAGAAGCTAACAGTGAAAAGAACAAGACATGCAATTAAAAATTAATTTAATTTTAATCTGTGCCTTGCAGATGCTGTGTTCTGGGTGAGGAATAGAGTTTAATAGTGGGTAGATTTCAGATGTTTAAAGATATCTGTCACACTGCTAATTTGGAGCACGTTTAGTTCAGCTGACCATTAGCCTGGCTAGTGCCTGGGTGAGATAATGGAGGATCTGCTGGACAGTTTAGCGGGTCAAGAATTAAAGGTGATTAATATAATTGCTTTCAAACAATGTGAAACCGGGTCTTTCTCTAGGGAGGTTTGGCAGGGTTGTGTGAGGCTGGGCATTTGACATGATACTAAGTAACAGGCTAGATAAAAGCCAGTGACCCATTACTGACAAAGGAGGTGTGATGGGGTTAGAGTTTTGGAGTAGATAAAGCAGTTCAGATGGTAAAACGTGCCAGTGGTGTGGAGGGCAGCGGCAAGGGCAGGCTGTCACAGGGCTTGGGTATTGCTGCACCCTGTGGGAGGAATAGAGCTGAGGTATCCCATACTTGCCAGCAGCGCAGCAATGGGACTGCAGCAGTGCCCTGGGCTCTTGCCCAGCTGTGTGCTGCAGGGAGAGGGCAGTACCAGCCATCATCTGTCCTGCACCCCGTTCTGTATTGCACCTTCTAATCCTATTTAATGTCAGTGATCCCCTTTTGTTTCTCTCCCATACTGATTTTTTGTTGTTGTTGTTCCAATTTTATTTTGTTTCCATGTTTAAGAAATCCTCACCTTCCACTGCCAAACCCCCAGGCGATAGACCCTCCATCCCCCCCCAACAACACACCTCCTCTAGCACAATCCCTTCGAAAACACCCTCCAGCCCTGCTTCCACCTCTAAACGAGTCTCTTCTGTCACATCCCGACCTGCCGGTACAGGAATGCAAGAAACGAAAGTCAAGGTAAGGAAATGGGATGTGAACAAGGCAAAGCTGCCTCAGGCAATACCTTAAGGTATTCCTGGCAGGTGCAATCGATAGTGCTTGGCTGGGCAGTGTCTCTGTGTCCCATTCAGTGGAGGGAGTGGGATGTGCTTCCCCTTCACCTTCCAGTGGCCATGGCCAGCCTTGGCTCCAGTTTTGCTGTTTGAAGCAACTGGGTCCGTCTCACCAGCATGTAGGCCCCTTGCTCTGCATTACAGCAAAAATAGCTCATTGCTGCAGGGTGTTACCTGGTCTCCCTGAGGTATTCCCAGGTCCCTTTATGCTCTTTCTTGTTTTGCAGCTTTATGCTGGTTTTATGGGTGCGTTGGCTGTAAACAGCAGATGTGTTTGAAATGTTCCGGAGCCAGATCTGCCAGGTGCTACACAGGGAATAGGAAATGCACACACCTCCGTGTCTTCTTCCACAACGTGAAAAGTAGCTTGGAGTTGCCCTTTGTGGTGTTTGGTCATACAAATACAACTGTGGTGAGGGAAAGAGCAGAGATTGCAGGTCACAGGCAAGGGGATATGGTTTTACCATGACAGGGATTGTGATGGCTCTGCTCTGCTTCCCTGCTGCCTTGGGACCAGTCAGCTTGTAAATTTTCACTTGCATGTTTTTTGTGAGCTTTTGTACACAGACCAGCGTTAGAAAGTCATCAGAAATAGGCTGTGTTGGTTTATAGATGTGGGGAGACTTTTCTGCAAGATCAGAAGACAATAAATAACATATTGCTATTTATGTGCCATTACAGTACATGTTGCAGCAGTGTATTACAGGTGGGGATAGAGGAGGTGCTTCTCTGTGTTTGGAGTCTGGCCCTGGGTCCCTGAATGCAGCCTCTGGTCCAGTCAATGGATTTATTTATCTTCTGTACAAAATTTTAGCAGAGCAGAGGAAACAAAATGATCGTGGCTCTGATCCATGAGGGGCGATAGCCCATCCCTGGGTAGATCCCCCTGCATCAGCCTTTCACCCTTGCATCCCCAGGGCCCGGAGATGAGAGGTGGCACGAAGACAGCCACACCACGGTCTGCGGCAGGGCAGGCTCAGAGGAACTCGACCAATGCCACGCGCATACCAGCAAAGACGCCCACGGCCCCCAAGACACCTCCCAGCTCCGGTATGTGATGGCAAGAGTGGCGTGCTGCTGCCTTCCCATGGTGTTGCTGACTCTGGAGGCTCTGCTTTGGTGGTGTTCCCAGGCTCTCCGTGCAGTTATGTGGAGGTAGTGAACAAATTTGCCCCAGTGCAAGGGCACGGCCAGCAAGCGGAGGTCTGCGTGGCAGTTTGGAGCTGCTCAGCCTTGTCACGGGGCTGTGGGTGCGGAGCTAGGGATGATTCCTCTGAAGTGAACCTTTGTGGATGCCGCTTTATCTGCTCTGTTCATGTAGTTGCCAGTGTGTAGGAGAGGGCAGTTGCTTTACCCCTTTGGGATTTCCTCCAGTTTGGAAGATTTAGGCAGCTCCATTTTTTTAATCTATCTATTGCTTTTCTCTTGACGATATTTCACAAAGACCCAGGGGCAAGAGGATCAATTCTTCGATTGCAGGAATGGGGGTTAGCCCATTATTCTCAGAGAAGAAAACCCCAGAAAGCAGCAGGCATTGTGAATTTCCATTAAAACTGTGCATTCCACTGAATATATGTATTTTTTTCATACTTAACCAGAGCTGCACAAAACCTTAAATCAGTTAAATTTCTGGCTTTATTATGTTTAAGCATCTTTCTCATTCATTAAACAGGCAGAAAGGAGCAGAAAAAACCACCTCCTGCAGCAGCGAAGTCTGAAAAAGGTGATGTTCAAGGGTTTTCTTTTCTTCTTCCATTTCTTTTCAAACTGGGGACAGTTCTAAGCTGCTCAGTGATCAGCCTTACTTAATTACATAAAATAATTTTGTAAAAATGCTTCCAAATTTCTAATAGAAAAGTGGTTTTGTTTGAGTATCTTTTGTCTGTAATTCGTCATGGATGCTAATGTCACACTCAGGTGGGGAGTCTCACCAATGATCCAGACAATGAAGACCATCATCCTTCTGAGATACTCAGAAGTTGTCTTTAATCACAGTTCTCACTTCAAAATGAAGTAGAAGAAAGTGCAGCCATCTCCCCCCAGATGGTGGTCTGCACTGGGAGTAGTGGGTGGGCCCCAGGGCCAGGCAGATCAACCCTGTAAAGTCAGGCAGTGAGTGAGGGTTGAGTACCCAAGTTGCTTACCCTGTGCTTGCCTCCCTCTGCAAACCTCAGGTGAGCAGCCAAAGTCTGGAGACAGAAGCGGTTACAGCAGTCCCGGCTCCCCCGGGACTCCAGGCAGCCGTTCCCGCACTCCCTCTCTGCCCACCCCACCAGCCAGGGAGCCCAAGAAGGTGGCAGTGGTTCGCACACCACCGAAATCTCCGGCATCTGCCAAGAGCCGCATCCAGCCATCAGCCGCACCCATGCCTGATCTGAAAAATGTGAAGTCCAAAATTGGCTCAACTGAAAATCTGAAGCACCAGCCCGGAGGTGGCAAGGTAAATGTGGATTCTGCTTTCCAGGGACCTGTCTGTAGGGACAGTGGGTGCTTGATGCTTCATCTGGGAGGGGAGAGCCCTCCCTGGAGCAGCAGCAGACCAGCTGGGGCCGGAGATACAGCAGTGGGCAGCCGAGCTTCAGCTGACCTCCAGCCTGATTCTGATTTTAAAGTTTTTTGGGTTGATTGGGTTGGATGCTTGTCCTGAAATTGCTTGCCTGGCTTAGTGCAGTACAGCTGTCCCGGGGCAGAGAGGACTGCAGGGAGCTTGTGATGTGGCTTTCCTGGAGTGGCACATCAGTGTATGGACTGTCTGCCAGGGGAATGACATTCCCTCGTGGTGTCCGGTTAGGGAGAGCAAATTGTGACCTGCAGCCCTAAAGAACCACAGGATCAGGGCTGTATTTCTGTATTCTATGCTGTGTGATCTGGAGCAGTCCCTTCAGTGCTGCCTCTGCCTCTTCATTAGCAAGCAGACAGGGTGGTCTCCTCCCTCCCTGTGAGGGTCCCAGGCTCGGCACATTTTTCGGGAGGTTGTGATTTTGGATCCAACTCTGTTGACAAGGTTTTGGATTGCATTCTGCAATCAGGCACTGCCTTGCTACAGAGTGCAGTGTGGCATGGACAGAACTGGTAGCACTCTTATCCTTTCCACCGCTAGTACTTTTCACTCCTAGAGAGGCAGTTTCATGAGCAGCAAAGTGAACTGCATGCTCCAAGCGCTTTGGCAATGAGGGTCTCGTGTTAAATTTTGCAAGCCCAGCAGAGGAGAGTTTGGGTGAGGGAGTGGTGTGAGCCAAATCATTTGTGCAGCCCCAGGAGCAGCAGTGTGCAGTTACGCGGCTCCAGCAGTGGTGTTGGCTGCTCAGCACCCATCTGAGCCTCTCTGCGCTGCTCCATTGCACTGTGTGGCCCTGTCCCTGTGGCTTTTTTATAAAATCCTCTTTGCTGCGTGGGTGGAGACATGAACGCACCTGGTTCTTCTGTTGGTGAAGGCCCAGCGGATCTTATACAGATGTTAAATGGCAGAACCAGTGCAGTCAGAGGTCCCTGTGTGCTCATGCTTGCCTGCCCCAGGGGGGGAACACTTGCAAACCTTGCTCTGCAGCTGCTAATGCAACAGAGCTGTAACAAATCTTCCCCGAGTGTGATGCATATGCCATTTTGTGCAACTAGGTAACTCCGTGGCTCTGAATGTTTGACTTTGGCATGGGGGGAAGCTGTGAGATGGCTTCTTTTCACCACCTTAAATAGCGGTGTGCTTTTCCATTTCCTTATGTGCATTTTTTGCTGTGGCTGGCAATTTATTGGACAATGCATATTTTGCTTTGTGCTAAAGTCCAGGAGGGCTCTGGAGCCTGGGCAGGGCTGTGCTGGCTGTTGGTCATGAGCGGAGCAGCACATGTCTTTCCAGCTGCCCGTGTCCCAGGGCCTCAGCCCTCCTGCCTGCTTAGCACAAGGCATAAATTTTTCCTGCCACCCTGACAAAACACTGTTCTTCAGGGATTTTAGAAGGAACCCTTCCGTTTACTATAAATTAATTAAATTGTTTGCTCATTCTTTTTAATCCAGCTTTTACGAGTTCTTTTTTCTCTGTTTGCTTCTCTGTCAGGCAACATGTTTATTGTTGTCATTGAAAGAGTAAGAACAGCTGAATTTGGGACAGTTCATTGCTCTTTGCAGGGGAGAGTGGCTGGATGCTGTTGGGGATTTTTGTATGACACGATGCTGCTCTTACCAGAATGGTCACAGCTGGAGCAAAGGGAGCTGATCCCACAAGTTTGATTCTAGGGTGGCTCTTAGAGGATGGGTCTGGAGCCTGCTCTCTGCACAGATTTCAGACCCCCAGCCTAGGGAAGCAAAGGTACATGGGGCACCCATGCCCAGCAGTCAGCCAGGCCACATCTCTTCCAGTGTTTCTGCATTGTCTAAGCAATTTTGTTGTTGCTGGATCACGGAATACTGCTCTGGCAAAGCCTGGTCTAGCAGAACTGGGTCCCGATTTGCAGGATCAGTTGATGTGAACTGGGAAAATGATGCTGGGGGCATGTGTTGGCCTTGGCACTTCTCATGCTAAAGAGCCAGGATACAGCGAGGAGCTCTCCTTGCAGCAGCATGCCGGGAACATGCTGAAACGGAGGGTGAGGTTGCCCGCTCAGCCCACTCTGTGGACGTTGTCATCCAGGGACTGCATGTGCAGTGTGATGTGACACTGCTCTCTTGCAGGATGCTGTGTCTTTTTCCTTCTCATGAGGGTTGTGCTTCAGACAGGGTTTCTCCTGAGGGAGGGCAGGCCTGTGTGCCTGCTGGTTTTTACCTGCATTTACCTCTGGTTTATACTTGCATAGGTTGTAAGGCCACTGCAGTCCGTGTAGGAGAAGGAGCAGGGATTGTCTTCATCTTTGTGTTGTCTGGAGTAGCTGCTCCTCTGTGTGTGGTCACTCCAGCATAGGTGCCCTTAAAAAAGCCAAACAGGGAAAACAAGCCCTAAATGGAAACAACTTCATTAGTCCAAAAATCCGTGTGGTGGAGAGGGCAGGCAGGCTTTGGAACTGAAGGGTGAAGTTAGGGTGTGTGGTTCCCCTGTGGCACCAAGCCTTTTCCAGCCTCCCTCCCACCCGCGATGGCGTTGGGAATATGCAGTAGAGCTGCTGCCTTTGGGGGTGGTCTGTGCTGTCCCTTTCATCTCATCTGTACAGGAGTTAAGAAAACTGCAGGCATGGGACTGCATCCCTGGCAGCATTTGCTTTTTCTCTTTGTAACTCTAGAGGGAGTTTGAGCCCTGAACAGCACAGGGCTCAGGCATCCTCTCCCAGATGGTGCTGGACGCACAGCTCCTGCTCTTCAGCCTGCTGCCCTGGCCAGCTGCACCAGTTTGCCCAGTTTTCTCAAGCTGCTGAAATGTGAGGCCACGTGTATCTGTCCTAGAGGGGGGGAACATGCTGCCTGGCAAGGGAGATGCAGCTGAGCAGGCGTTTTTCTCTCAGCTCCATCCTTCCTCCTTCTACTGGCTCTGCAGAAGCTGAGTCTCAGACTGCTGGTGCCTTCCAGCATGTTTGCTGCCCAGCGAGTTCCCTGTTTTGTTCAGTGAAAGAAAACAGGGTGAGCTGGCTCTTTTGCTAGTGTTTCTGGCCTGGAAACCAGGGCTGCCTTGCTAGCCAGACATGTCCAATCTCTAGCTATAACCTGCCCAGCTCCATCTTCACTTTCCAGCCTGTGTGTAGACAAATCTGTGTGGCGAGCCAGAGATTCTCCTTTGGCACTGGAAGGCAGGCTCCTGGTTTTAGTGATATAACACATGGTCAAGCTGCAGATGGTCATGTTGTTTCTCACACTCTTTTCTGGCTACCAAAGGTGCAGATTATTAATAAGAAGCTGGACTTTAGCAGCGTTCAATCCAAGTGTGGCTCAAAGGATAATATCAAACACATCCCAGGAGGAGGCAGTGTGAGTACCTTCACACTTTCAATGCACTATAATAGTTCTTATAATAAGTGGCATGTTGTATACACTAAACTGCCAATGCTATCTGCAGCGACCCTGCCGTCAGATAGCTATTGGTGACGTGCAATGACTCTTTTCTGGCTACCAAAGGTGCAGATTGTTAATAAGAAGTTGGACTTTAGCAGCGTTCAATCCAGGTGTGGCTCAAAGGATAATATCAAACACATCCCGGGAGGAGGCAGTGTGAGTACCTTCACACTTTGAATGCACTGTAATAATCCTTATTATTAGTGGCATGTTGTATACACTAAATCGCCAATGCTATCTGCAGTGACCCTGAGATAGCGATTGGTGACGTGCTGTCATTTAACCCCATTAACCCAAAAGACATGGTTAGATGAACCTTAACAAGTCCTGTACATGCCTGACATGGACAGAACTAACTGACCTGTGTAGAAACCATGTCTGTAACAAAACATCCCGTTAACTCGAAGGTTTTACACTACCTGGAAGGCTTAATGCCTCATTGTCTGCAGGATGGGTCGCCTCTAGCAGACAGTGATGTAGTTGCTGGTGCAGTAGGTGGATAGATTTATAAGCAAATGCAGTCTTTGTTGCTTAATGTACTGCTAAATTGCACGTGACTCTGCACAATATGTGAAAGCGCAGTTTCCTGCCCATTCCCATCAGGCAAGTATGATCCGTGCAAATATTAAGCATCTCCTTGCTAGTAAATGTGTTTGGCAGTGCCCATGGAGGCCGAGTCTAAAGTAATATTGAGTTAATCGATTTGAATGCTGGCATTTCCAGCCATTCCCAGATAAATAGCTGGACTCAGCTTTCAGTTACTGTGCCAGAAACCTGGAGAAACTCCACAGAGGTTGACAGATTTACACCAGTCTCTCTGGAGAGTTTGGGTCCAGGAAAGATGAGGGACCAAGGAAGATGTATCACTGAGACCCCAAACAGTGCAGCCCAGGGTCTGCAGGTGCCCGGTCTGCAGCCATCTGAGGAAGCTATTTGGTGCCTCTCAGATGTTCCTGATGGATTTTCTTTGTGCTGTTTTTGATCTCTGTGGATGCTCTCCCTGAGAAACTGAGCATTGCGGAGGGCTTGGCACGTAAACACTGGGACCAACTGGGTTTGCAACCTCCATCTTAAATTTGGTGTCATTCTGTGTTTATTTCATGGGCCAGAGGAGCTGCTTTGCAGAGGTCAGACCTCTGTGAAGCAGGTTCCCTGCTTGTTCTGCTCTTTCTTACCCCAGGGTCCTGCACTGGCTGGACTGCCTGGTGCGTGGTGGTCCACTTGTTATGGCAGGGGTTAGTGTTCGTCACGAATCATCTGTGCTGTGGCTGGTAATTAGCTTCAGCACAGGGTGGTGAGCTCATCCTTTTCTCCACCGAGAGCTCACACCATGGGCAAGCGTTTGCAGCTGTAGTGGGTTAAGAATTATCTGGATTTTTGGCTGGAGGTTGTCATCCCTCCCCAGGCTCTGCCAGCAGTGAAAATTGTGTGATTGCTGCCTGGCTGCATTGACTCGGAAAGCAGCAGCTCAGCTCTGGGTGCGGGTGCTCGGACCAAAGCCATGTGCTGACGTGGCTGCGCAGGCTGCGCTGGCAGCAGAGCTGCGCCTTGGGGCTCCTCTGATAGAGGGGCAACAAGAGACCACCTGGGTTCGATGGCTGTTGCACCTTAATCCTCCATGACGCTGTCAGCAGCGACGGCCTGCCCAGCCGTTCCTGCTTCAAGAGGAGTGAACTGTTGCTGCAGTAACCTGGGGTTGGTGTGGTTTTTTTTTTTGTTTTTTTTTTTTTTTTTTTTAAGCCAGTGGTTGCTCTGACAAGGTGATGCATTAGGCAGAAGTTGACCTAAGTATTGCTGATGCTGAGAGGTGAGATCCCCAGGTCTCTGGCACTGGTTTCCTAGGCAAGCAGCTCTGTGCCCATTTTACATGCTCCCCAGCAGGATGGTAAGGGTTAATGGAGTCCTGTCTGTGAAAAAAGGGAACTGGAATGAGAGCAGAAAGTGTTTCAATTGCTGATTGCTTGCTCTGGAAATGGGAGGTCTTCCCAGTCCCCTGTCTCAGTGGTGCCCAAATCGTTGGTCGGCCCTTTGGGGTCACGGCTGGGATTAGGAAGGCGCCAACTGTCTTTTTGGGGTCTGTTTCCTCCTTTCCAACTGAATCTAGCGCTCTTCCTGCCCAGTGCATTTTGTGATCTTTCCCCAGCACTGCCTTCATGTCTGTGTCTTCGATGTGCTCCCAGACCCTGGGGGGGTTGTTTTTCTCCCCTCTCTCTGTCTCCACTCTCTGTCAAATGTGCCTTTTGGTATGTGTGAGCATCGGAGACAAGGCAGGCCCGCATGCACTGCGCGCTGGCTCCACGCGGGTGGGACCATGGCACCAAGCCGCTGTTCCCCCCTCCTTTTCCTGGCTGCATGATGGAGGGGGGAGTGTTGCTCAGTGGTGTGCGCCACCGTGGTCCAGCACCTAGCTCTGAGGGTGACGGAGCCGGTGGGCGTGGGGCTAACGTGAGAACTGAAGGATGCACCATCAACCCGGGGCTTTTGAGTCAGCACAGGGTGCTCGGATGTGATGGAGAGCGGTGGCTGCGGTGAATCCTTTGTGCTGGCTTCCAGCCGCGTTGGTCCGGAGGCTGCCTGGCTGCTTGAGGAGTCAGCTCCTCTGCAAAGTCCCTTTGCTGACACATCCTTCCTGAGTTCTGTGAGAGCAGCACGCCCACCATGGTGCTTGGTGAAAACACAGAGAGCAGCGTATACTCCCCTTGAAATCCAGGCTATTGCTGAAAGCCAGACATTTCCCAGTGAGTAAGAACCAACCTTGAGGTGTTGATGATCTGATTTCTCCTGCGCTGCCCCACTAACTCCGGCAAGAGCTGATTCACACACAGGTGTGAGTCCAAAACCAGGGTCCAAGGTAACTTCTGGGGGTATGGGGATGTTTTCTCACTCTCTTGTCTCCTGCTCCTGATGTAGCTGGTGGGTGTGTGCTGTGGTTTGCTGTCCCTGACACGCCTTATGGTTCCAGACCTCTCCGGTCACTGGTATTTTCCAGTGTGGTGTTTAACCGCTAACGTAACCACTAAACAGCTCCATGTTAACTGTTCCTTGTGTGTGCGTCTCGTGTAACCCAGTTGTCCGTGCGCAAGAGGCCGCCGGCCCCACACCCAGGCACCCCCCAGCGCCGTGGCTGGTCTGTGAATGGGGCGGGTTTAAGTGGAATTGCTGGAGCCCCTGTTCAGAGACATAATGGGTAAAGCAAATAAAAACCAGCATAATATCATGAAATACTGTTGTGGTTCAATATACTATAATTGCCATTTTAATTTATATTATGTGAACTCCTGCCAGATATTTAAGACTTTGGTTTGCTTTTTTTTTTTTTTTTTTTTTTTTTTTCCCCTAAAACCTTATTTCCATTGCAGCATTTTTCAGAAATGCATATTTTGGTCACTCTTTTAAAAGTTCTGTGCACATTGATCATTTCTGTTCTTTCAGTTTTTGTGGACATAAGCTTTATGTTTTACACCAGAAAAGGTATTTATTTTTTACGTTTTCTCTCTGGTATATCTCCTCCTTTTGGATGATGTGTATGCAAATCTTAATTAATTACCACTCCACTCTCTCTCTTACTTAAGCACTTTAAAATTGCCTCTACTTCCCCCCTTCTGTGGAGAGGTGATCTTCTGCATGCTGACTTTTGTTAAGAGAGGCTGCTGCACACGGGTATTAATGATCTCCCATTTCTGATGACAGTTTCTTTTGTATTATTAATCTTACTGGGGTTTAAGCTGTCCTTTCCCTTGAATCC
This sequence comes from Falco punctatus, assembly GCF_963210335.1. NCBI lineage: Eukaryota > Metazoa > Chordata > Aves > Falconiformes > Falconidae > Falco > Falco punctatus. The sequence goes on along the minus strand of NC_137599.1, from coordinate 5,951,009 downwards.
AGATCAGGTGCCGCTGTGTGTTGTGCCTCCCCCTCCCCAGGTTGCCTGTGGTGGCAGTAAGCTCATTGCCTTTTTCTTTCTCATATGGACAGGTTCAAATCGTTTACAAGCCAGTCGACCTGAGCCATGTGACATCCAAATGTGGTTCCCTGGGCAACATCCATCACAAACCAGGTACCCTTTGGCTCTGCGGCTTCTGGCAGCACCGGGTGCTGGTCCCTGGAGCTTGCGGGCTGCGTTGCGGTGTGTGTCTGGAGACAGGGAGAGGGTTGGGGGAGTGAGGGGAGCCACGTGTAGCAAGTGGGGCATCAGAGCAAGTCCTGGGATGCTAGACACTGTTCCCAGCTCTGTCACTTCCAGACCCTCTTCATTCTGCCTGACCACTCGGCAGTAGGGGGTGGGACCTGGTATCTGTGGACACCCTTGTCTGGGCCGACACGTCGCTGTACATGGGAATTTTTAGGAGTAAATAGGAGGGGCTGCTGGTGTTCAGGGGAGTAAGGTTAGCTCCCTGCCCTTGGTTCTGTAAAATGTTGGGTTGTCTGTCAGCTCTGCACAGCATCCTCCGGAAGGTCTCTACTCTGGTTCCCATTTGCCCTGGCTTCCGAGTTTCCCAAAAAGGGGTCCCTCTCGCTGCTGTTCTCCTGGTCCTTACCCGCTGCTCAGCCTCAGAGCGCTTTGGCTGAGCCACCCCTGACCTCAGCGCTTTCTCTCCAGCCTGCCCTGGCTGGCGCAGGAGCTAACCCAGCTTGTCCTCTTCTCTTCCAGGCGGTGGCCAGGTGGAGGTGAAATCTGAGAAACTGGACTTCAAAGATAAGGTGCAATCGAAAATCGGGTCCTTAGATAACATCAGCCACGTCCCTGGAGGAGGAAATAAAAAGGTAAAGGGGCACTGGGTCGAGAACAGGCACGCTGTTCTGTGCAAGAGGCTGCCCTGTGAGCAGGCGTGCAAGCAAAGAACGGTCGGCCTGGACTTGGAGAGGGTTCTCCTCACCCAGCTCATCTTTAGGCCACGGACTCTCCTCTCTGCTTACCTGGCAGCACTGCTTCCCCAGTGCTTGAACCATTTGCTGCCCGTGCTCTGGCGTGGTGTGGGCTCTGTACCTTGTCCTTCAGAGGACAAGAAGCGCCCTGCCCGGGGACAGGCTGTTCGGCTGCTGCCCACACAGCCAGCTTGCCTTCCTGCCAGCGGCTCGCTGAGGCGGGCAGAGCCCCGGGCTCCTGGGCTGCAGTTGCCGACCTGGAGGAGATTTGCTGTGGCAGAGCTGTGAGGACAGCAGTCTGTCCCCTTCCTGGCCTGTGGCCACCTGGATGAGTGTGACTGTGAGCCGTGTCCTCTCCCGTGGTTTCCTGCTCTTTCTGCTGTTCTCTGAAGTTTGTGCAGAAACATGTTTGCGCCTCAGACCTTTCATTAAGGGGTGCCACTGCCAGCAGCTGCTTTTGCACTCGCATTGCCGATTACTGCCAGTGGTGTGGCACAAAGCTGGCAGCTCAGGGTGCTGCAGTAGGTGTTGGCTCCCCAGTGGAAGTGTGGAGCATTAAAGGCTTAGCTTTATTCAGGAAAGGTGACGCTGCAGTGGGCTGTCACTTCAGAGGAAAGGTGTTCTCTGCTTCCTTCAAGTCTCAGTCTTAGCCGAGACTGACTGAGGACTCTGTAGGGAGTGGTGTGCGTTTGGGAGGATTTAAATTGAAAGAAAAAAGCCAATCAGGTCAGGTGAAACACTGAACTGGGCGTGAGCCATTCCTGCCAGAGGCTTTGATAGTGACTTCGCAGTAAGTCTTAGCCGAGTAAAACACCTCTCCAGCCTCGCCTCAAGGACAGCCAAGTCCCTTGCAGGCAGGGGAGCAGGGAGCTCAGGTAAGCACAGCTGAGACTCCAGCCTGGTGACATACATGGCTGAATTTCTCCGGGGAAATGGGTTTTATCTTGCTTGTTTTTCAAACCCTTTTTTCTCAATGGAAGGGAAAAGTTGTGTTTCAGCTCCTGTATTTTGGCACTTTGTTCTTGGCCATGTTTTCTCTGTGCACCTCCCAGTTCTTCATCTCCCAGCGGTGTGTGGGCCTCTGAGGGATCGCTTGACTTCCTTACCCTTCTCTCACTGCTGCTATGCATCAGACTGCCCTGTGCTTCTCTAAGCCCATTTTCATCATTTTTATGATTACAATGATGATTCTTTCATATCCTGGCACATTCACTGGGCCGTAGTTTGAAGAACTTGCCCTTTGGAGGGGGAATTTATTTGCAAGGGTGTGACCCAGCAGTGGCATCACCTGCGTCAGCCTTCCTGTGTGGCAGTTGCCTGTACCCTGCCTAAATCCACATCCACACCTGGAGGAGCTTGTTGGTGTAACTTGAGTTCATGTGCTGCCTCCGATTGTTTCCCTTGTCCAGCCCGTTGCCACTCGCACCAGGGACCATCCCCAGGCAGGGCTGCTCTGGGGCGGGACACTCCGCTTACAGGGAGGGGACAGGGCATGGTTGAGCTCCATCAGCCCTCCACGCAGAGTGGCTGTGGGTGGCTCTGCTGCCCCTTCCCCTGCCTTTCCCACGTCCCCAGTCCCCTCGTTGCTCTGTGACACAGAAGATGCAGATTTGGACATACAGTCCACAGCTCCTCAGCCTGAATGTAACAAACTGAACATGAGCTCAGCCCGGTTCAGGTACTACTCTTGCGTTGGGTCTCCTGTGGGGAGCTGGTGTGCTCCGTGCTCTGCCGAAGTACCTGTGCCGGCAGCACCTGCTCTCCTTTGTGGCACAGGGAAGGCTTTCCTCCCTGTCTCCAAAGGCAGCTGCTGTTCTTCCTATGAGTCAGTGAATGGCCCTGTTTTTCAGATCTTTTTCTCCCCAATTTTCTATTTCTTTTCTTTTATTTTTTTTTTTGTCTTTTTCCTTCTGGTTGACATTTATTAGATCTTGTTTTTTGTTGCTGATGCATTTTTTGCACCCCACCGCCCTGGGCGGGTTTCTTCACCTGTAGAGAGAGAAAGGCAAGGAAGACAAGACCTGTCCCCAGGCTGCTCGGACCCCGAGCCCAGACCCCGCTGGGCTCCAGGCCCTGGTGCTGGAGCCACCCACCCCCCCGGAGAGCCAGCTCCCAGCCTTGCACTCGGCTGGGGAGGGCACCAGTAAGTAGCAAACTCCATCCACTTCACCTCCGCTCCCCGGCCCTCGCGCTCGCCGGGAGAGAGGGGTTTGGCTTGTGGGAGCAGCATTTTGTGCCCAGCTGGGCTGTGGGTTCAGGGGAAGCCTTGTGCACCGTATGGGGATCCCACCCCTTCCGTAAATCTCTGCCAGGAGAGTGGGAGCAGCCCAGGTTGTGCCACCCGAGTCCTGTGCCTGGGACCTGCCGCCACACCGGGCCTGGGCACTTGGGAAGGATTTGGCAGCATCCCGAGATGCTCCAGGCCTGCCGTCCCCTCCAGTTGTGCCCATTCTTTGTGTGGGCTTCTGGAAGGGATGTGCCTGAGGACTGGGGGCACTGGGGGCATCAGGCCAGCGAACGGTGCTTTCCTCCCAGCTGTACAGCGGCGGTGACCGAGTGGACAGTTTGGAGGTAAAAACAGCCTCTCCGGATGGCGTCCCGCATCCTCCCTGCTCACCGCCCTCTCCTCTCGTTGCAGATTGAGACTCATAAGCTGACTTTCCGCGAGAACGCCAAAGCCAAGACCGACCATGGCGCTGAAATTGTCTACAAGTCCCCCACCATCTCCGGAGATGCCTCCCCGCGCCGCCTTAGCAACGTGTCCTCCACCGGCAGCATCAATATGGTGGACTCCCCCCAGCTCGCCACGCTAGCCGACGAAGTGTCTGCTTCGCTGGCCAAGCAGGGCTTGTGATCGGGGCATGACGGGCGAAGATGAGAGAAGACAAGGGAAAAAAAAAGAAAAGAAACAAAAATAATAATCTGGCCTTCTTCCTCTGTTCCTTTTACAGCTGCTTCCCCATCCCCTAACTGGTTAATGATTTAACCTGCTTTTACTGTTCATTCAGCTCTAGCTCCAGGACTTCAAAATCAGTGACACTATGAGGTACAAAACCTCCTCTCCCCCTGCTCCTCGGAGCGCACAGCCCACGCCTGTCCCCCACTCCCTCCCTGTCCCCCTGCGAGGTCCCTCACTGTCCCAGCCCTGCCTGGGGCCACCCGCCCTGGCGTTCACTGCCCTGGGGAAGCGGGGAGGGGGATAGAGGGGGCAGCCGCAGCACGAGGCTGACCCGAGCACCCCACACCGCAGCACAGGGCATGTGTGCAGGATGTGACCTTCCCAGCTCATTACCCTGATGATGCTGGGCTGGCAGTCTGGCCTGCGGGCAGCACAGGTCCTGGGTGCCACAGCCAGGGGCTGCAGGGAGGTGCCCTCCCTTTCTGCATTAAATTTGCCTGCTGATTTGGAAGAAACCTTTTGTTTTTACCTCCGAAAGCCGAGATGTGTATGAAGATAACTGCCAGGTATCCCCTAAACCCGGTCTCTCAGCTCCGGCAGCTGGAGTACTGGCGACGCCGGGGTATCCCATTGCGGAAGGGGCCCGGGACGGCCGTTCCCCTCTCCGTGGCTGTGCTGGAACCGCTGAGTGGATGAGTAGAGGCTTTTCCCCATTCCTTTGGCAGCCCCTCGTGTCGTAGAGTAGATTTGTCTGTATATGCTTGGACCGTGCCAGGGTGATTGTTTTCATAAACGAGCATGTGTTTAAAAAAATGCTGTAAGTAGTTTTGAGCTGCCCCGTGCCGGCTCCGCCGCAGCCCAGCGCGGGGGGCCTGGGGGGCTTCGCCCAGCTCCGGGTCGTGCCGATGGGGCAGCCCGGCACCGCATGTCTGCCGGGCACAGGGGTGGGCGCAGAGCCCCTGCCCAGCGCAGGGGGGGGCTGGGGGCTGCGGCAGGGCTTCCCGGCTCTGCGTGGCACCCCTGGGGTACGCACCTCCCAGGGCGTCGCACGAGGGGCACCCGCAGCTCCAGGGCTGGGATGGCCCCTGGATTTGGGTGCAGCTTGTGACATTTTTGGGTTGTTTTTTTTTTTTTTTTTCTCCTGCAAGGTCAGCTAAGAGATCGCAGAAGTGGCGGCTCCATGGCTCTGCTGTTCCGGTGCCTTTGGCAGCGGTAGGAGACACCCAGGAGGACGCGAGGGGAAGGCGCGAGGGAGGTTTTAGCTGGTGACGGCGGCGGCAGCTCCCCGGCCCGGTCCCGAGCTCCGGAGGCAGCTCCCCGGCGCTGAGCCCCGGTTGCCCTCCGGGGCGGGTTGGCGTTACCCCTCGCCCTGTCCTCCAAGCCAGCCCCGAGCCCAGTTGATTCTTTTGCTGCTTTTTATCCCTGTGGCAGCCTCGGGCGTGAGGGGGGCCGGGGCTGTGCTGCACCCGCGGCCACCCCCGCGTGCCCTTTCCTTCTGCAACCAAAGAGGCTGAGATGCCCTCGGTGCAGCTCAGCGTGCGTCCTCCCCCCCCGAGGCACCAGCCCAGCCGTGGGGGTACGGCTGGCGGCGAGGGGTGCCCAGCAGGGCCGCAGACCATGCACCCCACGGGCCGTGGGGCACGGAGAGCTGCGCTTTCCCAGCAAGGGGCTGAAATCCTGGCCTGACTGGGCCGGCGGGGGGTATCAGTGTGGCAGGGGCACCGGTCATCCCGGGGATGGCGGCTGGCTGCCACCGAGGCTGTCCTCCCTGGACAGGACCCGCTCCCAGCCTCGGTGGGAGCTGATGAAGCTGCCACGCTGCTGCAGGATCCGCCAGGTTTTTCTGTACGGTGCTGGGCACGGGCGACATGTCCCGTGCCCGAGGAGGATGGTTAAGTCTGGGGGGTGGCGGTTTGGGGGAGGGGGGGGTCCCACCTTCTCTCTGCAGCCCCAGGAGCTGCTTTACTGCTGGGGAGAGGCTGCTCCAGCACGAGTGTGAACAGGCCAAGCGAAAGCCCATGTCCAGCTTGTCACTCGCTCCATTTCAGTTGCCTCGATGATTGTAAGACCCTGTACTCCAGTCTGTGACTATCTTTGTATTGGTGTAGGACGCGGGAGCCGCTGTGGTATTTTTGTCCTCTAAAACTAGCAAGTGGGCAAAGGGCCGAGCACCAGTCACCCCTTTTAACCCTTTTCGGCCGCAGGATGCGTGTAGCTGAGCTTGCCCGTCTGGCCGCGGCCTGAGCCACCCCCGGCCCCGCTGCGCAGCTCCCGAGGGCCACCAGCGCCTCGGGCGTCCTTAGCGCGGGCGAGCTCCAGTGCACAGCCCCTTCCCGCTGCCACTGTCCTTGGCTGAGCCCGCATCCCCGGCCCCCTCTGCCGCCCTCCCCGGGGGGCTGCCGGGGTCCCAGGACAGCCCTTTCCCTCCACCACGTCCCCACCGTCCCCTTCCAGCAGCCCGAGCCACGTCCCCAGCCCTGACCCTGCGTTCAGACCCAGGCCTGAGGGTTTCCATGAGCAGCCGGACAGACTGACCCATGGCTTTTCCTTTACTCCACACACATCTTGGTCTGAAAAGGGTTAAAACCGGCACTGATTCAAAAAAACCATGTTTCTGCACTCAAAAAAAAAATAATAATGCTTGTTAAATGAACTTCCAGTGTCAGACTGCCGGTGGTGCTGGCAGCCCCGTGCTCCCTGCGGTGCGCTGGGAGGGGAGGGAAGGTTTGATCTCAGTGTATCATTCTAGCTTAGCTGCTGTCTGTGATGTCCATAGTGTATCGTGCGTTTTAACAACTGGTTTACACTGTTGCCGTAAAAGTGAATTTGGAAATAAAGTCATTACTATGATACACGCTGCCTCTTGGGCTGGGAGTTGGTTGCACTGAGGGGCCAGTGTCTCCCCCGCAGCACTCGCTGGGATCGCCAGCCGCGGAGGGGTGAGGTGGGCGCCCGCGACGTCCTTCTCTGTTCCGTCCCCACATCCCGCCCGGCCCCGGGTGCAGCTTCAGCGGCTCCTTCCCCGCAGCGACGGGGGGCGCAGGGGGGCGCGGCCCCGCCCGCCAGCAGCCCCAGGTTCTGGTTTTGGCTCATTGTGTGACCACGGCCAGGACCGTTCCTCAGCCTTGTGCCCCCAGCGTGGGGGGGCCTGGGGCTGCTCGGACCCCCAGCGGCACCCACGCCCCTCCCTGGCCCAGCAGCAGCCACAAAGCACCGAGCGCCCTTCGTGCGGAGCCGCTTCCAGCGCAGCTGCTCCTGCGGCTGCCATTTGCTTTTCAGATTGGATTTTACCTCCCCTGTTAATTACCTGTAATGAACCCGGCCACGCCCAGGTCGCTGCCTCCTACTTTGATCATCTGGCTAATAATGACCCAGCACCTTCCTGCTCCCAGCTGCCCGATAACGAGGCACAAAGTGTAATTCCTTATCTCGGGAACAAGCAGCACCCAGGGGAGTCGCCTCCCACCGTTCAGGGCATTTGCGCCGGGGCGCGACTCGGCAGCCACCGACCGTAACACTGAAAACGTAAAATAAAGACGTAACATAAAAAAAATGTGCCGCGAGGCAGAGTTCCTGCGAGCTCTCCCAGGGAAGCGCCACCAACCCTGGTCTTGCTCCATCACACCTCCCCGCGCCGGGGATCCCGCGGAACAATCCCGCTTCCCACTGGCTGCCAACAACCGGGAAATAGCGTTATAAAGGGGAGAAAAGGCCACGGAAACACGGGTGGGAGGGAAGCAGCTGATCCGCCCGCGGCCGGGCCCCTTCCACTTCCCAACCCAGCGTTTCACAAACACACGTTGCATAGAATAGTTCAGTTTTAATTTTTTTTTAATCTTTTCTTCTTTTTTTTTTTTTTATAAGCACATTTGTGCTTTGCAACAGAATCAAGACATTAACAAAGATCAGCTTCTCGGAAGAAAAGCATTTCTATATAACAAGGACATTACACAGCTCAAAGCAGGAAAAGAAAATATTTACAAAATACAAGGTGGTTTTTTTTTGTGGTTTTTTATAATGCTAAAAGGGTTATTCAGAATTTTCAACCTTATAAATAGAAAAGCACTTATGCAGAGGGATATGGTAGCATTGTTGTTTTTTTTTTTAAAAAAGAAACGATGACAAATCCTTTAAACTAGAACAGAACCAAAACCACTAGATAATGTTGAAAATTGTGAAAACCCCAACCATTAAGCAGTTTAGCTACTATTTCTTTACGATTACAAAATGGAAAAAAAAAATGTCCTTTGTATTTTTTTTTCCTTTTTTTTTGGTGATGTGATTATACATAAGACAGGCACAATGCTAGCAACAGGACAGGGACCAATAGCCACACCGTCGGGATCAGAAAGCATTACAGATGGGAACGGTGTGCGGGATCCGGGAGTCACTGCGGGTGCGGAAGGGCCGGGGAGGGGAGGAACAACGGCAAACTCGGTTCCAAAATAAAATACCTGTCAGGAGGCGGCAGGTCAGACCGACGACTGGGAAATGAAACAGAATCGACACCTGTTCTCGGACAGCGTGTGGAAGTGGAGCGAAGCAGTGGTGACAGATCCCGATGCCCCCCAGTCCCGCAGCCCCCCGCCCTCCTTCCCTCTCTTTCCCCTTTCCCCGATTCCCAACGCCGGCAGTGCCCTGGTGGCGCAGCCCCAGCCCGGGACGCTCCCTCCGCCGCCCTCACCCCAACTCTCCAGCCCTGCGTGGGGTGCGAGGGCAGAGCTCGAGCGCCGGGCGCGTCTCCCAGCTGCACCATGCTGCTGGCCTCGGCCACCAGCCGCGTCCCTGAGGGGCGTCCCGGGGACTCTCCCCTCGCTGCCTTCGACCCAGGAGAAAAAACACTCCAGGTGGGAACTAGGCTGCTTCCGAAATCCCACTCCTCCCACGGGAGCTGTGCGTGAAGCGGCTAAAGGGCTCCAGTCCTTCCTTTTCCCTGCGATGGACAGGGCGGCCGGACCTGCTGCCCCCAGCCTGGGGGAGAAGGAAGGAGGCGGCCCCAGGGGCCAAGGGGAGATGGGGGAAGGGCAGAGTCACCCCTCCGGATACCTGGAACTACAACCTGGGGGAGGAAAATGCCAAGGGCGGGAGTGCAGGGCGGACACTCTGCACGTGAGGACACAGACAGCTAGTGAAGGTTGCAATCCCAAGACATCACTTTTCACCACTAATTTCACTCCACTAAAACCTTTCAGGGAGGGAGGGGGGAGTGGGTTAAAGAGAAAAAGACACCCTTTTGCTTGAGAAAAACTATCCCCGAAGTCTGCTAGTCAGCTAAATCCTGTGCTCTAGTTTTATACACCTAAGAGGGGAAGGGAGGAACGAGGGAGGGGGGGGTCTGGTGGGCTGCTCCCCTCCCGAAGCTTCACTCCACTGGGAGGAATCTGGGGGCTCTCATTTGTGTGACAAGGAAACATGGAGAAGGAAAAAAAAAAAAAAAAAAAAGAAAAAGAAAACAAAAGAAAACAAAAAACAGTTTCTAAACTCCTTAAATTCACTAAAAACTGTGAAAATTCCCGGCAGGATGTTTGAATATCAAACGCAGATTTTGGAAGCTTTAATGCCAAGAGTTAGTTCTGTGTGTTGGTTTTGCTCATGTCTTCCCGTATGTCTCTATCTGTGCGCTGGCCGCTGAACTGCTGCGGAGGAAGAGGAGGAGGAGGGTGTCGCCAGCGGGGGGCGGCTCTTGAGGCTGGCCAGGTTGGGCAAAGCAGAAGTGCCATCGGTCTCCCGGGAGGATTTACTGCCTGACGTGCGCCGGGTGCAGCGCGACAACCGGTCTTGGGGGTCAGATTGGTCCTCGCACTCTGTCCTGGGATCGTACGAGAGTGGGAAGGTGCGTCGCTCCCAGGGCTGCACAGCCTAAAGGGAAGAGACACCGGGCTATGGAAAATCCTCCGGGAAAGCTCTTCTGCTCCCCCTCCGTGCGCGGCTGCAGCTGCCCGCAGCGCTGGGAGCTGGCAGCTCCCTGGTGCCGTGACGGCCGCAGGCTCGGCCCGGCCCCGGTACCAGCGCAAGGGAAGCTTTAGCGCACGTGGTGAGGACACACCAGCCTCCGAACTGAACCAACCGCTGGAAAAGCATCCTGCTGCCCTGCCGAGCGGCACCACGCTCTACATCCCGTCTGGCCGAGTGTTCGGATGGAATTTCCCACATGCAGGTTTCCAAGCTGTCTCCCCACAGAGAGGGGGATAAACCAGCCAAGTTCGAGCACTGGGTTTACCCCTACGCATCTTCAGCAGCGGCGGCAGCGCCAGGCAGCGCTCGGACCTTCCCACCAGCCTCCAGGGACAAAACTAGAGCAAACGGCCACGGCCGGAGCCAGCACCCACCTGCTCATCCAGGCCGGCCTCGGGCGTGGAGCAACGGGTGTCCTCGCTGGACAGAAGCCGCATGGAGTCACGGGAGAGGGGGGTGAGGGGGGCACAAAGCAGTTCGGGGCTGATGGGGCTGCGCGGTGAGTGGGTGTGGGGCAGCTCCGAGTGGGAGTGGCAGTTGCCCACGTCAGGGGATGCCGGCTGGGGCGTCGAGGGGTTCCCCAGCTGGGGGGTCGTCCGTCCGTCCGTCGATCTGTAAGACCTGAGACAGGAACACACCTGAGAGCCTGGTTTCAGTCCCAGCTGCGCCCCCACCCATACAGGGGCCCAGGCTGCTCGCTGCCACCTGATGCCACCTGATGCCGCCCTTCGATCCCTTCCACTGCCCCCTCCTTGGGAGCAGCGCGACAGGGAACGCTGCGGGGATTCGGCACACACAAGCAGGGAATGCTGCAGCCCCGAGGTTAAAACTCATCCAGGCTCATCTTTGTCCCGTCTCCGCTGTCTCAGTACAGCTTTGCGACACTGATGCAGCCCTCCTAAGGCGGCGTCCCACACTGTGAGTGCTGCATAAATACCATGATGAGAAGCCCACTCTATGAAATCAGACACTTCAAAGTGGGTTTTTCCAAGTGTTTCCACCATCCCCACACCATGTGACACCAGGCAGCTCAAGAACCAAGCGCAGTCTATCAGTAATGCTGAAAATGCAGCAAGTTCACTGGTTGCGCGTAGGAGGAGCACTGTAAAACCCCTAGACTTCAAAAGATTTAAACCAGGAATTAAGAAAGTTCGAGCACCTACACAGATTCCCAGATAAAACACCCACAGGCTGCAAACAGAGAAACCTAACCGGAGTCCCCACATCTGTGTGCAACCCTCCAAGATGAACTGCAACAGCAAGCGGCAATCAAGCACTGCCAAGGACCAGATTCCAAAATCTACCTTGGCCAAAATGTTCATCAGAACATACAAAGCCAGCCCCAATTAGACTAATAAAGCAGCTACACCTGCAGCAAGCTAGACAGAGTCAACGTGCTGAATCAAGACACAATTTAAAAGCTGCCTACAGGAAAAAACCAAATCGACCTGTTAGGTACACGAGGCAGGAAGACTACAAGGGGCTCAGCAGATCTGCTGGAGCAGGTCACAAAGAAAATGACATTTAAGGGAAACTAAGTGAGTTTATCCCGGTGTTTCCTGGTATCACCTGGCCCAGGTACTCCCCAGGCAGAGCCAGGTACTGGGCTGGATCACAGCAACGAGTTACCAGGCCATGAGGGGCCCCAGCAATTTCTGAACAAAACCTACAGCTGCTGCAGGGGACAGTCCCAGGGTGGGAGCTGAGGGACTGAGCAAGGGTCCTGCTGAGGAGCTCGGGACGTGGCGAACGCCAAGCTGAGCTCGGCCAAGTCGCTCTCGGCACAAATGCAACAAAACACATTTCCGGGCTGCACTCAGGGATGCGGCCAACAGAGCAGGGACACTTGTATCCCCATCTCTCCATGCTGTGAACTGCACTGGGAATACTGGTCCCAATGCTGGGGGAATCTCCATCATTGGAAGCGTTCGGACCACGGCCAGACAAAGCCATGGCCAACCTGGTCTCCTGCCAGCAGCAGTCCTGCAGGAGGCTGACCAGAGACCTCTGGAAGTCCTTTCCCACCAGCATTCCTAAACCTGTGAGATGAAGCTTGAATTCACCTCACTGACCAAGCCAGGGCCTCAACACAGCACTGTTCACCAACGTCACTACAAGAGGATTTTCAGAGAAACAAAGTTATGGCGAAGTGCTATGAGATGTGAGAAACCGGCCAAAGAAGTCTGCAAAGAAACACCAAGACGTCCCACACTCCACCAGCACCGGGAAACGCAGCTGCAGACGAAACAAGGCAGCAGCGGCTCGAACGGAGTCTGACAAACGCTGCCTTTGCATTTGCAGAAGTTCTCGCAGAAGCCCTGCACGGCTGCACACAACCGACCGGGCTGAACTGAAACCACAACCAGACCGAGACGACCGGGTGCACGTCTGCAGGCAGCTGTAGCTCAGCGAGCGTTTCTGCCCCAGTGCAGTGGTTCAAACCCAAACACACCATGGGAAATCAAATGGAGAAGAGTGAATCTCTTTTGTGCAGTGTTACCACGAGATCAACAGCTGGAAACTGTGTGCAGCTTTAGACACCACCTCACAAAAAGACACTGCAGCAAAGGAATCAAGTGTCCAGTGACGAGAGGAACGTAAGGACACGTATATAAATGGAGCAGCGAAACGGCACTGCCGAAGCAACGAAGCAGAGATGTGACAGACTGCACAGCGGTGAGAACAACCACCACTCCTGGTTCCTACACGAAGGACGCCCGTCCCAGCCCTTTTGTGCTTCTCTAGACTCTCCAGCTGGTGCACCGGGCTCCACACTTCTAGAGCAGTGGAAGTGCTTGAGAAAGCAGAATCCAACCAGGTGGTCCAAGAGCCGACTGCAACAACTGGTGCGTAACCTCACCCCACCTAAGCCGGACGACCCCCCCTCCTGTGCGTGGTGATCAAACCTCCCAACACCAGCACAAGCTTTTAACCATTTTTATCAATCAGCCGATCTACTAGATCCTCCACAGCTGCTCCCGAGAGGTGTACCTGCTGCCCCGGCGCTGCGGGGGCATGCTCGTGCTCCAAAGCCACCGGGCCCGCTCCATCTCCTCACACTTGCTGTGCCGAGCAGCGAAGGCCGAATCAGACAAGTCCTCGATCTGGAGAGGGAAGGGTACAGGGCTTGGTCAGAGCTTTCTTACATTAAACACGCATCTATGCGCAGTTTTTCCAGCACTGGCTACAGCGTGCATTTAAATAACTGTTTACGTCTGGAGGGACACAGATGCTACCGGTGAGTGCAAGAGCGCCCTGTCGAACGGAGTCTGCATTGCTTCGGAAGAGATTAAGAAGTAAAAACCAAAAGGAAAGCCCCTTATCCCAGAATGAAAGCACACACACACACAGACATTTAAGGAAATAGCATCACTATCAGTTTAGCTAAAATAACAACTGCAGTGGTGTGGCTGGTCATGATTTCTTGATTAGACCATTCCATAAGGAGACTGTTGCCCAGAGAGGTCTCCTGGCAGCACTGAAACCTCAGATTCAGCTGTACCCAGCCAGCTAATCCTCCTTCTGCCTTACGGAGCCTTTCCTCCAAAGGAACCAACACCAGGCTGGTTTCTGCAAGGCCAATTGTGCCATTTTGTTGCAAAAAAGGGAGAGACACTGCAGCTCCCTGCCGAGGTCCCTGTGTCCACTCCCTTCTGGCATCCTCTGTGGATACCGTCCAGCCACTACCAACCCCATCCCACATAAACTCGGGAGTAAAATTCTCCTTACCTCCTCGTTGTCTTCATCAGGGTTCGCTTTCAGAGCGCTGATATCCACTTCACGCCAGCTGCAACACACAACATCAGAGGGCAGTCAGCCACAGGCACAGCCCAGCACGGCGGTGCATGCCCCGCACACACTAACACTGTCTCTTGGGAAAGCAGAAACACAAGCCTGCCACCATGAGCAACGTACTCAGGCTCAGTTTTAGGCCAGGCGGCCACACGTGGCTACCAAAATCCCTCCTGTGGTATCAGACAAGGTTTTCTCTCCTTTTCCCTGTTAGCCTGCTCCATTCTGAGCACATCTTTTTGCAGCGGGCTTGCACCCACTGAGTGCCACACTGGGGGCAGGCAGGAGATGTCCTTGCATGACGGAAAGGCCGGGATGGAGAGCAAGGCCACCAGTGCCCTCCCGTGCAGTCCTGCCTTTCTGCCTCCCTGCCCGGCTCCTGGCGCTGGTCTGGAGCGTGGCTGCAGCCAGCCAAGGCAGAGGGAGCAGAGCAGGTGCTGCAGCGTTTCCTCCTCCCCTGGCTCAGCAACAGGGTCCCTCCCGGCCCCACTCTGAAACGGGCTTGGGAAGGGCATGTCGGACCAGAAGGAAGGAGGAGGTAAGTTGCGAAAGAGACCTGCAAAACTGGGAGGGAGAAGGACTGGAAACCAGGCAGTCTGGATGAAGAGGCTGCGCCAGTGCGGCAGCACGTCAGCAGCCCCAGCGAGCGGTCAGGTGCAAAAACTGGGAACTGATCCCATCCACGGTGTTCGCCCGAGAGCATCCAAACAAGGGCCGACAGCTCACCTCCCTGCCTCAGCTCGGGCAGGGAGAACCTCTGACTCCTCCCGCTGCCTGGGAGCACGGGAGTGTTTCTCCGGGCTGGTGCCAGCCAAGGCAGCGGCCCCCTCCTGCCTGCAACGTTCACCCAGCCCAGGCACCCACCGCCCAGCCCGGCCACGTGCAGAGCTGGGAAACCACCGCGAGCCCTGGCTCGGCGGGCTCTGCAGCAGGACAGAGGGCGACCACCGTGGCTTTAGACTGCACAGAGAGACCCGAGCGGAGCAGCTGGCTTTCACGCACAAGGGACACTCACACATTCCCTAATTTAGCAAGTCTCCGTCCATGGTATGATGAGACGTTTTCCAAACCTCCTCTTACTTCCAAGGGAGAAGAAAGCCCCTTTCCCCCCGGCAGCACAGCGTGGCAGCCACCGGGAGCGAAGCCCTAGGCAAGAGCTGAACCTCTGACGACCGCTGCACGGGAAAACCTGGCAGGGAACAGCCCCGGGGGAGCTGGGCAGAGGGCACCTACCTGGGTGTGAGGATCTCTTTGTACTGCAGTTTCTCCACACGAGTCGTCGCAGCAACAGACATTGGGATGACAATGTTGTTAATATCGAAGGAACTTTCACCTCTCCTCCTCCGTGGCTGCTGGAACATGAAGAAAAGCACCACGTGAGAAAGGGCTGTAGGCTTTGTCACGTTCGGTCACTGACGGAAAAAAGACGCGGCCTCATATGAAATGTCCCGGTATGGCCTACGCGGATTCCAGAACCAACAGTAATTTGCATCAGAATGGAGTTCACCTACTGCTTGCTGGAAGTCCTCTTCCCAACCAAACTCCTTAGGCTTGGAAGGTACAAACAAGGGCAAGGGGCTGCAGCAGCCTGAAACACAGGGAGCAAGGAGCTCCAGCCACCGCCTCCACACCAGCACCAGCCGCTGCACAGCCAGGCGGATCAGGGGATTGATCTGGCTGGTGAACTGACCCAGCAAGAAGAAAAGTCTCCCGTATATTCCCATTCCCTACTGCCAATATAGAGAAGGTGGGGAGACCATCAGAAAAGAGGGAAGAACCATCCTGTTTGGAAACAGCCCCCGGTTTGTGTCCCCACAGGGGTCTGGACCCACCACAGGTGACACTGTGACACAGCAGGAACGTGAAGCAGCCAGACAGGAGTTCATCTTGGGTTTTGACAGCTGCACCAAGAGCCCAGCAGCTTCCATCTGTATCGTGCTTTTGACTAGAATAGATTTTCTAAGACAGAAATAAGCTCCACGCTTATCTATTTAAACCTGGTTGAATGCTGGGTGCTCTCCTACCATCTGTCTATCCAAAAACCTCCCCCAAACCTGTGACAGCAGTGACATGAATCCCCATGGATCAGCTCGATATGCAAATGGCCCGCCTTCCTAATGGAGTCACCGGCAGCGTGCCACGTTCTCTGTCTCCTTTGATCCCTGCGGCTTTTAGTGTAAAAACATGCGGGAACCCAACTGCCAGACCCCCGCCACAGCCAGACCCCCAGACTCGTGTGAAGCTGGAGGAGGACGGGGCGGGTGGGCAGCTACAGCCACGGCAGCAAGAAAATCCCAACACGTCACTGGCACCAGTGAGGCCTGAACTACTGGGCGGGGAGCAGATGCAAACCTGGGCCAGACTATGATGCTCAAAGCCAGGACCTGGAGCCTTCAGCCCAGAGACCAGACCCCGGCACCCACGACGCTCTCGCAGGACTCGGCTGCTGATGGGAGGCACTCTGCCTCGCTTCTGGGCTCGTGAAAAGGCAGCAAGACCAAGGGGGGTGTGTGACGCACAAGGAAATACCATCCTGACCCACCAAAGCTGCTGAGAAGAACTGTCCTCTTCTCCAAAGCACCTAGCACATTCAACCCAGACTGCCACTGCTCGCTGGGTTCTTCAGGCACCCAAAGGGTGCGTCACTGATGTCACAGCTGACGGCAACAGTGAACTCTGCAGGGACAGAACCCAGGTGGAACCTGGCAGCCTCAGAGCAACAAGCTTGTAGCAGGGACAAGGTTGAGCTGGAAGTGGTGCCCTCAGCCGTGCTATGGACAGATACAATTTAACCACCCTGGTTTCACTACTGGGGTTTGAGGAGACCTGCTCTGCTATCCCTGGGTCACATCCAGCTTAGGCTGTGGCACGAGCTACCACCGGGAGCGGCCAGGCAGGGGCCAAGTTCTTCACTGGGACGCTGAGAAGTTCAGCAGAACTCAGCTCTTTAACCAAGAGCTTCTGTTGAGGCGGGTGAGGTGCTGGGTGACGTCTGGCAGAAGAGCGGAGCGGTGCCATCGGTCTGTCCCAGGGCACAGCGGAGGGAGTTACGGTCCTGCTCAGGGGCAGCTTTCAGACACAGCTGCATGAAGGTCCCAGCGCTGCCATCCTGGGCATACTGGGAGGCTGAGTGTGTCTCACAAGACGGTGTGAGTTAAGCCAGTGCTGACGCTTGCGTGCAGGTGAAGGTTAAAGATCTCGACCGCCACTGCTGTACCACCGCCCCTGACTCAGCCCCAACCCCCTTTACAGCCCAGCGCCACCGGGGCCGTGAAGGGAAACTGCCGGAGCGCAGGCACCGCGGCCGCATGCTGCTCGTGCTCAGCACTTCTGCTCTTCCTGGCATCCCCAGGCTGCTTCTAGAAACCGAACCCCGGGTATGGAGCAAAGCCAGGGGACCACTGAGAACAGGAACATTTACCAGCAGATACCGAGCTGACAGTGAACCTGTAATTGCAGCTGACCGGCTCTCTGCGCAGCCAGCATCAACCCAGGAACCGCAGCAGACCCAAGGTCAGAGGAAAGAGGGCCAGCAACCCTACCAACAGCTGAACCAACGGGTCCAGCAAGGGAAGAGGAATACTAAGCACTCTCAACCCTAAGAAGCCTGAACCGCTCAAAAGCTGAGCCCCTGCGATGGAGCTCAGCTCAGGAACCTCTCCCGAAAGGCACCAGGTACTTACGGCTGCGCTGGACGTGCCCTGTGAGCTCGTGCTGGCGGGAGCGGAGCCTTCGGAGGAGGTGGACAGTTGCCGCGCTATAGGGCTGTGAGGTGTGGGGGTCACAGCTGCTGACAAGTAGCTCGGGCCACCAACGTCCGTGTGGTGCTTCAACACTACACAGGAAAGGTGGAAGAAAATGAAGAATAGCATTAGCAAAAAAACCCAGAGGGGGGGGTGGTAGCGGATAGAGAAGGACCATGTGCACCAGAAACGGCCCGTGCTGAGGAGCACTTTGCATGAAAAGAGAAGCACCTTCTGACGGCGGCTGCCAGCCTGAGAGGCCCTGGGGAGAGAAGCAATTAGAGCAGACGAGGCATTGCTGCGGTGGCGACAAGGCCCAGAAGCAGTGCGTTCCCCCTTCTCCGAGGCTGAAGGGGGAGAGAGGCTGGGTGTGCAGCAAAGCCCAAGCTCCCCCCGAGACACCTGGCCGTGGGAGCCTACCTTCACTCCTCTCAGACGAGCAGTCTCGCAATCGCTTTTTGTCACAAGCAGGAGGCTGGACAAGTGAGCGCTCTGGCGCTCTCTCGGCCTTGGACACGGCCGTAAAATCGTCTAAAGGTGGCCTGTGTGCCTTGTCTGGTTGGATTTTTTGATGTGAGCGCTCTGAGGAGGGGAACAGAGAAAGAGCTATGAAACGCCTGTTTTCACCTCTCTTTCTGTTGGCGCAGGAGCCTCGGGCAGAGCTGACCAGCTCCGTAAGTGCAGGCAGGTCGGGCTCCCCCCATCAGGGCGCTGCAGGCACGCTCGGAGCGCAACGAGCTGTAGCGCTGCCCGTGCCAGTGCGAGCACTGCCTCGGGCCGACCAAGGAGAGGACCCTACGAACCCAGACCAGCCTGGACTTCGCAACCTGCACACACCTTCAGCCCTGGCCTACGACACCGCAGCCTCGGCCCTGAGAGCTCAGTTTGAAGGGTTTCCTCCTCCTCCTCCTCTCACCACCCCGACTGCACGGCCGTCGGGTACAAAACTGGGCACCGATTCTGCAGGCAGCAGAGGCGGGGAGGACACTTACTGGCTGCGGTGAAGAAGGAATTCACCAGCTTGTGGCGGTCCTTGCGAGCAGGGTCAGACAGGCTGCTGGTAGGCATGGGAGCTCTGTGCTTGAGCGAGAGCTTTTTGGGAGCTTTAATTTTCTCGTAGGGTTTGTTCTGCCACTGAGATTTCAACATGCTCTGGAAGTGCAGGCTCGTCGGCACATCTGCAGAGGGGATAAAAAACAACAGCATTCAAATTACCTAAATTACGCACCAGAAAGCTGCGGTACCATAATCCTCTCCCAGTCCCACAGTGATAACAGCCCTTGACAAACATACAGGCATCGTAAAGCCCAGGCACGCCTACGCCTTCCTCACCTTCAGGGAGGACCTGCAATGTTAGGACCCAGCATTTCTTATCTGAAGCTCTTTGAGAGAAGGACATTCCTACAGGATTCCTACGGCCCAAGTACATCCCAGCAGGAGGATGAAGCCTTTGTCAGAAAACCCACGCGTCTTTACCACCGAAGGTATCTCACGTACTGCTGTGCTCAATTCTGCTATCTCAGATCTGACTTCCAAGAATCTGAAATATCTCGGCACATCAAATCTACAGAGGTGCCAGGTGGAAGACAGAAATTCAGCTTAAATCCTCAATTCCAGGTCAAGCCAGAAGCCAGCCAAATACTGTATGACGTTAATCTGCCTGACGCAGCACCTCGATCATCGAAGGCGAGCCGGGTAAGCGAGCACGCTCCGGCGGCTCGGGGAGCACTGGGAGATCCGCAGGCTGCGGCCGGCCACGCAACCAGCTGTGAGCAGGCAAACCCACGGGTCATTATCTGGGTAACTGATGCATTTTGAGCCTGAAGTTTCTGTGCATCCCACAGATGAGGGTAATCCAGAGTACTTGTCCCTGTTTAGTCCTGTGGTCTCGCAGCGAGCACAAGTACGCTGCGCTGCTGTGGAACTCGGCGGACGCTACTTTTGCTCATATTCCTCAAGCTTTGTTTCTCCCAAATCCCATACAGACGTGCACTCCTGACCTTAGCTGAAAGACAGAACACTAATGAGATTATTCCGTGTATTTCTTGTGCAGATAGGCTAAGGCAGACTATAAAAAACATAAACTGGAGTAGTACGCTACTCCGGCCTCAGGAGTCCCACAAATAAGACTTCCTTTCAGACTCACAGCTTCAAAATTCAGATCTGATCACCAAACACGGCTGCCTAAGTCTCCTCCAAGACCCAGCTCTCTTTTATATGCCTGAGGGCCAAAATCCTAGTGCGGAAAAGCATTAAAACCTTTAGGGTTAACTACTGAAATGTTAATTTATATTCTCCAGCTACACCTGTACGTGCACGATACCCCACTGCAGACCCGCAGAGCATCGCTGGCAGGACACACAGCCCCACACCAACTCACGCTGCCACAACTAGGAGTTAAAAGCACCCAGGCAAGCACCAGTAGCACAAACATCCCCCTCCCACACACCTCTCAGGCTCACATGACATTTTCTCAGGGACTCTGAAGCAACCCTGAGCAGAGATGAGCCTTCCCAGGCCGGGTGCAAGGGATGAAGCTCCTCACCCCGCGCCTGCAGCGGGGACCTGGAGGCAACTCCGAGCTGCCGTGGGATTTACAAACTGCACCTAGATGATCTCGGAGGGCAAATGGCAGAGATTCAAGCCCTGTCGGTAATCTCAACAGCTTGACAGCTGAACCTGTCCCCCATATTTCCCCACCAATTCCAGGGCCTGGAAAGCCCCAGCAGACCCAGGCAGGGAGAGAGGATGGAGAGAGCTGGCAGAGCACGGGCTGGAGCCGGCTCTTACGCACAGGGGGAACTTGACTTTCAGAAAAAAAGCCGGGACAGCTGCATGCCAGGTTTCTTCATGGCTAAAGCTCTGTCCATTTGCTAAGGAAGGGCTACCACAGTGCGATGGCAGCTCTTTGGCCACCACTACTGGATTGTGGAGCCCCGTCCCAAAGAGCAGAGGGGCCAAGCCATTCCTTCAAGGATGTTGCCAGCGAGGCTGCAGCCCCACTGTGCTGACGCGGTCCAACTTCGGGAAGACAGCCTCGCCTCTTTGCTAATCTTTTGCTTTCTCCTCAGAATCCACTCCATCCCAGCATCCCACACATCTGCGAAAGGGGGAGACAGGTCGAACGGAAGGGAAAAACTCAAGACAAAACGCTGTCAGCAGAAAATTAGTTGCTTGGCGGTTTGCCGCTGTCAGCACTGGTTGCGCCAGAGTCCGTGCAGCAAGTGACACCGTCTCTAGTCTCTACACCTCCTCCTCCTCCTCTTCCTCCCCCTCCTCCTCGGGCGAGCAGTGCAGGCCTCCCGGGGGCCAGCAGATGGCAACCACACTGAGCCCGAGCGCCCTGGCTCCATCCTCCCCACCAAGGTTATTACATCATCCGAAAATTCCCGGCGAGAAATCAGATGAACCAGAAAAAAAGCCCTGAAAGGAAGGGGACAAAGCGCTTACCAAGCACAAGTGCAACGGGTTAAAAGCCGCAGCGCCTGCACCCCGCTTGCCAGAAGAATAAATGATCTTTTTCCTCCTGCGGAGCCTGGCAATTTTGCCCTTGGCAAACTGCACCGGAGATTCCCGGCTGCTGGCACCGGAGGAGCCCCGGAGAGTCAGGCTCCAAGTAGAAGTCAGCACATGCTCCCAGCTCCAAGGCCAGGCTCCATCTAACAACCTCACGGGCTCCTCTAAGCTGAGCCTTTGCCCGTCGACCCAGCCGGTTCGCTTTCAAGGTGAGCCCCCAAAATAATCACGGAGGAGCAGCAACAGCCTGGATGAATAATACAGGCAAGGAGCCCCCTCGATGCAGACTAACGGCACCGGGCAGAGCCATTTCCCTACCTGAACAGGCCACCTGGCTTCATCTTTGGATAGAAAAGTACCCCAATCCCCAAAAAGCAACCCCAGCAAAACAACGTTAAGCATCAGTGAATAATCAAAAGTTAATCTGAGGGAGGGCGGCAGGAATTGGTATTTCTCTACAGGTGTTTTAGGTTTTACACCATACAGATTTGAAAACAAAGTTTTTAATCTCATGCAGCCAGAACGGGTCTTTAACCACGTGAGCTGGCTACAGCTGACCCTCGGAAAATGGGAAGTGAGCATGGGATGAGATAATTTGCCTGGTGGCCATGCTGCAATAGAACACGACAGGTTTTCCTACCACTTCTAGGACATTAGATTTAACACTACAGAGAGGGGATTACAAGTGCTGTGAAACCAGGAAATAAATTTCTGCTTCAGGAGTTCAGCGAGTTAAGTTCCTCCAGCATTCCTTAACAGATTGGGTCTTTGGGGGGCAGGGATTTAGTTTATAAAAATAGCACCAATTTACTATTTTAGTCTGTTTTAAATATAGCACTAGTGAAAGATGCCAGATTAATTGTTCCCAGACACTCCATTCATTTCCTACTGTCACACAAAGTTCTTGTAAAGCTGGAATTTAAACCCAAACACTCATTACCCTAGCGTCTTAACCTGGACCAAGCACTTTACACCCCCACAAGAAGCAGGGACCCACACCTTCCTCCCAGCATTACCAGTGGCTTTTTACACCTCAAACAGCCATGCACTCCTACCAAGGAAAGGAACTGCCGTTGCCTCTTTACTGCCCACCTCTCCTGACACCAGTTCCTATCATTTGTGGTCCTGTATTTCGTGATCAGAGGAAAAAAGATGCGAGGGGGACACCAATCATGCAAGCCAATTATTTTTTAGTCAGAGAACAGGCTTGTATTTAATTTGGCAGCTCAGGAAGCTAAAGACTCTGGAAATTCCTTCTTTTCCCTTGGGAAAGGTCCCTACACATGAAATCTGTGAATACCCCACAGTCAGGGCTGGTTAGTTATTCCTCTTAATAATGATTAACCTTGATACTGTAACACAGGGAAACGAGTGTCTTGACGGCAACATCCCTTCTTACTGCACCCTCTGAACCACAGAGATCATTTCCAATTCCTTACAAGGTCAAAAAAATTTCCTGTGACTGAAATCAATCCGCAAATAATTTCATACAGATGAATAAACTCCGTGGAAACGCGTATTTCTCAAGTGGCTTGCAGCAACACAGACACCCAGGTTGCAGCTCGGACTCCCCAGCATCCCCACCCCGCGCGAGGCTCCAGCTCAGTTCCCGTAACACGCTCGCAGCGGAGCAGACTTGGGCTGGAATGCTCTCCCAGACCCTCCTGCTCCAGAAAATGCTCTGCTCCTGAAAATCCTTGCAGGTGAACAAGCTTGGTGGTACCCAAGCAGATGTGCCCTCCCTCTGGAAGCCCAGGATGGACGAGTGGGCTCCAGAGCACCCCCGGCACCCCTTGTGACCCATCTCCAGGACCCCTGACAGCTTTGTGGGTGCTGCGCTTACCATCTGGGAATGAGAGGACAGGATGAATACATGAGTCCAGCTGGGAGAGGCGCTCCAGCAAAGGGGCATCATACTGGATTTCCAGAGTCGTTAAGCTTCGGGTGCCACACAAAGCACACAAAGGGTTCACATCACAACTACATCGCACCAGGCTATTACGATGGACCTGGAAAGGGGACAGAGAACAGTGTCAACAACATCAGATGTCAACGTGTCCAAGGGTTCCCTTCACACGTTCCCCCTTGACAGCTCATGAAAACATCCTGAAGGCTGTTGGTTTTTTGTGGTGTTGTGTTTTTTTTTGTTTGTTTTTGTTTTTTTTTTTAAATACTTTGTATAAAACCTGTTCATTTAGTCTGGACGTATAAAAGGATGCTTTCATTTTGCACAAACAGAACTGAAAACTACTACTCAGCAGCACAGACAGTTTAAACATCTACTAAATTTGACTGAAAGTGTTTAATTTTATATAGCTTGAAACCTCATTTATAAAATCCATGAGGCAGCACAATCCAGTTGTCGGGGTGGGGGTGGGGGTGGGGATGGGGAGTGGAAAAAGCCTTTTTGAGTTTAGAGGGGTCAGAGACCCATCACTATGTGCCAAGAGCTGACACTTACAGGAACATCTTCACTGAGTGAAAAAGGGTGGTTTTCAACCTTATTTCCTAAACCAGGGCAGACTTTTAATTCATATTATAGACTTCTGTTACATCGACTTAATTTATATGAAACCACTGCAAGGCAGATGCACAGCCGGATATAAAACCCATACAGAGACAGCAACCTACGATTCCCCATCAAAATGGAAGGATCCATCAAACTGGATCCTGCAGAAGCCTGTTCTGAGTCTAGTAAAATCATTCAAATAATTTCCATTAATGACCTGAATGATCAAAGAGATAATACACTTAAGCCTTAACACTAGAACTGGGAAGGGCTGCAAGCACCTTGAAGGGAAGAGCTGGAAACCCATTCATGGTTACAAATTAAGAGAAACGATCTAAAATACATCAAATATAATTCACCGAGGGCAAATGCAACAAGCAGACACTTCAGCGCCTAGTGAAGAGGAGGAAGAGGTAACTGAGCAGCAGTTCTGCCCAGAGGATCTGGTGGCTGTTATGGATCAGGAAAGGAGCATGAATCAGCAGTGTCGTACCATCGCTGAGAATTAACACCCACAGGGGGTTGTACCAGGATGGCTGTGCAGGACGCAGGAGGTAATGCTGCCCCTCTGCTCGGCACTGCGGTGCCTGGAGGGCTGCACCCACCTTTGGGCATGTATTTCAAGAACTGTGTGTGCAAAAGCAGAAGGACCCACGCTGTGTTTAGTGCAGAGGTGACCCCATTAGGAATTACCACATCAACTATCACACTACAGGGAGAGCTTCTGAAGCCATGAGGGGAGCTGACCAGTTTCCACCAGGACTTGGACTACTGGTCATGACTTTAAAGGGCAGCCAAGGCAGCTTGTATTAGAAAGTTCGGTTTGTTTGGTTTTGCTGTCTGAAAAACAAGACAAGCTAAGCACTCAAATAGCTTGCCTAAGGAGGTTTAGACAAATCGTCTGGCACGGTGTGAGGATAAAGCAGCCTGCTGTGGGGCATGGGGATGCTGTGGGTGACTGCAGGAGATCCCCTCCCGCCCCGTTTCACCAGACCAGTCCTGTTTCCAGCCCAATGCAGGCTACAGATGCACTCAACCTTTAAGCTGCTTTTTTTTCCTACAGGACATCTCCTAACTTAAAAATCACAGGTGATGTTGTATTCAGATTTTGTAAAGCACTAGGCACAGTTATGGATGACCTTTATGGAAATGGTGAATTCTCCCCGTTGTAACTTCTGGTTGCAGCAATCGACAACCACTCTGTGCCAGGCAGGAGAGTGCGGTCAAGTAGACACGGTATTTCTGGACCGTGACCTAGCCATCACTTAGTTTTCTCTTGAGTAACTGGAGGAGTCCACAGAAATCCCTCTGCTATCCGGCACGTCTTCCATCCTTTGGAACTGCTCCTCTGAACCATCTCCGATTACCAAATGCCTTTGATGACTACAGCCAAAATCTAACGCTGAATTAACAGCCACTTTTTCAAACACCAAGTGCACGAGTCAGCATCATCTACGAGATAGTTCATAAACTTCCAAATCACTGAAGATCTTGCAAGTGGTCACTGCAGGGCTCTACCAGAAATACCCCAGATAAAAGTGCAAATGAGTAATCATTTAAAGCTAACTCAGTTGAGGGAGAATCTTATTTTGCTCAGAAAAAGGTTTCTTTTTGAGCTTCTCTTTAAAACTCCAGCACCCGCAGAGTGAAAACCCCCGAACCCTTGTGGTAAGTTTTTATTTGAAACACTCTGACTCAAAGGTAAGTGGATTTTTGCCATCTGTGTTTCTGCAGTCGTAAGAGCTGCATGCACAAAAAAAGTCCTTATTCCCTCAATTTCTAACTATCTATCCTCCAACTGCCAGTTTATGGCATTCCTAAGAGAAATTAAGAAGAATGAAGAACAGCCTTTCCTCAGGCAGGCAATCAACTGTATTTTCACTGAATTGAATTTTGCATAAGGGAGAGGAGTGGAAAATAAAATAAATAAGAAAACAAAACCAGGAACAGTCATGGCATTCAGCAACTTCCAAACTTGAGCAGCGGAAGCGAACACCATCACCTTGGCAGCCCTTTTGCAAGACACCCCACACACGGCTGGTCAGACAGCTGCCGTTTTGCTTTGAGCAAGTAGCAGCAAGTTCCTGGGGCTGTTAATTCCTGCGCTCAGAGTTAAGGTTTCTGGTACTTCTCAGAGCTGCTTTTGGCTGCTCAGCCTGTGCCGCACTGAACTACCCGGCCTGAAGTTCACCTCGGGCTGCATGGCTGTAGAAAAGAAAATCCACCATCAGAGTTCAGCATCTCCCCTCCCCAGTGGCAGCTAATGAGTCTTCCAACAAATTCAAAGCTTTTCCTCCTTTGTTTCTCCTTCACTTCTCCAACAGCCTTTGAAGCTTCACTGTCCTCCTCTTCCCATTATTTTTTCCTTCTGGACAACCACAAACATTCCCAAAACAGGGAGACCTCCTCAGGTGAAGAGCAGCAGCACACCAGCCCATCACATCAGGCCCTCACCAGGCTCTCGGTGTGAAGAACCAAACAGCACTAACCTTTTTGGAAAGGGGCATAACGCTGCTGGGTCGAACGAGCCGTCGCTTCTTACAGCTCAGCACTGGGCGAGTGCGAGCGGCTACACACGTTCCATCCGAAGACGAAGAAACCATGTTCAGTCGTTGCTTTTTATGCAAGAGCTCCTCAGCTTCCTGGCCATCTCCCTGAGCATGTTCTGCCAGGCCAGGCTGAAGACTGCCCAAGGAGAGAAGAGAAGCAGAGGCACTGTTATTCATTCAACCACCCCACATTACCCAGCTGTACCGGGCCAGGTTCACGGTTCACACTTTAGCAGATGCTCTAAGCTGAGTTTAAAGCACGGCACTTTCACCAGGCAATAGCTTTTGTTAAGCCAACTCTAATTTTTGCTTTTACTTTGGTCACATTCCACACTCTCCCACCACTGAGCCTTTGACAAAAACCTTTGGAGGTTCTGAACAAAGCCCAGCATTTTAAGCCAGACACAGAACAAGACCAAAAGCCACTCTTCGACCTGAACAACTTTACACCCAGAATTCAGCTTCCCCCAGGATATCATCAGTTCAGGGCATCTTAAGACAGCAGGCTCTCAGGAGACTAAATGTCAGAGAGCACAAGAAAGAGAACATTTCTAGAAAAAATATTTAACCTCCATGTAAACTTGATTCTGATTAATATTTGAGAACTACAGCTCTAACAACTCTCAGCAGTGACACCAGGAAGGTGCAGTGTTAACATTAACCTTTCTGATTTAGGTACAAAGGACTTCCCTGTCCACACGCAGTAACCCTGCCCATCAATACACCACGCCACCTACCAAATACCAGCACAGCGCCTCATCTACGGAACCTTTTCATGTATATTTTACAAGTGTTTCATTTCTAAAAATGCAAAACATTAAAGCCCTGTGGTCTAAGGCTCTGGAGTTCAAAGGCTACAGGCATATAAAGGGCTCTGTTACAGCCTGCAGTCTTTCAGCTTTGCAATGAGCGAGCTGATCAGTGCTTTCTACGCTTGCTCACACTGCCCTGGTGCAGCATCCCTCCCTCCTCAAGGTACTAAGCAAGTGCAACGGTGCTGGTAGTGCTTCTCTAGCCACTATCAGAACTTCAAAGCCTCACGTGTTCAAAGCTTTTCAAGTGGTTCAACCCTGAAATCATCCTGCGCAGCACAGGGGAATTTCTTTCGCTTGTTTTCATTTACTCACTTAAAGACTTTCTCAACAGAAACAGCCAGAGAAACAAAGAATTTAGAAAGTCTCACTCCCCAAAATGGGGTTTAGGTTCCTCAGTGTCTCCAAAAAAGCAGGCCAAGCCGTTACAGATACTTCTGCAAAATAATTGCAATCGGGCTACTAGGACCTTTGAATCATACAATTTGCAAGTGCATTAAAAATACCCATGAAGAAACAGTTTTGAACATGCTCATTGCATGGCTGCCTGCAGGGCCCGTTCATGTAAACACAGCTCAGTTTAATACCATTTTCAGAAAAACAATGCAGCAGAAAACCTCAAGCAAGCCATCTCCTCCAAAATGTTTCCAAATATGATCTACTACCATACTTTTTTCTAAAAAGACCATTTATACTGTTACAACTGAGTTACTACCACCCACCATATTACAGGCTGGTTTGCAATGGGACTCTGTCAAGATGACAAGTGTCAAACTCTCCCCATAACATGCAAGCAGCTTACGTGTTAATAACTCCATTGACGGGTCTTGGTGCTCCACAGGGCTTGGCAGGATGGGATTCAGGAGTATTTGCGGCAGAAATCCCCAAGTTCTCCAGTGGCTGGGATCCAGAAACACTCTAAGGAAGGATGAGAAAGATCATAAATTAATAAAAAAAAGCTTCTTCAACAGCCACAGCTTTCTTATTCCCAACTTCTAGTTGAGGATTCTGCACTGCGGCCAACGGTTTCCAGACAGGACTTCAAAACAAGGGTTCAGAAGTTACTGTGTGAACAGGAGACCAGAGACGCAAGGGCTTCTCAGGGAGCAGCTCGGGCAAGAGGACGGATACGCGACAGTGCTTTCACTGCGAGAACCAAAGGACTCCAATCCCCCTCAGGCAACCGCTAAGGAGCATGAAAGGCTGAGGTCTTTAAGGAGATTTTAGTGTTTTGCCTCAATAGTGCAAACAAGTTCATAACCACCTGTAAACCTCACAGGCAGCTTCTGAAGTTTGATGTTGTGCTCTAAGCCACGCGGCCGCAAGCTCTTGGCTAAGCACTTCGGGGGAAAATGGGAGGAGGGGGAGAGGAGAACAGACTTGCACAACTGAATTTGCATCTTAACTAAATACCTGTGCAAACATGGTCCAAAAAGCACTTTAAGAAGTATTTTTGAACAGTATGCACACAAGCTGTGCTTTACGGATGTAAGCGGGCCAATTCTATGAAGCTAAAACTGTCTGATGAACGCAAAGCTGAACACACTTTTTGGCAGAGGGAAGCAGTGAGGACACAGAGCTCCCTCCTGCCGCAGGTCTGAAACACACACCCCCCCCCCCCCCCGCCTCCCCAAGAGCGGCAGCTACTGCACAGCTGCAGCACGGGACGCTGCACATCTCCCACTGCAAGGGGGCTCAGCGGGGGGGTGTCACTGCAGCCTCCAAGGACACACCGGGGCTCTGCACCTCCTGCCAGTGACATTCCTGCTCCCTACCCCAGCACCCAGGTGCTGGTGCGGTCCAGGGGGTTCACCCATCGCCTCCAGTCTCATCCTCACACACCCCTCTTTTTTTTTTTTTTTCTTCAGACACACTCCTCCTCCTCCCCAGGGTTAAACTTCATTTCTTCCTTCGTGCAGTACTTCCTACGCTCACTGCCAATGTCTCTCGAGCTGGGTTTCCCCCTTCGCACACGCAAGGGCAGTGGTGCAGTTCAAGTGCTAGTAAAAAATACAAAATAAAAGGTCTGACTGCTCCACGTAGATGACCGGCCAGCCAGACCCCTGCTCACCTCAAAAGCATTGCTATTGCATTGATTAACATCTTCCCTGCAATCACTCCCCCGTCTCAACGAACAACTAAAACCAGGCTACGGGGTGCAGGACTAACAGTTTCCAGAACAGTAGAGACCTGACTCACCCAGGAAAGAGCAATTTCTAACAACACAACTTCTGCCTGTTGCCTGTTTGAGGAACTTTGCTGGGTTTTCTACACTTCTGCTAAAAAAACCGTTTCTTCCAGGGGGGAGCAAAGCCAGGATCAGGCTCACAGGCTGGGCTCCAACACTCGGCGCGGGCACGCAGACGGAGGGGCACGATCAGGTGGTGCCCGCAGTGTCAGGCAAGCACAACGCGGCAGCCCGGCAGCCCGGCGAGGTGAGGTCAGCGCAGGAGCCGAACGTTTCCCTCCGGCTTCCAGCGGCTTGGCAAGGCTGAGCCTTCACATGACACCTCTGCCGGAGGCACCCAAGGTTCAGGAGGGCGGGTACACATGACTCATAAGCTCTTTTGAAATAGGGTATTTATTTTCTTCTCCAGAAAGGGTCTTAAGGGAGGAACTTCTTCTCCAAGAGAGGTCTCTGGCTCGGTGGTTCGAGATAGGAAGAGGGCGACCCCTCTTGCTTCCTGCGGAGGAGCTGGAAAGCATCAGTCCAAAGTCTATTTATCAGAGGCAGCCCAGCCTCACCTTATCGCACCGAAGACGGGTGCACCCTAACAAGGCTCCGATGTGAGCAACGGCGGGGATGAGCAGGACTGCGAGAGCTGGCGTCTCTGGCATTCAGAGCAGAGGCAGAGCTCCTGCACCGGCTCCTCCTGGATGCACCTCCCAGTGCCATGCCTTCCCCCAGGGCTGGCTGTGCAGCCAGGCTGGGGTCCAGAGCATCCCCCATCACACCAGGATCACACTGATGCTCCAGACTGAGCTCTTCTGTGTTTTGGGTATGCCTGTGGACTCGAAGTCCAGGTCTTCAGGATCCCTACAACTCTTGGAGCGTGTCAAAGATTCGGCTTTAGCACACCTGCTTGTTGCATATGAGCCCAGGAGCCTGCAGCTTCCCCAGGGGCTCCCACGGCAGTGACGAAGCTGTGTGCTGGCAGGCAGTCATGACCCAACAGCAGGAACATCTCCCGTACTCCCAAAAATCTCCAAACAAAACCAGACAGGTTCAGACCTTCACCTATTATTAGATTACAAACCCCTACTGCAGACAAAAGCCTTACCAAGCCACTCCATCAATCTCTTTTCTCATTTACTATTAAAAACGTGAAATGCACACCCCTCGCCAGACTAGCAACACAGCAATGAACGACTAGCAACGGCCGAGTTATTGCTGCAGGGCTTTGTGTTATTCCCATCTTCAGGCGAAAGTATTTATTCACACACTGAGCTTCCAGCTCCCAACAGACATTCCAAGGTCTTCTCTCAACCCTTCCCTCCACTGACGACAGGATTAGTTCCTCCCAGGGATTATCAGCTACATCCCACATATCAAGCCGATGCCGGAGGACATGTATCCTGCATTCACGCCGGCCAAAGGAGATACCCGTGAGCAGATGAGACCCACAGAGGAGCTGGGGAAGAGACAGGATGGATCCCTCCCCTGACTTAATCTGCCACTTTGTGGGGGAGAAGCCAGGAAAAAAAGAAAAAAAACACCAAAAAACCAAACCAAAAAGCCTAATTGTAAGCAGCCCAAAGAGTGCCAAAATGATAAGCACCTCTCCAGGAGAGGCCCAAGAAATCCCCTTCCAGTAAGCGTCCTGACGCAACAGGAATGGTCTCTGGGCTAAACTCTGGCCTGGAGCAGATCAAGGCTCTGACTCAACACCCCACCCTTACGAGCAAGCCTAATTAAGAACATACCCTCCAGCAGCAGGGCGTAGAGGCTGGGTGCCTGGAGGCAGCGTTTCTGGTGCCTGACACCTCCGGCAGTGCTGCGGAGAACGTGGCTGCATGGAGCGATGTGCGCCTCCACCAGCAGCCACGTGTGGAAGGGAAATAAAAAGTCCTTTTCAGGAGGAGCTACCCTCCAAGATGGCAAGCACGGCTGCAGGAGCAGCCACAAGAAGGTGCCAAGTACGAACCCGCAGCCTGCTTCACACTGAAAATATTGTTCTCTACTGCTCTCAGTATCTACTATTTGTGTCACTGTTTACCTCCAAGACCTGCAAGAGAGGTCAGATCTCCATCGCGTGAGCACTGCAGTAATAAAAAGTCTCTGTCTGAAGAGCTCGTAGCCCAGTGAAAGGGACGAGCAAAGGCACAGTGCAGGAAATGAGTAAACACAGCAACAGCGAGATGGCTGTGAGTAGCACAACCAGACAGCACCGGCCAAGCAAGCGTTTTCTCTGCTGTAGACTTCTGGTGCACAGACATTTACTGTTCCATACGGAGATGATGTCTAAGACAATCCAAAAAAGGACAACGTGATGGCTTTGTAAGTATATGGAAAATATCTTTCACATGTAGGGACAAAGTCAGGTGGGACACAATCCATCCACCTGCAGATTCCCAAGTTGAAAATACACGCACGTCACATAAACATCCTGATTTAAACAGATAGGGAAGAAAATATTCTTCCTATCACTGTTAAATTTGATCATTTATCTCCGTTATCAGCCTGCCATTTACAGATTAGCTCCCAAATAGCCAATTCATCAGCGCAGGAGCATGCCATTTCTGAAGCGAATCGGAGCACGTTGGCAGCGCGCTCGCTCATTATTCTGCAAGCGCTTTTCGGGTTAAAGCATGAAAGGGGGGGGGGGCACACGACAGACGGACATCACTGTTCAAAACCAGACACTGCGTAATGCTTGTGATTCAATCACGATCTGTGGCAGCCCCTGTCATCCTGGCTCTCCAGCCTCCCATCGCTCTTCCAGCGTGGCTCTGTTTTCAGCTGAAGCACCATCTACTATTTCAGTCGTGAGCAAAACCTGTTCATTGTACTAAATCACACAGCAGAGTTTTGGGCTCAGCTAGTCTGCTAATTAAAGACTTAAATTCCAAACACACATCTGAAAGCCAGTGTCAAGCAAGGAGACATTTTATTACAATCACTCGTTAATAACCCCTTTGTGGTCTGGTGTTACTAGAGAAATGCACGGTATTTCATATTAACATTGAGTATCAGAAAAACTCTGACAAAGTCTTGCCAACAATAGGAGAATACACTTGAAGTACAATTTTACGGTCACTTCTAGTTAATTTTTTTATCTTTAACAAGTACATTGAATACTGGCCTATGAAACTCCAGATTCCCACCGTGGTGAAGCTCCGTTTCTCCCCAAACACGGCATTAGGACAGAAAAGCAGGAGTGCTGCAGCTTGGCAAGAGGAGTTTGAGCCACGCAGGGACTACCCTTCTCTTAGTACTAAACCACAACTTCAAAATCCTCCATTTTAGTACGTCGATGTGTCCCACAGGATCAAAAGTAATCACAGCCAGGCTGAACAGTACGATCAAGCCTTTACTCTGTGGCCTACATTTCTGCATTAAATAATAAATACCTGGCACTCCACATAGTTTCCAGTGCATCTCACTGAAATCATTAGTTCCCTTTCCAAGGGGTAACACTCAGGCAGATATTAATAGCCACATCTTCAGAAGCCTTTGCTAATTGTGCTGCTCTCGGTTCGAGGTACTTTTTTGCTAGAGGGAAAGGATTAGTTAGGATTTTTAAGCTTCACAAAATGCTAATGCATATTACAAAGGCACCCTGAGGAACTCTGTTCTAACAAAGGTGTTGAAATCCCATCGTTTATTAACCCCCAAATAATCTGGGAGGGGACGAGCTGAGCAGACCAGCAGGTCAGCAATTCCCGCGTGAAGTCCCACAGAGAGATGCTTCTGCAGGAGGCCAGTCCCAGGCCAGACACACCGCCCCAGCACCTCTCTCCACTGCAGCCTAAAGGATGAACCTTCCCTACCCAGAACTGACGAACGCGAAGGATCTGGACCCAGTCACTTCTGCTGCTGGCACTTACCAGCCGGTCAGCCCCAGGCTCCAGCTTAACTTCAGCACTAACGGGACGGGATGCATCATCTACTGCAGGATCAGGGGGTGATGCTTCACCAAGAACTATCAGCCCCTGGAAGAGAGGGAAGGGAACAGGAATTAACTGCGGGTCCTTTGGTCTCAGCAGGGAAACTGCGCATCCATCGTCCCCCAGAAACTACAACCACTGCACAGCAAGGCTCGCATTCCCACCACATTTTTCAGACGCGATGCCAAACCAAATCCCCTGCTGCCTGGATTTTCCTGACATCTAAGCTGAACTCAGAGGGGGAAGGACAGTGGCTGAAGCCGGATCACATGCCTTCAGCCCCGTTAGCAGCAGAGTTAGCTCCCTCTCGGGCAAAACTGCTGAAAGGCGGCTGCCGTCCCACTTCCCACCCCTTCCCCTCCACCGAGGAGGTTCAGCAAGCCGCACGCCAGCAAAACCAAAGGGAACGTTCTGCTGTAGCACAGAGCAGGAAACGACTACTTTCATAGTATGCAGTGGAACTCACCACCACAGCCAAGCAAACAATTTTGAGCGGGTGCCAAAAATCTACAGTCAAACTTGTTACTCCGAGCAGATTTTTTTCAAAGAAGTGATATTCACAAAATTCAATACAGAAAGAAAAACACTGATAAACAAGTCATTGCCATAAAGCTAGCGGGACAAAGCACAGTGGCAGAGCACCGTGTTATCAAGCTTAACATATGTTGTCCTGTTTACGTTTTACTCTAAGTGAAGCTTACTCTAAAGGCAGGACTGCTTTCTCTCTGAACACCACCAAGTAAAATAAAATCATTGCAATCATGCATATTCTGAGCTATATTACAACAAAGCAGGCTAAAATGTGCAAGGGATTACAGAGCCGGTGGAACCTATCGACCATAAATACAATCCAGGACAAAGACATGCCAGAACAAGTTTGCATTTGGTCAAACAAGGAACTAGGGAAAGGGCTGCTCAGATTAGGAACAGGCAGATCAGTCATCTGAAAACAATTTAGGAGGTTGCACGGTGTGTCACAAGGACGTGAGCCTGGAAGGGAACTTGGACACGTTATCTGGAGAGAGGAGAGAGCTACCAGACTTCCCTCAAAGTCCACAAAGTCAAATCTTACATGACCGATGCCACAGCACGTGGCCACGGAGGTCGCTCGTAAGGCTGATTTTGTGCCTTGACACAATCTTCTATACAACAGATCAGCGGCTTTCCAGAAAAACAGTGGTAGCCCATAGTTCAGGGATAGTTTATTTCAGAAATTCCTAAACCAAATACAACTGTAGGTGGCCTCTGACCAGCAATGAGGAAGTAGCTGGCTTCTAAAATAAACATGACGACAGTTTTCTAGAGTCTTCTGACATCCCAGAAGGATGTTTAGCGGATGAGAGGCTGGAAGTCTAAACTCAGTTAAACACTGCTGCGCTTTTCCTCTGCTCTTGAAAGATCCCTCTCCAAAAGCAACCCGTCACATTTCACCACTGCTTCTAGAACCATCCTCGGGCACGCCTCAGCACACAGGTCAGTCATCTCCAGACATCAGGTGTGGGAGACAGTGGACACGAAAAAGGGAGAAACTGGGACTGAATGCAAGGCTGGAACCAAGGAAATCGCTTCCCTCTGACACTCCAGAAAGCACGTGGACTTTTCCATTTGCTCAGCGAGAGAGAGAGATGGGGAAGCATGGCCATCACGAACAGAAACAGCCACCGAGGACTTCTGCCTTCAGTTTGAGGGAAGAGGACGAAGAGCTGCTCCATGCCTCAGGAAGGTGCAGTGATTAGTTCTACATACTGTGGGTATTGGTTTAGAAGCATGTCCTTCCACTGGTGACTCTAAAGCAGAGGCAACGCTTAACACAGCCTTCCCTGTGACAGTCACAGATTTGGGTTTCGTGCCGTCGTACAGAAGCTGCGCTGCCCAAACCTGCCGCGTGCGCCTGCATCCTCTCCCAGCTCCCAGCCCACGGGACAGCATCTGCCTACGGAGGCCTTGTGCTCGCTGCTTTGCCTCTAAGTCTCCATTATTTATACACTTCTGAATAACAGAAAGACATTAGTTAGAAGGGCAGCACCAGATTTCCAGCTCCCTTTCACGAAAGGGAAAGGAACAGTGCTTCTGAGTTATTCCGAAGCCACACAATACTTGCTTTTCACCAGCATTCTCCAAAACAAAGAAAAAAGGAAGGCTCCTTCTAGTATTTATGGGCAAGCTGCTGCTTTTTAACTCCCATTTTTATCACTAATTATGGTATTAATGAAAAGTCAATCATAGAGGTCTCACAGCCAGATCCCAGATGTCTCACAGTCCCGTAATAGTCAGCAGCCCCCCTGCCAGGGGACTAATGGGCCAGGAAGGGGACCGACACACTTTAAGGTACATCAGGAAGAGACTGAGGGTCCTAAACAGCCTCGCAGTGGGACAGCAGCGTCTCTTACGCCCTAAGCCCGACACACCACTGCCGACACAGGAAAACCATGTGAGAGCTGCAAATCCTTCCAGCAAGAGGCTCCTCCTAACTCCCATCCCACCCTTCCCATCCACATTTCTCTTGACTCAGCAGCTCTGGCCAGAGCACAGCCTTCCCCACGGGACGGGCTGCACACAGCAGATCAGAAGCTCCAAGGGAACACAGCGAACTCATCTCGGCTGGCCTGGAACAAGTTGAACCTGGGGCTGCAGAGACAACGTGCAAAACAACCCCGTTTTTAAGGGGTTTTGGTGACTGGATTTCAGCCAGGTCTGCCACTGCACAGAATTCCTGCAGGAGCCCTTCATCTTCATTCACCTCTTATTCCATCTAAGAGTGGAACTCATAAGAGACACAGAAAGAGGGGAAAAAATTGCTGTTTGTTCCTTTCCAAACAGGGAGCACCTGCCACCCACACATGCGGGGAGGTGCAAAGACTCTGCGTGGGGGGAGACCAGCACCACGCCACACCCCACTCCATCTCCAAAAGAGCCCAGAAAGCACACCTGCGTAAAGAAACAAACCCACCTTATTACCTTCATGGACATCCAGTCCTTTAAATTAACTGTACATGCTCTTCAAAACCAACAAAAAAATCAGAGGCACAACAGCCCGCTATTTTTAAGCGCCAGAAAACACAGCACTTTACAACTACCTTTGAACGCACGCTCATGGTTTGCTGTTTTCCTCCACATCTCACCAGGCTCCAACTGAGCCGATCCAAATGTGCTGAAAACACAATTACTGCCGAGACACCCAGGCAGCAGCGTACCTTCAAAACAGGAGGGTATTCTCAACTGCCTGGTCTTTCTCTTGCTATGATCTGAGAAAGCAATGCATCTTATCTTGAAGCGGCACGCTGAAATGTAAACCTGAACATATAAAGGTAATTAACCTAAAAATAGAATAAAATAGAACAGCAACTTTGAATTCCTGCAGCAGCTACATTTTAACCTCCTTAAGGCCAAATAAGCTAAAATTATGTTGATGGAAAAAACAAGGCGTCTCCAAATTCTTTAATTGTTGTCCTTGTACAATTTGAAGCCAAATCCATTCCAGCAAGAGTCTTGTAGCACGGAAACATGCTCCCGTTTCTCCAGTCTCCTGTACTTGTCGCAAGCTGCTTTTACAAATCTGAGCTCTTCACTGGTGAAGACAGAGCATGTTTTACAAGGCATCCCCGAGTTCGGTGACACAAAGACAGCGATGGCTGGGTGCAAGCGGTGATCTCCATGAAGTCCTGTCAGAGAGGTGGGGTATTTGATACTTGCTTTCTTGTTCAGGCACAACAGGCACTATCAAACCCTCAACATCCGAACTCTTCTGTCACTCAGAGTGGCACACTTTATCTTAAATTCACATACCGGGTTATCACAGTTGAGGAGTTTTCATTTGAACACATCAAAAAAGGTGACATCCTGCTTTCCAAAACCTCAGCTGTACTTTTCACCTTGGACAAAACCCTGTGATGCTCTCCTTCCAGACCCCGAGACTGCCACCTTAGACAAAAACATGTGATGCTTGTGGCCATTATCAGGCCATTTCACAAGTCCGTCAAGTTGTCATCGTCTGATGAATGCACCGAATCTTCAACTTCATTAATGAGTTGTCTCATTTCTTCCATTACTTAACTTTTAGCATATGAATGTTTAGCTATTGTGTACTTAGAAACCATCTTGCGCGATTGGCTTTCCCAAGGCAGAAAGAAGACGACTCTTTCTGAAACTGGTTCATTAAGGTGACACACAGCCTGCTTCCCAGAAGCTTCTGCTCTGCTCTGGGTAATGTATTCCACTCGATCCCGTGCTCTTCCACCCAGTCATTTATAGCCCTCACTCCTCCATCAGCCTGTTTGTCCACATAGCTGCATAAAAGCTCCTTCTCCCTCCCCTGCCTGGGCTTTCCACCCGCCTGGGAGCCTCTCTCCCTGCCACCCCCAGAGCACCACACATCTTGGGAAAAGCATTTGCCAGACTCCGAATTCCTGAGGATCTGTAAGTTGATGCAATACCATGAGCCTTCTTGCCACAAACTCCAGACATTCCTCCTTCCAAAGCCTGACATTTAACGTGCATGCCTGAACATGTCTCGATAACAATCCCTTCCTCAACCCTTCTCTGCTATCCCTCATTCTCCTGCCATTTGAGAGCAAGGCTGAAAAAAAATATAATTCCTTCCACAGAGAAAGGTCAGCACCCAGAAACAGTCTTTTTTTTTTTTACGATACAGACTCAATTTTAAGCCTGTGCTATGTGACAGCATCGAAGCAAACTTCCTCCACAGTCTCCTCCCTTTCCCAGTAAGTCTCATTAAGTTGTTCCTTATTCCTACCTTCAGCTACTTCCAAAAAGAAGGACTGGGACGGTTTAAAATTTTTTTTTTTCAACTAAAAAACGAGATAGGCTCAAACAATCAGGAACACGCATGCAAAAGCAACAGTTTTGTTCAGTACCCACAGATGAACTTTCAAGTAAGGTATTGCTCTCGACTTCATGCCACCATACTGAACCAGGGAAAAGAATGACACTCAGTCCACGCCAAGTAGCGTTACAATTAGTCACAACTGTGCAATATGCTTTTTGAGAGATGGCAGGGGGGAAAAAAAGGCATCAAGACTTTGCACACACACTCTCCACTGCATTGGAAAAGAGAGCCATTAGGAGAAAAAGCAAAATCACACGTATCCGAAGGCACTCCTGGTCCTCACCTTATTGGCTCTAATCTGCTTGTAAATGTCCGTTTGCTGCCGGATTCGGTATTCCAGGTCCGAGACGTGGGCTTGGAGCCAATTCCAGCGACTCACGATGGATGCACGGTCTGCTGCCCATCTCCACTCTGCCCTTTGCCTCCTGGAAAAACAGAGAGGGGAAGGGGGGATTAGTTTGAATGTGATTTTAATTACGCAGCCCATAAAAAACAACTAGCAGAACTGACAGAGAGATCAAAAGCTAGACACTGAATGGCGTGACCGATATCACCTAGCCACCACTAATAATTACCAACCAAACTACTGCCGTGCTATAAAAGCCATGCCTCCACAAAGCAATATTAAAACAACTTTTGGTACGCAGTGATTGAAGTCCTGCCTATGCAAGCGTTAAGATTTTATTCCATGCTTAGCTGAACCAGCAGCTCCAGTCCTACCTGGCCACATCTGCCAGACCCACTTTTCCAAGTCCTGGAGAAAACAAAACTCATCTGCCCTCCCTTCCTTAACGTAACCTCTTTAAAACAAGACCTCTGTCATCAGTCACAAAATACGCCTGAGCACCAGCGTGTACCACGTGGCCACAATTAAAACTCGGTGGCAAGTTTCACAACACACCATCGTTCAGTTTTAAGAGTAACCGCTGTTTGGAGACAGAGCGACAGAGCTAGCAGCGCCTTGCACAAACTGCTCCCCTGCAAGGAGGTGTTGCACAGCAAACCTGACTTCTGCATCTGATGGCTTGACCGAGCAAACAAGCCAGCAAGAAACGGCAGAAAATTGCCAAGTGAACAACTCCTCCGGATCTCCAGGGCTCACAGGCGCAAGAGAAGGCAAGTGCGTGTGGGCGCAAGGGGAACCCACACACGCTCTGCAGCTCTTGACTGATTTCCTACCTTCTTTAGCTCTGCTGGGAACACAAAAGTACAGCTCTGCGGGAGCGTTTATAAATATGCTTTCACTAGTGCATGGACTACACCACTGCATTTTACAGTCAACCGTTACAAAAACATCCTTACTCTCTGCTGTCACACTCCAGGGCTGAAAGGAACACAAAGATGGTAAGGTACGTATAAATCCATGGCTCCAACTCTCCCATGTTAAAAGCCGTAATATTATGAAAATATACCCTAAGCATCCTGATTCTGGTGCATAAATATTACGGCTACCCAGAAAGGAAGAGAACCACAATACGGTGCAGAAACAAAGCATCAGCAGAAAGTGCGTGCACAAATCCAGTGCCACTGTGCAAAGCCTCTGCCACATCTGGATGTTTGACAATTAAAAAAAAATTAATCTTAAAGC
This sequence comes from Falco punctatus, assembly GCF_963210335.1. Taxonomy (NCBI): domain Eukaryota; kingdom Metazoa; phylum Chordata; class Aves; order Falconiformes; family Falconidae; genus Falco; species Falco punctatus. The sequence continues at coordinate 5,911,709 of NC_137599.1, read as the reverse complement.
TATTCCCTTCGCCCATCTCCCCCTCCCTCTGGTATTTTTGAACCCAGTGAGAACATGGGGCAGGAGAGCCACAGCCACGTCCAGATTTTTCTTCCAAAAATTTACCCAAGAAGTCTTCTGCTGAGATAAACCCTTTTTGACGCAGAAACCAGTCATTATAGCAAAAGCAGCACATGGTAAATGAGATTTACTACTGAAGCACCCCCAGCTGCAGAGATGGTAAGCAACAGCAATAATCAAGTTCTTAGAAAAATCTACACCTCCTATGCATCTGCCCTTATTTAGGCGTACTGGTGCTGAAAGCACTTGGGGGGGGGGGAGAGAAAAAAAAAAAAAAGCACCAGGATTATTACAAGTTTCAAACCAACTAATTGAAATACCCTGAAAAGGAGGAGTTGGTTCCTTCAAACTCCAAGCAAAACCCACAAATTTAGAACAAGACACGTTCTCCATATTCTTGCTGGACCTCCCGGCTGCGTGGGCGACGTTGCTTCAGTGCCAGTTCTGATGAGGCCAGATTTCCACCAAAACAGGCTACTGTATCCACTGCCTACAGTCCTCCCAGCCCTCCCCAAGACCATTTTCAAAGCACTTTTAGGAGCGTAAGTCCTTCCCTCTGGAATATTTCCCTGTATAAGGTGTCTGCTCTGTTTTGATCAATGCTGACCTTATGCTTTGTGGAAATTTTAGTATTTATTGTAGACGGATGCCACAGCAAATCTTAATCCTCCATCATTTACAGCGAGGATACAGTCAGCAGAGCCCCAGATGAAGGCAGCTGAGCGCCGGGGCTGGGTAAGGTCCGACACACCCGAGGAGCGAGGCCGAGGGACCACAGGGTTAATCTGGTGTACAATGGGCTGAGCAGCTGCCAGCACCACCCCAGCACAACCCGATCGATCACGATCACGCCTCTCTAATCCAGCTCTCCGTCTCCCAGTCACATCTCCCTCTGTTCCAAGAAGGGTAACACCTTGCAAGCTCCGCACAGGGATCTCCACGCTGAGCCCAATGGGCAGGCAAGCCCCTCCAGGGCACGGTGGGCAGAGGCGGTGTTTGGGAAGCTGTTTGGGAAGCGGATCTCTCTTATCTCGCGGAGACACTTCTCTGAGCATCACTGGAAAAGCAGCGCTGCTCTGACTCAATCATCTGCAAGACTGACGGTGTTTTCATGTCGAAGTTCCCCACAAGACTTTCCAGAACACGTTACTTCTCTGCCAACCAAGTTTCAGTGAAATTCTACCACGTTCTCATTTCAGAAGCTAAGAACGATTCTGCTAGAGAAGAGCTCATCTTTTTTTTTTTTTATAGCTTAAAAACTGCAATGGCTGTGTCTGCTTTTACGGCATCTTCAGCATCTGTGGACGCAACAGACTACCTGGACTCCTAGAAAGTTTTGGGCTCCAAGCCAGATCTCAGCAGGTTTCAGTTTGCTCTCAGGGGATCCACGTTGCACCGGGCATTGTTTTTAGAAATAGCAAAAGCTGCTGAGAATATCTCCAAGCTGCCCGCTCCCTTGCTCACCTCAGCAACATTACAAAGCACCTACGCCTGCTGGAACAATCCTGGCCTGCCCCGTTATGTACATCTCATTCTTTTGCTCAGACTACACAGAAATCAAGATTAAGTATCAAAAACAGTTCACACCCATTAAGCGACACAGCAGCGTAAGCAGCAGCAGACCTGCTCCTTCACCTTAAAATCAGGACACGTCCTATCCCAGAAAAACCCACTGGATTTAAACCAGAAATAAACCAAGAACGCGAAACACAGTAACGTATACTTCATCCTCCGACACCCTGCGGCATAGGTGGAGGAGGGGAAGATACATAATGATGGCTCAGCCACACTTTCCAAAACAGTATTGAGCGTAGTGTGGTCCTCTATATTTAGAATTAAGCCTTTTTCAGAGCCTGTTCAACTACACCCTTTGCTGTGATGTGCTGTCAGCAACATATATGTGCTTCCCTCATGTAGATCAGCTTTTGGATAACAAGCTATATGGCTTCTTTAGCTTTAACCTCTGCACAAGTATTTTGCCAGAACAATTATTTTCTTGACTAGCGCTAGAAAGTAGCAACCACGCAAAAATAGAGCATCTGAAGTCACTGCAGTCACCACCAGCAGTCACCTAACACCTCAACCAGACACCTCGCTCTAGGGGGAGGGAAGCATTTCTAAACATTTGGGACTTTTAACATGACAATTAACAAAAGAGTTTATTGCACTCGTCCAAAACGGGTTTCAGATTAAGCTGAACAGGAAGACTGATGAGAGGGCCAGGTGGCTGCCGAGAGCGGTGCTGCTGCAAGTGGGCTGCATGGCTCCTCTGGAGAGGGGTCTTCTGCTTCCAGAGGCAAAGCTGGCACGGGGAGAAACGCGAGCAGCAGCAAAGCAGTTAAATCCTGCATCCTTCCAAGGGAAACTACTCATCATGCTGCTGCACGGGTGCACTCTGTGTGACCGCAAGCACTTGCTTGAAGAAAACAGGCTACGGAGAATGGCATGGACGGCCTCTCCAGCTGGGACAGGAGGGTAAACCGATGGAACAGCACATAAAATTAATTATTTAGGAGCCTGATGCTTTAAAAAAAGATCAATTTCCCAGGCAGACTCCTTCTCCTCCTGCAGACACTGGTGTGTGCAGGAGAGTGGCCTCAGCAGACGATGCGGCAGAAGCATCATCCCAGCAGCCACCCCGCGCCCGTGTGCACCCAGCTGGCGTGGCACTCAGCTTGACCGACAAGGACAGCGTCCTGCAAACTTAAGCAGATGGTGCTTATTGTAAATAGTGCATGTGTGCAGAATTAGCAGCCTTACGTCTCCTCCTGCGGAGGGAACTCACACATGCCCAGAAGGTGCCCAAGAGGGCCAGGAGGCTGGGACTGAGGACGAAGAACATGCGGGGAGCTGAGCCAAGCCAAGCCCAGCCCAGCCCAGCCCGCAGGGTTATTAAATGCCACGGGAGGCTGCAGGGCTCCACGGGAAGGGGGAGAGGGAAGAACGGGATCCCTCTCCCCATCCATGGCAGAAGAGCTCAAATCCTGCCCTTTGCGCCTGTAGCCTCAAACAGGCGCCGACAGCTCCTGCCCTGTGGTGCCAGGCTCCCAGACTGCTGTACCCGCCTCCCCAGCAGAAACCCACAGCCTTTAGGGAACCACGCAAAGAAACTTTATCAACATGACAAATTCTCACAGGTAAACACCCCTTCCTAAAAAACAGGAGTTACTCTACAATGACTGCAGGAGGGCAGTGGGGGGCAGGGAATAAATCCCATGTTACATCAGCCCGAGTGCTTGGAATGGGCTCCAGTCCTTTCCGTAGTAAAAAGCAGGCAACTGTGGGTTACAATCAGTCATCCTAAATGGCAAAGTCAACGTCAGAAAGCAAACCCCACCAGCCAGGTGCTCCTGCCAGGCAGCAGCGTCCCCGTTTCGGATGCGCAAGAGCCAAGGGGACAGCAAGGTGCCCCGGTTCGGCCAGTTCAGAGAGGGAGGTGTGCTCTCCTTGTATGATTTTTTTTTTTTTTAAAAAAAATAAGCAGTACAAACACAGCGCTGTCAATGAACACAGCAACACCTCGGTCGATGCACTTCCATCAGTACGACCTGTGCTCGACCCAGGCCAGCCATGGCAGCACTCGTGGTGCTGTAAAAGCTTTACAAGCTCCACATAGATAAGCCCTCCCTAAGACAACCTCCACCCACGAGCTGTGCTTAAACCAAGCCTACAGATAAAAATCAAGTCAAAGCTGCCCACAAAGCACTCCTGGGTGAAGACGCACAGGGTTATCCCCACTTCCAAGGAACGGCAGGCCCTTCTCCCCCCAGCAGGATTCACGGACCACCTTGCCGGCTGGCTTTGCACCAAGTCCTACCAGGCACACCTTCACCGTGTTCCTCCCGGACCCCAGGGGAGCCGTGCTGCCCCCCTCCACCATGGCACCGGCGGTGAGAAGCCCTTGGTGGCCATCAGTCCATCTTGCCTTCTGCTGAGTCCGTGCAGCTGAACCCCAACAGGGCGGGCAGAGATGGCACCAACAAACGGAGGGAACTGGAGATTAGCGGAATTACTTCTCACTGGGAGACTGCCCTACTAAGGCCCAGCTGCAAAGCAAACAGAGCAGATCCACCAGCTGCTGCTAAACCACCCTGATAATGGCACAGAGCAGCACAGAAAAATGAAGTTAAAAGATTTCAGATTGGAAAGTTACAGGCTGAAGGGAAAGCACATATCAGAACCACTTCTAGGAGTCAGCAGTAATGAATGAGAAGCGGCCGCCAGGGTCTGGAGTGAGATTGTTTCTGCCACCCAGAGCACTTCAGCAAACCCAAATCACGTTAAATGAGGAATAACAGGTCATGCTGGAAGAAAAAAGGAGTCGATGCCAGGCAGAGAGAGAAATGTGACACACAGAAACACTGATAAACTTTCTATGCAGCCAAGCAGCCTGTGCAGTGAAACAGCAATGGGAGAGACTCACCGTGAGCCAGAAACGCTTCTGGCACTGAAGCACGAGCCCGCAGTGAAGCCGTGGCACCGGAGGGCAGGGGAGCCGGCACAGCCGGTGGCTTCAAGTCCCCGGCTGTGACACCACCGGCCTCTCCCTCCCAGCACAGACACAGACGAACGCGCTGCGACACCAGGCAGTAAGCTGCAGCTTTTCCCAGGCACTTCCCATGCAATCATACTAGGTGATCTCTGCGGTCCCTTCCAACACCAACCGTTCTGTGACTCTGTGGCTCCCCTCCTCCACTCATTTCTGGCACGTACCCAGGGGCTTTTCTGTCCCCTGAAATGCAGTCACCTACTGACGCAGAGGCCACTCTATATTTACTCGCCCCTGTCCTATGCAGCTTTCGATGGAAGGAATCACCAAAGATCACCTGGTCTGGTTCAAAGCCTCAGATTTCGAGACCTTCTCCTCAAAGACACACCTCCCACCTGTCTCTCCCACCTGCCAGATGCAAGCTGGGAAGGTGGTAACTGGTTTACCGTAGGAGGCTCACCATGGCACTGGGACAGAGCCCAGGAGGTACCGTATAGGACATTTCCTGAGTAAGCCAATTAAGTATCTGTCCACCAAATGAGGCTTCAGTACCAGGAATCAGGAGATGCTTGCCAGGTGATGCACAACTGGAGGTCCACTTTGACAATCCTGAATGTGCCATGCTGTGGGGAGAAGGATTTAGGCTCTAACCCCCCCAGCCAAGACAGCTGGGTGAATATTTCACTATCTGAGGGAGAAAAAACTGAGTGGAGTTTGTAAAACAACATCCCATGGAGCTTCCTCTGCAAGACTGTCTGCACTGAGCTGGTTCTTCAGGGAGGTCTCCAGCCTGGTCTACTGTTATGCTATATGGCCAAATTCTCCTTCCCTTGGGTTGGCCGCTCCCACCCCTTGCACTGATGTGCTGGAGTCCCACCCCAGCACACCACAGCCTTTCCCACCAAAGACATGGCCCACCATGAAAACCTGGATTGTTCTGGAGCCACTGTCCACATTCACCCCTCGCGGGTCTACCAGGCTTCGGATCTGCCAGAGAAGTTGTCAAAAAAGCAGGCTGGGTGCTACTGGTTTGCCATGAACTGTTCCTAACATCCCAGCTGGCTGGCTCTGGATTGGTAACCACCTGATTTTGGCCTCACATGGCCACTTTACACACTTGTCCTCTTCCCAAGGAACCAAGAAAAAACACACATGCAAGATCTCATCATCAGTTACGTGCATCTCAGACCGCACCAGGCAATTTGCCACTGCAGGAAGCGACAGTCCCATCCCAAATTTTGATTCTGCTCCAAAATCTCTGCACAAGCTGCCCTCCTCTTCCCACCTCTGTACTCAACGCATCCCACCGCTGCCAAAATGCCCAGAGGTGCACTTCGTGCCTTCCCGAGAGCTGCCCAAGTACCAGCACTTGATGCAATCCACTGTTCTTAACTAGAAGAGAGATCTTGCTGCCAGCCAAAGAAAATAAAAGCGGGGCATGCCACCGCTACGTTCCCATTTCCACCTGGGATCTTCAGCAGGGACAAAACCTGCCAACAGACCAGAAAAGCAGTTTCAAGTATGACAGTTTATGACATTCAGCTGTCAACTCTATTAAAGGGCAAATCATCCATATTAATTCTGCGTGTTTTCATTGCATTACCTACCACAAGGCAGCAGCCCCAGGCAAAGTTTAGTAGTGCAAATGCAATGCAATGCTTCGTGTCCACACTAGTGCAATGCCTACTCCTGAACAATAATGAGATGCCGAGAGAAATCTTATGGTTACATCAACTCCTGTTGATTTACTGGAAACTGAAAAACATTAGCATTAAAATCGGGTTTAAAAGAGTTTCCCATCCCTTTTCTCTGCTCATCTTCTGAGGAGCCCAAATGCCAGTACTGCAAATAAAGTAAAATACCGGGACGTTCGCTGTTAAGAGTCCACGCTAGGGACAGTTTCACCAGTGCTTAGGCACCCTGGAAATTCAGGACATGCCCAAGTGAAAAAGCCATGTGCTCTGCTGATATACAATTCTGACAGCAAAAAATTTAAGTGTCATCCCCCAAGCACCACACAAATGCAACTTTTACAATTCCTCTCATGATCTTTAATTGTGCCTCACTAAAAAAGAAGAGATCTGCACCCAGTTCAGCTGCTATTTTCCAGTTTGCTCCTGTCCCCATATATTCTTCAAGTTCATTCCTCAGACCACCAAGCTTTTATAATTATTTTTTTTTAAGACCAGTACAAAACCAGATCTATGGGTGGAGCAAGAGTTAAACTCTGCCAAACACACACGCATGACAACTCCAAGGGAGGAAGAGAAAACCCCACAAGCGCTCAAGAACAATCTCATTAGTTGATCATAACATTTCTGCCTGCGAAGAAGCCAAAGTGAACAATTTGTTCAGCTGAACACCCGCCCCCACCCTGTGGACAGAAACATCAGCTTCTGAAGGGCTCTTCTATTCACAGCATGTGCTCGGCACTAATCTAAATCTAGTTCAAACCTCAACTCGGTTCATTCATTCCTGTATTCAGAAAAACCGAAGACCTCTAGAGGCTGGGAGTAAAGAGTTATTTCCACTGTTCCTCACTGAAAAACCCCCACTGCTCAGGGGAAATTTGTGAGCACAAATCCTAAGGCATTTTGCTGCTGAGCAGGGCTAAGCAAGGATGCCAGGCTTCTGCCCAAGAGAGAGGGCAGCGCTGGCCGACTGCCAGCAACCCAGGGGCCATGCACAACTTGCATTCAAATAAAGCAGATCACAACTGCCCTCCTTTCTGATGATGAGGAACCATCCAAACCACTCCACTGGCCACAGCATGCAATGCTTTGTCTACAGAGCAACCATCACCCAGATCAGGATATGAAAGGGTTGTTTTGGCATCTCTAGTTCATTTCTATTAAAAAAGGGGAGGGGAAAAAAAAAAGGGGGGAGGGGAGAGAAAGAAAAAAAAATGGCCCAGGCCAGCCATTAAAAGATGCCTGAAGTCCTGCATGGAAATTGTGGCAGAACCAGACCGCGCAGCCTGTGGCAACTGCACACAGCAGAATCCAAATTTCTAATACACCAGTCGCAGAAACATCGGTGCTGAGCCGCGGGTCCCAGCAGCCCCTCAGCCCCAGGTGACGCTCCAGACCATCAACCAGAGCTCATGTCTTGCATTCTCCCTTCTTGCTGCTATAGTCTCATGGCCACTCTCTCGTGGCAGTTTCTTTCCCCCAGGTATTCCCAAATCCCTTCCTAGAGGAAGGTAAGTGCAGGCCAAGGATCTAAAAAACCCCTTGGACAGGTACAAAACTCAATCCACACACTGACCTACATGGGGAAACAAAAGAGGGAAATTAAAAATACCAAAGTGAAAAAGTGAAATAACTGCCAAGGTGAGCTGGGGGGGGTGGGTGGGGTGGGAAAGACACCCACCCCAGCAACCTGCTCATTGCACAGAAAAAACCAAAGCTACACCAACCCATCCTCACAGCCCTTCCTGCCTCCAAACAGATTTTACTTTGATTCAGGCCAATTTTAACTACTTTAGAAGCTGCGTAACAGAAATACACTTGAATGCACTCTGAGAAAGAAAGTTTCCTGTGAAATGAAATGTCAGGGTATTATTTATGTTGTTGAAGAGTGTCATCGCCATCTACATACCTCCATATCAGGCTTATCTTAGCAAGATTTATACTTCTGAAGTGCAAACGGTCTCAGAAAGCATTATCAGAAAAGGAACTAAAAACCAAGCCACACTATTAAACTGTCCTTCTTCCCTTAAATGTAATACTTTCAAAAATAATACATGGCACGTAAGAGGAATCCCAGCAAGCAGGCAGGAAACAGGCCAGCAAATTTTACAGACATACACACAGACACATGGAGCAACCAAACTACTCTGTTTCTCACCAGTAAACTGAAAATCATAGTTTTATTTACCTCCTGGTTTTAGCTCAGGGCAACACTGCTGGCTGGTGAAACATCAGCCCCATCACCTGCAGACAGCTGTTAAGTTTGGCTCTCGCACAGCCGTGTGCCACGTTCAGGGTCTGGCTGTGCTGCAGAAATGGAGTTAACATCTGAAATCAGAGCAGCTCAAGACCACCACCCCGGAAAGTGACACGCCATGCTGCCCCAGGCGTAACACAAGGCACATGGGCTCACGCGCTGATGATGCACTGGGAGCCCACCACCCCCCGGGTCTGGGTCCTGCAGCGGAGCGCCGGCAGCGCCGTGCTGCGCAGCAGCCGTGACTCACGATGTGTCGGTGATGCTGAGTCACTCGCCTCGTCTGTGCTGGCCCTTTCTCAGTCCCATCCACAATCCCAATGGAAACCCACAAACCTCAAGAGGAACACGCGGCAGCTTTCACCGAAGCCTGGAAAGGGGCATTTCAAAGGTAGAGCAGGTCCCTTGATCGGTTTTGGTTTTACAAGCTGGAAAGATGCAATAAACATCTGTTTGGACGGTGACCCTAAAATACTCATTCAGGCCATCAGCAAAAGGACCTGTGGGATTTCAGACACCAGCTCCAAGCGGGGTCTGCACAGACGTCAGTGTGCTCTGCCCACACGACAGCACCTCCACCGCAGCTCCTGCTGCTGCGCCCATCGCACCCACGGCCAAGCCAACAGGAACCAAACCATGGCTGGGTTCCACCCTGTGCCCGCAGGTGTGGGAACAGGTCCCACGGGACAGAAATCTTTAACACTCCTGTTCCCTGTGCCAACCCAAACAGGGTGACACGAGGAGGACACCTTCCCAACAGGGGGACGAGACCCAGGTGCCAAGATGAAGGCAGAGGTAAGGGGGGATGCCTTCCTGGCAGCGCTTCCCATCTCCGCTTGGTCCTGCCCAGCAGGAAAATCCCTGCCCAGCAGATCCCACAGTGGTCTGGACTGTGCCACAGCTGCCTGGGACAGGCGTTTGGGCACCTTCCTACCATTTTTCAGAACTCGCCTTCCTCTGCCTCAGCTGACCCGCAGCAAGCGCCGCAGTCGCTTCTCGCTGCTGCCAGGCAAGGAAGTCGAGGCAGAGGCCCCCAAAGGCTCAGTGCTGACCTTCAGCAGGAGGCTCCCGTAAGCAGCCGTAGGTGGAAAACGTGCGCTCCAACCTCACCAACCTCCACCCAGCTTCCTTCCCCTAGCGGGTGACTCGTTGGGGATATGGTAGTGTGAGGGCACAGACCCACCTCAGCACCGGAGAGCACTCCAAGCTCTTCTGGGTTTGGGTTTTTTTCTCTCATTACTGATAAGCTTTAAGGCAAAACATTGTGCCGCCTCGCTAGCGCTGCCCTTAGCGCCTCCATCTCACTCCTTCCCAAAGACTGCTGCGGAGAGGGTCCTCCAAAGCGCTCAACTCCCCCAGCCAACCAGCACACACAGATGCAGCTCCAGCCTCTGCTCCTAAAAAGCTCACTGCTCTCCTCCGCTGCCATAGTGCTACCCCCCAGGCTTGCTTATCTTCTTCAGCTATCTCAAGGCGTCATCTGTTAAAAAAAAAAAAAAAAAAAAAAAAAAGCAGCGCCCTAATTTTCCATTAAGCCCACAAAGCCCCCCTAATCATAAGGGCTCTGTGATGTGGTACACCCATTCACGACAGAGAGAGTTCAACAAAATGACCACCATACCCTTATGATTTCACTTTCTGTTGAGTTCATGACCAAGACATATATTTGGCAGCACGTCAATCAGCCAGAAGCAAAATCACACGGCCCAGCAGAAGGCTCTGCTCAGACTCAGAACTGGAGTTTAGATTTGTTTGGGGTTTTTTTCCTCTTTCTTAGTTTTCTGAATGCTTTTAAGATCTTTACTGAAAATTCTTCATGCTGGTTGCCAGGGCTAGGTTTGAACTTTTGCGATATTTCAATTTTAAGTGCTCCAGATCTTTATGCTATGACATTTATGCAATGCCCCAAGCATTTATTCAGCTGACTGAAAAACAGCCATTCCAAGCTTTAGCTGCTCTTCAGCCCTTAGCAGCAACAATTGTTCTGTGACAATAGCCTAAAATTCTGAGTTTATTCTTCCAGCTATGCCAATGCAAGTATTTTGGGCCATGTCTGAATCCTGTTTTGGCACCCACAAACTAGAGAGCAAGGTGTGGGGAGCGAAGGGAAAGGTAGGGGAGCGAGGTGGGAATCAGAAGAGTGTGGACGTGAAGAGCTGGCTGTTACGCCGGCAAAACTGACGCTCCAGATGCACAGCAGAGCAGCCAGCTGAAAAATACCATGTTTGTAAGACAATTTATTGGACCACTTTTCCAGCATAGCTCTCCACATGCTCATAAGCAACTATGCAGGCACAGCAGCCAGCAGAATAGCTAACACTGCCAATGCGCAGAATTTGCCTGATCATCATCGTACCAGAAAATGCAAGGCAGTTTGTTACCCCCTGCAGCTAAATCCAGGAGCAAGGAGGTAAAGACTATACCATGCATGAAAGGTGTTCATAACAGAACAACGGAAGTTTGCTCCAGCTGCAATGCCCTTTCAGTTCATTGGCAATTTTTCCCCTAACTCTCTGATTGACATGCCATTCTCAACCACACAAAGTACCAAGATGCCCACCTTTCCCCCCAGAATGCCTAAAATAGGATTGTTCAAGCTCACAACCAGCTTCTTCCAGGATCATAGCCTCCTTTTTGGCCAGTAAGGCCCTTTATCAATATTACAATTTTACTTACAACAGCTTCCTGGGTGGCACAGGACAGCACAGTCATTACCTTTTTTAGGCCTGTATTTTTCATTAAGAGGTTATACTTCTTCCATTAGAAAGCAGAAAGTGGCCGAAGCACTAAGCCAATGGAAATTTTGCCCTTTTTTTTTTTTTCCCCCCTCCTCTTCACATTAGAGGTGGGATTTCATCAAGAGATTTACAACCTCCCTTTGGCAAACTCGGTAGCTAGGGACCAGTGACTTCTGTTCACTAAGAGGATATGGTACATGGTAACAGAGGCTGTTATCACCATCTTCACTAACACACCATGAGCGCAACCAGCAACAACTACAACAAGCCATTTTCTTTGATTTCTTTAAAGTAAGAGGTCTTGAAATACTTGACAAATTGCACACGTTGCAACTCCATCCTAAAACTCTGCCTGCTGCCAAAGCACCAGAGAAGCATGTGCAGGCGGATATACTGGCAAAGACCACAAGCCAAGCTTCCCCCAACACATCCCTGTAGAAAACCGGCATCCTCTCTAGGAAACACTATAAAATAAATAAAAACTGCTGGGACACGCTCTGTCAAAGAACAACTTTTGCTGGGACAACCAGGGCTTGCAGCAGCCATCGACACTTCCCAAGAAGGTACGCTTGAGCAAACAAGGCAATTCACAGCTCCTGGTCTCCTTCAACCAGCAACAAGATACTACCTCACACTGGGCAGCACAGGACGATTTGACTTTTTGGATGGCTGTAAACCAAGCTTCCCTGAAAGTAATGCAGTTAAAACATCAAAGAAGAGAAGAAAGGGGGTGTTCGGTGTCTTAAATTCTTCAAACAAAACTAAGTGTTCAACGGAGAGGAGACAATTACAGCACAAAGTAAACCATTTGAAAAATTTATTACACTTGTTCAACAGCAAAGCCCTTTGTATGTGTGCAAATAGAGTAGTTTGGTGTCAAAGTGGTGTAGCGCTCACTGTAGACCATTAGTGGCACAATCCCTGGGGAAACAAGAATAGAGACTATGCAAATCAGGATCTATTGTTAAAAGGGAAAATTTATTTCACATTCCTGAGCAGCAGTGTTCCTGGAGCATAACAATTGGTGAGGCCCTTCTGCTGAGTACTGCACATTTTTATGCTCCACAGTAAATCAATATTCCATAATACAGAAACTATGTTAAATTATTGCCAGTGTGAGGACAGCAGCTCAGAGCTCCCATTGGTGAACAGCATCAATACAACACCATGTCAGAACAGGACTTATTTGGGACATGCTTTTCATTGTTCAGAAGAGTTTACCAAAGGCAAAATTTATGGAATTATTCTCCAGGACATTTAAACCTTCCAGCTCACACCACAGAGAGAACAGCACCAGCAAAGGCATGATCATGCTGCCCTCAACTTGGTCTAAACAAGTGCAGCTAGTCATCTCTGTTGCAAAGCCTTCCACTCAGGCAGAAAACCAATTTCACAATGAGATATCCAAGAAGAACTAGTTAATTTGAAGTGGAGAACTCCTTGTATCCCCATGCTCCAGCTCTCCTTGCAAGAGGAGAGATGATGACTCCTTCAGTATTTACCAAAGGACTCACTATAGACTAACATGAGATGCAAACATCTACCAAACTACTTTCAACTAAGCAACTTCTGATCCCCAGCAGTCCAAGCAGGACTGAAGCGAGCAGCCTAACAAATAAAACCTGTTTTCATTTTCCTCCTGGTTGAGCTTGCAGGAGACAAAAGTCCTCCTTTTCTCCCCCATCCACTGCACCTAGTAAGTACCCACAGACAGGAGTGAGTAGCGCCTGATATTCCCGTCTTTCCAGGAATGAAAATGCAGCTTCAGTCTCTTCACTTCTTATTGTGCAGCCGTTAAGACCTAAGGTCGGTCAAAGGGTATGTTGTCATGGATCATAGGAGGGGGGTGGTTTTGTTTAACTCTACAGGTTTTGCAGCCCAAGATCTAAATGAAACTTCAGGATAAGCGATTACACTGAACCAGGCTTCTTCTCTAGGCCTGGGAAACTTCTGCACTACTAAGGTGACCTCGAATCCTCCTTATCTGCTCCGTAACGTCCTGGAGGACAAGGAGAGTGCTTTGCAAACACACGTCTCAAAACGCAGAATGCCAGCGTGAAGTTTCTGTTCATAAATACAGCTCTGAGCACCACAAAATTAAGCTTTGCTCTGTACCTGCAGCACAAAAGCCCTAAACTCTTCACAAAAAAAGTTTTGTTCCAGTCTTTCTCACTGCTCATTAGAGCAAACAGGTTTTTAAGCTCTCACAGACGCAGAAGTCCAGAAAAAACTCATTTGTTTGGACCAGGTAGTGACATTAGGACCACATAAGTAGAAGCCACGAAGGATTTCCAGTCGAAGCAGAAGTTGTCACCAATGCCGAAAAGGGCTGGGGTGGGCAGGGAGTAAGGGCGAACTAATGGATTTTAGGGAACTCTGGAACAGCAGACAGAGGCAGCATCGATGCATAACAGCATGAGTGGTATGAATTCACCCATCAGGTGCAGTCCCAAGGCTCCCCAAGCTCCCTGCCGCCTTCCAGGGGGAAGCCAGAAGCAATCTGCTTCCCAGCCCTAGCTGGGAGCGCTGTGCTGCAGGAGGCAATCCGACGTGTGCAATCGCATCTCATGCCCACTCACTCATGGGCTTGCCCTGATTGCCAAGCCTTCAATCTGAGTTGCTTCAGAGTTGTAAGGAAAATGAAATATTTTTTTTTTTTCTGGTTTGAAGCAGAGGGAGGTCATATCCCTGCTCAAAGTAATGCTCAAAGCCTGGTGCTTCTATCCTTTTAGGAAAAGCGAACACCCACCCAATAAAGCTGCAGATATTCTGTCTGCAGCTGCGGTGCTCCGCTCCTCCACAGCTCACCGCGCAGGGGAGTTGCAGTAACACACGTACCTACACAGGCATGCCCTAACGCGGTCCCCCAGCAGACCAAGATCACCTCTTCAGTCTAAAATAGAGCAAGGATAAAGCTACACATCAATATTAAATCTGAAGGTCATTTAGTCAAGGGAAGGGGCAGACACGCTATTTCTGGCACCCCTCCAAGATAAGTTCCCTCTCTCAGCCCAAAGAGCCCTTCCAGTTAACACAGAAATAATACATTTCTGGCCTCCAAGCCTTTTATCTAAGAAATGGGATAAAATAATTCTGGCTGAAGGACTACTATATAGCGCGGGAGTGTGAAAAAGTCCAGAGAGAAACGGAACAAGAGAGGGAGAACAACAGGAGACTGATGTGAATCACGCTATGTTCAGTTTTGCCTGGAGCCATAGCGAAACACGGCACAAAGCAGTCACGGAGCATCGGGGTGGCATGGGCAGGGAGAAGGGCGTCTGCTTCTGCCTACTTAACTGTGGACAGGCAGCGCTGGAGACAGAAGACCAGGAGGCGTAAATTAAGGAATTAGCAATTATGTTCCACAGCAAAGGACGCAGAAAGGTTTCATGGCACTGGATCAAATCTGAGACCAAGACTGCTGTGTGGATGCGGGGGCAGCTGCTGGGTTCAGGGCTGGTAAGGCAGGGGCACAAGCGGTAGGAGCTTTGGGCAGAGTGGTCCTGGCGGGTGCTGAGGACAGCCAGAATGCAGCTTGCTCAGAGGCTGCGAAAATCAAGTTTTATTTCCATTAGCAGAAGAAAGGCACAATCTGCATTGTCTGGCCACGTGAAACCCCTTTTGTAACAGATGCTCCAGCGTACAAAGGACTGAAGAAACACAGGATTCAAACATCAAATGGGAGACATAAAAGACCATCTCTGCTTTCCAAGAAAGGACAGAACTCTGACCAGCTCAAAGAACCTTCCAGAAGAGCAACTCTGGCCGCTAATGAAGGCTTTTCAGGGAACTTCTCATCTCATCTGCATGCAACAAACCAACACATCATGTCACTTCCCTCCGCTAGCGCTTGCCACATTTTTCGCACCAGCGGATGTCTGTCAACACCCCTGAATTTCTTGGGCATTCCTGGCTCCTTTATCAAGTTTTCCATCAAAAAGCTCGTTTAATGAATCTGCAAGTCCCTCTGCATGGTCCCACAGAGCACAGTTTAAGAACCACTATTTTAGCCCTTACTATCTTCTGAACATGTTTGCCAGCAGCAATTAAAAATCAGGAATTTCTGCGATAACAAATTGCCAATTTAACTAACGCAAAAGTCTGCTTCAAGCCAGACCAAAGCCAGTGCCTTGTAGCTCTTTTGGGCATCACATCAGGGCGATGCAGTACCATACCATGGGAAGAAGTGTCACTGCTGAGCTGTGATCCATCTTTTCTGTTTAACTATAAAACAGCTTCATCGCCAGCTTCAGTGGGAGCTGGTGAGTTCAGGAGAGCGGGTCATATTGGCAGGACACGCACCTAACCAGTAACATGTGTACTCCCTGCTGGAGAAACTTTGATTTTGGCCTGCAAAGCTGTCCAGGAATGTCCAGCGGAATGGAGTATTTCACTGGACACAGACACAAGCGTGGGATCCACTCTGCCTCCGTGAGGCTGCAGGAGCGGCGAGGGCTGCCCCGCACACCCTCAGCGAGCAGCATGGCACGGCTAAGAGGTGGCACGAACATCAGCTGAAAAACAAGATCTGGATGATCTGCTAGGAAACGATCGAGACAAAAAGGACCGAAGGCTCCCCTTGGCAAACCGTTGGAGGGCTGCGAACTGAGCCATGTCGGTCGACGTCCTCTCCTCCACCCCGGCTGCATGCGCTGCCCTTTGGGACAAGGGCAACACGCGGTGGGGAGTGAAAAGGGGGAAAAGGTTCGTGGCTGGGGCTCCACCTGTCCCCTGGACAGAGGACTTCAGTCTCAATGCTGTCGAGCCTCCATCCTTCACCAGAACTCAAAGCACTGTAAAACAAGGACCTCCCTCCCAAACGTAGCTTTATCCACAGGAGGCCCCTGCTACTCACTGTGGGCTGACAAAGGCCTTAATGTTCAAACTTACAGATACCCTATTTATTTTCCTGAAAAGAGTACGGGGTAATTCAAACCCTGGGACAACATGCATGCCTTGGAGGGGGAAGGAAGCAGGATCTGAGTAAGTCCGCAGACTTATAAGGGCTCTGAGCTAAGGAGGCTAATGAACGCTGGGATTCCTATGCAAACCATCCAAACTGCAAATTGCCGTTTGCTGCACGAGGCCGCTGAGCCGCTACAAGAGACCATGGAGAATCCACAGTGCCTGGAGAATCCACAGTGCCCTGCTCTCGGGGGTCCTGGTGGCGCAGGTCCTGGTGGTGGCAGCTCGCCGGCCCAGCGCCCGCGTGGGGCTCCAGCACCAGCCACCGGCAGCAAAAGGAGCGGTCAGGACGTGCCAAATACAGGGGCTGGATGGATGTGGTTGGGCAGATCGGCAACAAAGCGAGTAGGCAGGTTGCTCTTTAACCAGGTTGCTGTTTAGATGGCCATGATATTACCTTCAAAAGCAACGTGCAGCTAAAAGCCACGTGAGAATGGAGAATGCACAGTTTACACAAGTCTCCGTTCTGCTTGATCATCCCAGCGTCACACCAGATTGCAGCTTTCCTTTAGATGAAGGGAAAAGCTCGTGGGCAGCCCCTTGCTCACATCAGATGCGATGGGTAACAACGCAAGTTCTCAATAACCAAGATTCTCAGGAAAACAAAAACTCTTAACTGCAGCGTTTCTGCAGTTATCATTTAGAGCACATTTATATCTTCAACACGGAAACAACCATTATGCAAAGGTGAGAAAAAACTGGCTACACAGGTTTCTTCACTCCCAAGTGTCACCAGGGGGTGAGGTGGACACCAGTACAGGCTTAGGCAGATATGACACTTAAGTGCTGCCTGTTCTGTCCCCCAACCTGCTTCTCGCAATGCTCAGAAAATCCACCTGGTTTCAGTACTTCACAAAGGAATTCCACGATACAAGCTTCAGTTCAATAATAAAATATGAATTCTCCCCACCCTCCTGTTCAGGCCATATACATATTGGACAGCCAGAGCAAAACAGACCACCAGCACATCCTGAACTCCACACAAAACAAAATACTCCTGCACTTCTCCTAGCCCTGCTGCAGCTTTTTGTAAGACCACGCTAACAAAAAAACCCAAGCAACCCAACCCACAGAGCTTTTAGCTTAGTATGTAACATAAGTTTCATATGGAACATGGCTTTTATTTCAAGTACATACGTGCACATACAAACCTTTAACTTGCATCCACTCTGGAGTGCTCAGAAGGGCAGAGAAATGAATGATGCGCTTTCCAGGTCCTTCATACACTAGCTTAAAAGTGAATGGACTGGAGAATCAACTCCTGGGTTTTCTCTCCAGTTCTTCTGGTAAGACATCCAGCATGTCCCACTAAAGGCCATATACGTTTTTGTTACCATTTCCCTCTCGACTCTTGCTGGGCTGAGCAAGACTCTGCTTTACCCTAGATACCTGGACCATATGCAATTATTTCATTACAGTGCACAGCTTAAAGTACAAACCTCTTGCTGATGTGCAACTTTGACCCAAACTCCTTAGATGCCACTCCCTCAACTCATGACCTGTTTGCATCTCTAAAAAAATACTTTTCCTCTGTTACCAAACAGTTACTAGGTCTCTAGCCATGATTTGGCAGTGGAGACAGGCTTCAGATGATAAAACTCCGGATAATGCAGAGAGTTCAAGTATGTAAGGTCACAAGTGTGCAGCCACATTTCTTCTACAGAGCCAAAAGGCATCGGCCCGCAAGATTTATAAAACATGTGAACTGTCACCGAGAGCAGAGATATGGAACTAACTCCAGGCAGGCTCTCAGGAAATCCACATCTGACCAGGAAGAAAACTAAAGACAAGACAAAAAAAATAAGAAGGGCAAGAAGCTGACAGCAGAGTATGTGTTTCTATACCCATGGTGAACTACGTGGGACCCCAATCCCTGCACTTACTTGCTGTATCACACAGGAAAACCTTTCCTGAGGGAGCAGCCGACAGTCAGCTCCTGCAACACGGCACAGCAGTGGTGGGGAGGAAGAAGGTCTTATGCCTTCTCAAAGCCGGGATCTGCTAATTCCTTGCTCCATCACAGATATACCTTTTGATCCTGGATGCGGTACTTGACATCTTTTTCTCATCTCTAACATGGCCAGAGGAGTTCTGGCTCACCTTCAAGAGTAGCTGTTACCTATGGTGTATTTATTGGGCCAGGCAGAAGATGGCTTTAGTCTGGAACGGATTTAGTATCACAGAAGAAATTCCACTGTAACCATCAATTTACTACCTCCTTTCTTTTAATTAATTCAACACATGCCAAAAAAAGCTCCCTCTGATCAAGGCAGCACACCCCTCTCCAGCAGAGTGGAGGTCGGTGAGAAAAAGCAGAACAAAGGGAGGTTTTTCACCTTGTGTCATTGCTAATCATATGGCCGCCCTCCCCAACTGCAAGGGCTGCAGCTTGCAGGCAAGTGTGCCTCTTCTGGAGCAAAACACGCATCTTACAGATACACACAGTTTAGGAGCGATTATATGGGCTTCATTTCATTTTTTTTGAGGTTGAAGAAAAAGGGAGGGGGTCAGCAGCAGGTTAACAATCCACTCCTTGTAGTAACTTGTAGGCAAGAGCTATTCTTTGGGCTTTTTATTAGTTCAGCTACGCGAGGCATCTTCTATGCAAATCTGGGGAGCAGGAATGTGCGGCCATTCGTGTGTCACGACCGGTTACATGCTCCCGGATGCTTTCTCGTTCCCTCCCTGCAGTTCAGGTTCTTCCCAGAGACACTTTCGCTATTTCATAAAGCTGGGGAGAGGTCACGCTTTGTTCAGCAGTTCTTTTTCTCCCCTTGTGCTCTGTTTTCTTTCTTCGGTGTCTCAAGCAAAAAAAACCTCAAAGAAAACCACACGACCAAAGCGCTATAGCCGTTCCTTCCCTTCAGTAATCTTGAATATGTTTATTAGCATGCCTGATCTACAAAAGAAAACATACAATCTGATCTACAGCAGCCTACATCAAGAGGGTTTTTTTTGCCCTTTTTTTTTTTTTTTTTTTTTTTTCCTAATCCACCCTTCCCCCAAAGCTCCAATTTCACAGCGACCTTGCCAGCCTGAGCACTGGAGACCGGACAATAATTAGTTTCAAAGGAAATGGCAAAATTTCCTAGATAACGTTTGCAGAGAAAGTCCCTATGCAGTGGGGGCATGAAGTCCAGCAAGTTTTCAAAATCCTGCCATCCCTTCACAGCCACCTCTGCCTATGTAACATTCAATTACGGGGAAAATAAACGAAACAACACTTTCTTTGGAAGGGAATGCACACAAATGCGTGAGCAGCGATCCTCAGCCCTGGATCCATCACCGGCAGGACAGATCTGTTCCCACCGTGCAGGCAGGAAACCCAAAGGGAGCCGCCTTATCAGCACCACTCTGTCCCTCCTCCCTCTCCCTGTTTTTTCCTTTGCTATCTCAAGCAGACAAATGTGGACAATATAAAACCCTTTCCAGAACAAATCCCAACTACACTGCATTGTTCCCTATGTGTATGGCACCATCCAACCCATTTTTTGGTTGGTTTTTTTTTGTTACATTTTTTTGAATGATTTATACAAGGCTTGAAAATATCCCAAACTCAAAGGCACTCCCTTCTGTCAGATGAGCTGCTAGGTGGGACACGAGGTCCTGCACCAGAGAACACCAAGCGCACTAAGCTCCTGCTTTACCATGAACACTTACTATGGAGAGATTTGGGGGATTGCTGGTGTCACTGTTTAACCCCAGCCAGCAATTAAGCACCACACAGCCTCTTTCCACTCCCCAGCTGAAACCAGGACAGTTGGAAATTTACTGTGGTTTTTTTCTAGAATATGCAATGAGCAAGAAAAGGAGGCGCAGGAACACTGGTTGCTGCTGCGGTAGCGCGTCCTATCCCAATGTTGCGTGCTAAAGCAATCTTACCGCTTCCAGAGTCCACCGCTGGGCTTTGGAGCCTGAGACCAGCTGCAGCAGATCCCAGCCTTAATCCTTCAACGTGAGAAAGGCGAGAGCCCCGATCGCGGGGGGCGACCGGCTGCTGCCGCCCACTGACAGGTGTGGGCTCGGGAACCTGGACTCGTGACAGAGCCTCAATGCTCCCCTTCATGCCGGGCATTACTGGGACAATGAAATCACTGTACAAAGCTTTGTAAATAAAGTTCCTCTTTGTGAAAGTTGAACTCCGGCAAGCAAGCGCTGCAACCCAAACCCAACCCCACCTCCTGCCAGTGCTCGGACAGACAAATCACAACCTCCAAGGCTCGCGCTGCTGCCCTGTCCTGCCTCACCACTGCCAGAGAATTCACCGTGCAGCTCTGGTTTGAAACCCACACCACATAAATTTAAAGCCAACAGCATGTACATTTAAAACAAGACCAGAGTTACCCCACTGAATCCGATGGGTAGTTTTTGGACCTGATAAATTTGACGAAGAGGAAGAGGAAATAAGTCTGGTCACAATTCAAACACTCCTCTGCAAACACTGCATAAAGGGGCTGCGCAAATATGTTTCATAAATAGGTCAGAGAAATGAGAAAGCGAGTGACAGACAGATGGCATGGCAAAAGGAGACGAAGAAGAAGGGGGCAAGAGCATCTAAGCCAAGAAAGAAGCGTCCAAGGAATTCTTCAACGAAATTCCGGTTCAATTTCACAGTCCCATGCTCCGAAGTTGACAAGCAGTACACACAAAGCGAGAAGTCCGTTTTAGTTTGGGTGGGGACCCTGTACTCGCATCTCCAAGCACAAGATGCTGTTCACCTCCCAGCAACTCACATTCAGAGGTGTCAACGTCTTCCTGGGAACGGAGCCAAAGTGCACTTATAATTATGGACTAAAGGACAGCATGAATTTAGGGCACACTACCTTCAATCTTCAGCAGAATTCCCGCTGGCGTCAATATAACCTTTGTGCAAACTTTACAAGACAACTATCACCTGTGTGCATTAAAGGAAATTATTATGCCAGCACATTTAGCTATCTGTCAGAGAAAGGGAGGCCTCACTGCTTCATCTCGTCTTGTGACACAATCCCAACACATCCCTCTCATTGCAGAACCAAGCATGTCAGAACTGCAATGCCATTTCAGTGCCTTCTGTAAACGTTTGGGTTTTTCCAAGCCTAAAGCTCCACAAATGAAAATAAATGTATTTTTTTTCTTTTTAGTGTTTAATTGTTTAAAGATAACTCTTTTTTTAAAAAATAATCTTTTAACACTCCACAGCTGCTTTCCCAAGCCATCGGTGTGGTTCTCGCACACAGAGCAGACAAACTGCATCCTAGATGATGAGCAACTGAAATGGGAGACCAGGACAGGAGGCATTTTGAGTAGTTTCTGCAGAAACAAAAATCTAAATAAACCTTGACTGAAAAACAAAAAAGTAGTAAGACACACCACTGACAGCAAGACGGCTTACTTGTACTGACAGCAAACGAAAGCATGAAAACACACTTAACAGTTCTGACCATATTTAGGAGTGACAAAAGACTACAGGCCAGAATTACAGTGTTGGGATTTCGATTTTTTTTTTTTTAAGGGAAGAAAGATGCTTTTGATTCACTGAGGAAAGACACTGTTGGAATTAGAACACCACCACGAAAGCCTTGTCAAAAAAAAAGGCAAGTGATCCATTCACAAGCCAGAAAATTTTACAGAAAAGCCACAATGACAACAGACTTAAAAAGCCGTCACATCTCGTATTCAAATCTGAGCTCTCTTCAGATGGCAAGAGGCAACAAGATCACATCCACAAGCACTTATATTCGCTACATAGCTTCCTTCCCAACCCAACAGGCAAGGGAGGGAGCAAGAACTGATGGTTAAAAGATCAAACTAAGCAAATTCAAGCCAGAAGTTAAGAAGTGCTTTTGAAAATTCATTCTAGCCCAAGCAAACAGAATTTACTCAGCTAAATCACACAGCCTCTAAGATGATCTCTTCTTACATAAATGATCTCATCTGGCCTTATGAACTAAGGCTACAGAGGGGAAAAAAAAAAGTTATCTTGACACCATTTCTCTAAGCTTTCTCCTCCTTTTCCTGCCAGTTCTTTCAATATCATTTTGTCTCCTTCCAGCCGCTTCTCTGTCCCGCTGCCCAACGCATTGCACTGCTCTATCCATCTCAGCCTTGTCCTGCTCTTCCAAGGCCAGCAGCTGGAGGACCAAGATGCACTGCCCGTACACCCTGTGTGCTCACTCGGCGAGCGTTCAAGCAGAAAATAGTTTCAGTCCTAGCAACGTGTCCCAACCGTCAGTACCCAGCAAGTACTAAAAGCCTTAAAACATTCAGCCGCG
Source organism: Falco punctatus (assembly GCF_963210335.1). Classification (NCBI taxonomy): domain Eukaryota; kingdom Metazoa; phylum Chordata; class Aves; order Falconiformes; family Falconidae; genus Falco; species Falco punctatus. The sequence continues at coordinate 5,889,255 of NC_137599.1, read as the reverse complement.
CAAACTTTGACGTGGTGGTTTTGACAGACAGAACTAAGTGTGTGGATCGCATAATGGAATCAGCTCCATCACAGAGTCTTTAATCCAAGGATTTAATTCTAGCTTCCATTAAACTCTCCCCCAAAAGATGCAGGGTGTTGAGATGCCCTCAACTCACTGTTATGCACATCAATGAAATGAGAATGTGAAAGATGGATGGACATGGATCAAGAACAGCAAATTTTGGTTACTACAGGTTGCCTAAAGGCACATACAGAAAATAAATTACCAGATGGCAAGGATCCAGCAGAAAGCACTGACATCAGATCTGATGCATGCCACCTTCTTCAAAGCAAGCCCAAAATGAAGAAAACTGGCAGGCAAGACTCCATGCCTCACGTGGATGTAACGACTCCCCTCAATTCCTATCCACCCCCCCTTTTTCAGCAGCTAGCAGAGAGCATAGATGGATACCTTACTCTGGCAAATCAGTCTCTAGGACAGCCCACCCCAGCTCAGCATCATCCACGCGCCTGGCAGCAAGGAAGGTCCGCTACTGAAATACCTCCCCCTTGAAGGAAGAGATGCTCAGGCAGGCAGGGGATGCACCTACCTCTCAAGCTGGAAACGGTGCTGGAAGGGGGCATGATCTGGGTGCAGCTTACACCTCCTTCACACATTATTAACAGAACAATAAAGAAAATAATTACATTTGGGAAGTCGCTACTTATAGCATGTTGGCACATGTGTTACCAGGACAGCTTCAAGCAGGTCTCTAAGCTGCATGTCGGGGTTACAGTCCTACAGCCACATGCATGGGGCATCCTAAAATACCTGGGCCAGGTAAGACTTGAAATACAACTGTGTTCAAACGTAGCCAGGTTCTTAAAAGCAATCCTCCAGCAGCTGATTGCTTTTAAGAACCTTACCAAAAATATAATTTAAAGACCTTTGTCAGAAGAGACAGAAACCAGGGTCATGTAACCTGTTAGGTGTCTGATTTATTACAGGTGATCTGAGCAGGGACAAATTCAAATAAGTAATTAGAAAACAAGGAGGTGGAACAGACCTGGAACAAGCATCTCTTCTTGGAGCTACTCCTAATACGCAATCCCAGTGCTTCACCACTGCTTCAGTCATTCTCCCAAAGTCCCAGTCAAAACTAAATGAATCATATACCGAGAAAAGAACAAACAACCGAAAGTGTCCCAGCTCCAATTCACTGGAGAATCTGATTACTCAGATTGTCCTGCAGGCAGCAAGAGGCATGGTGTGACAGAGGTGACACAGCTGTTGGACTCTTCCTACTAAATCAGTGTTCGGTTTTTCCTCAAGCACACACAGAACAACCTATCACAAGCATCTGTCTCCCTTTCTGCTGCTCAGACTGTTGACAAAACCAATAGCCTTTAAAAATGTATTTAGTAATAACAGAACATTCTTTTTTAAAAGAAAAATTAAGCTTCTCTATTGATTTCACAAAGCAGGAGAAGAACAGGCTGTGCCCATTTTCAACTGTTATTACAAAAAACATATGTAAAACCAGAAAAAGCATTATCTAATTGCAGCGATATAGCATCTCCACATCTGCTTGCCAGACACTTCAGGTCAGGCTTTACTCAAAGGTACAGAAAGTGGGACAAAGGTGGGGGGAAGGAGGGGGTTAATAAATGGTAAAATTCATTATGCAGCAATTCTGTTCAACCACCTACTAGTCAAAGATGAAGAGTGCTGACCATGTTTATTTTCATCTTTCCAAGCCTTCAGAAGCTCCTGCAAAACCTGCACCTGTCTTGAGACAAAGCGGAATAATCCTGGGGCAGCAAATAAAATCTGCCATCCTTCTTTCCATGCTTCAGTGCTTCTCCTGGTTACATTCTTTTATAGGGCAACATTCCTCACTTCAAGATAGAGAAACCGTAATTACTTCCAAACAGCAAAGAATCCTGAAGTAACTATTGTAGACTTCACAAGGCTAGTGGGAATACAGTCCTCAGTGAATACAGCTTCAAAAAGCACACTATGCCCTCTTCCTCTTTCAACTCTAAAATAAGCCTTAAGAGGAAATCTGCCAAGACAGCGAAGAATAAGGCCACCTGTTCTGCTAAGTGAACGAAAGGAAGCGACAATAACCCGCTAGCAAAAGCACAAAGATAAAATGTTTTCAAAACTTCCCTGTGATGCTGCGTGAGCCAGGAACGGTTCTCAAGGACTCGTCCCTGGGAATGAAAGCACCTCTCAGCTATCCAGTACCCCCCCACACACAAAACAGCGGTGGGAGCTCCGGAGGTCCCAAGAGAAGTTACTTGCAGAGTAGCTGCTGTTACTTCAGCTGCTTTGCTTACCAAATTCAGTCCTTTGGCTGACTGATATTAATTACCAGTGGTACGGCAACAAAGGCAGGACAGCCTCACGGCTTCTGGAACACGGTATTATGCCAGAGTAGTCAGATCCAGTCCCCGAGCAGAAGCAAGAGCTCATTGCTGCCTCATCATTTCACTAGAAGTGACATCAGTTACATCGGCCCAGTTACCACCTACATGAAAATTTAAAGATGATCACCAGAAGAATCAGTTCAGTGCTCCGATTGAAGTGGTAGCTGAGATGTGGTCACCAGGTTTCTGGTCAGATCAGTAAAGCGATTCATACTCAAAAAAGCGATTCGAGTTTTCCTCCGCTACCCAGGAGAGCCATCCGCAGCTATTTTTAGCGCTCTTTGCCAGCCCATCCTGCAGCGCGCATCCCAGTCGATGTATAGAACGCTACAGCTGGCACAGGGCAGCACGCACAGCAGCCTGCTCTCAAACCTAAGTAAATGTTAGCTGAAAGAAAGTTTAAAGCTTAACTGCTAGGTTAGTTAATGTTTGTGTAGTGTTTTCATCTTGAAAACACTACATGTGCTAAGCATTATCATCAAGTCTAAGGAGAGCAGACTTGGCTCTAGTAGAGATACTAGAATTACATACACACAAATTAAAATGTTTGGATACTTTCCAGAGCAGATCATTCTGAATTTGTCTTTCTGCTTGTCAGTACACAGCGACATGAATGTCTGCTTTTTGTAGACATGGTACAGAAATCCACACAGCCAAGTTCCAACTCTAAAAGTAAATGAAGTAATAGGAAAACTCGTTCCTGCATGGCAGAGAATTATCCTTAAAACCAGGAAAAAAGCAGTTTAACTTTTGTCACAGGATACCCACAGAGCTACAGAAGTCTCATCTTTACAGCCCATAAAGTTTTTCTGACCTCCATAGTGAGTCAGCACAGCCCTTCCATGGGGAACTTTAGTGAAAGAAAAGCCCTAAAAGGTTTAACCAAAATGTTACATATAAATATTTATGTATAGTTAAGTTCCAAAATGAGGTTCAGGCAAGAAGCAATGAAAGCAGCTTATAAGCGCAGACAGAAAGCACGGCAGCCTGATGGAAAGCCACAGCAAGCAGCTTTCTTCAACAGAACACCCAAGCCCAGGTCTCCCTCCTTGTACCTGACAAACCCTCTATGGTTTGCAGGGAGTTTCTGGGACAGAGTTAATTCTTTAATCAAAAGTTTATTTTCCTCCAGATCTTGTAGCACATCACTGAGTACTCACATGTCAAAAGCCTTTACAAAATTTGAAGGACTTCACATTTTTCTTACTCTTAATGAAAAACAGCCCGGCCAGAGTTGTGAATATTGTCCTTGTTACTGTGATTTGTAAGTCTCAAGATACTGGACTGCTGCTCCCAGTGCCTGGCAGTCGGATTGCCTACCGCGCCTGTGATGGGACGCCAGGCTGCACCCGCTCGTGCAGTAGCCCCTGGCCACTCGTGTGTTCTGTGCAATCATGGTTTTTTGGGTTTTGGGTTTTTTGGGGTTTTTTTTTTTGTTGTTTTGGGTTTTTTTTTTGGGGGGTGGGGTGGGGTGGGGTGGGGTGGGGGGGGTGGCGGTAACAGTGCTATCCCAAAGTACCAAGGGAAGAGGCAGAAAACATCAGGAGGCATGCATTCATCAGCTGGAACAAACAGGGTGCTTCTGACATGAATGCAAGAGGGCAGGAGGGGACTGCAAGTTTCAGGGGTAAAAAGAAGAATCAGTTCTGCTTTACAGGAGGGGAGTTCTGTCCCATCCCTCATGCCCCCCCTCCGCCTTTTTTTTTATTATTATTATTAATATAAAGCAGGAAAGGAATGTCCTTAACAAAAGGTGCAACATGGCAATCACTCTGCCCCAGCACAGAGGGCCCCTCTTCATCCTTATCGGAGGCAGCAGGGCAGAGCCCAGCCTTAACGGCAGCCACAGCCTGGCCGGGCAGGCTCCCGCGGGAGTGGCACAGCTCGGACCACCGGGAGAAGACGTCTGCTGACTAAGGACGACTAGTTGGACAAGCAAGGCAGCACCGGGGCTGAGCCGGGCTCCGAATGTCACCACCGGTGGCCACAGCCCCGGCAGGGAGGCTGGGAGGGCATGTGGGCACCGCCAGCAGCGCAGGGAAGCCTGGGCAGGTCCTGCTGGAGAGCCGGTACCCCCAGGGTACCCCCCCCCCTCAGGTAGGTATCCCCCAAGGCTGGCAGGCTAAACACACCCTGCAACACGCCTGGCACCCACAGCTCTCAAAATAGCATATGATATGACTAAATCCAGGACTAACCTTGGTCTAAGAGTACAACGGTCAGCGCGCGAACACAAGGAGTGACGTGGTACATGAGACAAGCAAACGCTGGGACACAGTTCAAACACCAGTCGAGAGAAAATCCAGAATAGAAAACTGCAACCTTAAAGAGGAGACTGCTTGCTGAATGCCATCAGCTAGTCTGCTTTAATTTAACTACCTGTTCCAACTGAGAGGGACATTAATCAATCACCTCCCCCGTGCTTTATTTTCCTATAGTCTTCTCAGGCATTTTTAATATGGATGGTATCTCTCCCTCTCAAAAAAACCACGCTAACTCTGCTGGAGCTTGCAATCATACCTAAAACACTCCCTGAAGTTTCACCTTAAAATGCTATAACACAGAAAATACAAGCTCAATTTTTATGTGACAAGTTATTTTGCTGATTATGGAACCTTTTAAACATACTCCCAGTTCTCAAATAAACTAATCGCCAGGCGGCACCCAGCAAGGCAGCTCAGAGCAGCCCCAGCCCTCGCCAGGCGAGCGATGCGACTGGCACACCCCTGGAACAGCAGCAGCCGTCTCTCCAGCAGAAGCTGAGCAGTTTTCTCGGAATGAGAGAGGTTGAAATCCACCGTTAGGATTTATCTGTGCCAGCAGGACAAGAGGCTGCTGTGTGCAATTGTCTAATGGTTTTATGCATTAATCTGTTCAAGAGAAGGATTATATTTAACATTAGAAAACAGCAATATCTGCACATCCCCATGCCAACTTTCAGCTTCTGAAATTCCACTGCTCAGGCCAAGAGCCCCTCGACTGTTCAGAGGAGCAGGGGAGCTCATACCCTCAAAACAAGGCAGAGTGACTCTGGTTAGGTGACACACCGTACCTGCCTCGGGCGCTCTCCCATCCTAAAGCAACGCAGAGGTCTCGTCCCTCCACGGAAAACACAACAGGGCAAGAACGCACACAGCCACTGCGGAGCAGCTGGCATCTGCAGCTTATATTCCAATTTATCTCACCACAGCCGTTCACATGTTTGAATCCCAGGTTTATGATTCAAGCCTTTACCACTGACAGAGGGAGCTATCCTTAACCTGATGAGAACAAGAAGATGTTCAAGTATTTGCAATCACAACAAAAATAAGCAGTTGCTGAGGCCGTAAGCCACAGCTGCAAGAGTTACCAAGATACTAATGCTAATTTCCCTGAAAAGGAGGAAAAGGTGTGTACTAGCAAAGAATGTAACAGCTTTTATACATTTTCACATACACCACACCATGCAAGACAGACTTAATAGTCTGAGCATCCAAGTGCTTGTGATACCATTTAAGCATAATTCTCTACAAAACAGCTTCACTACAGACTTTGGTGATTAAGAGGGGAAGAGCTGTGAAGTAAAATCTTCCCCATGCAGTAAGAACACATATGAAGTCTCTCTCCCATACGGACTCTCAACTGTCTAATAAGGAAATTAAAAAGTACCCATTAAAGTTTTTCTTCACTTTCAGAGCAACTAGAACAGAAGCAGGGGACCAGCTCTACCTAACAGCTCCCAGTACTGCTGGGGAAAAAAGGTGAACATATAGCTTTAGGACATTTGGCAAGACATGAGCAGGAAATAAAAGCAACTTATTTCAGGAATGATCACAAGCACTTTCAGCCATAAGAAATCATCCTCCCAACGGCAGCATCCAAATCACGTGCTTTGTGCTTCCTGCAGAAGACAAATTCACGCTGCATGCATGAGCACACTCTTCCACACAGAAAGGATATGCTACAAGTTTAAGGGGTGTTTTAAATTAGCCATATACACATGATTTAAGACTCACTCAAGAGGTTTTGCTAAAAGAACCCAAACCACGGAGTTCATGACATTCTCAGAAACGAGCATCAGCTATTTGAAGTTCGCCGCGCAGCGCGACCACCACGGGATCAGAGCAGCACCGGGACGGGGCTCACTGCTGGTTTAAATCTTCTCTGCTCTGTTGTTCTTATGCAATAGGGCTCCAAAGGGTCCCAGCCCCGAGGTCGGGAAGGAAGCCAACATCTGATCAAACAGTGTATTAACCCCCCCCCCCTCCCTCTTCCAAAGGCTTTTCTTTCCAACACAGGCTCAAAGAAGTGTCTTTTGGTACATTCAGCTGCGCAGTTCTGCAGCACGCGAGAAAGCTATTGCTACAGCACAAGGAACGACGGTCAAAAAACAAGCTAAAACCTGACAAGAATTGCATAAATGCACCCAAGTTGTTTCAGTGACCAAGCAGCCTGAGAGTGCGGCCAGCAACAACGCAAACCTGAGGGTGCAAACAAAGGGAACCCCACGTACTCTGCTGCAGGGGGGGCTACCACCAGAAGGGTGTTCGGATCAAGCATCGTGAGCCTTTGATACCTTCCCCAAGGAGCCATTCCCTGTCCTTCAGTGGGAGGAATGTTAGACCAGAGTCAAATGCAGAGGACAACCACAGCTTTGAGTGAACGGAGCTTAATCTGTGCTGGAGGTTTGAGTCTCAAGGAGGAATTTGTTAAATTAAATTCATCGCTGTTGAACTCCAGCAGCCTGACACACCATGTACTTCCCAACTCCACCGTAAGCTCCTCCTTCTAGAAAAAGAGAGATTGAGAGGATACACAGATGCAAACCCAAGTGGAAGCTCAACGGGTATAAAGGGAGACAACGTTTTGTTACATCTTCCAAGAATTGTGTCTTCCAGGACGTGTAATAAAAAACTTCAAAACCACTCGACGGCCACTGCCGCTCTCCTCCCACAAATTCCCACATGCAGAACCCACCCTGGTCTCTCTCACCTACCAGCTGCACCCACATTCAGAGACTCCCAGGCAAATCACCAACTTCAGCTGAATGCCCTCCAGAAAACACCACCAGTGGTTTTATTAACTCCGATTTTGACAGGCAACATTTCTCTGCGTCAAGGTCTTCGCTCTGCTCCCTAGGAACCAGAGATGTCCAGTCTTTAAGTGTCTTTTTGCCTAAAGTTAGAGCACAGGTATTTAGCAGAGATGGCATCTGAGACCAAGAAGAGGACTGACTACTTAATTTTGGGGTTTGTTACGTGTCTCCCAAAAGGATGCAAAAGAACTAGCTCTCTCCCGAACATCAGAGCAGTAGCAGAAAAAGGATTTTAAAAAATGGACAGAATTTTAGTAGAACAATGTGTTACTAACTGGGCCATATTTCAGTGACTGCAATAAAGAATTTCAGAGCTACGGTCTAGGTGATCTTATTTTAAAAGGTATACAACTTCAAAGCAATGAGATATGTTCTGCCGTGAAGCAGCACTGAACTTGGCTGGCTTCCCTACTCTCTCCTAACACAACAAAGGAATACTGTTCTTCAGCAGCAGACAGAAAATACTGGCACATATTTTCAGGGAGACACCTGTTAAGACTAGAAAAGCTTACACCGAGTACAGCAGAGGCAGCCACAGTGGCCCAACAAACCTCACAGTTTCACAAGGCCAAGGGAAGAGGACAACCCTGCCATCAAGGCTCCAGATGCCACCATGCTGACTTCTTTCCCATCCCAAGTTGCCCCCTCTTTCTCAACTTGATGTAAATAGTTATACAGACAGCATAGATGCTTTATGTTCACCGGGGAAGAGTTACAAGAGGATGCTTAGCCACACTTCGCAGATGAAGTTCATCTCCCAGAGCAGCATTTCCCCTTATTTCTCTAAGGAAAAAAACGAAAGGCTGCAAAACACACTCGGGCTTCGGTCAAGAATTATCTGTACTTACTCTGCTTCAGAAAGAAATCTCTGCAAGTAAACTATGCCAACTATTCCTGCTAGCACACTGCAAAAGCCTCATCCTTGAGGAGCTCGGGCAAAAGGCATGCTCATTATGACAGCAACTTGAGACACAGTAGATGTATAAACAATATATCCTCTTCTACTTAAGAATGCATTACCCTATACCTTCATAGTCTCCAGTCTGGAGGGAGAAAAAAGGGGGGCAGGGACGGAGTAAGGCCCACAGGAACTAAAAAGCAGCAGTTACTGATTCTGAGAAAAACTTTCCTCCTCGCAGTCACCAGTCCAGACTGCTGATACATGGCAATCCAGACTTTGACCTTCATAAGGCAGCCAAAACCTCATGATTAATATCCTTTGATACACAAAAAGGCTGACAAAAGTCTAGTCTGTCTTATAAACATAGTCCTAGATAAAACTTGTAAATGCACTCAGTTTAGTTTATTAAGAGCAAATTTATTTGCACCTCCTTAACTCCACCTGCAAGCTTACTAAGCAAAACTTACAGGCTGTTTTCTTCTTATTGACAAGTCTGATCTCCAAAACCTACTTATGTAACTGCTCTGTGCTTTTGCCATAGCACGTTCTAAAACTAAGATAAAATGCTAGCAGTGCAGAAGCCAGGCTGAATGCTCTACTACCTGCTGCAAAAGCTTGTCCCCAAAAGCAAGGCAACAAACTGACATTTGGAGCAACAAGGTTAAATATTCAAATGCCGCCAGAACTGACAGGACAAGTCCAAGAGAGTAACAAAAAGCCTTAATCTATCCCACCTTCAGCTTTCTGAAATAGGACCAACAACCAAATAGCCCCTATCACCACATACCATGGATGTATTGTCATGTGAACCAGCTCTGCGGTCAGTGTAAAACCCACACGTATGCAGCTGTGAACAGGTCTTCGGGGCTGCACACAATACTGCTCCATCAGCAACATCATGCAGAGATTGCAAAGTCCTCAGAATCTCCCAAAGGCAATCATCTTCAGGCCTGTGTGCAGAACATTAAACAAATCCACGCAGCACCAGCGGCTCCACTGGCCAAGCAAGTCTGGGGCAAACTCGGTTCTATTTTTCTTCAGGGATGCGGCAGGTTAACAGGTCTACCTGCAGCTTCCAACAGCAAGAGGAGAGATGCTTGGCTGAGACGCCAAGGCAGCAGAAGCCACAGGAGGGTTGTGCTGCTTCACACCATGCTAGTTCCGACAGCAGCGCTTACCAGTGATGGTGAGGTGACAATTAAGAGAAACCTCAATGCATTTCTGAGAATTAGAAGTTAGAAATAAGGAACACCCAAAACAAAGACTACCGAGCTCTCCTTCAGCAGGCTACCAAACAAACAAACAGTTTTGCCATGTTCAAGTATATTACATACCGTTATCCACATGAAGTTACAGCAAGTTTTAGGACAGGTGTTAAACCTCATGTTTCAAAATTTAAAAGCACCTCTAACCAACATAAGCGAAACCTACCACAACGAGCAGATCCTCCTACTTAGGTTTTACACTTTCTTTTTAAGCACACAGAAGCGGCTACAGAACAGCGTTCCGCAGTCCAGCCCAACTCCCTCTGTGCAATGAGACAGACATGCAGGGAAAGAGCAACACTGAGTTTGGGGTGTGAAGAAATAAAGCAGGTGGCATTGTTGGTGACTTGGCTGTACTATGAGCAACTTGTCACGCACATCAAAATTTCATATGCAAACTCTCAAAACATGCTTGTTTTTAGCTATTAACCTGTACCTCCCTTCCTGCTCTTCCTAAAACCTGCTTTAATAAAATTATATTTTGATCACTTTCAGACTTCAGATTTCTGCTTCATAGCCAATGAACTTAACCCCATCTGTAACTAAGGAGATCAGAGCAAGGGCCTCAGAAGCAAACTGCTGGGATGTAAGCAAACACAGAGACTTCTTTAGAAAAAGTCCACTGTATACCACGTGCGCACTGCGCGTACACACACATGCACTCCAAAACGCTCAGACATCTTTCAAGGCTTTCACAACTCACTATAAATTCATACAAGTCACTCACAATTCCCTACAGTTTAAAAACCCCAAACAGCTAAAAAAGACTGATTGTACCTCAGCACATGAAAGAGAAAACAAGACCACTTGTACTTCAGAACAGTTGGATTCAGCTACTGTTTGGTAAACGTACTGGCAATTGCATTTATTCCTGTGACTCAGGGTTTCCACAGCCTGTTTCTGATCCCACCGCCACCTGAATTACCCTGCAGTGCATCCCAGCTTTCTTTTGGCCTGTTCACACAGCTTTACGTGGCCACGGTACTTCAACTCGTTACGCTGCTAGTGATTAACACAAACCTGCAAAAAGCAGAACACTTCGATTCTTTATAAAAAAGCTACGCAGAATGCAGTATTAATTTAACCTCATTTAGATAACTGAAAGATTCAGCATTTCATTCTGCGTAAGACGCTTTCTACTATGTTGAGGCAGCAAGCAAGGAATCAAAACAATGAGTTCACAGCCACATTTCTGGTTTTCACATAGACTGAAATTCCATAGACTGAAAGAATAAGCTGCTGTATTGAACAATTAAGCAGCATTTCCTATCCACAGAAGTATATTCTCCTTTGGTGTCACTAAACACTGCACTGGTATCAAAGAACTCAGCTGTTCTTTAAAAAAAAAAATAAAAAAATAATAATCCTCCTTCTTGCTGGCAAGGTGAATTACTGGAAGGCTCTTTCCTTGTCAAGGACAATGCGGGTTTGTATCGAGCAGACGTGGCAGGTTTGCCACTCCTACGTGTCTCCTCCCTGTTGTTAATGCAAACAGGGCAGTTCTTGAACCACCATACCAGGAGCAAGGGGCTGGACAGGGAGAAGAGGCAACCACAGACAGACTGGAATAGATGGCCCCAGCAACACACCACCTGGGGAGGGGACAGACGACAGCCCACGGGAAGTGTCCCCTTGTCACCGCAGGCATGTTTTTTGGCTCTTCTCCCTCCCTAAATAAACACAACCTGATGAACTGTACCTCTGCAAACTAATAACCCCATCAAGTTATTGCAGCCTCAGGAATCCAACACCAACATCTGCGTAAGATTCATTTCCCTGCCGGAGCTTCAGCCGATGATGCAGTCCCTCGTGCCCAGCTCGGCAGATGCCCACCTCTGCAGTCTACACAGCAGGAAGCAAGGGAGATGCTCCTCTGTAGGATCTACAGAAGATTTAGAGTATACAGGGTATGAGGTGGAAAGAGGTGCCACAGGAACAAGAACTGGTGAGGAAACACCAAGAATTCAATTATTTCAGCCTAAAAGAGATGGTTATACCTTAACTGTGTCAGTGAGAAAAAGGGCCATCACCCTCCCATTTCACCGGTATTTCCCAGAGCCAAATCAAAACGCATCCCCACGAAAATGGTTCATGTTGCACATGCTGTTGGCTGCTACACCAGAAATTTATTTTTCTTGGATAGATTTTTGCCAGCCCTTTCAGTCAGGTTCAGCCAAGACACACTCTCTACTTCAGGACTTTTCAAAAGGACTAGATAATGTTTACTTTATGCCAAGACACCAGGCATGCAACAGGGGGAGGGGAAAAAAAAAAAAAAAAGTATCTGTAGAGAAAAGCAAGCCAGCTCCCACCTTCTGAGCACACTCCCCTGCAGTTCAAGTACCACATTTTTGGAAGGATCTCATGCTCCGACTAATTTTATTTGCATCCTGTGTGAAGCCTGCAACAAATATCCAGCAATTTAATAAAGAGTTGGAAAGGCAGAAGAGATAAACATTGGTCTGTTTCTTTAATTTGGACCTTTTGCAATCAACAGTATGTTATTTAATATCAGGCTCTGATTTGCAAGAATAGATTCTTCTAGAAGATGGGATATTTTTAGAAGATGTTTTGATTGGCAGCATTGAAACACCTCATACAAGAGGCAGAGCTTCCATCATTACCCCAGCCCTCCTCAGCTCCTCAAAAAATCATGAGATCAATCACATCAGGATGTATTTTTTTTTTTAATCAAAGATGTGTTTACCTCAGGAGGCTTTTCTTATTCTTTTGGGGGAGACAAGAGGGGGAGTGGATGGAGCACTACTTCCCAGGAATTATGCTTTTCTACAGAAGTAAATACTAGATATGCTTTCTTATTATTTACAAGCAAAAGCAGAGCATGTCATGTTCACATGCCTAGAAGCCAGGACAAAAGCCAAAAAGAGCTGTGGCAACTTTCAGTCAAGCAATTCATGAGCAAAGGCACCAAATGAAAATAGTTTGCAGTAGTACGTCATCTTCCAGACCTTAATGCTTGATAAAATTTAAAAAGGTTCACAAAACCCGAAGTAGAGAATACAGATTCTCAATCTATTGATTTCTAAAATCTGCTGCAAAGAATGTTGTCAGGCTGCCAGCCGATTTAACAACCCAAGGTCCAATGCATGATCACACCATGCACAGGATCGTTCACCATCGTAGTGAATTACACTCAGCTGAACCTGAGACTTTGCCACTTTAGGACAACACTCTTCTTCTGACTCATGTCAACGTTATTTGCACATGTCAGAAGAAAGTGTAAAAACACATGGTACATTTCCAAATGCATTCAAAAACTTTGAAGCCAAGCATTTCACAACAAAAGCCAACACAAAAGTAATTGTATCAGAAACAAAGAGCCATCGCTGCAAGTCGATTACTACATAGCCTCAAAGGGTCCAAAGGGCCAAGCAGGCTGAGCAGCCAAACTATTACGCATTTTCACTTCCAAAGCTGGGAACCCTCTAAGTCTGGGGAAGATATATGACAAAATGTTTTCATTAGCATAGCTGGAACTAGCTGTGGTAAGAACCCAAACCGTAACGCAGCCATTGTTCTTCAGTACTATCTTGCTCAAAGGGCGAGCAAGTTCACAAGTACTAGAGAGGATGGGATGTTTTAAGCAGGGGGAGAAGAAGGGGGGGGGGAACCCCAAAAAAGACAGACAGACACGGGCACAAAAGGAAAACGTCCTTCTGGAATTATTGTACAGTCTCTTGCGATAAATGCCAGGACTTTAAAAGTGATACCAGCCAGCACTAAGCTAACAAGCAACTAACAAGGGTTAAAAAAGGGGTGGATCGAGGTGGCATTTTTGCATGGTTTCTTACTTCCTCCGAGACACTTCCATAAAGCAAGAGATGACACATTTCTGTTCAGCTCTCTTGCCCTAATCTCTGGCAAAAACTGATCAGAGGTACGATGGAGTTGATCAATCCTTGAGGAAGTCAGGCAGCTGCTGTTCTTTGTGGTAGAGAGGAGGAGGAGGAGGAGGGGGTGCTACCTATTTGCTCCACTGCATTGTAAGAGACAACAGCATAAGCCACAGCTAAGTAGATAATCACAAATTCTCAGAACCTCCTTTATCTCACCAAGCATCAGCTAAACAAATAAAGCAAGATGCTTTTGGACAAGTTACTCTCAGAAATTAAATGAAACGCAGGAGAGCTCCACTACTCCAACTAATACTCCCCATTTGTACCAGGTCAGCAATTCTCAAGGGCAGCAAGGACAGGCACACACACATCCCTGTATTTGTCATCTGAACAAAATCCCCAGTTGCTGGGCAAAAAGCACCCAACTCACTTTAAAAGTCCAGTCAATCTCTATAGGACTGGGTGGGGGTATGGAAATGGAAAAGAAAAAAAAAAAAGAAAAAAAAAAAAAGGGAGAAAAGGCTTCACCAGATACATACTCTTGAAAATTTTCAGTCTCTCAGTCTGGAAGGAAGACTACAGTTTTCTCCCAGGCCTAATAAATTAAAGTGAAAACAAGTATTTTTCTAGTAAAACTACTAGGACAAGGCCCAGAACAGGAAGATCACTTTATGTACCAGTTTGACTAGTTGAGAAACAAAAACACCTACATGGGGGGGGGGGGGGGGAAGGATCCTACTAGAAAGCTCCAAAACAAAGCAGGGGGTGAGGGGGGTGTGTGTGTGTGTTTCAATTATGTAAGGCAAACATTTAAAGTAGCCAAGTGCTCTGGATGCAGATGGTTGTTATCAAGCAAACAAATAGATGAAAGCTATTTTGAGGAATGCCGCAACATCAGAGCAAAACAAAACAATAAAGCGAGGATTTCTATGCCAGAGTCACCAAGTAACACTCGGCTACAGCAGTAGACTCTCATTAGCGGGGACCACTTCGTTACTGCTACAAGGGACTGCAGAAGTTACCTCCCCGACACTCCAGTCTTGCAGCCATTGCTTGCTCCAAGCATCACAACTAAAAGCTGCTGGGAATTTACGACCAAAGCCTTCAGATGTGACGACAACGAAGGGAAAAACCCCCGAGAGTTTTCTATGCATTCTACCCTCTCTCGGAGTTGCATCGCTAAGCACTAGGGTTTTTAAGTTGAGGGAAGGATGGAAAAAGGAAGGACTGAAGCGGAAAGTGTGTGCAAGACAACTGGGGTTCCTGTGCACCCCAACCACTGACCCAAGCTGTGGGCAAACTCGGTTCAGAAGGAGCTCTGCTGCAGAAATTAGATGATGAGGAGAAATTAGATGCAGAGGAGATAGCAAACATGGAACTACTGCCCACTGGGGCAACAGAAAGAGCAAACGGGAAATTAATCTATATACGCACAGGGGAAAAAATTACATGCATACAGAATTCAAGTAAACGCAACGGATAATTTTTCACTAGTTCTCCGTAAGGTCACCAGGCTTAAGCAAGTCACTCTTCCTTTAATTTATCACAGAAGAGTGCCTTGTCCTAGTGCACAAATTCACTTGCTCAAGCACATGAAAACACAGGTAAAATAAGCAACTCAATTTGCAGAGTGACTAATCTGCTTAGGGCTTACCTGTACCCAGCCTGAAGAGGCAATTGGTTTCATGAGTTTAACACAGCCAAAGCACGCCTGGTAACAGCAAGCAAACAGGGGAAAAAAAGGCAGATCTGTGCCATGACAACTAGGATGGGTTACAAAAGCTTTCTCTCTACAGAGGATACTATCTCGAAAATAAATACTACCTCAACAACCAGCGCACAGGAGAATTAGCTGCAAAAATAACCAGAACTCCTTATATTAAAAAGACCTGGACATTAACACAAGAAGAGGATGCGAATACAGGAGTGAGAGGAGGGGCACTAGGGCACATTTGACAAGTCAAAGATTCACACAAAAGAGTGAACCAGCACAGAGCCGCTGTAACTGGAGACACATGTAATTTCAGCCTGTTCTGTAAGAATTCAAACAACAGCTCATGTTCATGAAAAAGTTGCTAAAAAAACCCCACCAAACCCAGCAGTTACACATCTCATAAGCCAGTTTAAGATCTAATACACAAGACAACGTCAATCAAAGCCTTCAGGTAAGATTTTCTTCTAGAAGTATCACTTATTAAAAATAGGTTTAAATAACTTACGAGTTAAGTTGGTTTGGGCTTCTTGCCCATTTCCAGAGGCAGGGGGACAGCAGTGGGGAGTGAGCAAGGGCTGAGTCTGGAAAGCTGTCTTTAGGCACAATATGAATCATCACACTGAAGAATTTTCTTTAAGTGGCTGGCCACTACTCAAACAGATTTATTTTATTTAAAATGGTAAGACTTTGGCCAATATGTGAGCAATGAACCTTGGAGAAGTCATTAGATGACACTTGGGCATGTACATTACAATGATACAGATTAATTTTCAAGTTATTTTTCAATTTAATCCGCCTTGACATAGGAAAAGTGGTTAATGCCTTGAAAGATTTCCTAACGTGGTTACTTCCTCAAATTACTTTCTGCTGTCTCAGTATAAACAGCATCTTGCCTTTGATTTTCAGAAATGCCTGCAAATGGCAGGAGAGCCACCTACAACACAGGAGCAGAGAGAATAATTTTCTTGTTTCAGTCTGAGACAGTAAAAAGCCAACACCACAAAATGTTGCATACATGGAGCAAGAGCCCTGCAAGTGTTCTGCATTCAAAATGCAGATCCACAGAAGGCTAATTGTCTCATTTTTTTGAAATAGCCAGCACTGGAATAGCAGAAGTCACATGGAGAAGGGCTCCAATTCACACAAAAATAGGCAGATTTAGCTGCTGCAACTTTTATTCACGCCACTGTCCCAGTCTAGGAATAGTAACTGGCTGCTAAACAGAAGTATCTTCCCCTTCGCCACTGGGATGTGAGCCTCCAGCAGAGAAAAAAAGCCACAAGGAACATGGAGAGCCCGTTACCTCTTCACAAACCACCCAGATTGGGAATTGGGACCGCAGGAGGTAAATTTTGTCAGAAGCTGCCAAAGCTGTGCAGAGCCAAGACCCCCAGCACCAAAGCACCTTCAAAGACGCCTGTCTCTTGCTCTGCTCTGCGTGCCGATACCCACAGCACCCAGGACAGGACAGGACCTGAAGTAACGGCAGCAGAGAGACGGCAGGTGAGCACCGAGCATCGTGCCCAGCCGCAGAGCTGCTGCGCCATACCTTCTTCTGAGGGTGTGGGGAAGGTACACACGGCACGCACAGGCCACCAGCGGCCACGGCAGCCACCTCTGAACACATTCACCTCCTCCTCCAGCACTTTGAAGGCCACTCACCGTGGGTGACAGCACAACACAGTGCTTTTGCCACCCCGAATGCAGAAGCGAGTCAAAAAACCCCACCAGTGTGCAAAGCACTGGGTTTGTTTATGATTTGGTGTCGCCTCCCTGCAACACAACGTACCTTTACTTGGCATAACAGCCAGGAGAAGCAACTCCCACAGGCACATACAGCCCCTGCGAGTGAAACCGCTCATCACTCCCTGTCTGCAAGCACCGAGCACACGCAAGAGAAGGAGCAGCAACGTCTGCAACAGCCAGAGACCCAGGACCCAACCAGGATGGCACGCTGCTGCATTAAAAGGTGTCCTCTCCAAAGTTCCACGGGCACAATAAACATGTGAACTACTAGTCAGCTTCTGATGCAGACAGAAGACAAGGGCAGGGCAGGACCAGTTGTCACTACGCCCAAGCTCTGCAATTATGGCAGAGAAAAATCAGAAAGCGGCTGTGCAGTCTGGCCAGGAACGTTCGTAGCCTCCGGCCAGTCCATCAGCTGCATCCCGAGGGCACCGACCAGCACAGGGACCGGCTTGCAGCAGCTTCCCACTCACAAGCCAGTGGGGCAAGGCCAAAAGCTCAGAAGACTTAATACCTAACTCAATAATACAAAGATTAAATACTTAACTCGATAACAGAAAACCACAGATGAGATACACGGAAGTGAGATGTTCATGCACTGATTTTAAGCTAATCTGGAAAGTAGGAATTTCTTGCCAGGTTCCTACAAGTGATTTAATTGCAAAGTCATCTAAACTGCAGTGCCTTTCACTGACCTCCACTGCTTCTGCTCACCTAACTGGGTGGAAATACGGGGCTAGGTACACAGCTACTGACACACAGCTCAAACTTACACCCACTCAAATACGTGCACACAAACATCCTTCTCTGAACACTTTTTCTCCAAGAAGCCACTTTTCTGTGATGTCTGTCTATTGCATCTACATAAAACCCCTTTGCTTCTTACTCAAGAGCTGATGGAATTTGATAACGCAATGTAACATCACCAGCCCCGAAACAGCGAAAGCTCAATACTGGTCATAAAGTAGGAGCCGCCAGGGAATTCACTAAATGCAGATTGTCTGTAAAGCCGTATGAGCTTCTCTGCTACAAAGGCCTCTAAATGGGGACATCCAATTTTTAACTCAACTAAGCTCACAGAGACCCCCCCCAATGCAAACAGGGTAACAGCTCCAAACATTTAACCGAGTATCATGGAAGGTGATGATGAGCCCAGCACACAGGCTGGATAAACTGAGATATTTTTGACCTGGACCTGGAGAGTGAGTAACATCATAGTATTCGCAAAGCTTTACCTGTAGTATCAGAGAGGAAAGACTTTGTGACAAACATTCCCAAGATGACTGAAGTTCTCTTGTTTTCTGTTTGCTGGCCAAGACAAGTTCAATCTACCAACGGTGGCTGACTCTGGACAACACATCAAATCACTTTCCCCTACCCAGCATCAATTCTGCTCCGAACAGAAAATACAATTAGACTTCCCTCCAATTCACATTGCCTTCCATTAATATTTTAAAGTCCTCCCTTCTACAAATAAAATCCCAGCAACATTTCTTACAACATCGTTATATGTTACTATGGAAACTGCTAAAATGTCACAAATACAAAAGGCTAAAGCTCTGCTCCATAAGGAGTAGCCTGATCCTCCTTATTTCCCCTCTTTCGATAATCAGGTGACCAAATGTTTTCAGCCTAATAAAAAAAAGTTACTGTTACAGTGGGGGGTGGTTTGGGGTGGGGGTTTTAGGGTTTTTTTCCTGTGCTGCTTTAAGTTACTGAATATTTTATTAAGCAAGCAGCCAAATGAAGTCACATTTCACAAATCCACCCTGCTGGGAGGCGCTTTTTAAGAAGTGAAATGGCACTCAAAACTATCTGACAAACTCAGTGCTGTATGGTGCTGCAAGGAGACACCTGAAACTGCAGAGATCTGTGTCAAAAACTGCCCCTTTCTCCCACCCCCCCCACTGTTCCACTATGTAAGTGAGAGACAACTCAAATTACGTATTTTTACAGAGTAAGGACACACACATTTCGTGGATAAAGGGAGCTATAACTCTTCAAAATGGGCTAAGTGTCTTCAAGAATTGAGCACTTCTGGAAAGAGCATGCTTATGCTCATTCATAAGACAACACAAATTAATCTGCTTCAGAAGCAGAAGCGTCACGAGATGTGCCAGCCGAACTCTGCCACCACTATCACAGGGAACATCTCGTTTTGCAGTTAAGACATCATGGTTGCACATGAGCACCGGGGAGAAAACAGCCATCTGCCAAGTTGCTCACCTTCACTAACCTGACAGCTTACAACTAACAGAAGAGCTTTAAATACATCACTCTGTTGACCTCCCTGTTTGGGCACAACAACCAGCCACGGACAAGCGCTGGAACAAGTGTGTTTGGGCAAAAAGTTGAAGGCTGGTTTTGGGGGGGAGCAGGCAATAAGAAAGCCACCTCCAACGTGACCAATCTGCAGCAAAATTTTTGAGACACCCCATCCTCATAACAAAATCAGTGAATTTAAGGTCTCAACAGGGCAAGTCTCTTGACTGTCCCCTTTTAAATATCCTCCTTCACCAAAGTATCACCCCCCACACTGCTGACGGGATGCAATTTAATAAAAAAGCACGTTCTACAGGGAAATCCCAGGCAGCGTTAACAAATCCTTAACTCGGCGTGCCCGTGCCAGGTACCCTTCCCATAAATAGCTCGTTCAGTGCTGAGGTCAAAGCTGGAGCAGGCATTCCAGAAAGTAACCTTATCACAGAGAAGGTCAGAAGGGGGAAGAAGGAAAAATAAAAAAAAAAAGAGCTGGATGTTACTTAAGAAATAATTTCATTGCATTGACAAGGAGCACATCGGCAAGTCTTTCAAACACAGAGAGCCACAACCAGAGGATGTTAAGAGACTCCTCCAAGCACAGTGGAGATCTGAACCATCCCCAGTTCCCATCTGGCTCCAGAGATGTGAAGGGCAGCTACAACAGACACAACTGCAATCCGAGTTTCTCTTTCCACCTCCCAGCTGAATCACTAGTCAATACACAAGCCTTCACCTATTTATATCCCTAAGTCCTTCCTTTCATTCAGAAATCCAGCAAGTAAAACCTAAGTCAATTTTTCAAGTCCTCTTCTACCTCAAGCGTTTTATCGGAGGATGGCCCGGCAAAGCCAGCCAGCTCTCCAAGCCTTTGGAACGAGACACTTGCAAAACGCACCATATCCAGGGTGTGCCCAAAACATGCTCCATGGAAAAATCTACTGGGGTAGTGCCAGTTTAGCAAGGAAAACATTTTCCCCCAGCTGGAAGTCTAGCGCAGTGCTGCTGCCGAGCTAGTGCAACCAGAACGTATCTGCTGGAAGGGAGAACAAAGGAGGGGGAGGGGGGGGAAGCCCATGTTACTGCATAATGACAATCAAAATCTTCCAGGAAGAATCACCTGCCTGTGAAGTACACCTTCACAAACTCTTTGAGGAAGTCCATGCTTGCCACTGCTTCAGTTTGAATCTTAGCATGTAGTAATTTTTTGTCTTGTGCCAGCATTAACAAGAATAAAAACACAGCTCTGAATTGTGGCTGCTTACAGATGCTGCTGTAACGCAATACAGAAGTCTTTTTCCCATCCCCCACACCGGTATATTAGACTTCAATATTAGAGATCAGCTCTGAATGGGGCCCCTTTCCCTTGCTCAAACACTAACTTCAATTTCACATGAGATTGTAGGAAAGCAGACAAGTTACCACACTAGGTTTTTAATGCCAATTCACATTCACAAACTTCGCAAACATTTTCTTCTGCTGCTTCAGATGCTGTTACAGGCTCTTTCCAATGAAAAGTAAAGTAAATATTTATGCAACCCTCTCCAAAGTGTCACCCACAAGTCCTAAAAAAATCTGAACTAGAGCCCATTCTTACTCCCTGCCCCACTGGGTCAGGGCTATAGAGACAAAGCATAGTTTATTGGTAGTGCCAGACACCAAATCAGTTCCAGCCCTCCACATTATCTTTAACACACCAGCCCAGTGCAGCCCCACGGCCCAAAAAAACAGGCAGAGAAGATCTGAGACTGAACAGAACCACCCAAAACCCTGCAAGAGCACTACCGGCATCTGCAAGAAAGATGCAGGCAGATACTCTGTCTGCATCCAACACCCCACCCCAAATTCAAATACCTGCCCGCACCACAGCACCTGACTCTGCTGTTCATTCTTCGCACACACGAACCAACACTGAGTGCCAGTTCCCTTCTGCTCCCCCCGAAACAACTGGAAAGATAAATTTTATTAAACCAAGGCATCAACCTCCTTCTCGGATAAAACCAACAAGACTGCCTTAACAGAGTTCTGTGGCTGGCAATGTGAGTACCTACATGGAGAACACCTAACCTCCCTCCCGTACTCCAGTATGGTCTGAACGAGGATCAAGGCTCGAATAAAAGTCAGAAGCAACTTATTAGAGACTCATTGTATCTATAAAAGGTGTACTATGACCAACATTTCTTGGAGAAATAACTGACTTTTTTTTTTTCTTAAGATCTTTCTCAAGTAGTGTTCTCATTTGCCCTCTTTTCTTAAAAGCAAGAGGGACTTGCAAAGTGTCCTACTTTGGATACCTGATTAAGCATTTTTGAACAATGAACTGCTCTCTGCTATTCTGCTTTCAAATGCAAAGCAAGAACATGTTCAGGATTTGCTCTCTTTCTGTCTTCCCAACGGAAAGATGCTTGAGGGACAGCTCTCCTGCCCAACACATTGCTGCTGAGCAGCACACGGATTACAAGCAATTCAGGTACGACATATGCAAGTTTTCATAAGGACCTGAAAAACAGAAGGTTAAGCCCTGTGCTGTCGTCAGTACCTACAAGCACAGCCAGAAGTCAAGAACAAGAAAAAGACTACAAAGAGCCAAGCTGGTAACTGAGAAAGTCACAAAGAGCAGAGGCAAATTTCTAGGATTGCCCTGCATATATCAGTTAGTGAACGTGTCTGTGACCAGCAGGAAAAGCTTCCTGAGTCCCCACAGCGTGGGAACTGCCATCTGAATTACAGCTCCACGAAGTCACAGATTTGAGAAATGCTATTTAATAGCCCTTGAGATACAGGATTCCTCATCGCGCTCTCGCTTGAAAAATACAATCAAGGGAGAAAAATCAGCATCTCTAAATCCTATTTCTGCACCTACCCCTCGAACAATCGCTGACGCAAGTGCCACACGCATCCCTCTCCAATGCAGGACTTCGAAATTAGTGCTGACAAAAGCACTTCTTAGTGAGAAATCTTCATTACTACTCCATGTCTAGCAATTCTGAAATCCAGGCAGCACAATGTGGCACAGTACAGGGAGGAGTCAACACACGGGCTCCAAGGCTGTGAAATGATTCACCGCAACACCAAAGCGCAGAAGGTGCTCGGATTTCCCACCAGTAAATGGGGATAATTGAAGTGTACTTAGGCATCGTGGCCACAGGCACTGTAACAACCACAGCCGAACGCGCTGCAGGCACTGTCTGACCCTTGTAAAAGGTGGTGTGAGAAGTTAGTCACAAGGAACTTCAGTTCGTTCTCAGCAGCTCAATGTAACTGCCCATCAGGACAGTGACTCTCCAGGTGACACACCTGAACTAAAAGATAAGTTCCAATTAAATATCTGCTTGAAAATTTTGCTGTGGTACACAGACCAAAGTTGAGGATTGTAAAGACTAAACCACATACCACTCACCACCTAATGACTACGTTTGCTGCTCGACATAGGTAACAAAGCAGCCAAAAATAATTGGCAAATTCTGATGAAACTAGTCTACAGTCAAATGTAAGACAATCAAAGAAACCGACCAGTCTGAGAAAAGCAACTACTATAAAAGATGCACAAGCCACATGAAATGTATCCTACTTATATGTACTAGTACAGGGCCACAGAAGCACCAGGACTTTGCTAACTTGCTAAACCATCACTTGGCCAAGTAAGCCAGAGCTCAGCCAGCCGCCCTCCAGCACTGGGAGGAATTTGCATGTCCTGCTCCGAGCGACATCAGTTCCTGATCCTGCCACGCTGCCAGCTGCATCTGGGCCCTTGCACAGCTGCACAGGTTTCACCGCTGCCTACGGTCACACCCAGCCAAAGAAGTTCAAGACGATCCTCTGCAGGGGAGGCTCCGACCTGCCTTCGTCACCACCAAGCAGAGGCAACGCTGCCCTTGATCCGAAGTCTGCCACCGCACACGCCTTTGAAGCGACGTAAGAGGATCTTCGCTGTGAAGCAGGGCTGCGTGTTATTAATCGGAGAGCAAACAAAATGCAACGTGGTGGTCCTCGATCCACATAAACCTAAGGCTCCATCAGGAACCACCCCTGCCTGCACACGCTTTCTTTCCCCATCAGTTGCATGAGAATCAAGAGTGCGTTGTTAAACCAAGCCCATAGCTGGCAGGGCTTCCCAACAAAGGTGTAACGAATACCTCCCTGCTTGTTTATGCATTACATGATGGCCTGGTTATGCACCTGAATGACAGCACCTTCCTGGGCAGCAGATCTGCAGGTGCTTTAAAAGGACCTACCAAGTTCTGACAGATCACCAACGCAACTGGAAAGATGCAGTTCCTCAGAGAGATGCTGTTATATAGCCGGGATCAGGCGGGCCAGAACAGTACAAATGCTTCAGAACCTGTCCTTGACCAGACACTGATTCTGGAATGCCACCATGCCAGAAAAACTCAAAGGTCAGCTCTTATCTAAGCATGATGTAAACACGTCTGTTGTTTCTTTTGCATCCTTCCACTTGAAGCCCAGAGGCAGTCAGTGACATGGCCATGTACTACAAGACACACTGTAGCGTGTAACTCTCACTGAAGGTCCAAAAGCAAACAAGCATCTTCTTGGGGGAAGGCAGGGACACCCAGGAGCAATACATAATCAAAGGCTGCTGACTGAGGGACGAGAGAGAAGGTTTGACACCAAGATATTCTGTCTCCCTACCAAAATTAAAATAACCCGGGTAAAAGTCTTCCTTCTAATAAGTTCAGCAAGCTGCAAAATCCAGCCAAACTTGAGCAACCCTGCAAGCAGCAAAAAGCCTTCGCTGCTCTGTGCTCACACAGATGGGGAACAATGGCTCTGTACAATAAGCTAGCCCAAGGCAGCTTCCCAATGGAAAAGTCAGCTCTTGCCCTTCCTGTCTCTTAGCACTACTTTGAAAGGAATGATATTCAGATGGACTCAGACACTCGTACCAGCTTTTAAGGTCGACTTCAGAGTTTTGCTGACAAGCACAAACGTGCATTCACAGCCTCAACTTCAGTAACACCAGAGCTCGTGAGACCCAACGTCAAAGCACTCATGCCAACACAACAGTCAATCCTGGGAAGGCCAATTACTAAATATCCACAGGCATAAACTTTAAATGAGGTTTGCTGGGCCTGGCCTAGATGCCAGTATGCATACACACCAGCTTCTGAACCTATACACAACAGAAGGAGCGTTCTTTTTATTAGCTTTAAAATCTTTGGCTTTTTAAGAGTACTTGGGAGGCTGGGGAACGTAAAGGCATGACTAACACAAAGGGCAGAAAAGTCAGCAAAAAATTTCATGCATCATGTCTCCGAATACCGCACTTCCTCTTGGGATTAAGAGGAGTGGCAAAGAAATTTCACTTTGCTAGACAACACGTGAATCTATGAAACCCACAGTGTGGGAAATCTAAAACTACTTTGGCCAGAATTTTAATCAAATGTCTCCTCTAATAACTATCACAATACTTATAAATGCAATTTTACTACTAATCCCAACAGTAAGTTTCTGGACATTATAAAACAGGAATAAAGCTATTAAACTCTTTTTTCTAACAGCACCAGAACACCTTTACGTCCAGCCAGCAGCGATCACATGCTCAGCTACTAGGTTTGCACTGAAAGCCGAACTCATGCCACGTTTAAGACTTCACATACAGCAGTTGATCCTATGCTAACATCTCAAAACATGATGTGACATTTAGCTGGAATTTAATAGTCAAGAGCTGCAACATCTGTTTATCAGCACTCATCCATATGAGTGTGTTTTTGGAGGATGCTGACCAAGTACTCACACTGTTCACGTCCTCCTACTGAGCTCAGTAAAACTTGCGTCACACAGCGCTCGACCAGCCATTAACACTACTTTGGACAACAGGCATCAAAATAGATTCGGTTGTTTCTCCACAGAGATCTGAACAAACCCAGGATGCAAGAGTCCTCGCAACCATTTCCAGCCTTGATCAGAAAGCCATCCGCGTTCCAAAGAGGACCCCTGTGACTGCTGCAGGGAGCTTTTTGTCGACCTTAGCTATACTTCACAGACTGAGGTTTAAGTTCAATAGGTCCATCAGGCTGGAAGAGATCATCTACTGATGCAAGCAAGATTTTACACTGACTAGACACAGAATATGGCCTTTTAAGAGACTTGTGCCAAACGCTGTGATATGCACTCCTAGGGAAAATTCTTGGTTTGGGGAGAAAAATTTCTTGACCTGTCAAGACCTTTTGCCTTGACAAGGATCTTCCACCTCCATACACACAAAATGACACCTAATACTTATGCAAACAGCATCCAGTTAACAATATAATTAGGAGGCTGTTGTCATAATTCAGTGCAACTCCCAAACAAGAAGAAAATTCCCAATAATAATCTCCCAGATTCAAGAAGAGAACACACTCGCTTCACACTTCCGCTAGCCCTTGGACCAAATCCATTCAGAGTTTTTTTCCAGGCAGTTCATTTACAAAAAAAAAAAAAAAAAAAAATTCTCCAGTCACAAGTATGCTGTCAGCTATAAAGATTCTGACTGGCCTTTCTTTACATGGTTTGCAACAAAGATTCCCACTGTAAAAAGACAAACATCTCATTTCAGGGAAGAGGTCCAACACACGATGGAGAGAACTGTTTATAGTATTTCGGGTTTGTATCTGCAGCATGCTTGCATCACTCCAGCCAGCCAGCATCTCCAGGACTTGCTGCCTCACAACACCACCACTGACTACCGTATGCACGAAGAATTTTATCTTCAGTGTTGCATGTGCTGCCTGAACTAGGCAGCTGCAAATCACACTACACCAGTTTTAACAACCACTCCTTTGATCTAAGCCCATCAAAAAAAGAAGTGTTCCTACAAAAACCAGACTGTCCGCCGCCACCTTTCACTCCACTCTCCCCCCACCAGAGGTAAGCAAAGCTACTTACAGTGGTACGTGGGGTTGTTCTGGGTCTGCTTTGGTCAGTTCCTCTTCTTCAACATCAGACTCTCCTCCCGAGCTGCTGTCAGTGACATCCGAGTCAAACGCTTGTTCGCTGGATCTCAAGTTGGCCATACCACTGGCCGTGAATCTCTCCAGTTCTTCCGATACAGAGTCGCTCTTCAAGAAGCTGCTCAGGCCTTCCGAAGTAACTGTCTCACTTGCAGCTTTCCTCAAGGCTGCTTCTGCTTTTCTGGTCAACATCAGCTGGCTCCGATGCCTCAGGGGGTCCAAAGTTGGAAGCTTGCTCAGAGTTTTCTCCAAGAAGCCACCCAACTGCTGCTGGATGTGTCTTTCCACCTGCTTTGCCTGCACCACCTGCAAGCGTTTCTGCAGCCTGCGGGCACGGCTCTCAATGTCTGCCTGCCGTCGCAGCAATGCCCTCGTCCTCATCTCAGAGCCAAGAGCACTGTGGTGACCGGCCAACAGAGAAGGTTTCTGCTCCTCCAACTTACTGCTCCCAAAGTCAGAGTGACTACCAACACTGGGCAACCTCATCTCTCCACTGCCACCCTCGAGCACCCACTGTTGCTCTGTGGAATTAAGGGAAGATTTGTTTGCAGTGCTATTATTGCTAAAGGGAGTTGTGTGCTCTGCATCAAGGCTTCTATGTGGAAGAGTGCAATTGGTCAACCCAGTCTTCAAGTCCCCCAATTCAGAACCTCCTGCATTATAGTCAACACCCTGAAGGGCAGCAGAAGGAGGAGCACACTTCCCACCATTCAGAGAACTAGAATTTTCATGGTCTGAATTGGTGCTTTTGGCCAATTTCTTGGCCAAGCCGTTTACAGGCGCTTGCGGGAGAGGTGGCTGGCTATTAGTACTCATCGTTTTTAGATTCTCCAAAGTGAATTCTAACACTGGTTGCCTCCCCAACAGATCACTTGTTTTCAAGAAGGACTGAGATAAGAGAGAGTGAGATTTAAGGACTGTCTGCTTGTTGAAGACTCCTTGCAGCTTCAGAGGCTCTTTTGAAGAAACAGATGTTACATCCGAGCAGAGATAAGAGGCCACTAGCGGCTGCAGCTTGCCCAGCTCTTCCTTTGTAGGGTTGTTTCGAAAATCTAAACTGGGATCCTCCGGAGCAATGGCTTTCCTTTTGGTGCCGTTGGCAGCCAGGAGGATGTTGTTGGCGTTGCCGTTGCTCTCGGCACTGCCAGGCGACAAGGTGGAGGACGGGGGAGCCAGCTTGAATCGGATGTGGTGAGCTTCAGCTGCTGCATCAGTGAGAGCGGGCGCCATCGCAGCCATTCAGCACAGAGAGACGGGAAGTCCAGCCTCTCCTGGTGCCGAGGCCAGCTCCACTGCCTCCCACTGCCGCTCCCGAGGGCAGCCTACGGAAGGGAAGGGAGAAGAGAGTTAGGCATTGCACTTACAGAAAATAAAACAAACAAGACTCACAAGAGCAGCGAGACTTATTGACTCGATGCTCTTGGTAAGGCCACGCAAGCGCCACGTTCAGCGGAGCATCCTCCCCCTCCATGGCCACCAGCCCCCTGCCCACAGCTGCCTGTGGGCACCAGGCAGCTGCAAACAGAAGGAGCAACGCGCAAGGGGGTCCCAGGATCTCCCAGAGCCAATGCCTGGCCGTAACTACTCCGCTCAACTCTCCGTCCATCCACCGAGCACACCTGCATCCTCCCGGACCTTCAGGAAAGGCCTGGCCCTGGTCACACCTATTCCTCAATGCCTGCAGCTCGCCAAATTAATCTTTTAAAACCCCGAGCCACATCCAATAAAACAGTTTTCGCTGTTTCTACTGCTAACTCAGGTGCATTAAAAATGACAAATTAGAACTATAATGTGTAACAGAGACAGAGCTTGAGGGGAACAAATCTCCATATGCTTAAACTCCCGGTGGCTGAAGAAAGCCCACCACCCCACAGCCCCCCACAATGCCACTGCTCCCCCGAAAGCCTGGGATTAAGAAAGTTGTTTCCCTGGTGTGTACGAAACCTGCTTTCCCAGAAGTACATTTCCAAATAAGCCAGGTGATTTCCAGTGTTAGCAATTCCCACTTCTCTTTCAGGAGCATGGATAAAGATTAACCCACACACACACCATGACAGAGCAGTTCTACGCTCTGACTGGAATAGCAAGCCATGGCTTAGCTCAACTAGATCAAACAAGTTAAGCGAAATAACCAAAGACCTTCATTCATGTACATTGCAACTGCTTCCCACCCACCTTCAAGCTTCTGGTCATTTACCTACTTTCTTTAGCACTAGAAGTGTCAGGGCTTTTTAATGCCTTTTGGTTTTGGTTTTTTTGAGCTGCATTCACATAGCCCACAGCACAGGCTGTTCTACCAGTGCAACATTTACTTTTATTTTCCTTCTGCTCCTGAAGTTATCTAGCAACTTCATATGCTATTACAATGTCAATTTAATAATAAAAAATTGCCCTGATCTCTTGCCTGATATGCCAAATCCTCTAATTTCACATAAATTTGCATAAGCTTGCTGTAGCTGTTTGTTAGCACACCCCAATGACAAAATTAATATACCACTCTACAGGAAAAGTGAGGACGATCTCAAGTTTGGGTATGTTGAAGGAGCACAACGGAACAGCCCGTTGTGTTTGCAGCCTTGTTCAGCTGTGCCGCAGCGGCTCCCGGGTGTCAGAACCCTGTCCCCACGCCAGGGACCACAGACGGACACCGGCGCATGAAAAACACCCACTATAAAGCCTGACCTTTTGTCAAAGGTCTGAGACGAGTTGGAGGGGCAAACCCACGACCCCACGGAGGGAAGGCCCGTGGGACGAGCCCAAAGCCGTTCGGTTTCCCGTGAGCATGTACCGTGGTCGACCGGCAGCTCCCCACCAGCTCTGCAACACAGACCAGGCATGGTCTCTGCCAAAATGCCACCAAACCCAGCAAAGTGACACAGAGCAAGAAGACAGGGAAGAAAGGATGAACTGCCAGAGGAGCCGATTAAAATTAAAAAAATACTGAAGCTATTGCAACAGAAGTACAGAGATGTTAGAGGTGGGTTTAGACTTCAGAAGTCCCCTGTTCACAGAACGTAACGTATTTTGTCATCGTATCTTGTCCTTACTGAAAAAAAGGATACCACATGCCGAAGAACTGACTGCACCCTTATTTAAAATGGCTTTTAGCCACCACTTGGGGCCATAAATAAAGACTGAAAATGACTATTCAGGGAGAAAAGGGGAAAAAAACAAAAAAGTAACTTTCAGGGAACTCTCCACTTATAGCTAAGATGCCCTTGGGAGAGGAGGAAGACTGTCAGGATAGAGGACTTCCCCAACTCCAGCCACCTACCAAGACCTTCACTACAGCGACACGTACGCTGGGAATGACTGTTCGTAACGGTCGTTCTCAGTTCTGCACTAACAGGCTGGTCCATCTTCCAAAGGGAGACTCTGGATCACTGCTCTTCACCATGTTACTGCCGCAGCACTGCGAGATACGAGAGCAGCTTAGGAAACACCTGTACTGCAGAAAGGCAGGAAAACCTGCGCTTGGCGCTGGATGCAATGATTCTTTACGAACATACCCGCACCGCACTGCAGTCATTTAGGAGTTTACACCCAGGCCAAAGAGAATTTTATGAGTAAATTTGTAGGTCATCAACTTCAGTTAAACAGCAAAAGAAAGCAGAAGCAAAACTTTCATACTGCCTTTTCCTCCGGGTTAGCAAACTCACTTTCAAAAGAAAACCCTCCTACTAAGCTACTGCAACTTTCCTTGGCTTTACTTTTAGTTGGGTGGACAGCATTTAAAATACTTTGGAAGCCTGGAAAGCCTCCCTTAAGAATAACACTTTGTTCTAGCAGCTTAAAGATGACCTCCAAAAGTTATTGGGTGTATTTTTTTTATTATTATTTTATTTAAGTCCTTAAAAACTACCTGTGCGCTAGACAGCACTAGTTTCTCTACTCTTATAAAACAATCCTTGGAAAAAAAATGCCAATCAATACTTGCAGGCAAGTTTCCTCCCTCCATCTGGAAGTTTTGGTTGCTAGTAAAGCCCTATTACACTTATCAGTAATTCCCAGCAGGGAACTGGAGGGGAGAGGGTGGCAAGGCCTCTCCAAGGTGACCATAGGAAGGAGGAATAAAGAAAAGGAAAGGTCATAGACTGGAATGGGAAGCTTGTTCACAGGGACACGGTCTTGAGGAACTTTCAAAGCATCCTGAGAATTCTGCCAGTAATTCCAAGACTCATCCCGAATCTTTCGACTGCCTGGGGGACTCAAACCACGCTGGTAGGTTCTCCCCGAAATGCTACCACCCAACAGTATCTGCAGATCGATGCGAGTACCCTTGGTCCCTTTTTCTCCAGCACTTCTCCACCAAGGGTCTACAGCTCCCAGCACTCAAGCCGACATGTGCATGACCAAGAGCTCTCCCCCTGCACAAGCCCTGCCGGCCACCGACCCTCTGGGCTAATGTGCCACCACGGCCCCACACCGCCGGTGAAGATCCACACGGAGCTGCTTCTGGAAGGCCAACGTGGCGTTTAACAGCGTGTCTTAAGATAATACTCAAAATCCACGCACACGTTCTTCGTTTTGACTTCATAACTAGCGCACTGCCAGAGCGGTTAGCATTCATTAACAGAGGGAAGACGAAAGGCCATAGCAAGCAGGTAAGAGAAGGTAACCGTAACTCACCCACCCTCCCTCGCTTCCCGAGGGGCGCAGGCGAAGCCACCAAGGGAGGAGAGTCACTGGCCCACTCCGGTGGCCTCACCGACAACTCCACATCAACTGCGACATCCCAGCTCTTACCACTTTTGAAACACAGAGCAGAGGGAAGAGCTGGAATAAGGTCGAGGCAACAAAGGGATGTTAGAAGAGGCACGAGGAAGGCGCCCAGTCACACTATATCCCAGAGCAGCTATCGGGTCACAACACCCCGGAAAATAATCCTTCGGCATGCTGACTTATTCAAGACCGTCTGCTTTTAAAACCCAATTTTACAACCAGACCTTGAAAGGAGAACTGGGTTTCCAAGCACATGATTTTGTGCAACACCTCAGAAAACAAGCCCAAAACGCACAGGGGAAGTTTCTGCACCCCCAAATCTTTGTGACAGTTTCTTGGCGAGAAACTGGGCACCCGTGCTTCCAGCGAGGCTCACAAGGAGATCGGGGGAGATAGACGCCAGAGGTAGCAATAGCCTCCTCTTTGCCTACCCACCCACTCACTCATTCCAGTTTCTCTCCTGAGGGGCTCTCCATGTCCCCCCATGGCCACAAGTGTCGTGTCCCCCCCCCAGCCCTGCACCCACCCAACCACATCACCTCTGCCTTCAATCTCTCCCAGCAGCACACACGTCTACCTCACATGTTTATATTCCCTGAATTACAGTTTAATCCCCCGACATCACACCCAAATTCCTGCACCTACTGTCTAGTTTCATCATGTGCCAAACCACACTGGGACGGCTCTTTACAGCTGCCATGAAGCCACCTCATGTCCCCTGACCTCCTCCTCCAAGGCGCTTGCCCAAACCCACTTGGGCATGCGCTCCTTCTCCTGCGACCGGTAGGAGAAAGGAAGGCAGGAGGGTTACACGGTGGCCACACGGATTTAAGCTCGACACACCATAAACGATAAATAACCCCGGTTAGATATGAGCCTCCTCCAGCTCACTACACGAGCACCCGTGAATGCCTTCACCTCCAAAGCTCTGTCCTACTCAACACCCAGGTTGTGCAGAGGACACATACACAAAGGTGCTGCTGCGTTTGAAGCAGTAAAAGCGAAGCTCCCCTGAAGGAAGTGAATATTGTACCAATTCCTACTTCCCCTCTCCTCCCCCGCTACGCATCAAGAGTGCGGCCAACCCCTGAATTTGTGTGGTTAAACATATCTTTTAAAGAAGTAAAAAAAAAAAAAAAAAAAAAAAAAACAACCAACAACCACCACCAAAACACACTCAAAAAAAGCCAAACTTGCTAGAACAAAATCCCTATACACTGACATTTTGCAACTGAAACACACCATCCATCCTTCTGAGCTCAGCAGAGCAACTTCAAATGCAGGCACGCAATACACACGCTAACACCCTGAGCCCTAGAAACATCCTCCACATCAAAAACGTACATCTACCAAAAGTTATACCTGTTATGCATAACAGATCCTCTACATGCCTTTTGTTATCATTTTTCAACATTTTATAGCTGTAAGACAGATGTTTACCAATTTAGAAAGAGATTTACATGAAAAGTAACTCTCTGAGCTTTAACTAAGGAAACGTGACAGGCAAGTACAGGACGATAAACTTATCGATAAGCCGGCTATCACGTGCAGTTTGGCAGCCTGTACGCTTGTAATGACCTACATTTGGGAAACACTTTAAAAAAAATAATAAAAAAAAGGTTAAGAACACACATAAGAACAACAGATTTTTACAATACATACATGAGTACCTGCCACATATATTAACACTACAGGCTCGCACCTAATCTCTCTGGGTAAAATCAGAATTTTAATATTAAGAACATCCCAGGGAACGGTACTTATGCACTGGAACAAACAGGAAAGGTATTACAGAGCTCCACTTTCATAGCCCTTGTTTCCAACCAGAAGCCCTCAAGATTAAAATAAAAGCTGCTGTTTCCACTCGCTGGTCCGCACGAGTGGCAGGGTCTGTTGGTCAGCTCTAAACAGCAACGTGAGGCCTCCGTCAAGAACAGTTTTCTTTTATGCCTGTGAATTCTCACTGGATAAAAAGAAACCAAATCAATTCTATAATTTGAGGCAGAGAAGGTTTTATCAATATGATGTCAGAAAGAAAAACAAAAGCCACAAAGCAAGATTAACTGTCATCTCTCCAATCAAAAGTCTGTAAAGTTAAATAATTAAAAGCGAGAACGTCTTCACCTGAAAAATGAAGTGGCTGGAGACAAAAATACCCATTGCTGTTAAGTTACTCCTCAGAACAAAGTTGCCCTTTATAGTAAAATAAAAAGAAACGTGGTTTAAAAAACAGTAATGGGACATTTACAGAAAGCAGCAGCCTGTCAGAGACAAAAACAAACAAACAAACAAAAAAAAAGCTTGAACTGTGAAATCCAGGTCTCCCCCGTCCAGTATCAGAGAGATTTTGTTTTTATTTCGCATAACCTGGGCAAGTTGCCCAGGAAATATGAAAACCTGAACTCAGGACTCGGTGAGCAAGTTAAACAAAAAACAGAATTGCCTTCCAATTTTAAAGATGCATTTTCGCTCACTAGGTGCGGTCATACCAACCTTTGCTCAAAAGCCTATGATTGATACCAAAACTTTTAAACCCCACCGCTGCCACCCTGCGAATGGCACCACCTTAATACTTCGTATTTTAAAACAAGGCACGGACTGTCACTACAAGAAGCCTTTTAGAGCGCCACGCGTTAACTGGTCATGTCCTCAAGAGGAAATAACAGAAGAGAGAGGAGCAGAATTAAGCATCTCCAATCACTAGAGCCCTGCCCAACCTGGTAAACTCGACCTCGGCTGCGTTTAAATACCTTATTTCGACTGGAGTTCGCAACACAGTTCTCCAGGACACGTCTGCTCAGCTAACTGCAGATCTCAGCTTTTATTGCTCCTCACATCTCAGAGGAGAGCAAGCAACCCACAAAGACTGCCATGGCAGCAGCTGAAAACAAGATGACAGGAACTCCAGGACAGAGGTACTCGTTTAATAGAAGGCGACGTTCAATCACACATCGCAAGTTCCTTTTCATGGGCCTAATTACAGCCTGAGCTTGGTTTGCTGTTTCTCATTTAGCATCGGGCAACTTCACGGTAACCCTTCCCATCATATCCTCTGTCGCTGCAGACTCAACAGGAAGCTATGAAGATTTCAGAGAGCGGACTCCCAACCTCTGGTAGAACTGAAAATGAGAAATCTTTAAGGTCTACCTTCTGCCAACATCTCTGAGGCCCAAAGCAGCTCCTGATACAGAAGTGTAAGTTTCAACTGAACTTTTTTTTACAATAGCTGGGGGGGGGGGGGGGGGGGGGGATGGGCGGAGCTTTTTGTTGTTTTTTTCTTTACAATGCTCGCCTTTCTACCAGATCCACAAAAAATAAGTTTGCCACAAGAGACTAACTAAGGAACAGATAAACATGCGGCCTGTTCAGGCTGACAGCTACTCCCATTTCCTCTCTTCAGATGCAATTTTGTTATCCTTTTCCTCATTTTATTAGATAAACAGCAGTTTCATCACTAAATTCAGATACCGCACTGTCAAAATTCTGTCTTCCAGAATTAAGTCTTCACAGCTATTAGCATATCCCATTTCGCTGTTTGCCTCGTCCTCTAAACCACGTTGTACTGTGGCAGTCACCTGCTAACAGCAGTTTCATGGCAGGGGGAGATACATACGGATTTTCTAACTTACTCTGAAACCTGAACGGGACCTTATCCAAACTATCCTCTTTCAAAACCATGGGCCTGAACTCAGGCTGAGGAGGACACACATGGGGTTTAGTGGCATTAAGTTTACTCCAGCCCTGCATCACCAGGATTCTTGCTGATTTGAGTACAACTCCTTGCCCAGCCGAGGAAAAAGCAGAAAGCCTTTATTTTTTTAAATTTAAATGATGTTACAGAAAACTGCATCCTGGAAGATGCTGCTGAAGTGCAATTTGCAAGGAAGGATTCTCAAACCAAGCAGCACGCTGCAGTCTCTGCATTCCAGACAGACATTGTATTCCTGGAAGTTACGAGCAGGGACACGGTATTTATAAAAGGCAGCGACGGAAACGGCGCTTCTCAGATCACCTGCCATCCTGACTGCCCAAATGCTAAGAGGCTCTTTTTAACAAAATGATGAACATCTTGAGAAGAGGCACGCGTGCAGAACTTGCTCATTATTTGGTCTGATCAACATATGATCCACCTGAGACACTTATGCCTAAATGGGAATTTAATTCAGTGTAAGTTGGCCCACCTGTTTCCCACAAAGTCCAGTAAAAAGCAAACAACAAAAAAAGCAAAATCAGGTGCCTGTTAAACCGGGATGGGCAGAGAGATCGCTGACCTACTCTCAAAATAATAGTTCCAGACAAATAAAATTTTCCAGAAAAGAAAAATTGGGGGGGCGGGGGGGGGGGGCGGGGCAGAGAAGGCCCACAAATCAAAATAATGTGCTGCTCACCATTTCTCTCCCCTCCCCAAGCTTTTACCCTTTCCCTGCCTCAGTAGGGCCTAAAGTCCTCAGGCCTTATCTTTTTGCTACACATGAAGTCTTATGCTCCCTGGAAAAGTCTTTGGAGGTTCCTAAGGACACGCACCATTCACTGCCTGAGCCGAGAAAGGGTGGAGTGCTGAAACTCCAGAGACAGTCTTTGTTCAGAGTGTTCATTAGATAATGGCAGTTGCATTCACAAAAACACAGTTATAAACAGGGCAAAAGGAAGTGACTTTGGTCAAAGAACTGCTCAGTTTTCACCCCTGACTTGCGTGATGTCAGAATTTCACCAGCTCTCCAGTTACCGGATGATCTCTGAGAGCAAATGAGACTCAAAATACAGCATTACCAAAGAAAAAAAAAAAAAAAAAAAAAAAAAAAAAAAAAAAAAAAAAAGGAGAAAGAGGGGAAAAAAGGTGTAAGAGAAACACACAGCCACATCTGCCTGGTCATCTGCTGCTTTATCACCTCTGAGGAGGGAACACAAGTCATCCTCATTGCTAAATCATTACAAATCAGCTATAACAGTATCACAACCAAGTTCCACAATTAACTGCTCCTGCAGCATATCAATCCATTAATCCCAACACAGCTGTGCTACCTTGGCAGCGCGGCTACAAAAAAGAAAAACAAAAAAACCCAACAAAAAAACCCCCACCATACCCACCCCTCCCACGCCAAAAAACATGTCGCCTGTACGTCGACTCTGACAGTGGCCCAGAGCAGACACCTCGAGAAGGGAAAGCGACCCCCTGGGGTCCTGGTCCCATCAGCAGGTTGGGGGCTTCCCAGGCTCTGCCTTTATGGCCCCCCAGGTCGACCCTGCCTTATCTCCCCCTTCCCCAGTTTAAAAGGCTGCTGACTTCCCAATTACAGAAATAACATCATCAGATCAAACGGTATTGCTACCCGCACCGTTCCCGTGCCAGAACAAAAATCCTAGAGGACTACAGGAAAGCTGGGGAAGAGCATCAGAGGTTCCTCCATGAAAACAAAGGCTATAAAAAGGACAAACACAGCTTTAAAGTGAAGTTGCCTGTATCCAAACAGATCCCTGGATTCGTTAACTACAGCAGAGGTTTAGTCACACGGTCAGGGACACATAAAGCCTTAACTGCTCCCCCAAAAGTGTTTCACAGCCCTGCCGTCAGCGGGACCGTGCCGGGGCTGAAGCACTCTCCCACTTTCCTACCTCCGAGAAGCGGGCTCCTACCTCGCCTTATTTTTAGCGGCACAAAGCACACTGGACCCAACGCATGACATGATGTAACCGCAAACACGGACACGGCCCAAAGCCCTTCAAAATATAATGGTCAGTCAAAACAAATAGAAAACCTGCAGTTCCTCCCATATCCTGACCGGTTTCATGGAAAACTACAGTTTGTCATTCAAGCGCGTTTTACATAACAGGCCACATAACCTACAGGGTGCCTGCGTGCCCATCCACCTGTGCACAGGGATGAAGGGATGGGGCGGGAGCGGTGGCACCCCACTGCCCGGTGGCACCCCGCTCCGCCGGGGGGGCTGCCCCTCCTGCAGGAGGCAAGGCTGCTTTCCCAGGAATTCAGCCGCTGTGGCTTTCCTCCGACATGACCCCCCACTCATACCCAAAGGGGTGGAAATTTCTCCCTATCGAGCACTGGAAGATGCTAATCCCGCGATGGAAGTAAACACACGTCCCGGTCGGGATCCCGGGGCTGCCGTGCCCTCCCGGCTCGCTTGGAGAAAAATAAATTCTGGATCGACGGGGCCGGTTGGAAAACAAATAAAATACAAAATATGCAGCCGGAAAGTAAATACAGGAAGATGGCTTTAGCGGCCCAAACCCACATGAAAAATTACGCTATTGTAGAGCCGGGAGAGGGGGCAGCGCCGGGTGACACAGCCCGGCCCGCGGTGACAGCGGCGGCCCCCCGGGACCCCAGCGCTCCCGCTGCCGGGGCCGCGGCGGCTGCTCCCCCCGCGCCTTCGGCGAGACCGAGGTTATGCAATTTAATTTTTTTTTTTCTGTTTACTTCTAAAACTTCGCGTGGACACCCCCCCCCCCCTCCCCAGGTTAGGCAACGGTGCCCCCCCCCCACCCCCGTCCCTCCCCGGGGGAGCGGGGCCGGGCTCCGCCGCCGCGGTGCCGCCGGCCACGTGAGGGGCCCCGGCCCGGCGGGACCCCCCCCGCCCACCCGGGCGCCGCCGGCCCGGGGATTTCAATTTAAAGTGGCGCCACCCTCCCACCCCACCCGCCGGAGCCGCAGCACCGGGGGAGGGGGGGCCGCGGGGGGGGGCCGCCGGGACCGGGCCGGCGGGTCACCCCGGCCCCCCCCGCACTTTCCGCGGCCGCGGGAGGGGCGCGGGGAGCGGCGGCGAAGTCGGGGCGCGGCGGGGCCCGGCGGCGCTAACAAAGGGGCGGCGGGGGAGGCGCGGGGCGGCGGGCGCGGAGCGGCGCGGGGCGAGCGGCACCTACCACGTGACGAGCGGCGAGCGCGGTCCGGGCGGGCTCGGCCCCCCCACAAAATGGGCGCAGTTTGCAAACAAACCCCGGCCGAGGGGCAGCCGGGGCACCGCGCCCGGGCGCCGCCAGCCCCGGCGCCCCCCCCGCCCGCTCGGGCCCGCCCCGGCGGCAGGGGGGATGGGCTCGCCCGTCTCCCTCGGCGGGCGCAGAGCGGCGGCCGCAGTCCGGGCTGGGGCGGGCGGGGGGCGGGGGGGGGGTGGGGAGCGACCCCCCCACCCCCGGTTCGGAGCGCCGGGCGGCGGCGGCGGGGCGGGCCGGCCGGGCGGCGGGGCGCGGCGGAGCGGGCGCTGCGGTGCTTTTCTTCTTCCCCCGGCTCCCCCCCGCTCCGGGCGAGCGCGGCGGCGGCGCGGCTCGGAAAATGGCGGCCGGGCTCCTTCTCTGCCCTCCCCCTCCCGTCAGCCGGAGAATGCACCGGGGGGGGGGGAAGGAGGAGGAGGAGGAGGAGGAGGGGGGGCGCCGCAGCGCCCCCACCGGCCGCCGCGCGCAACCGCGCCCGCCGCCGCCCGCAGCCAGGGGGCCCCGCCGAGCTCCCGCCGCGCGGAGGAGCTGCAGTGCGGGAGGGGCGCCCGCCGCCGCCACCGGGCGGGGGGAGAGGGGGAGGGGAGGGGGAGGGGGAGGAGGAGGAAGGGCGGGGCAGACCCGCCGCCTATTGTCCAGCCGCCGCTGCGGGTCTCTGGCGCCGCCCGCCAGGGGGCGCCCGCCCCGTACTGCGCAGGCGCGGCGCGCCGCCGCGCGAGGGCAGGGTTGCGCAAAGGGCGGGGGGGCCGCGCGCGGGGCGCGCCGGGAGGTGTAGTGCGGCCCCGCCACGTGCCGCCGGCCCGCCGCGGGGTGGGGGTGGGGGTGCCCGGCCGGCCGGTACACCGGCACCCTCACTCGAGGGCGGGAGGGGCCCGCTCCGGGCACCCCTCCCACAAGTACACCAACATCTCCCGCTTTCCCAGCCCAAGCCCCCTCCCTGCAGAAACCAACCAACCTTTCACCCTTTCACATGGTTTCCCCCCACCCCCCCCTGCCCCGCCCCGTACCGGCCCGGTTCACACCCCCTGCCAGACTCCAGCGTCACCGCCGGGACCCCGCCCCCATGCCCCGTAACTTCGCCCAGCCTCCCCGAGCCCGGGCAGGCAGCGAGGGGTCACTGCAGCCAGCCCCGGGATGCGCGGGGCCCCCCCGGTTCCCTAGTCGTGGGCAGAGCCCTGGGCGCTGCCGCCGCTGCGGGGGCGGGGGGGGGCTGCAGCCCTACACAACGCTTACAGCCCCCGTACACAACGTTACACAACGCTTCCCGTACCCCCGATACTTTCCCCCCCTGCTCCCCACGCGCCCCCCGGCCGAGCCGCAGGAGGAAGCGGCCCGGGCGCGCAGCACTGCTTTCACCTCCTTGACCTTCACTGTTGCCATTTGCACGAGCGGGACGGTGGCCCGGAGCCAGCGCGGGCACGTCCCCCTGCCACCCCGGGGGCCACCGGCCCTGGCCCCGCACGGCCCCCAGCAGTGATGCGGCTGTGCCAGCGAAAAAAAGTGCTTTACAGCGTCATGTGCCTGCAACGGGAAAGGAGCCGCGGCCGGCAGCACCACGGGGAGAGCACCGGCCCCCAGGAGCTGGCTTCCGAGCCAAAAAGAAGTTGCGCTGTAACCTGTGGAATTACCGGTAAAACCCACGAACACCATTTTGGTAGCCAGCATGGGCAACGCAGATGGGGACTACGCAGCACGCGCAGCCGGGATCCCCTTCCTCTTGCTTCCCATCCCCCTGCCACACCAGGAGAGCGATGCTCCTCGCCTTCAAAAACCATCCGGAGATGCAAAGCCAAGGTGCTACCGCTGCTCTCTGAAATCACGATACCACTTAACAAATCACCTCGTGGAACTCTCATTACAGTCGTTTTTTTGGGTCAGGAAATCAACAGGAAACACATTTCTCCTTTTTCCTTCTTTTTCCAAAGGGCCTCTATGACCAGCTACCCCAAAATGACCCCAGAGGCCAGGTATTGACTGGGCCTCTGCTGACCAATGCCAATGCTCAAAATTTAGCTCACACTTAAATGTCTTTCAAGAAAAATGTCCAACTGAGGTCAGCAGAGGCCACTGCTGGGTTTATACCCTAGCAGGGCGTTCTGTCCTTGCCCACGCTGTCCCTTGCAGCCACAGCCCTCCCCTCCCAGACTGCTGTTCCCCGTCCCAGCACACCAGTTACCCAGTCTCAGCAATTTCATGCAGCACTTGGGAAAAAATGAGTCTAGGAACCTTGAACTGGGCTTTAAGTTCACGATGAAATGGTGCCAAGGAGGACATCAGGACAGCCTGTTATCAGCAACCCCACAGCCAGCACAGAACCGGGTCACACGGAGAATCCCTGCCGTTCTGAAGGGTAACAGAAATACCGACAGTCGCATGATCAGCTCGGGCAGCAGCTCCAAGCTTTCTCCTGATCTGTTTCTCCTCACTGCACCTGGACAGCTATTCAGGAAGCCAGGATGCAGTACTCTACAACAGCATGCATACCTCCGATTATTTTTTTTTTTTTTTTTTAATCTACCTTGAATTCAGTTCAGCTAAAAAGCAGAAGCAGCAACAAATGCATTTTTATACTGGAACATAAGGGGGAGGCCAAACTGTTGTGGAGGAAGTTAAAAGAAATTCCTGTGCAATAAAGTTTCGAATCTCCTGTTCTTTCTGCACTGCAGAATTTTCTGCTATTTGAAGGATGTCTAACCAGGAGCAGAGATCTCTGGCGTGACAGGCCAGTACAGATCTGGATCTTCCTGCAGCAGACTCATCTATAGCTTTCATCATTCAACCCGATCTGGTGATGATGTAGCAAAAACTGCTGTGCAGCCTG
This sequence comes from Falco punctatus, assembly GCF_963210335.1. Classification (NCBI taxonomy): domain Eukaryota; kingdom Metazoa; phylum Chordata; class Aves; order Falconiformes; family Falconidae; genus Falco; species Falco punctatus. The sequence goes on along the minus strand of NC_137599.1, from coordinate 5,848,584 downwards.
AAGTAATACAGCTTTGGCCTCTGACGCATACATTTTCACAGTCCTTCCAGCCTCTGCTTTCCATTCAGAGTAGTGCCACATCTCCCCCAGGTCACCCAGCTACTCTGGTGCCAGCCACACTTGCACACGTGTCCCTCACACAGCTCCGTTACTACTCTTAAGATGGGTTTGTCGCCCTGCACAAACACGAGGGAGCTCTCCCCAATGAATTCACATTTTCACAGCATCATCCTTTAAGTCTTTCCTTAAAGTCACCCTCTTCTGCAAAACATCAAGAACATACAAACCACAGAGTTCAATATATGGTGAGCATTATGTACCCATCTACCCATACCTGATCGTTACCTTGTCTTCCCCACGTGCATTCATAGCCTCTACCTGTTAATCCTCATGACTTGCTTTGAATGTACCCGCCTCAGAAGTTTAACAGTCTCTATACAATAAGTATAAGCGTAGCTCTACATATATTAACTGATATATTAGGACACATGAAAGGAGACTTCTGAGCCTGCAAAGGTGCTAGATCAGTTTGAGAAACATCCAGAAGGCAGAGAAGACGATGGCTGCCGAAGAACACAGTGACAAGACTCCCTACAGATACAACTGCAACTTTAGCATCTTCACTCGCAGCCTCATTAGATATCCTAACAAAAAGCAGCAGACTCAAACGTCAGTGGCCACAGACGCTTCAGAAGATGCAAGACTTATCTGTACTTAGCTTTAAACCAGACAAGCTGTAGCAACAACAAGAGATTCTTGCAGTGATCATTGCTCTTCTGATATTCTTCAACAATAAAGAACATCTCCGGTCATGGTAAGAAAGGCACTCCTTCGCTATGACAGACACAGCGCATCCCAGCCAGCTACTCTGAAAATGCTCACTAAGGAGGAAAGAAAACGAGCAAAGTCATCGAAAAACAGAAGGCAGAGCCACATGAAGGCAAGTAGCGCTGAGGGTGGTAGATCTCGGCAACCGCAATACCTCCCTGCTCAGGCAGGTACCTGTTCTACTAACATATCCCAAGGCCAAGCTACAAACCTGGTTCTTCCTTGGAGGCTTCCAGATCGATGGATTAAATTCCAGTTTGGTCAATATAAACTGGAAATATATTACTCTCTAAAAAAGGCAAGTGACCCACTTAAGTAATGCTGCTCGTTTGAAAGCCTCCTTAGTGATTTAGACCAAGCCATTTGACACAGACATTCAGCGTTTCAAGGACAACACACGTTGCTTGGTCATGTATTGGAGAGCCTGCTCCATAGGACACCGGCACCTCTCAAGGTCACGGCTCTACAGCTACCCAGGCTAGGGGGGACGTTACTTTAATCTGCTGTGAAGTTAAGGGGCATTTGTTATTATGGCATAGTAATAAGCTGTTTTGAATCAATTATAGTTTCAGCTGCAAAAGTGTATTTATACTGTTTCCACTGTGAAATGTATTTCTATGGTTTCCATAGGGATGAGAGGCTGGGAACGTAAGACTATTTAACGAAGGTAACAAACAAACTTCACCACTGTATTTTTGAGTCCCTGCCAAAGACATTGGCCGTGTCATGCCAAAAAGTACTCGAATACTCCATGCTGTTGCATCAGACCAATGCACTGAAGAACTGACTTCCCCAAGTCCTCATGGGAACTTCTGTTTGTACCAGTTTGGGGAACACGGCAAAGTACTTTCCAAAAAAGGGATGGCAGGCGTGAGTACTCACAACAAGAAAGCACCCTGAATTCTTAAGCCATCCAACTGGGGACCAATAGCCAGGTTTTAATCAACCCGTAGAGGGTGAAGCATCCAAACCCACATTTAGTCAAAACCCCACATCACGCAGGTCCCCGTGAATGGCCCACAATATCATCATGTTGGCTTAAATCCATCCAAAACACATGTATGAAACTACACAAGAGTTGCAGAAGTAAGCCACCGATCTCACCAGTTTTCTTGGGTATTTGCTCAAGAAACACCATGATGGCAGTAATTAAAGCAATGCCTTTTTATGGAAATCAGTATGTTTTGTGAAGAGTATGTGGCATGATCCCAGACATTTAAAGATGTGAGCAGTGAAGTAAAATACAAATGAATAGCAGAGTAAGTAAGGTGACAGCTCACTTAAAAGTTACATCCTTCCATTTCAGGTTATAGGTAGTTATATCATGGGAAAGGAGGAAGAAAAAAAAAAAAAGAAAGAAAAAAAGCAGAGAGGAGAAGCAAATGTGATCTTGCACTAAGCATGTAAAAGCCCATGTCTTACAAAACCCTGAGACAGAGACTAACCAAGTTTTAGGGACCAACCCTTCCAAATCTCACCACCAAAATACACCTTATGGGCTTTGTATAATTACAGCACAGACATTTCGTGCTTGCGTTCCCACTGCTAGGGGAACCATTCTGTTCCACTGTATGACAGACAAACAGATTAAGGAGTTTTCACGTAACTAAGAGTTAAAAGAATTAGTCAGGAACCCAGCAACTGGTAACAAGCAAGGATGCGCTATCAGCGGTATGGGCCTCAGAGGGAGGACAGACTGATACCTGCTGTGCAACTCAACCCTTCCTCCCTCTTCCAGTTGGAAGGTCTTGAAGTACTTTCCTTTATCCATGAGCCATGGATAAGGCTCGCAGAAAGTCTTCCTAGATTTGACTCACACCAAATCCTGCCCCTCGCAAGTCAACAGCAAACCTGATACCCAAGACCAGCCTCTAGTCGCTGCTGACGCTGGGACATGAAAGTGCTCCCTCTGCCACAAGCAAAGCTAGTGGTGACCTTAAGAGTCTCCATTCACTAACTCACGTTATAGTTGTCATCTTCACAGGGCTTCTCAGATCCACCAACAGGAGAACTAGTTTCTATTTCTGCTGTAGGGCACCTGGAACAGTTCTATCTGTGTTTGGATTTCCAGAGTCGGGGAAAAAATTACCACACTATTGGTAGCTGCTTGTAATTCAGTTTAATCCCAAACTGGGGCAGCAGTTTAACCGGACTGAAACACAGTTGATAAGCTGGATATTACATTATTTATTCTTTTGGTCATGCTCTAGAGTCACCTAGCATTTTGAGATCAGAGCTGTGCTCCGAGAGCTTCTGTTCCAGAGACAGCACAATCCGCAAGTCTCTGAGCCCTGAGTTTCAGGGCTTCACGCAAATTCCTCAGCCCCAGCCAAATCCACCTGCCTTCAAACCCTCAGCAACGCAGGCAGACACCAGCGATCATAGGTGGAAAAAGTCAAGTCCCTACATGCTCTCCTTGTTAACGATACTTCCTACGACAAGTCTAGCACAGGAGAATTGGTGCCCAGATGACCGCAGGGAAACAGCAACACAAGGCACAAGGTGGCGAGTCCCCACAGCACAGAGGGCTCCGGACCAGCACGCTTGGCAGACGTTTTTTCCCTGTGCCCATTAGATGTGAAGGGCCAGGCAGATATTCCTGCTCCTCTGCTCTGAAATACCCGCAGCTCCTCAGAGGGGAGGGGAGGTTAAGAGCTGTATAAAACTGAAGGGCTATAATGGAGTTGCTCTCTCCTCTGATGAAAAAGCATTGCAAACTGTGACAGTAAGATTAGGTGCTAGGCTTTGAGCACAAGTCAGGGATACAGTTTACAAAAGCACTCAAAATATGTCCTAATCAGAGGTTTAAAGTAATTGGCACAGGAACAGATGACATGCTCATACACTCAAAGAAAAAAAAAAAAAACAAACCCAACAAACAAGGCCCAACTAGATCCTCACCACAAGAGGCAAGTGCCTCTAAGCAAAAATGCCGAGTTGACGTGACAGCCTGACACGACAGTCTGCACAACCTCCTCGGTACACCCGCCTGCAGACTTAAGCGTGACCCACTGCCACAGGCACACCTCCTTCCCCTCGGCTCCTGCCGGATGGTGGGAAGCAGGAGGATCCCAGTGTTATCCTCCCACGTGCCCATCCCCAACCCGCTCCGCTGGAGTGAGCGCGTGCCTTCAGTGCCCCCCCAAATCCAAAGCTGGGACTCCCCACGGCAGCCAGGCCACATGGCACGAGCAGGCCCTGCGGCTTTCCCAGCCATCAGCACAAAGGTGATGCTGTCCCTCCATTCCACAATGGCTTAAGCACTCTTAAATTTTTACTTTTTTACTCCTTCAAGTTTTCCGGACCGAAGCACGAGGCTAACGAGCTCATGTTCAGAATCAGAACATTTTCTTAGCCAGAGCAACGTCACAGTTGACTGGCATAGACCCTCGCTAGCTGCCACACACAAAGTCGCAGGGCTGACAGCACCCTGGGGTTACGCAAGCACCCACACGGGTGTCAAGCTCCGCAGCCACATGTCAAACCCCCTTTCAGCCAATGTATCAGCGTGTGGCACTCGGGGAACAAGGAGCAGTTCCCAGAGAAGCTATCTGCCGGCTTCCTATCAGTTTCAGCGGGAGCTGTAGGAACACAGACTTCCAGGAAATTCAGTGATAACCTCCAAAACCTGTAACAGGGAGATTTAATTCCTTTTTTAAAGCCCACATAACAACTTACTGTTATTATGTGTACAAAGAATAAGAGCCTTTACTGTTGTGTTAGCCAACTGGAGATCAGATACCAGAGCAGATTTGTCTAAGGTCAGTGTGACAGGATTGAGTAAAGATTTTTGGTTTTCCCATTACAAGAGAATTCGTCTAAATTCAGCCTCCATAATTGGTCTAAAGTCAGGCTGCTTTGGCTTGTAGATTTATGAAAAGGAAATATCCTTCCCTTCAGTGCATCCCTGTAGGTTTTATTCAGCTTCACAGAACTTGATTGCTGTACCTGGGCGTTTAGGACACAATTCTTAACCTGTAATAACATCTGCAAGGCAAGAGGTGACTTTTCAACACAAGTGTCAGTAAACCCTCACCACCCTCTGCTCCAGACCCAGAAGAGCTACGGCCGCTTCACACACGGGGAAGCCAGAGGCGTGGAAACATGAGCAGGAGAACCCAGGTTTAGACCTTCAGTTTTCACAGGGCAAAGCTGAGACCACTCTGACAGGTACACGCAGAACTCTCCTGAGGCGGTACGTCCATGGATAAACCAGATAATACCAGTGATACCAGCAAGTCAAAAGGACCCAACTGATGTAAACCTGGAGTTTAAGGATGTACGCAGTTAGGGGGGGAAACCAAAGTAGAGGATCTTTCTTTTTCTGGGCAAGCCATACCTTGACGTCTCGATGCCATCACATGCAAGGACAGGTAACCAGGAAATACATACGCGCGCTCCCGAGAGGAGGCTGCACGTCTCTTCGCCTACCAACAGGCACCAGAAGGGCTTTGGAGAGAGAAACACCCCACGAGCGCGGACGAAGCCACCCTCTCCGCCACAAACCTCCATTTTAAAGTCTCACATCCACCAAGGGACCGCGTGGGGGGGGCTCCCGGCTGGCCCCACGCCCCCAGAGCCCAACACAGTGCCCACGAAGGTGGCTGGGCTGGCGGGGGACTCGGCAGGGCTGGGGACCGGGGCCGGCGGTGGGGGGCACCGTACCTTGCCGGGCATCTTGGCGGGGCCCATCCTCAGCACCTGCGGTCCAGGTGGCGGCACGGGGCGGCCTCCGGTGCTTCCAGCCTCCGCCGACGCCAGGAGGGTGTGCAAGTTTCTTATTTATTTACTTGAGGAGGCGGAAAAATCGAGGACCTGGGGAAAGAGGGGGCTGTCAGCGGGGCTGGGGGCGCAGCCGGCCGGCACCCGCCACCCCGGACCCTCCGCGCCCCCCCTCCCTCCATCCCGACCCGGGCCGGCGGGGACGGGCCCCGCAGCACCCGCAGGCCGGCCCGGGGGTGCGGGGGCTGCCGCCCCCGGATCCTTCTAGAAGCCCCCTCGGGCCGGGCCTCGCCTCCCCGGGCTAAAATGGAGGCCCGGGGCGGGAGCGGGGGGGGGGGGGGGGGGGTCCCCGCTCCGCACGGAGCCGGCCCGGCCCCCCCGGGCAGCGCGGCGGGGCGGAGCTCTCCCGGCGCCCCGGGCCCTGCGGCCGGCCCGCGACGAGACCCGGGCCCCAACTCGGCGGGCGGAGCCACCGCCCCCACCCCCGCCCGGCCCCCGCAGCCAAGTTGCGGGACGGCGGCACGGCCGTGGCGGCGGGGAGGGGGAGGGGGGGGCCGGGCCACTTGGCCTGGCGCTGCCCGCGGGCGGCGGCCGAGGAGGGGGGGGTCAGGGGACGAGCCCTGCTCGGTGCCGGCCCCGCTCGGAGCCAGCTCGACCCGCGGCGCCCCCCCACCCCGGGCCGCCCCGCACCGGCGCCTCACCCCGCACCTACCTGCGCCGCTCACCCAGCCTTGAAGTGGGGACCTTCCGCCCTCCCCCGCCCCCATTGGCTGCGCGCGGGGCATGGGCCTGTCCCATTGGCCATCGGCGCGTCAGTCAGCGCCAGGGGGCGGGGCGGGCGGTGATTGATGCCGTGCCGCGGCTCGCCCCCTGCCCGGCACCCCCCGCGGCCCCCCCCGCCCCGCGCCCCCGGCCCCCCCGCCCCGCGCCCCCCTCCGCCCCGGCCGCCCCCCCGCCCCGCCCCGGCCCCGCTGGGATGCCCCGGGCGCTGGGCCGCCCTCCCGGGTCCGCCGCGGGTCCGCCCGGGCCGCGGGACCGGCGGGCGGGGGGCGGGGGCGGCCCCGCCGCGGGGACGGGGGGGGCGGCGGGGGGGGCGCCCGGAGGAGGGGAGGGGGGGGGCGGCGGCCCCACCGCCGGCCCCTGGCCGTGAGCCGCGGGGGGATGCGGGGCGCCCCGCGGGCCACAGGCCACTCCCGACCCGCGGGGGACACGGGGCGCACGTCCCGCGGGTCCCGGGGCGCGCCGGCCTGGCGGGGCACCGGGCGTCCGGCCCGCGGGGGGCGCCGGCTCCTGGCCCGCGGGTGACACCGGGCCCGGGCCCGCGGGTGACACCAGGCCCATAGCCCGCAGGTGACACCAGGCCTATAGCCCGCGGGTGGCACGGGCTCCTGGCCCACGGTGGCACCAGGCTTGTGCCCCATAGGTGCCACGGGCTCCCAGCCTGTGTGTGCCACCAGGCTCCTGGCCCACAGGTGACACAGGCTCCTGTCCCACAGGCCGCAACACATTCGTGTCTCACAGGTGACATGCATGGTCTGCTGGCCCACGGACTACAGCAGGTTCCTGGCTCACAGGTGACACAGGCTCCTGGCCCACAGGTCACACCAGGCTCCTGGCCCACAGGTGACATGGGCTCACATCCCACAGGCCCTGTCCCACGGGTGACACGGGCCCTGCCCACGGGTGACACTGGGGCTGCAGGGGGCCCAGCAGCACTGCCCCATGTCCCCACACCCACAGCCATGTCAGGGCCGGCCCCAGCTGCCTGGTGGCTCCCGTGGGGCAGCGCGGCAGCGGATGCCCCTGTCCCTGTGACCACCACCGAGCTCAGGGTCACCTTCGGCATCACCCTCTTCCCCTGGGTGAGGAAGACCCTCCTGCTGGCATCTGCTGCAGCTCACGAGGGGACACCGCGGCCGTGGCCTCCTCCAGCCACCTCTGCTGCTGCTTTTTCTTTCTGGCTTTCACCTCTTGCCCCGCCACGGGGCCGGGCGTCAGTCCAAGTGGAGAGCGCAGGTGCCACAGGCCCCGCGGGACAGGTGCCCCCGCTCTCCACTGAAGGCCCTTCTGCCGGCCCAGGGTCGCTGCTTCCCTTTGGGACAGAGGAGCCATGGGCAGGGCAGCTGAGATGCTCCCAACACATCAGCATCACAAGTGACATCCTGATCCCCCATGTCCTGCTCCCCGGGAGCCCGTGGGATATCCTGTGCCCTCGCCAAGCACCCCCAGCATCCGAGCAGTGGGGAGTTTGGTGGGTTGGAGCAGAGGAGGAGATTCCCACCGGTGGCTCCGGGTCAGTTCTACGGGATGGAGCACAGGAGATTCCCACTGGTGGCTCAGGGACAGGCCGCGCAGTGACCGGTCCCACTGAGGTCGGTGCCCCGCAGCCCCCAGGCACAGGGGCCGGTGCAGCCGGGGAGGTGGGAGCCTTCCCCCACTGCCCAGGGTCACTGTGCATAGCATTAGGCCCACGCCATCTTTCCCCTTCAGCCGGTGTTTCCAGCTTTAGGACCAAGAGGATTTTTCCACCATCCCTGTGGTGCAGGGGGTGCGGGGCAGCCTCTGGCCCTACTACAGGTAGCAGCCAAACCGTATGCAAAGTCCACAGATGCCCTGCCTGAAGCAGCTGCACTCACCGTCTCCCACGCAGACACTGTCCCCTGCCTCTCCTGCCCCAGGGAAGGCCGTTCTCCTACGGTGGTTGTAGCCAGGCCGTTTTTCCCAGTTATCCAGCAAAATCCAGCGCTCGGCCGTATTCTGCAGGTGGCTGCAGGCGACACGCGGATTGCCTCTGCGCAGGGCTCCGAGGTGGGTGCGGCAGATGGACAAATAAGATGGACAAAAAGCCACAAATGGGAATCTCCTCCTGTGCTCCGTCCCACAGAACTGACCCGGAGCCACCAGTGGGAATCTCCTCCTGTGCTCCATCCCTCACATCCTCACCCAGCGCAATGGGGCTGAGAGAGAAGCACCTGCCAGAAGGTGCCTTCTCTGAACCTGTTGGGACACACGAGAACACACAAGGGGCAGAAGGCAGCAACTCACCCCCTTCTCTTCTTTAAACTCACTTTCCAAATGTCCCAATGACACAGAATTTCTGTTCTGCACACATCACATGTGGATATGAACTGCTGGATTTTGGAACAGGAGGAGATTTTTAACTGATAAAATGTCGGAACGTAAAGATTGTTAGAAAGGAACTTGTGTCTCCTTCCTGAATGTGGTTTTCTGGGGTATTTTTGATGGAATTGATCTTCGAAAGTTTGTTTTGGGTTTTTTTGCTGATATTTCCCTTATTGGTACCACTGGGATATTTGAAATCCTTCCCATATTTGAGGCCAAATGACACAGTCTGTCTGGGCCAGGAGAGCAGGTCCCCAGTGAGAACAGGTCAGAACCTCACATGAGGTGGGGCGCAGGACTCCCAGCTCCCAATGGATGGACCAGAAACACAAACGTAGCCACAGATGAGGCATGTGGGCACCGGCGGATGCAGGAGCCATCAGCACCCATGTTCACCCGTGCCACGAGGCTGCAGAGGCATGGGGGCGGCCCCGCTGAGCATCACTCCTGCTGAAGTGCTGAGAAACCCAGAAAAGCCCCAAACTGGCCCAATCCCGGGTCAGTCACCCCTCCATGCGCGCTCCTCTGTGTCTCATCAATCTCGGATCTCTTTGCAGCGGCTCCTTGGTCTCCTTCACCCTCACCAATCATGTTTCCATCTCCACTGGCTGCTCTGGGTCCAGCGTTCCCAGCCCGGGGTGTTGCTTCACGGCTGCCCAGCTGGATGCCAGGACACACAGGCTGGAGAGTCACATGCTGTCCGGGTCCAGTGCTGCAACCCTAGGGAAGGGACCGGGTCCCCTCCTGTCCCCGCTTGTCCGGCTGTGCACCGCTCTGGGATTTCAAAGCAAGGAATATCTCCCAGGGTTTATATAGCAGCTGGACCCAAACTGAGAAAACACACTACACGAACAGCAATTTGAAAAGCAGACAGGCAAAAGAAGCAGAAGCCTTATTCTCTGTGTTAATATAATTTTAAACCCTGCTCCTCTGAGGATCAGGAATACAGGGCTTCCTGCCTTAGAAACCCTCTTCTGCTCCGTTAAAAAAAGAACAGATGAACCAGTGCCTGGTCCTGGACCAGGTCTTGGTCAAATGAAGTCCCTAATTTTGACGGAGTGGCAGAAAAGAGGGAGGTGATGCAGTAGCAAAGTTACTGACGAACCACCAGATGAGGCACCAGCAAGGAACTGTAGGTGCTCACAAAGACCAGGTGCCAAAACCATCCCCGCGCTGGAAACCCTGAGCTATGAACAACCCCCAGCGCTGGCTGTGCTGCTGCCATGCAGGCAGGCACAGAAGCCGGTGTTGCAGCTCGCAAGTCCAATGTCACTAATGCTTTGCCCTCCTCTGGGGACAGCTGCAGCTCAGCCTGCCATCAACAACGCTTCGCTTCGCCGCCAGGAAGCCTCCAGCCCAAATCGTCTGCGTCTGAGCCCACACGGAGAAACTGCTACTGAGACACAGGAAGAATAACTCGGCTCAGAATAACTCGGCTCTCGCTGCCGAGCACGGAGCAGGGCGGGAAGTCGGCAGCAGAGCGGGGAATTTAACGGCGGGACTGCATTTGTGCACGCGATCGTAAAAGTCCAGGATTAAAAGAAACATGGGGGAGGCAATGAGGTATAGGGAAGGCTGAAGTTCAGTGTCATTTTTACAAACGTGGCGCTCTAAAAATTAGTGGATTAGGCTAATATCATGGACAAAAATGAGTGCTAAAAGCTTTAATCTAAGATGACTGTACGCAGCAAGAGGCATTTCCACACGGCCACGAGCCTCAGCCTTCCCGACAGGCTTTTCCTGAACGCACAGCGAGCTCTGTGATCATTTCTCTGCTAAGCTGACCACCACTGCAGCCACAAACGATGTCACGAGCCGCTACGGAAGGCAGAATAAAGAAGAAAACAACAACAAAAAAATGTCTGTTCCATACCTGTGAGCTTCCTGAATCTCCTGTTGAGCTGCAGGACGATGAACAGAAATTTTCGGGAGCCTCAGTGCGTGTCCCTCAGCATCAGCATCGTGACCAGCTCCCCCAGTCTGCGGCAGCCCCACGGCACGTGCAGGGGTAACACCAGCACCGTGGGATGGAGAACGGCCCCCACGTGTCCCAAGGTGTGTCCTTGGTGTCCTCGAACCTCTCTCCAGCTCTGCTGCGCTTGCCCACCTCCTGAAGGATGAATCCCAACGTTGACCCAAAGGACCTGGGGATAAACCTGCTTTTAAAAGTAGTTTATTTGGATTTTCGACATCCTTGAATGAATCGCAAATATATTAACAGAAAAGACTTTTCTTTTTCCTAAGACTGTACAATTTTTGAAATAAAAAGTCAAGAAAAGCAAAAAAAAAAAAAAAAAAAAGACCAATTACATTGTTTCAATGCAAATAGTACACACCACACCCACGCTTTCCATTTTTCCATAGTTTTGTTGTAAGAAAATGACAGTTCCCTAATTAATTTCAGTGAACACACTTGCTCTAACTTGGCTGCCAGAGTGCCTTCATGCTCGCCGTCCCCATCCCTGCCCCTCTTCAAAGACAGCAAAATTTTATTGATTAAATACTAATTTTGTGTATCTATCTAGAAGGTAAAATAGCAGCCTGGTCAAAATGTTACTTGAGATTCTTAGGAAAAAGGAAAAATCACTTTAAAGTATGATGTACATATAAAGCAAGGGACAGTTTTAAGTATTAAATCTTCCAGGTAGCATGAATACCCTTTGAACATCCCAGCTGAATTAAAAGCTCCTTCCAGGGTGTTGAAAGTTTTACTACAATTGTTCACAGGTTTTTTTTAGAGACCAAAAGAAAAGGGAAAAAGCCACCAAATTTCCTAGATCTCTGGTCCCCATTTAAACAACAGCGTTTGTTATGGAAAAGTCCTGAGAGCAGCACCTGCTTACTCTCGCTTTTTGCTTAGAAACTATGTTGGGAACCAAAAGGAAGCCAATTAAGATGTTAATTGGTGGCAATCCCACAAGTCCTGCCTCTGGACCGTATGCCGAGGTGCTGCTTGGAAGTTCCTCCTGGCGAGGGACATGCTGGCAGCCGCGCGCGGGTGGGGACACGCCGGGACACTCGGGTGGCTCGAGCACGGCGGGCGAGCTCTGCCGCAGGTGCAGCTCTCAGGGGAAATCCGGATCCTGCGTCTTCCTCGGGAAGGGGAATCGCCCCGGAGTACCTATCCCCACAAAAGCAGTGCGAGATCCGGGACGCTCGAGCCAGCTGAAACATGTCATGATTTTCCCGTCAACTTATCCACCTTCCACAACCCAACACAAGCTGGTCAGAAGTACGTGGCAGAGCCACAAAGCTCCTTTAATATATTATTGTTCCTCAGATGCTAGAAATTCCTTTTCAGGCTATTAGGGAGAGTTTAAACCTATTTTTCACCGTTTATCCTCCTACTTAAAAAAAAAAATATGTAAAAAATCAGAGATTTTTGCTCAGCACTTGAGAATTCTCTCTTCAAGTTATAAAGGTGTCCGTGTGGCTCATGACCAGAGAGGGGCTGTTACAGATGATGTGCAAAACAAGGACAAAATTTAAAAAATTGAAGTTCTAAAGGTAACTAGAAGACCTCTGAAAACCAATACATTAAAAAAAAAATATTGACTGATTACAACAAATATGTTGCTATGAAATTTGTATCACTCCCCATTTATTATGCATAAATTGCTCTTTCAAACTGCTCATATCATACACTTTTTTTATCATCACCGTATAAAGGGCACCAATTGCTGCAGAGAAAGATCGTTTTGGACTCATTAATGTGGCATAGCTTTTTTTTCTTGGAGGAGCAGCCCCTGTAGAAGAGGAAAGTGTTCCTAGAGTGAGAATCTTAACTAAAGGGGTGGGGGAAAAAAAAAAAAAAAAAAAGTAGAAAGATAATTGCACATTCTTGCATCCTGCCTGGACCACACTTTACAAAAAGTTTTAAAAATGATACTAATCTCAGACTTTTATTTGATGTGTTTCGCTAAGGTTCTGATTGTATTAAGGCTTTCACGGTCTTACCAGTCTATCTGCTTAGAAACACTCAGTCCCTCTGGGTTAAAGGGTTGATGTTTTCATGTTACAGTTGTATCTATGTTTTTTGTCTCTTGATTTTGCCCTTCATTAATTTTTATTCTTAAAAAGGGAAGAACATGTCAAAGGGTGTATGAAAAACGACGCAAGGTGTTGCCAATTTGTTTCTCTGGAGCACAAAGTAAACACTGACCTTTCAGAAACTAGGTGAATAAATTAACTCTTGGTTAGAACACTAAAGTGTTTCATGAAAGCTTTTGCAATGTGATTCTCCTGCAATGTTTCCACTCCTACAAGTCTGCACTCTAAGTAGGGACACTGGGTATTTTATGTAGTCTGACGCACCCCCAGCCCTGAGCATGTGCATTGTGTTTGTTCACTGGAGACACCGCGGCTTTAAGGTCATTTACATTCCCTGGCATTTAAGTTACACTACAATATGCAAAAAACTTTAAGAGACTGTATTTGTCAACACTGTCCTTGAAGAATTTAGAAATGAGGTTCAGCACTCTGCTTACCAAGAAAGAACCAAACTAAGACACATTTCTGGAAAAAGAACAAGACACTTTCATTAGTACTATCCCCACATCTACTGGCTTCGTTACAGCAAACCACAAGTCTTTCTTCTGTGACATTTTTCCAGCAAAAGGGAGTCCAAAAATAGCATTTCCTCCTCAGTCGCTTTCATAGATGCGTAAGAGCCAACTAGCCAGACTCGTAGCAGCTGAATATTGCACTGCCACTAACTCTGCGTACAGTTTAAGTCCGAGTGGTGTACTCATGGTGTCAGTAGAGCATAATGACAGTGCTGGCTCAGTGATGTGAAGACCCAGGATGCGAAGGAAGGGGAGAACACAATGGTACCAGTCACACACTCAAGCTCAGATACTGGCTTTTGGAGGTTAAAATTCATCACTTTCAACTGCGTGGAGCTGCGTGTCATCTGCATCTGTCATGCTGCTCTCTTGAGATTCGTCTGTGCCAACTTGAAAGAAAAAGAAACATAAAGTAGTCAAACACCGCGGGGCTGCTTCACGGCAAAGATCCCCACCCCACCCCCCAAACACCAGCACATCAAAGGCGCAGTACCGACAGCTTTGGGCTTCCCCTCCAAACGCTTTAAAGCCATAGTGCTTTTCCTCTTTTGCTTCTAACACACTGACCCCTGCCAGCTTAATGAAGTCTAAACAAATACCTTTAGAAAGGAATTAACACAAAGCACATATTAACAAAACATGCTGCCTTCGCCATCTCCCATCAAAAATCTGAAAACTCAGACACCTGGTTATGTAGGGATTGGTACAGAGGGTTCCAAAATTGCTTTAGGAAGTTTAACCTTCCCACTCCTTCAAAACACACCAGGTGCCTGAAACGCGTATGTTACTCGCCCACTGCGTTATGGACCACTCCATTTACAACCAATTAACGCTCAACTAGTAGTTTGGCAGCCTCTGCTTGCTCCCTGCCAAGCACTGTGTAAGGGATGTGGCAGAAGAACCACTCTGAGTAGCTGCCCACAGAGGTTTCTGATGCCCAGCGGTTACTCCGTTCACGCAGCTCAGACAATGGCTAGTTCAAAGCTTCCAGGAAAACCAGGTTACTACAGCTGTTTGAGTAAAGACAGCGTGCAAGATAGGCATGTGCACACTGAGAGGCTACCCTTAAATATGGAACTTCTAGGTTAAAATTAAAATGAAGGTAAATATCTAATGATGGTTGATGAGACTCTAATCTCCTTTCCACAGTACAATTAACTGTAGATTCCCAAGTAGCTAAGTTGTTTCATGTGGAAACACGGGTGCCTTTTACTGCTTTGACACAAACACTTCACAGGTTTCTTTACAGTGCACACAGCTGAGGCCCATGTCAGGCAATTTAATGCACAAAATGGCTCATGCTAGCCAATATATCAAAAAGAATGCCCCGTCCCCACTACTACCTTAATTTACTTTAGCTTATCTCATGCATCCTAGGAGTTACTCAGCTGAGACTAGAAGAGTTGCACAGTTTATCTGTGTGGTCAGGGAAAATGAACTGCTCCCAGCCTCACACTGTTTTATTTTGTTTACAAGTTGCTGGGGTTTGGGGGTTTTTTGGTGGTTGGCTTTGGTTTGGTTGGTTGTTGGGTTTTGTTTGTTGGTTTGTTTTTGGTTTTTTTTTTTTTTTGTTTTTTTTTGTAATGTGTGTGGGTTCTGTGTGTGTGGTGTTTGTTTGTTTGGGGGTTTTTCCCCTCCTTTTTTTGGGACGTGGAATTGGCTTTTTTTGGTGTCACGCAGCAGTTTCAGGACTCTGTCTCCATCTTCTGGCCAGAAACACACCCAGCTCCCAGTAAGCCCATTTTAAGTCAGCCCAACTACGTATCAAGGAAAGAAAAACTCTTGACACTTGAGGAAGTGCAGCACAGACCAAGTCTCCAGTATTAAAAAACACACAGTGCACAGGATCCATAAAACTCAACGTGATACACAGCAGGAAAATGTGACAGCTTTTCCAGCTGAAGATTCAGAACTGCAGCACATAGAATAGAAAACTCACTCTAATAGATGTGTGCCATTTTCTTCTTGGGAGGAAAAGAATTAAATTGCTTATTAGTGTTTATTTTCTATCACTATTTCAGTCTGCATCAAGGACATCAATATTTACTACTATCCACACTTCACAGAGCTACCCATGCTTCACAGAATTTAAGCTTATAATAAAAAGTTAGAAGAGAAACCCATGCCATTCCTTTTTGTGGATTATTCCCAAGCAGTCCAATGGAAGCGTAGTATTTCCTCTTGATTCAAATGGAACTACTTCCATGACTCTCGTCAAAAGCTACCTTTTATGTTTAGCTGACCAAATATTTTTACCCAACACCCAGTTTGTTAAACTTTTGACAAAGCCTCTACAAACAATTTCAGCTGCCATTCAGTAACCTCAAAATGATTTGATGCTTCTGCAAGGAAAGAGCTGTGGGCTCTGGGAACATCTTGCTCTCCTAGGATACTATTAGCCAACCACTATTTGTACAAATTTGCAGTAGTTATTATCTCAGTCCTGCTTCATCTACAGATTCTAAAGAAGTGTCACAATCCTTTATTTCAAGCTTACTGTAGGAAGCATAAAGGAATTCTTCAGAATGAAGAGCCTCTGGAGGCCTTACTTGCCGAGCAGTGAGGCTGAGCAGCACGTTTCACTTGTGAAACCCATGATCCCTCTCACCACCTAAGCGGAGATACCTCCTCGAATGACAACGGGTTGGAAATACAAACCTGATTCATAGGGGTAACATTCACTGATTTGCTCTTCTTGAGTTATTGGCTCCTCATCATCTGGAAGGTAACGTTTATCAATGGCCTCTTTAATCTGGTTATTGGCTCCTTTGGGGTCTAAGTCCATTGCCCATGAGAAATTCATTAGGGCCAAATGTGTTTGACCCAGCTTTTTATAAACCTAAAATAAAAGCATAAAAGGCTGCATTTGCATGAAGTTGCTACTTGAAGGTTTGGACAAACACACACAATACCAAGCCACAGTTAAAACTAGTATTTTATGAAAAGCAACAGAGGGTGGATGCGAAAGATTTGTTATATGAGTCCCAAGGGAAACAGCAAACATGTGGAGAAAGAGCAAGCAAGTGTTTCTATTTAAGACTTGAAAGAAATTTAAATTAAACTAGCAGCTGACAGATTCAAGAAGAGAAGGAGGTGGATCTTCAGATACAAATTGAAGCTTTGGCACTCTGCAGCAGGGTGGGGTAAGAGCTATCAGTGTACATGTTTTGCTTTGTCTTACCCCCTCACCACTCTCCGAGTCTGAGTCATCATAACCCCAAATCTACTTCTAGCTCAGGAGAAGTCCAAAAAGTCTCAGATTTCTGATGTCAGAGGCCCAGAGCACAGGCTGGGGAAGTATCCCCACATGCACACACTAATGTTAATCGCTCTTCCCTACAGCTCTCTTACCATGAACTAGCAAAGGCATGACACAGTGTCAGACAAATTTTTGATTTGACTCAGCATGGCTGTTCTTACACCCTCAAGGAACATTTTTACTGTCATTGGCAGGTGGACAAAATAATGGGACATTAGGTGACACCTAGCTTGTCCTGCTAAACTGAACAGCAACATTTTCAAGACAGCACCGTGCTGCAGAATCCAGCCCATGCTTGAACTTGTCACTGTAACTTACACTGAAGCTTTCCTTAACGGTAAGGACAGATGAGCAAGTAATTTACCTGTGTTAAGCATTTAAACAGTGAAAGTACTTAAGTTCACCAACAATTTCTGATACAGTGCACTAAAGTGTGATTCAACATTTTAGCAGCTACATGTGCAAATAGCCAACACTGCTGACTGACGGATGGACTATCCCTCAAAATTTTAAGGATTGCCACTGAAGGCATCATTGCTATCATATTGAATCAAGTCTTGACAGAGTTCCATTTTCAGGGAAAGATGCAGTGGTTATGTGCACAGCCACATATCTCTCTTCAGTGAAGTATCTTGATCAGGATCAATTTCTTGCTTTTTAAAATTATCTTTCAAGTTGAGAGTGGTGAAATCAAAGCAGGCAAATACCACCACCACTGGCTTAAGTTATTTTTTTCTTGGTTTGTTTTTCAAGAGCTGAAGGCTGCTCCAGTAATAACTGTCTTTTGCATTTAAAAGCTGATACATAATGAAGCTGTGAGCATTAAGTCTTACTTAAAGCTTTGGGAATTTTTAGAATACTGCTCCAAATGGAAGCAGCTTATGGACAGGCATCAAATTTTCTCATTAGGTGTAAGTCTCTGCAAAGGAAACTGAAAGATGACAGTCAAGTTTTTTTACTTACCTTTCCTATTAAAAAGTAAACAAGAGACTCTTTGGGAACAATCTGTTTCAGTTCTTCAAGTTCTTGTAAAGCAGACTGAAAAGGAAGAAGAATGCTTACTAAGCACAAGCTAGCAGTCTGCAACCAGTTATGACATTACTGAACTGTGAATGCACTAATGTGGGAAAAAAAAAAATACTGGCATTTACATGGAGTATATTCCATCAAGAACAACAGTACACTCATGAGAAGCATCTAAAATTCCTTTTGCATTAGTTTCTCATTTAAAGACTGTAGCATTATCATAGCCCCATTATTACAGAAATAGAGCAGGTTTATAGGGTTTTGGTCTCCTACAAGACTTTTAACAACTCTGACATAAAACACCCCCATCAGCCCCAACAAAGCATTATAGGGTAGAAGACAAGGCACTGACAGTGTATTTACAGTGGGCGCCTCCTTCAGTGCATGGAGCTTCGGAAACACTAAGAACATCGGTGCATTTTGCACTGATGTGCCGCTCCCAAGCCTGTGCTTTTGAAAGGTTCTGGTTTTACATATGTATCTGTGGATGTTTACAAATGATGACTGTGTTTAGAATAGGCATTAGAAGTCCAAAATATTTAGTGAACTTCTACTTTTAAATTAATTGTTGACAGTGGAGAAGTTTATTCTGCTGCGACAGTAACTTGGCATCATTATTAAATTCTACCTAAAAATATTTAGCCTGCAGTTTGAAATAAACACTGCTTTTAGCGATCAAAAGTTCTGCTCCACCCTCTAAACCTTATTCATGTGAAGACAATTTCAAGTTAGGGCTTGCTACATAAAGGGAAGCGTACGTCTGCATTTATTTACCTACCGCTAGCTAAATTTATCACACTATCAAAATTCTCTTAGCACTGGTGCTAAATGCCCAAACTATTTCATTAAGTTTTACATAGTTTATGTGAACAGCATAATTTTAGTCTTACAAGTCTCAGCCTGATAAAGAAACAAGAGTCCAAATGTTTTATTTCCTAAAATACCATTTCACCCTGGTCAACAAGTTTCTTATTGCCCCTGCACTAGTGAAGGTAGCGAACTATTAAGATTTATTGTTCTTCCTCTTGTGTTTATCTTCTGCTTTTCGATTTTAAAAATCATCTACAAATAGGCACTTCATCAAGTCCCTAATCTTAATACATTTTATATTTAATTGGTTCAGTTATGAATTTTCAAAACCAAGTTCTAAGTAAAGTTTTCCCTTTACACATGGGCACTGAAGCCAGGTTTCAGGAACCAGGCTGCAGTTTGTCTTCTGTGGCCAAAACCCAGAGGACAATGGTCACTGGAAAGATCTTTGCTCATTTGAAAAGGGGGACAGCTCTGCAGGGGATCAGGCCAAAGGTGCTCAGCTTCTTAGTTTTCACTTGACCACTCAGCTTTTGAAATAGCTGGTTCTTATCGCTGTAATCTGTTATGGAGCCGTTTGCCAAGGCTGTTTTTTTTTTTGTTTTTTTTTTTGTTTTTTTTTTTTTTTTTTTAGTAATTTAGTATAAACTCATGATAATACAGCCATGCATTCGTGACACCCGCAATAGTTCCCCCTTCTTTCCATTCTTTTTCCAAGGTCAGACTAAAACAATATTAAGAAAGCATCAACAATCAAAACCTTTGTAACAAGGGAACCTTTGTTCCCTTGGCAAAAGGTGGCACTTGTCAAAGCAAATGCTTCAAGACAGGCCAACATCCCAGGCTCTTCCTGCGAGCCCTCATGCCACCCAGTGAGAACCTGTAACCATTTTGCTTCCAGTGTCCCCATTCCCAACTACAGCAATTTAAAGATAGCTTAAGGTTGTCTACATGCACCATGTCTTACCTTGTATTTTTCACTTGCAAATAATACAGAAGCTCTATGGAATTTGCATAGCGGGTTCTTGGGGTCAATGCTAATAGCTTTGTTTAAAGTATCCAAAGCCTTTTCAGATTTTTTCAGTGCATGCTGTACCTATTAAGAAAAAGGAAGAACAATTTTAAAAGGGAAACTAGCAGCTTATCTACTAGACAAAAATAAATCTGTTTGACTACATTTACTTATAGTATGTTCCTTTAAAAAAAAAATATTTGTCCAATTCTAGATCAAGTCTTAACAAGCTTTCTTACAGGAAGAAAACCATACCTCATCTCCACCTCAAAACATTCTCCCCACCCCACAGCTTAGAGAAATCATTCAACCTTTGGCCGGGAGTGAGCTCAATGTCTCTGTACATAGGCGAGCTGCAGCCATCACCCCTGTAGGATCTGACAGTGCTTTGCTGCCACGTAGAAGGCAAACGAATGGCAGCAGGTAGCCATCCACCACAGTGACACAGCCTTCAGTCACCATCACAACTACCAGAACTGCTTCCCAGCTCTGTACACAAGCACTGGCTGGAGCGAGGCCGCCGCTTCCAGGGACACGGTAGCAGACGGATGAATAACCAAGTCCCCCAGTAGCCCTGTCCATTTAACTGAACGGCTGGTGGCTGCAGGAGCCACCTGCCAAACTTCACTTGGCATGAAGTGGCTTAAGTAGGAAGTTGTCACATCTACAAGCAACTGGAACAAGGGCAAAGTGGACATAACAGCCAAAAAAACCCCCCAAGCATACTGCACCCTGAAAGGTGAGACAGAGCACCTTTGCATTTATAGAACTGGAAGTGCTGGTCCAAGTGCATGCAATAGCAGTTAAAAAAAAACCAACCATGTAGTTTCTTACATACTAAACACCCCCCACCACCACCCCAAAATACTCTATTCACATTAGTACCTGCCCACAGTCTCGATTTTCATATCACTACTATTTTGGCTGACTCAAACATGATGTGACAGTATAATTTCATGACAGGTTAAAAGTAGCTTGAAGGGAGAGAAGTGTTCCCTTTCTGACATATTAACTCTGTGGTTATTCATTCATATGGCACTTAAGATCCTCCAAGAGGTACTCTGAACTTGGGCTTTTTTGCTAAAAATGTTCAGTATGACTTTCCCCACTGCAAACAAAGTACAGAGGCAGATTAAAAGACCACGATAGGGTTAAGTTAAATCTACTTACCACTCCAATGTGACACAGTAAGACTGAGCTCTGAGGATTAATATCAAGTGCTTTCTGGAAATGCATTTCTGCTAGACTGAATTTTTCCTGTTTGTAATAAATCATTCCCAATCCGTACCTGCAAGCAGAAAAATAGTTCTGCTAAGAGAGTATTCTAATCAATCTAGTCTTTGCCAGTGAATATGATCTGGCAGAAATGGTCTATACTCTTGCCAACCCTACCCAGGGTGGGAAACAATTTATTGTGGGAGGAAAAAGCTACATCTATAATTGTCTTGGGTTGGGGTTGTTTTTTTTTTTGTCAGTTGGGTAGTTTGAAGAATCTATGTTCAATACCACAGGAAGACTGGCTGAACAGCTACAAAGTAAAAAGCAGACAAAAATTTCTCAAGACTAAGTGACTTACACTAGATCTAACTTTTACTGCTTTTTATTTTTTCCACATAAACAGCTGTAAAAATCTAACTGTATCCTAAGGTGTAAAGGGACAAATCTCTCATCTCTCCAACTGCAAACAAAGAAAGTTCAACCTAGCTGCACAGAACAAAATAGCTGGGGTAATACAGCCAGGAAGATCTGTGGAAACCAAGAGAACTCTCACGTTTTGCCCTCCTTATGGAAGTAACT
Source organism: Falco punctatus (assembly GCF_963210335.1). Lineage (NCBI taxonomy): Eukaryota > Metazoa > Chordata > Aves > Falconiformes > Falconidae > Falco > Falco punctatus. The sequence continues at coordinate 5,827,442 of NC_137599.1, read as the reverse complement.
GTTAAAGATGGGGCCGGCATCTTCTGCAGAAATAGCTTTGCTCTCTGCTTAGAGAGAAGAAGTGGTAGGGAAAACTACATCAGCGGCAGCATCCGGAATATATATCTCTGAAAGGAGTTCTTTATCACAATGCAGTAGGAGGACAATGAAGCAAAACTCACCATGCATTGTAGTGTCTAGGGTTGACTCTGATCGCATTTCTGAAACAAGCTAATGCTTTGTCTAGTTCTTCTGTTAACACAAATTCGTGCCCCAACAGGGTGTAGGCATAAGCATAGTTTGGATCAACCTGAATGGCTCTCTGGAAGAACTTGATTGCAATGTCATGTTCTCGTTGTAAGCTGAAACAGTTTCCTGCAGCGCACCAAGCCTAGTAAAAACAGCATTGCAAAATTAGGACGCTTTTTACAACTCAGGGTGACTAAGTTTGAGCTGAACAAATTCTTCCACACTGCTTTACATAATTATATATAACTTCCTCCTAGATTAAAAACTAACAATAATAAAAGTTAGTTAAATCTCATTCCTGAGAGGCAGATAGGCCTAAATACCCCTTATAGCTACACAAGCTGAAATACAGAAATTGAGAATCTAAGGACAAGAAGTTGTGTCAATTAGATACTTCGATGACTGAAGGTTTTGAAGCTGTTGAAGAGGCTAGAAATAAAACATCTAAGATATTTAAGAATAATGAAGGGGGAGACAGTACATTCACTCTTCAGCTCCCTCCAACTGACAAATCTGGAAATCTGCAGAGCAACAATTTTAGCAACAACCTCCTCCCCCTCCTGCTCAGCAACCAGCATAGAGACTGTAAAGCATCACAGCCCAGGGTCCCTTGCTTTCCCGAATTTTTTATCACCACTGTTGAACTGTTCACTCCTTGTATCAGAATCTGCATTTTCTTCTCTCCAGGATACCTTACTACAACTACCTCATTGTTTTTGATTGCTCTACTACTAGACAAGTTAACACCGCAACAGGATTCTCTCCTCCAACAGGAAGAAAATCCCAATATGATCTACAGTTTTCTCGACTCTGTTAAGAACATTTAAACATGTATACATCTATTACTTCTACTGTGGCACCCATTAAAAGATGCCTTGCTTTTTGCATATCATGACTTTATGTTGCCATACACTCTGCAGTTTAATAGACTTTGGCATAAAAATGTGCAACATTATGTCTGAAAATAAGTTCTAGAGCAAATATGTTTTAAGTGCCAGTGAATTAACTACAGCAATTAAAAGGTGGTACAGGAAAAATAATCCTTTTCTTTGCATACTTGCAGCAGCAGGGGTGACAGACTAACCCATGATCTTCCTGGATGAGTGGTGCCAATGCAAATTTAAATAACCATTAACAGATAAAAGGTTTCAACCTGTTCCATGTGAGCTGATATTCTAAGAAACCATTTCAGGCATCATCAGTTCAACAGATAATCCTGCCACCTCCCTCTCCAGTTTTGCCACGCAGTTCTCACAGGAGAATACACTTGAACTAGATCAGAGCTCAGAGCTTTGCTCTGAATCATTAGATTTTGCCCCATACAGCTACCCTCTTCACACACAAGACCACAGCATTTTATACCTCTGGCGAGTTTTTATCCATGTCCGTCAAATCCTTTGAAAGAACTGAAAGAGCAACATCTTTCTGCAGATGCCACAGTGTAGTCGAATAGATCTCCATGCCTTCTACTCTGTAGTTTTCAATCCTCCTTACTTCTGAAAATATTCTCTCAGCCTAGAGAACAGAAATTAAGCTTAAAACAAAATTCCACACACCAAAGCAGAGTGCATAGGTCAAGGTTAGTTCAGACTGAGCAACCTCTTTGCTTTCCAAGTGTACTACGGAGAGCTACAGGTCCTGTAACTTCCTCTTCAAGCAAAGGAAGCTACTAAACCCTAGCACAGATGCCAGGAGAAACACAGCCATCCCTCCCCACCGCTGACTCCGATGACATTGCTGCGTCTATCACAGCGCACAAGGAAGGCAAAAAAGTTACCCACAAAAATCAGAAAGAGCATAGCATACTTTTAGGGGCCAGTTATGACTATTAGCCATTCTAACAGATGACAGGTATTGCATTCCTGCTGAGTGCTACACCCCCCCAGACACTGTGCATAATAATTACAAGGCAAAAGGCAACAACTGCTGCAGTAAACACAGCTGATGCAGGGATGGGGGAATGCCCAACAGTGTGACACCACAAATAGGTGCTTCAATTTCACTTGAGACAGCTGTGCTTATCAATGAAGATCAAAGAGACTCATGAAGTCTCCCTGACACAGAGCTCTACTCCATAAACTCGAGTGCCAGGTTACAACACAAAGGCCACATGGGAAGAGCTTTGGAAAAGCTTTAGGAAACCATTAGGGTCTGCAGCCTCAGTTTTCAAAATAAACTATTAAAAGCACGGCGTGCTCCATCTCTAAATCAAACCATGTGTACGTTTTAAAAACTGCCTTTGAAACCCACTGCAGTTCTCTCCTGCATTGAGAGTGTTTTAAAGAATTGTGAGGAAATAGGCACATCCATTATCAGGACAACAGTGACAAGGAGAGTTGAACTGCTGGATTACCCTTAATTGCTCACTGCTGTTTCTGAAGCAGTTTGACATCACCTCAGCTGTGCCAATGCTGTCATTTCTAAGACTGCAAAGGAAACTAGGTCATCGATGTGATCTGTGTTGACCAAAAAGGGCGAGAGAAGTTTTTGGATTTAGAAATTGTTTCAGTGATCCAATTTACAACACTGCAGTCAGTACAATTACATGAGCACAGCTGTAAGTGAAAACAGGCAGAGGCAAGGAGACCCCAATGGCTGGATAGAAGAGGATGTAACTAAAAGAAATCCAAAGTGTAACTCAGCTTCTTCAGCAAAGCTCGATGACTATCGATGCAGATTCAAGACCTAAACCCACTCCAGGTATAACTCTTTGTTTATACAGTTATCTCAACTGTATAAAAAGCCTCCCATAGCTTTTGCAGGAAGTCTGCAGGTGTCGTGCAAAGCTGTGCAAAACATTAGTGCAAAGGGTAAGAACCAACCCCCCCAGTTCCTACCTGCATGTATTCTGCGAGTTCGAAGTAAGCTCTCCCAATTTGGCACAGCACCCAGCCAGTGTTGTAGTGGTGCGATGGTAAATGGCTTAAAATATTTATCGCTTCTTTGCAGTTGTATGAACACAAGGCTAAATAACCTTTTCCCATGTCACGAAGAAGGCTCATCAAACCTTCTAGGAGAAAAATACAATAAATAAAAGCGGAAAAAAAATAATTAAATAAAAAAGACAGCTGAGAGTTACTTCAAACTGCTAATCCCATAAGCTCTTCATTGTGGCAGGCACTGCTCCTGAATTTGTCTGTGAAAAATCTTTCAGCTCCCAAACATGGGCTTATACACTCTTAACTTAGGCATAATATTCTAAACATCAGCCTTTGCAATGGAAGTCAGACAGTAATGACTTCTTAAAGCCAGCAACAGAATACTCGGGGAAAAAGAGAAACTCCAAAGTTCAAGGCAACTGGAGTTTTGCATTTACAACAGCTATTCAAACATTTTGTTAGGTCTGAACACAGTTTCCACATGTCTGGTATCCATGGATACATCTTCTTGCTGCCTGGAAACATTACTGAGCCAAAAAGGGAGGAATTCAGCAGTTTGTCTAGGATTTTCTGACAATCTGAATAAAGACTTATTTCTAAACAAACAGGAAACATGAAGACAGAACAGACTACATAAACCCTTCAAAAATAAAATTTTGAAGGAAGATAACCAGGTTACTTATAGCTCCTTTGAATCAGTTTCCAAGGATCTTGTCTGAAAATATTTTAATCATTAAGAATCAGAGCTTGCAAGATGTATCTGCTTACAACTAGCTACTTTTAATACTTCTTCACATGTTCTAAGTTAACTAGAAGATACTGAATTCAATCAGTTTTTATAATTAGACAAAGGTGACAGCCACAGGCTAACTGAAACAAGAAACAAACACTGGAACAACATTTTTTCTTCATTTGACCTTAAAACATAGATACAAGTTTTACTCTAACTACAGTCCAATAGTGTTCAAACAGACCTGCTGCTGCCTTCTGTAGCGTAAAAGCCTGGATCTGTGGTGTAACAGTCGAAATTTTTCCTTCTGAAATGATGGAAGAGTCCAGTTTGGTAATTTCCAAACTATCATTTAAGTTTGGTTGAGTTATTCCTCCCTTATTTGTTTTACTTTTTGTTTTTCTGTTTGGAATCTTAGGTGGAAACTTCATTTTCAATTTTTTGCTATTTTCCTGAAAGTAAGAAGAGTAAGAGTTACATAGAAAGGAAGTCTTTTAAATTCAGAAAATTAAACTTACAAGTGAATTGTGTAAAGTTATTTTTATCATCTTTTCAGCTTTAACAACCATGCCCAGACATGGGACTTCTAAACTTAAGTATACAGGCACATCACTTCACTGAATGTTTATTTGTTCATTTTTAAGATGGCAACATTCACATCACCTAATTACAGTCTACGAATATTTGAGTTTGGTGTTCTACTCCGTTGTTTGAAAAGCAGAAAACAGATGAAAAATAACTTGTTTGGTGCAAAAAAGAAAAAGATAGTATCTGCTCAAAATGAATTCTGCGATAAATATATCTGATCAACACATCCTCTTAAATGGGCTGACAGCTACCAGCACCACTGCACTTGTCAGCCCAGCACGTATCTTTGTTTTTGATCATGATACTCTTCTTCCTATTATTTTACTTGAGCACCTGAGAGCTTAAAAAAAACATATTGTGGCATCATGATATCTTTTCTACAGCCAGGTACTTCCTAAGTTCTGCTGATCACTGAACCTGTTCTTAAGCTGCTAGGATTGCTATGTATATGGGGAAATGATTAGTACAGTGGCATGAATAAGAAGCCCAGAAGTTCACAAAATGCACGATGTTCGTTACCTTTGTTGTAGAGCTATCACTAGTAAACAGGCGAGAGCTTCTTCGAGGCAGTGCATTTGGTGGAGCAGCAATTGTTGGGCTCAATACCTGAGGTGTTGTACTAAAAAAAAAACAAAAAACAGCAGCACATCAAAAAATGCCAAAGTTCTTAATTTTTAATTAAAAAGCTTGTACCTTTGTTTTAAAAAAAATACCTTAAGTAGCAAAGATAATAGCAAAGATATTCCCATTTCAAGATTAAAAACCCCCTAAATCTACTTGTTGCAAGTCAAGCACATGAACAGAATTTCCTTCCAGCTACTTTTTCATTTACTGATGAAGTGATCTAATTGTGCAGGAGATTTAAAACAAAACAGACCAACCACCATGCACGAGCTTCCCACACGTTTGAGTTTTTTTGCCCAACAAAAAAATACACTTCTTTCTCATCCAAAGAGGAATTCTGCAGGAACATCCACACAAGTGGGCAAATAAAGCATGCAATTCCTTCAAGATATACAATGCACAATGTGATACCACGATGATTTCCCCCCTGCTACCTTGTCTGTGGGCCAGAGCTCTGTGTTTGTGCAACAAGAATTGGAGTGACTTCCCGGCTATTTCCACTCTGTGAGAAGACAGATTTTGTTCCAGCTTGGCTCATCCTGCTGACAGTCTGCATAACACAGAATTTCCACAGGTTTGTTATTATGTCACCAAGTTATCTCTCTGCTGTACCAAATCAAATCCATTCTGCCTATCACACACTGCACAAAGGAGGATAAATATAGGTCTTCTTAACAAAGGACGAGAGTTCCTCCCCATCCCAAGGGGCAATGAGTATTTCTCATTCTACCTGTTAAAATGCCAATAACAGAGTTTACTAACTTTATGCACATTATTTGAAAGATAGAAAATCTCCATCTAGTGGGAAGAAACTATACGTTAAGATGTTTGTGCAAGAATAAAAGTGAATTAAAACATGTCATATTTATCATTCCTTCTCCATGGAAATTTGTAAAAAAACCCACCCCAAACAATTACAGAAAAAAAAAGGGGGGGTGTTTAAATTATATTGCAATCACATCCAGAAGCCATTTGCCATTCACACCTCACCAAGGTGCACGCTGTGTGCCACTCCGCTGTTTAGCATACCCATACACAGCATAAATCAGTATTTCACAAATTAAATTATTGCACAAGCCTTTGGAGCAGATACAGAAATAAACTGCTTCATCAAAAAGGGACTTGCATTATGCAGCACAAAAAGTTACTATATACCCACAGCCAAGTTCACGCAGGGCAGCAAGTTACTGCATGCCATTGGAGCAACACTTAGTATGTGCACTCACACCTTTTGTACCTGTTACTTGCCACAGGTTACAAGCACATAATACGACTTAGCACCAAAACATTGTCTTGTATCTTCACCCATCTTCAGAGAGCTAAAACGTGCTCTTTGATGCCTACCCTGGCACAGCTGAGGTGTGGGAACTTGGAGCTGTGATAACCTGACTGTGAATCTGAGACCTAAGAAACAAGTTCAGATAGAAATTCTGTCTGACACACAGACTTCCTATAAAGGATTTGGAAGAGGTCCTCCTCTCCCTGCCTCTTAAAGAAAGCTGAAACCTTATCTTCCTGCCCACCCCAGGGACACAAACATTCAACTCTGCGCCAGCTGTTTGGAACAGACATTCTTGAAGACACCAGAAATCGGCAAGTGGGATCAATGACAGCACAAGCAACACCAGTTTACGCGTTATCTGACTTCCAATATTCTGTCCTTCCCTTTCTCAGTTTCTCTGCTATCAGAGGCCAGTTTAGCGGCCAGCAGGCATGCTCTTGCCCACTCAGATAGGAAGCCTTTGGATTCATCCTAATGTTTCATTCATTTACACAAGTGTTTCCTAGGAAACTGCCTCTGTTAAGTCATGCACGTTCTAGCCACAGTTACACTAAACCTTTTCTAACTTGGTAATTTGAAGAGCAGAAGTGAAACCGGCCAAATAATTATCTGCATTGGACAAAGCATGCATCTGAATTCTAAGCTGTTTATTAAAGTGTATTAAGTATTTGTGTTTAGGTAGTAGCATGGATGCATCTGGGCAGAAAGCACATGCACGGACTAGTGAAACTTGCACCTCTGTGCTGTTGTGTCATACTTAGCAAACAACAAAACAGTAAATATGACTTGAGTCCCCAAAGCTTTTTATCTATCACATCACATACACACGATATTAAATGCAGACAAGTACTACACTGATGAGCAGCCCTTTGCTAACTATTTCATTTTTTTAGACTCCTGAAAATTTATCTTCCTACATAAGCACAATCCACCATGAGCCAATGTTTTCAACTAGAAATGGAAAACTGGTTGGTCCTGAGCATCTATGGGATGGGAACTGGGTCAGCCACATGAAGCCTATCTCTAGCAGACTGGTTTAGCTCAGTCCAGCTGCAACACATCAAAAGTAATAAAAAAAAAGGGAGGACTACGAACTGAAAGTGTGGCAGTAATACACTGTCTAGAGACAGGATATCATAATGGCTCATGCAATGAGATTCCACAGTTCCCAGTCACAGGCTTTCAAAATACTATCCAAAGGACAAAAAATAAAGTTACCAGCTTACTGGCTTGTATTGTTTTAAGTACTGGGTCAACGAGAGAAGACACACACAGTTTTTAACTGCTCCCAAATTTCACTTCCAGAACAGCACAGCAAGATGAGCACCAGAGCAAACATGGAAATTCAAGTTCTACTTTTTGAGGAATTCAACACTATTACTTGCACTGAGTTTTTACTTTAAAGAGTTGGCCACCTATAAAACACTAGCATCCCTCAAGCAAATCCTAGGTTTACTAAAAATACAGGGAAAAATCCTCAGGTTTTTTGTTTTTAGAAAGGAACAAACGGTTCTTCAACTGTCACCAACATTCCACCTCTCATTTATCACTATGGCAACTATGGCAGTTTCTTACTGAGTAAAAAAGAAAATTTTTAGTTTTCTTTACACCAGACTTAAGCAGATCAAAACAGCACCATGCTACCAGTCATCCCTCCACAGACCACCAGCAGTATTTTGACTATGCTGGCCTGTAAACTAGAAGTCAAGAACTGCTTGCAAGGAAGCAGTAGCTTCTGCTCAGTTGAGGCTTTTTGGATTATTTCAAGTCATCCCTGAAAATGCAGGAATTAAAGCTTAAAGCAAAAGCTCCAAGTTTAGACTGTCTTCAGATTCCACCTTGCACACTGAAGAGTTATAAACCCTTTGCTGTTTAGAACTGTCAGCGTTCGTACGTTCCCCTCAGAGCAGGTGGGCAGAAGACACAGCACCTTCCTCGGGTCTCCTCTAGCAGCACTGGGTGCGTGGCAGGCTGCCTAACGTGCATTTTGGGTGGGGGGAAAAGGGCTTCTCATTTTAACTAACACTTCAAGAAGTCTAAAAAGTTTTTTCAGGCAGTCAAATTAACAATTAACTGCACCCCTGCACCCCAACCTCACTAGCCTATAACTATACATGTGCTGGTGAACAACATTTTGTTTTGCTGCATGAAATAATTGTTAGTAAGAGCAGGCTGCTGTTGTGTTGGTTTGGTTGTAATTTTTCTTTTTATACACACACTTTTTAGACAAATTATACATAAATTTAAGTCTCACTTAGTTAACCCAAGCCATTGCCACAACTAAAGGATGCTTCAATTAGTTCCACACACTGTTTTTCAAAACTAATTTTGCAAACAGTGGATGAGCTGTGTTCTCCTCACTGTCAGCACAATCACATGCAATGGTTTTTTTATCTGCATTATAGAGTCTTCTTTAAAAGTACAATGCAATGTCAAACTTATAGAACAGCAATCGTATTCCAGAATGCAAGATACCTTCTTTGAAGGCGCTCCTGTGGATGGCACATCAATTACAGAAGAAGAGTTTGTGTAGTTTTGTAAATAAGATCCATCTCCGGTGGTTGGGGTTTCCAGTGGCAAAATTCCAAAGCTGAGAACAAAACGAAGAGGAAGGGTCAATGTCTGAATGTCAGACTACTGCTGATTCCATGCTTAAAACAGAGACCCGGATCAACTTTATCTCAGAATTATTTTATTGATTTATATTAACCCTCTTACTATCCTCATCTATAAAAGGCACTTTAATAGAAAATATTCTTATCCCTGAAATACAAAAATACAGAACTTTCCTTTGCCTGCCCGCATAATAACTAATAGACACAGACCATGCAAGTATTCACGGCTTGTAACAAAGCTGTTTAAATAAGACAACACATAGAACAGAGCATATATTTACATGCTCTTTAGAAGAGAGCTGTTCTTTAGGGAAAGCTCTTAAGAGTAGCTTTTCATAATAAACTTGACTCCAGAGCAGAAACATACTCCTTTAAAGATTCTTCCAGTGTGAACGTCGCAACAAGCAATACTGGATCAACAGTTAACTAACTGAAAATACCAACTGCTTGTTTAAGAAACAGAAGAAACTAATACTAGGACCAAAGAGCAGTTATTGAAGTTTAACTTTCATTTCTGCAACATTTTAATATGCTGTTGACACGCGTGTTTGCTTCTGTTGAAATAGGAAAGACATCTGGTGCCACACAAGTCAAACATTATCAACAGCACAGCTGCAGCCAGGAATTGTCTGTCAAGGACTTACCTTGGAGTTAGCGGGCTCAAAGCTGCAGGTCCCCCCAGCAAACTCCGCCCAGTTTTTGGTTTATTTTGAGCTTGTTTAGACAATATGGCAGTTCCTGACCCAAGAGGGACAGCATCTGGTGAAATTACAGCCGAGTCAATGTAAGACATCGAAGAATCTGTGTTCAATGAGGAATATTTTGAATTGGAGGATTCTAGGTTGAGTCTGTTCAACTCCTGAAAAATGGGAGGCAGCTGTTAGATACTCAGGCAGCATAGTTTCTAATCAGCGTTTTTCTGTTAAGCTGGAAAAACTGCTTTAAACACAGCAATTTCAGCAAAACTTACAATTGTGTCTTGCGGCGTTTCCATAAGGACAGTCTCAGGCTGTCTGTGGGATATGTTGTGATTCGATACCAATGTTGTGCAAGTGTTAGGCAGACAGCTGCTGAAGTTCTGTAGAGATGTTAATTTAAATGTTTGGTCAGGGTCTGGTTTTTCACCTGTAAGATTGGAAAAGGAGATTTTAGCGTTATTCCTGAGCTTATACACTGAATATTCAGTCTGAAACAAAGAGGACAGGGAACGAAGTATTTCAGGATGGGTGCGTTCTTATCTCGTTGTTTTAAAACCCCTTACGCCAAGTCAGAAGTGTTCCCCCCCTACAAAACCCTAGAAAATAATTTTTATTAGAAATCAGACGTGCTTTTAAGTTATTCTCAGAAGATCTAAGTGTCTACTAACTGCAGGTTAGAAGACAGTACTGTTAAATCCAAAAATGTATTGTGAAAGTGGAAGACCTCAAGACAAAAGCTCTAAACACTGGCGAAGTATTTTAAGTGCATTGTTGCTTACAAAACCACTTCCAAAGAATTTTGCAGGCATTTTCCTTACTAGCTCTGGGCAAGGAGTAAAACAAACCTTGCCACGTGCTGACAGCAAATCAAAAAGCCTGACATAACCAGAAGCGTAGAAAACATCTTCACTAGTAAAACAGTCCTGCAGACTTACCTATTTCACATAGTGATTCAAAAGGGGACCACAGGAAAGGATTTAAACTAAGGCTCTTTTGGTAACATTCTGATCCTTTGGCAAGCCGGTCTGTCTTGCTGCAAAAAGAACATAACAGTTTATGAGGAAACTTAAGAACAGCACTTTTGTTCAAGATAGCTTTCCAGGAGTTGAAAAACAAAAACATGCAGAGAGTCACAGCGACATCCCTCATTTTTCAAGCCACAAGTACCGAGTTCTTTTGAAGTTTTTGACATATTTAGACACAGCTGAAAGTTTCTTAGGCACAGACCTCAAAAAGAAGTTACATAAGCACCAGTACAGCTCGAGATTTTTTGCTGTAGAAAGATGCGGTTCTTTGCAACAGCTTTGTTCTTTTTTTTGCCAACAGCAACCTGATTTCTAGCCTTCTAGCCATTTTAAATACCTACTGATATATTTTTTGTATATAAATTAGGGGTTAAACTGAACACCTAAGCATCTGGCTACAAAGATAGCTGCTCCTGATTTAAAAAAAAAAAAACAACAACACAAAAACCAAAAAAACAACTACCCAAGTATGCTAGGGAAGAAACCAAAAACTATTCCTATTCAATCTGCTCATGTTTACTGAAACCTTTCTTGTAACTAGATAAAAGCGAACCACTTAAATTTGCAAAGTTATTCTGACTGGCAGTCCTCAAAACTTTCATTTGGAGGTTATAGCTACACATCTGTAAAATAGATACAGAAAAATCAAACTGGCACCACTGAGAAACAGGAGAATTTTTCATAGGGAAAATATGGAACAAACCCAAAGGTGTGTGTGTGTGTATATATATTAAAAAAACCAACCACCAAACACTCTTGGATTGCATGCTTAACCTGGAAAAGAGGAATTTGTGTTTTCAGTCAGAAGATCTGGGTGAAAGACAAACTGCTTGCATTTCAAAGGTAAATGGCTTCCACAACTATCTCCTTGCATCTATGATACTTTGAAATCATGCAGGTCGTAGAACCCACAGACAAGTGTATCCCGCAATGACTGAAAATATATTTGACTAAAATGGAGCCTGGTCAAATAAAAAAACCCAAGCTTTATTAGAGAAAATAACAAAAAAGCGCAACATTACCAGTAGACATGTCCCAGTAAGGAGAGTGTAAAGCACGCAGAGTCACCAAACTCCATAACAATGTCATCATGGCTTTTCTGTTTGTTGAACACTCCACCAGATAAGATCTGCTCTCCTTCTGCAAGCCTTTTTTTTAAAAAAAAAAAAAAAAAAAAAAAAAAAAAAAAAAAGAGGTTGAAAGGGGTTACAAGCCTCACAGTATTTGTAGCCCAGTGTTTTCACCCTGCTACAAACAAAACCAGAAATCCACTGTCAGTGTTCACAAGTTTCAAACCACATATAAACTAGCTCCTGCAAGTGAATTTTACATAATTGATGGATTCCTCTAGCAACAGGAGTATGCAGTACTCCTAAGCAGAACGTCTCCACTGGGAGGGAAGAAAAACAAACCCCAAACCCCACAACATCACTTTTCCAGAAGTGATTAATCCTAGGTACAATACCAAACAAAGCATCTAGAAGAGTTTCCTGTCCTCTGTTTTCTGAAGGTACTTTACCTAGTAACAAGCTAGGACAACACTTATTTTGGTTTTGTTTCCCAATACAAAATACAATCTGTAAGGTACCAGGCACTCATGTAAAATCCAGAGTCTATTTTGGATCTTAACACTTTGCCTTCTTGCAAGAGGGGCTCAAAAGAAGAACAAAGGTTCAGCTTGCATCTACTACACCTGCAGCAAGCAGTACTGCTCACATGGAATGGGCCACTCACGATTACGCTTGAAGATCACTTTATACAACTTGAGGATAGGAGGCATTCGTCTGGCATTTGAGACTGACACCTGCACAAACAAATCATCTCTCCTTGCCTCCACTTGAAATTATACTTGTAGGTAGATGCTTCTATCAGTATAGACCATTCCCACAAGAAAATAAGGTACCTCTTTATAAATGAGCTCATATAACTAACAGCAATGACAGCTAAATTTAACGAATTCTGAAGAACACTTCTAAGAAATCCCACCTACCTAACTTAAACCAGTTCTGAAGCTGATGCACTATATGCACACACCAGACTTGGTAAAAGCAAGGGAGGGAATGATCAGCTTCAGATTTATTCCATGGGGACCTTGCCAAGCACAGCACTAACATGACTTCCCTTTCAAAAGAAGATTCAAAGAAGCCTGTATCCTAATAGCTCCAGAAGTGTTAAAAGCATCAGAACAAACATAAGTCAAGACATCGTTGCTACTCTAAAGGTGTCAAAGGACTCGCCTACTAAAGCAAGTATCAAAGGCTAAGGAGCCTCCCCTCGCTGGCTCTGGAGGCCTGCATTTTGGTTACATGTTATGAGCAGGACTATGAAACCTGCAAAAAAAAAATATCACATTGTGCTCTGTGAAACTCCAAATATCACGTTACCTATTCTAAAAAAATTCAATGACCAAAAAAAAAAAATGTTTAAAGAAGGTCACTCAAACACCAAACCAAAAAAGCCACAACACAACCACAAGCTGTTCTGCAGAGAGACAGTTAAGCTTCTGTAAAGAACCCCCACAGAATTCGAAAGTTTTTTGAACAAAAGTTTTCACCTTTCCTGGTGCCTCATCCTCTCCATTCTACACCTCAGCCAGACATCATTCCTACACTTGAGCTGAAAGTTCTATGCAGAAGTAAAATACCCTCATTAACAAACTCTGAGGGTGTTAGGGTGGGTAGCTTGAGCAGTTTCATTATATACTCTCGCTGTTACAACTCCAGAAACCCAGCACGTTACCTTGAGACTACTATGGCCCTGTCAAGGTTAATTTTGATGGTGAATACAGCATTCTCGGATGTGGATCCAAGGTGAGTTTGTTGTATGTTTTTAAAAACAGATTTGTCTGCCATATTTTCCCTCACCCATCCATTAGCAGTTACGGGGTAAGAGGAGGAAGCTTACTGTTTGAGAGAAGTGACCCATCTGTTAAATTCATACTGGAAACACTTAATGAAATAAGCAAAGCATCAGAGAAACAAAAGCAAAAGAAGCACTTCCCAGAGTCATCTCAGCAATCAATGTTTTCTCCCCCTACGCAGCTTGACAACTCCTTTGTAAGTTATTCAATACCTTTTAAGAATTTTCTGCAATATGAGCTAATGTTCTTTAGGTCTGTATCTGAAAGCAAAATGAACTGAACTTACAATAATCCTTAGAGCTGAAGGACTAACGAATTACTTGTTTATGCAATATGACAGCTTTCAGAGAGAAACCCAAACAAAAAAAATCACCCAACATTTGTAACCCTGGACAGAACATAAAGGATTTACTTACTTGCTGAGGTCAACACAACATTTTGCAAGCAGGTATTTACATTGTGGAGTAGTACAGCTGTGTCCCTTTAGGAGCCTGTATGCTTTATAGGCCTTTCCTGAGCGGTAGTAACACGTTGCCAGTAAAAACAGTGCTTCCTCTGAATGCACTAAAAAATAAATTAAGAAACCCATCATCAGTTGACTGTTTACTATTTTGATACAAAGAATTTGGGGGAAGGGAGTAAAAGCCAGCTAGGAACAAGATGCAAGAAAGCAAGTACTGGTATTAGAGAAATTCATTACTGAATAAAGTGCATTTCTTGAGTCATATAACAAACTTCCATATGTCACTTTCTTGTATAGTCAGACCAACTCAACACCTACTGCTGTAGCAGAACTTTGATCCTTCCAGTTACTCAATCTGAACAAGTGATGAGCCAGTTTGTTGCTAAAATAACAGCAACTCAAGCAAAGCAGTCATTCCTAGTAGGACAGCAACTCACTGGCCACACCAAGGCTTGGCTCAGAGTATTATCACACCTGCTAGGAACACTTTTCACTAGCTTAAGCAGTGCATAAACACTGGCACAACAATGGCTGTTAAGAAGTACAATAACTTTTCAGAAGGAAGACCTATTTCAGCCTAAAGAGCCCGAATAACAGTTTTACCCTAATTTCAAGTGGTCTTTTTCTGCTTGCAATTTTACTTCTGTTATTTCTCCAAAGCACTTGATGCTGTATCTTGACGTGACTTCAGCAGAGCAGATCTTCCTATTTTCATGACTACTAAAGTTGGTCAGTTACCAGTCACCTCTACCCCAACCTTAAGTCTTGTCCTTTTTGCTGCCTACACCCATTATTTCATTGGGAACATGGGTTAACATTGCCATTCAGATGCTTTATTTATTTTATGTTAGAAAGTAGCCACAGGGACAAGCTCTCCTACAAATCTTCTTCCTAAGCTGAGTTCTCACAAGTTTCCAAATTCTGAATGAAATGGTCAAACTTCAGGAAAAATCAGCTCTATCTTAACAGAGAAGAAGAGTAATCATGACAGAAACATTTCCCTATGGTAGAAACTGGAAGCATTTAGATTTGATGTCTGCTTCAACACTTCTTCCATTGTAGAGATGAATTATGTAGAAGAGAACATTCTCAGTGTGCTAAGAGCTTGACTTGGCACCCAGATTTAAGACTGAGGTCAGACTTGCCAATTTTACTCGGGATTACAGCATAAAGGACAGAGTGCTAACTCCTGAAATAACTTTAAAGCCTTACCATAAAATTATCAACTGAAGCTTTAAGTGCCGGAGAACGCACTTGTGTGAGGCAACAGTGAGCTGTGCTGTGGCGTTCATTTGAGCATTAAGCTCTGACCATATGAAGTTACCTGTATGACTCCATTTCTGGGTTTTAAGCAAAACTAGGGAGATACCCAGACACACCGACAGATCACATACAGCTTTGGTGTCCTACCCTGTCTATAAAGGCAAGCAACTTAAATCTACAAACAATTAAGAAGTCCACATTACTTTATGCTTTTCAGAACACACTACCATGCAAATGGAAGTCAGTATTAAGAGAAAAAAATCTGATGTTTGTTCAACTACCCACACAGAAGTCTTCAGAAAAATCAATATGAGCATTGTACCAAAACCTCTTTGGGCAACCTGCTCAAATCCTTTGCTACACTGAAAACTGGCTATTTAACTCAGACCATGACAAAGGAAACTGAAGACCCCAAGAGAAGACTTTTACTAGCCTTATCCTAAAAGCACCAGGAGATCTTTTTAAAAATTAAAGTTAAATCAATGCTCTTATCCATGAATTCAACGTACTTCAAGAGTTCTGGGAAATTACCAAGCCACAGATGTCCCCGTAAGGCCAGTAATGGCAGGTGGACTTAAAAGAAATTCTTCTCAGGGTAAAAATCACTACTGCCAATACAGAGTCACTGTATTCAAGTTCAGCAGCTTCTACTCTGCAGTATAACTACTTATTTTAACCAGAAGCCAGGTGTTTTGTTAGCAGTTAATTGCTTGAACCAAGTGACAGCATGCATGCTGTTCTTTCTCAGTACTGTTGGTCACTGAAAAAAGCTGTTTGAAGTACTCTTGCAGAATATTATTCTGCAAAGCTAGTGTCAGTATCACATTATACATTTTTCTCTTGGCTGCTGCAAAAAGTGGATTCTCTCGATTTCTACATCCTTGGCAATTTACCTTCAATCAAGGAAAGAAAGCCTGTCTTCCTCAAAAGTCAGGTTTGCGCTTCCATTGTTAAGCGGCGCATCAGGCAAAACATTTCATTACAAAACACAGAGCATGAAACAGGTTATAAGGTTTAACTCACACTATAAGCTCAAGTTGTTTAGCATGAGATATTATATTAAGCTTGTATTTCAGTTTAAGGCTTGGGGTTTTTTTCTTTTTTTTCCCCCATGTTAGTGATTTTGGGACAATACCTTTTCAAATAGAGAAGAAAAGCTGAACACCAGCATCAAGGAGAAAGTAGTAAAGAAGAACAAAAAAAAACAAAAAAACACCCCAACTTACTGAGGTCATGCAGGAAAGGTTAAGGAAGAAGAGGGACTACAACACAGAAATGGTCTTTGAATGACCCAGGAAGAGTACAGATCTGTGTTACTGCTGCCTGCTCAGTATCCAAGACATCCTAGATCTGACAGCATTACAACAAAGTAAAAAATAACAAAATTCAACAGGAGTTACCTATTCCATATGTTCTGATTCTCATAGTCTCAATTTCGCTACACTTCTCTTTCATCATCACAAGATTATCTCTTTCAGCTAACACACCAATCAACATATCTGAACAGCATTATTAGCAAAGACAGCTTCAATATCAAGACCATTTGTAGAATTTGTGTACTGCATCTATCCCCAGCTGCCCTTGGAAGATATGCAATGCTTAAGGTTATTAAAAAACCTCTCCCCCATTTGATACCATACAAAGATCACTGTAAACATTGTACTTAAACACACAACTCCGAGTTTAATTTTTTTAAGGAGGTTTTACTGTAAAATAACATTGCTGCTGTTACGTGATTTGATTTTCCAACCTAATTGAGAGACATTCTTCTGCCTTCCCCAAGCAGAAAGCTAAACTTCACTATCACAACAGGAGTAAAAGAAAGCAGGACCTGAGGCTCAAAAATCCAACATCAAAATTGAAAAAAGCATCAACTTTGTATTTTCAAAATACATACCTTCTGCATATAACCTTTCTGCAAGGAACACTGCATCGCGATAAGCATAGTGGTTAAGTGCTTGCCATATAGCAGCCTGCAAAACAAGAAAATAATTAAATTCAGAGAGAAGCCTTAAAAATGCAAAACTCATTAGCTCTTACTGTCAAAAGGCGATTGTTTCATTTGATTCTTTGAATCATAACAAGAATAGAGAAGGATAAAGATGCAGGCCAAGTTTTAGTTGTTTCAACTATTAGTAAAGAGACTTAAAAAGCGCCAAATTTAGCACTGAAGTCACAAACCAATCTAAGAATGTTGCTCACTAGTTAACCACACACAACCATCCATAAACTTCAGCTGACGCTTACTGAAATAACAGCGAGTACTTCCACTTGTTACTGCGCATTAGTCTGGTGCATAACTGAGCATGAATTATTGCTAACTACCACCAAATAAAGGTAAGAACAAAACCCAGCCCCTGCCTGATTACGCTTTTAGCTGTGCCCGAGAAGGGGCACAGGAGGTGGGAAAAAGCAAAGGTGTCCGGCGCATTTTAATGGCATCATGCATGAACCCATTTAAACCATCTCCTCTTGAGATACACCAAACAAAAAGCCAACAGGACCAGAAATCACATCAGCATCCACAGTTGTCAATATATGGCTGCTGTTAAGTATGTTAGGTATCCAGCCTTTTCCTTGAAGAGGTATCAGAGTTCCCTCAAGAACCAAGATGAACACGATCCACCGCTTTTTGTTGCGGTATTTTGTTTGGTTCTTTGCTCATCAGCCACCTCTTTGCTGCCACTAATCAGGATTGTATCGCACAACTACAAATTCAACACAAATGAGATGGACAAACATATATACTGACATGAATGAAGGCAACCTTCTTTTGCATTTTGCTCATCTACCCATACTTGCTCAAAATCAGCTAGCTGCTTAAGGGTACTACCTCCTTTTTTGTGAACACCAAGCTCGAGAGTTTGGGACTGTCAATATTCACGCAGACTCAAAAGATGGCACTACTCCGGTGAAATGCACATTGAACATACATACAGGTGTACAAACTGTGTACACTGCTAAACTAACTGTCAGAATTACACCAAGAGCTGTCCCACAAAAGAATAGGGCTGGGGTACGCAGGTTTCACAACAAACACTACTCAGTCAATTTTCTTCAGATCCCATTAAAAGCCTTCTGTTGTCATCTATAAAAGAGGGGTGGGATGGGAAAAAATCCTTTTATGATCTGTTCAGCCTTTCCTCCCTACCTCTTACAAGCGGTGGCGTGCACGCTTATCAGGGTCTGCGTTCAGAGGTTTGCAGAGCCGGTATCAGGACCGCAGCTCCTTCCCACCCGGCAGCCCTTGCCCAAGTTCCAAAGCAGTTTCCCATAAGCAGCAAACAGCCATTTTGCAGTAGTTTTGTTATACCAATCCAAACGAGATCGGAACTTGTGAGCTCAAGGCACTATGGTCTAGTATTTCTCCAATACTCATCAGCAACTGAAGACAAACAGAATTAGCTTCCGATACCTACCAGACACTCCAAAACAAAAAGAAATCTTCCAGAGCTAAAGAAATAGCGCCCTATAACACTATTCCCAGCAGGAAAGGCAAGCGCCAATTTAATCTAAAAAAAAAAAAATTCAAACATCACAGAGTTACATGTACCATATGCTGCTACTTCCAACACAAACTTGACAAATGCAGGGTGTGAAAAATGTGCGAGTTCTCTTCACGGGATGCCTACACAGTCTTCATGAACAGTACACACCAGAGTTACCCATTACTATATAGAATATTATACACAATCTCTGCAGAAATACTATTTTCTTCTATCAGTAGGTCCCAACAATATACTTAAAAAGTCAACAGGTACTTTTAAGCTCATGTGAAAGTATTTAAATATTAATTCTTTGTTTGATTCCTATAATACAAACACCGCATTATTTCTCTCTGGCTGTACTCCCCACTTCAGATAAGTTCAGCCACAGAGCCTGCCTGAAGATAAATTCAGCCGCAGAGCCTGCCCAGAACAGTTACTCCCTTTTACCTTGAGAAACTCCAAGGCTGTACGTTGTCCTGTACACTGCAGACAGGGGTCAAAAAGTGTGAGACAGGAGGAAGGCGTTAAAATCTTTCAGACTGCACCCACAGCAGCCTAAGCTGCCCTTTTTCCTCTCGCTCTCAGAAGCGAGAAATTTCCTTTACCAAGTCATAAGCGATATTCCGCTGAATCTATCCAAGTTGTGCCACTACTGCCTTTACAGGGATGTAACTCGGCACATTTACAAAACAAAGGTACGGGGGTGGTGGGATCAACGTCATTTGACTTCTCAAACAGGACCAAGTTGCCAGAAACAATCTTACCAAAGGTCAAGAGGGGACACGAGTGATTTTTGGCTGTATCACAGCCAGACTGTAAAAGTTACACTACATACTGACTCAAACAACAATCATTGCTGAGCGGAGCCCCTGGCAGTATCCCTGTTATGTAATAATTGCAATTTTGCAACCTAAAAGTTGCAAGTTGGACTCACACCTTCAACAGACAAATGCTGAAGACTGTATCCTTGCACACACTCTCCTAAAAGAGCAAGAAGAGGAAAGGAAGGTGGCAGGCTATACCTGTGCATAACAATTTTCTATAAGAACAGGTGTCTATAAACTACAACTGTGTCTCAAACTACTGAAAAAGAATCCTTACGCACCTTTGAGGAAGCAAATTTTGGACAGGAACATCAACCTCTTCATAGAGTAGTAATTTAGTTTGTTCTAGCAGAAGTTCAATGCGCCTACACAGCATTAGTGGCACATGACAAATTGCCAAACCACAGCAGAAGAGGGGTCTGAAGCAAAAAACTTTGGGGTATTCACCCAATAAAAACTACTTAATCCCAAAAAATTTCAGAGCAGGACAACCCAATATAACCACAAATATAATCCAAATGCAGTCTTAAGTTTCCTCCCTGTGGCAGTTACCAAATTTTACACAGAACCTGTCAACACAAACCTAGAGAAGCAGCCTCCTCACAAACGTGCAAAGCAGCTGAGATACTTTGGTTGCAATGTCTGTTCTCAGGGCTACAAACATGGGCAGGAGGGATGCTTGAAGTGTTTCAGTTTTATTTAAACATGCTTGCAGACCAGATACAGGTTCTAGTCACTCATTTTAAATATGTACTAATTTACAAATGCAAAGTGAATGGGGAATTCTAAAACTACCATACCAGCCACAGCTCTTCAGCAAAGCAGCCTCAGAGAAAAAGAGCAAGAAAATAAAAGCAGATTTGGACAGATCCACCTTCCATCCAGAAAATCCTGTGCACTGTCCAAGTGTTACTTCATAACTAAGCCAAAGAGCTCTTAAGATAGGTGTTCTCTTCTGACCCTTATATAGCCTTGGAAATTGTTTTTAAACCTTTATAGCCTATTTTCATCCTAAGCAGTTTCTGTCATGATTTAAGACTTTCTAGGGTGGGCAGAGAGGAGAAGAGTTTTCTGTGATAAGCTGTGGTTACGCAAACTCCGCCCGTTAAATAAGCAGACATTGGCATCGCATGTTTTCTGCCATGACAGTAGCCTGGGAGTTCAAGCAACCATTCAAGTGGGTCACAGCAGATGATCACCTTGAAGGGCTAAATTCCAAGGAAAGCGTTCATTTTGTTTCCAAGATGTTTTTCAGTGATATTTGGAAGACGTCCAGTCTGTTTCTCAGCACATGGGATACAAGGCTTTATGTTTGAGCTGAAGAGTTTTAAATTGACCACATTGGGAAGTACAGGAGAGGTCTGTTGTCTGTGTAACAAACTCTGGCACTTTAGCCCATCTTAAGGGATTAAGAAGTAGTAAAAATCTAACCAGTGAACAGGATGGCTTTTGGGATATTAATTTCATGTAATTAAAGCCAATATTTATAAGGCAACACAGACACAGACTCTGTTTCTTATCTATCGTACTTTGCATATCGCAACTGTAAAGACAGGTTT
This sequence comes from Falco punctatus, assembly GCF_963210335.1. NCBI lineage: Eukaryota > Metazoa > Chordata > Aves > Falconiformes > Falconidae > Falco > Falco punctatus. The sequence goes on along the minus strand of NC_137599.1, from coordinate 5,806,316 downwards.
TGTTTTTTTCCTGGAACGCTAAGCCCTGTAGATATCTGAAAGGCTGGGAGAGAACAGACAAATACACAGGAAAAATCTCTGCAATGACAAAAATGAGAAGTAGTATCAACTTTTCCAATCCTACTGTTAAAAAAGATAACCAGAAAAACAGAGCTAAGTACGCGGACTCCAGCTAAAATAGGAATCCAGAAGTGTCATCGACTTCACCCAGATGTGTACTGCAAAATGGATAAGTTACACTAGTGAGAAAATGAGCATGAGCTGGTTTGGAAAAGTCCTGTAGTATAGCACTGGTGGCTTCCTTACCATTAAAAGCAACAATACGACCAAGGCAACAACAAACAACAAGTCCTAAACTTACCAGTGTTGCTGTAAGAAGGAAGAGCAGCAAAGCTGATAGCAGTAGAGCCACTGATAAAATAATTATGTGGCATTTGAAAGCAGGCAGAATCTAAATAGATACATTCAATGCAGCGAAGTCATCAAAACATCCAAGCTGCTAAGAGCTTCAGAACGGAGAATGACATTAAAGAGATTTTTACCTTTCTGAAAAATGAAAACAAGACTGCATGTTTCTATCAGGGAACTCTCAGAATAGCAAATGTTTTCCACTTGGTTAGTCTAATTAGCACAGTACCGGAAACATTAAATATTGTTTCCTGCCATTCATCTGCAATGCATTCTTGCTTCCTTTTCTATTGTAATCCCATGTTTTCTTAGAATACCCAACTGGTGCAACACAACAAGTCCAGCTCAAAGGTAACAGCAACGGCCTAAGTATGACCACTGCAGAAGAGGTACCAGGTGGCCAAAAGCACTTCCAGCACCACACTGACCCTTGGTCTCAGAGTGGAGGGCCACCACTGTCACCAACGCCTAGTCTACAAGAGTGCCATCACAGTCACCATCTCGCACAGACATGGTCAAGTCAGCAGGGTGGCCATCCACAGAACTCTTCTTCCCCTTCTACCTTTTCACTAAACGGCGAGAGGAAAGGCAAAAGCAAGAATTTTCACTACGCTCATTACAGAATACAACCACATATGACCAAGACACTTACAGTGAGAGATTCCTAGCTTAACTAGGAAAAAACCACCCTGTTAAAAAGCTAATAATTAAAAAAATAAATTGAAACATTAATAAGACGACTAATTAATGAAGACAACAGAATAGTTAAGAGCAATGGGTATACAAGAAGGGTGGAAAGAAGCAGCAACTCTTAGCCTGTGAATCATGCCTTTTGGATGGGAAGGCTGAGAACAAGAGCAGGAAGGCCATCAGGGTAACTGCAGAGAGACTAAAATACAGTAGAAAAACAAGATGTATGTAATTTTCTCTGCCAGGTCAACCATCAATCTGGGGGGACTAACTCCTTGGGAAGAGGTGAACGTCCTTCGTTTGTACGGTACGCAGAGCCAAGCACGCCGCGACCATTTGGAAATTCAACGGCTGCAACACAGAGAGCGCGACAGGGATCAACAGGTCCCCAGAGGGAGCCGGCTGGGCCCTCGAGGGAGCCCGGCGCAGTGGCGGCGCGGCGGCAGGCCGGCACCCCCGGGGGGAGGCCGGGCGGGGGCCCGAAGGAGCAAGAGGGCGAGGGCAGCCGGGCCGGGGGCGCGGAGCTGGAGGCCCTCCCAGCCGGGAGGCGGCCCCGCGGGCCCAGGCCGCCGGCCGAAAGCGGCCGGGGCGCCCAACGGCCCCCCGCCACGCCGGCCGGGGCGCCCAACGGCCCCCCGCCACGCCGGCCGGGGCGCCCAACGGCCCCCCGCCACGCCGGCCGGGGCGCCCAACGGCCCCCCGCCACGCCGGCCGGGGCGCCCAACGGCCCCCCGCCACGCCGGCCGGGGCGCCCAACGGCCCCCCGCCACGCCGGCCGGGGCGCCCAACGGCCCCCCGCCACGCCGGCCGGGGCGCCCAACGGCCCCCCGCCACGCCGGCCGGGGCGCCCAACGGCCCCCCGCCACGCCGGCCGGGGCGCCCAACGGCCCCCCGCCACGCCGGCCGGGGCGCCCAACGGCCCCCCGCCACGCCGGCCGGGGCGCCCAACGGCCCCCCGCCACGCCGGCCGGGGCGCCCAACGGCCCCCCGCCACGCCGGCCGGGGCGCCCAACGGCCCCCCGCCACCCCGGCCGGGGCGCCCAACGGCCCCCCGCCACCCCGGCCGGGGCGCCCAACGGCCCCCCGCCACCCCGGCCGGGGCGCCCAACGGCCCCCCGCCACCCCGGCCGGGGCGCCCAACGGCCCCCCGCCACCCCGGCCGGGGCGCCCAACGGCCCCCCGCCACGCCGGCCGGGGCGCCCAACGGCCCCCCGCCACGCCGGCCGGGGCGCCCAACGGCCCCCCGCCACGCCGGCCGGGGCGCCCAACGGCCCCCCGCCACGCCGGCCGGGGCGCCCAACGGCCCCCCGCCACGCCGGCCGGGGCGCCCAACGGCCCCCCGCCACGCCGGCCGGGGCGCCCAACGGCCCCCCGCCACGCCGGCCGGGGCGCCCAACGGCCCCCCGCCACGCCGGCCGGGGCGCCCAACGGCCCCCCGCCACGCCGGCCGGGGCGCCCAACGGCCCCCCGCCACGCCGGCCGGGGCGCCCAACGGCCCCCCGCCACGCCGGCCGGGGCGCCCAACGGCCCCCCGCCACGCCGGCCGGGGCGCCCAACGGCCCCCCGCCACGCCGGCCGGGGCGCCCAACGGCCCCCCGCCACGCCGGCCGGGGCGCCCAACGGCCCCCCGCCACGCCGGCCGGGGCGCCCAACGGCCCCCCGCCACGCCGGCCGGGGCGCCCAACGGCCCCCCGCCACGCCGGCCGGGGCGCCCAACGGCCCCCCGCCACGCCGGCCGGGGCGCCCAACGGCCCCCCGCCACGCCGGCCGGGGCGCCCAACGGCCCCCCGCCACGCCGGCCGGGGCGCCCAACGGCCCCCCGCCACGCCGGCCGGGGCGCCCAACGGCCCCCCGCCACCCCGGCCGCCGGCAGCGGCCCGGGGCCCCCCACCGCAGGAGGGCCCGGCGGCGGGGAGGCCTCCCCGGAGGGGCGGGCGGTGCGGCGAGTCCGGCTCCTCCCGCGGCCAGGCCGAGCCGGGCCTCGGGGCCTGAGCGCGGCGGCGAACCCGAGCCCGTGTCCGTGCCGCCCAGGGGTCGGTACCTGGACAGGCTCCTGCAGCACCGTCATCCTGCTCTTCCTGGCCTCCGCCTTCTCCTCCGCCTCCTCCTCGCACAGCCCGGAGCGCAGCAAGGCAGCCCCGGTCCCGCCTCAGAGCGTACCGTGGCAGCGGCGCTGCGCAGCCCGGCCCGTGCTCATTTAAACTCCCAGCGACCGTTACCGGGGCAGGCGGCGGGTAGGGCTGGAACGAGGCCGGCCGCGCGCCGAGTCCGCGCGCCGAGTCCGCGCGAGGCTGGTGACGGAAACACCCGAACCGCTGCCGTAAATACCCGAAGGCCTTGGCGGAAAGAGCCGAGCGCTGACGGAAAACAGCTGGGCAAGCTCCCCTCGGCAGCCAGGCGGAAGCGCCGCGGCTAACGGAGCCGGCCGAGCGGTGACGGAGATAGCCGAGCGGGGCCAGGGCGGTACTCGGCGTCACCGTTCGGTCCCTCACGGCGGGGAGGGCGGTGGCGGCCTCGGGCCCCCAGCGCTGGTAGCTGGCGGGGGGCGGTGAGACTCCCGCAGGGCCTGGGGCTCGGTCCTCACAGCGGCTGTGCACCCATGCAAGGTAAAAAGCTGCACTTGTACCCAAAGCCGGTGTCCTGGGTGCAGCGGGGGCCCGCCAGGCCACCCCCCATGGCGCCTTGCCGGGCGTCGCCGGGGCCCTGTCCCCGCGCGGGGGGTCGGCACTGCCCCGGCCCCGGCCCTGGGCCCGGCACCGACAGGGCAGCCCGAGGGGTCACACACGGTGGGGCTGGGAGGGGAGCTCCGGGGGTCGCCCGGCCCAGCCCCCGCTAGAGCAGGCTCTCCTCCAGCAGGCTGCACGGAGCCGCCCGGCGGTTCTGGGTGTCCCCAGAGACGGGGACCCCGCAGCCGCTCTGGGCAGCCTGTCCCAGCGCCCCCTCACCCTCAGGGCAGACAAGGTCTCCCTCACCCGCACCGACATGCTGCCCCCTCCCCTGGCCCGTGCGGGTGCCGCCACCGAAGCCAGGAGTAAGGGGCACCTCGTCATTGCCAGCCACACGCTGGGGCTGTTGGAAGGCGCAGCGTCTGGCACAGAGCGAGTGCTCTTCCTTGCCCAAAAGGACGCAATAAAGATGCACAACTACACTTACAAATACTGACCCACCGATAGCCACCCGCAACTGGCAGAGCCCTGCCTTCTGCAAACCCCTCTGCGGGCGCCCAGTCACACAGCACCACATCAGCACCCGCAACACACCCCCACGCACACAGGTTCTGCTCTGTCGTGCTCCTCCCAGCACCTTTTGAACGTGCACTCCGCTGCCTGAGGGTGGATCCTGGCACTACCAGCCGTGCTGCTGAGCCCTGCACAGAGCACATGCCAGAGCAGGGGGCTGCATCCCCTTACATGAGAATAAAAGCTGCGTGCATGGTGCTTAAGTTTAAAGTTTGTGTGTAGAGCGGGAGGGCTTGGCCTGCCTGCTTCCCTGCTCTCTTTACACATCTTTCTCTGCATTTCTGAAAAGCATATTTACAAGCTTGTTATCCCTCCAGTAAATCTGCAGGTGTTTGCTTTCAGGGTGTGAGCAGGTTAGCAAGGAAAGGCAAAGCTTTCTTCAATCCCTGACCTGAAACAACTAACAAAATGGGTCATGGAGCAGTGCTTTCCCCTGGGATAGATACCTGGCTCGCTATCAGGGGTTGACCCGAGTCATTTTGCCAGACACAAACGCTGCAGATGACACGATACAGTGAAGTGTCTGCCTTCCGTAAAGGCCTTTGGCCTCACACGCTGATGATGATGATGGTGATGTGTGCGCACGTGGGTCTGGGGGTCCGAGGGAGCCTTTCAAGGAGCACAGTCTACTTATCATCCTCACCCCAATCTCACTGCCCTGCCAGCCACTGCTGATAACTCCTCAGGATGAAAGCTGGCTCCATCTGTCTCTTCCATTTCACAGGGCACAGCACTAACTGCTGACATCCAGACCATCTTTGGTATGAGTGTCTTTCTTATCGCAGCCTGAGAGATACAGCCACAGGCTCTCCTTAGAGCGAGGGGTTACTTTTACCTCTCCTCAGAGTCTTCTGCAACTTCAAGTAAAGCGTCTGAACTATAAAAGGACAGTGTTGACTATTGTCTTGGGACATCTCGATGTATAGATACTCTTCCAGTCCTGAAGTGCAGGTCAGCATGCGGGGCCACTCACTGGTGTCCACAGATGCTTTTTATAAATCTTTGTGGGACTAAAACTGCTTGCTCCTTGGGATCTTCAGCTTTTTCAGAGGAGGAGGCAGGGCATGGAGGCACATATAGAGGTACACAGCTGTAGAGATATAGAGGTATATACAAGTGCATCATTCCAACCTCCTCTGGTACAAATCAGCTCTGCTTTATCCTAAAGAGACAGAACAGGTCCCCAAAACAAAGCATGGCTGGCTGTTACCCCAAGGATGCTTCAAAGACTGGATTTCACAGCCCTCACATTTTTCTCTAGTTCTCTGTCACCTTCCACTGCTTGCTCTCTCTCTGTCTCTTTGCAGGAGTTTCTTTGGTTTTAATTTACAGTGTCATTCCTGTCTGCACAGAAGCTGGCGGCTCAAATGCAAGGCTCATACTCTGCATGTAGGAGCGACAGTGCAGCCTCTTGGCTTGCCAGAGCAGGAGTATCACAGCTAGCACGGCCCCCAGTCTCTGCTATGGATTTCCTCTGCAAGTTCAGGCAGGTCCCCCGCCTCTCCCCTGCTCATTCCTCCCTGCAACAGCACGTTCCTCTGCAGGAGTCAATGCCACAGTAGCGGCAAGGGCAAACGTGACCCTGGAGTGAGTGTGCAGCAAGCAGCGTCCTTTCTCACCCTGTCACCGTTGTGCTTTAACAGGTTAAAGCACTGATAGTGCATTAAAGACATTGAGATGCCCAGATTCTCCCTGATGGAAGCTGTAGAAATACCACAGACAGAAGCTAAAATCTAATCTTGCATCTATAAACAGCTTATGTTGCTTTTTATGAGCATTTGAATCAAACAGTGGGAATTGAAAGCAGCTGTTACTCAGTCACTGCACAGAAACGAGCAAGTGGCAGCTGAAGTCAACCACATTGGAGCACAACACCTTCAATTTCTAGTCAAAGTCACGGAGCGAGGATGTTAGAATAAGCAACAAATCAAAGAAAAATGTTTTCTGCTCCCAGATGTTCTCTGATGGGAGGGCTGAGTTATCTGTCATGAATTATTTACCACTTCTAATGATGCTGTGATGATTTTTTTGCAGGTAAGAATAGGGGGAGAACCACCAGCTTGCATTGCACAGCCCCCAGACAGCTTCTGGCTGCGGACATGCTGTCTGCCTGGAGAGGAACCATCCAGGGAGCCCTGTCCTGACTGGGCTCCATCCCAGGCAGGACACTACCCACACTCCAGGGACCTGCCATCCCATGCCACGAGGGTGGAGGTGGGACCTGGCCCAGAAATACCCATCACTTCCCCGTTTTTCTTCCCCCTTGCTGATTCTTCAGGATTCAACTTCTTGGAAACCAACCTTCAAAACTAGACCTTTGAACCTATCAATGATATAGAAAAAAGAATGGTTTTAATGTTTTCTCTGTTTTTTGGTTTTATTTTTTAAACGGTCTCTGGCCTTTTCTGGCTGGGGCAGGCAGGATGGTGATGGAGGAGAGGTGCCTGCTGGGCTCTCCCATGACGGGGACAGTGGCAGGGCCAGGCAGGTCCCTCATTGCTCCATGTTGCAGTTCAGCCGGGACCTGGAGGGAACGCTCATGGTGCAGCATGTTGTAGGGTGGGTGAGCTACAGGTCTGAAAAAGGGTTGGGTGTAGGGCAGAGAGGAGGGGAAGAACCTCCCAAGAGCAGGGGCTCTGTTGGACACAACCTGCCCCTCACACTAGCTCCATCAGTAAGACGTGGCCAGACTGCAGCCCAGCTCCTGGCCCCCCACTGAGGCTGGGGTGATGAACAAAGACCCTCACCCCCAAGTCCGAACCCCTCCCTCACATCTCACAGTCACAAAACCTGCCTTTTTCCCCTCTCTGCAGGAACATCCTGCTATCTCTGACAGCTGGTGGTGACTGAGACGTCTCTTCCATCTACCCCGCAATGAGCAGCCCAAAGCCAAAGGAGTGATACCATTTAAGGGAGGATGGAATGAAGTTTAATAGAGCCAAACGTCACAGAAAAAGCCTGAAAAGAATGACCTAAGGTTTAAAGCCAAGTTGCAGATGTCTCATTGTATACCGAGGCTTAGGTGCACGCACGTGGAGGCCAACTCTTCATGGTGGCTCATGCAAAACATCTCTGCAGACGTGTGACATCCAGGGAGCAAGGGACAAACCTTGCTGTTGGCGGCGCTCAGTGGGCTCGGACAGTGCCGAGAGCCTGGGGGACAAGCAGGAGAGAGCTGAACACAGCGGATCTCTGAGATGAGAGTGCTCCTTCCCAGATGAACACAAAATGCCAATAGCTGTAATTCCACACCGTTAAAAACCCGGTGTTACCTGCAGATAGTTTTGCGTAGGATTAAATCTCCCTAGCAGCATTTGCCACCTAACCACCTGTATTGCTGAGCTAATAAACAGGAACCAGAGAGAAGTGGATTAGAAACAAGATAAAAAGGATGCTGAACGTTCAAAGTTCAGGCTTGTGTCAGTCTCTGTTTTACCCTTCTGATGTTTAAAGAAATTTGTATAGAGGGGGCGGATTTTAAAATATTTTAACTTGTGTATTTAGCAGTATCTGCAGGTCATTTTATTTTTCTTGTTTCTTTTTTGTTTTGGCCTTCTGCCTTTCTTACAGCTGAAGAGAGGAGAAAAGTTTAAGAAAAGTAAGTGAGATAACAACACCATAAGACACCGTCTTATGTCAGGGGAGGCTGGAGTAACTCTTAGTAACTTGGATTTTCTGTTAAATTTAATAGATTTCAGAGGGATAGTTCACCCTAAAAGAAACCTGTTTCTCTGTTTTCCTTAGGCAGACTTAGAGAAACACAAAAAAATTTAACAGGCATCAATGGCACATGGTTCCATATTCTTTCTAATGTTAATGGGAATGTGGATACTTGCTAGTTCAGAAATTTCCTCATTAAGTACTTAGTATTTTCTTAGCGTGAAGCCATCCACTGCTGCAGGTTTTTAAATATTTATTTCCACTGGCTGCTGTTTGATGACCACCTTAGCTCCTGGTGGGTTAGAAAATGTATCGCCATAAGCCACACCAACCTCTTTCCTTCTGAGCAGAGAATCGACACAATTAACCAGACCATGACTGACAGTCACGGGGTTGGAGCTGTCCCCATACATTTTAAATGGCATGAGCTACAAACGAGGTTCGTTATCATGCACACAGCTTTTTGTGCTTTCAGAGCCGGGATTATTCCTGTAGCATTGCGTGGTTGCTTGTGGGGTTTGGGTTTTGGTTCCTCTGCCCCTGGCTGTTATATGCAGCATTTCCAATTTCAGAGTAAGCAGCAGGAGACGCTGATAAGCTCACCTGAAGTTTATTCTTTCAGCCAGACATGATGTGCTTGACAAAAGCTGAGGAGGGAACGAGAAATGAGAGCGTGAGAGGTCAAAACATGCTGTGAGCTGCGGTGGGCAGAGTGGCAGCAGGGGATACCCTCAGCCCAGGGCACCCCAGGGACGAGACGTGTGCTGCCAGGACTGAGATTTCTCCTTCTGTTTCCACCTTTACAAGCCACCCCAAACCTGGTTAGAGTGATAACAAACCCCTCTTGGAGACGAGCCAGTACCACTATCCCCAGTTTTCTGAGGCCAAGGGAAATGGGTACCCTCTTTTCCTCAATGCCCTCCAGTTTTAGGGGTTCCCAGATTTAACCACCTCCCTGTGCCAGATTTTCACCCTCTTGGAACTGTGAACAATCTGGATCTCCAAATGTTCCCAATTAGCCTCTGCTGCGAAAGATGCTGGCTTTGTTTATTTCTGATAGCTTACAATGAAACAGTGCCAAAACTGGGGATAAAACAGTCTCCAAACCTTTGGAAACATGCTGTCTTCAGCTGTTTTTACTGGAAATCACTGGCACAACCACCTTGTTCCCACCCCAGCTGACATGTCTCACAGCTCTCCTTGGAGAAGCTTTGCAGGATGGTCTCAGTGATCACCAGTGTCCTTGCAGAGGACACATGTTGCACCCTAAGACAAGACAACTGTGTCCGAGATGGCCCTGACAGGAATCTCTTGCTCCTACCTTCATAGTTGATACAGCCATTGGCATCTTCTTGTCCTGCCATGAGCTGCTCCACCTCGCTTTCTGTCATCTTCTCCCCTGGAGGAGAAGGATGGAGAGGTGAGAAGAAGAGTTCTCAGCCCACCAGCACCTTCCTGTCCTTCTTCCAGAGAGGCAAAGCCACCAGAGGAGGGAAAAGGGGATTTAAAAGGGAGCTGGAGAATGCTGGTGGGAGATTGTGGAGAGAGGACCAAGGTGCAATGGTTGTCTGATAACTGAGGATGCTCCCCCCAGGGCCAGCCCGTACCCAGTGTGACCAGCACATGGCGCAGCTCGGCTCCCATCACCATGCCATTGCCCTCCTTGTCGAAGACACGCAGCCCTTCCACGAAGTCCTCGAAGGTGCCCTGCTCTTTGTTGCGGGTGAAGTGCTGCAGGATGGGGAGGAAGGTCTCAAAGTCCAGCATCTTTGTGTTCATTTCTGGAAGGGGAGGAGGAGATGGGGTCAGAGATCAACAGCGTTAGGCTGAAGTCAGCCTCTGAGGATCTCCTGGCTAACCTTCCTGGTCATATTTCCATCTAAGTAAGGGGAGAAGCCCCACAAGTATATTACACTTGAGACTGGAAGATCTATATGAGGAATGAAGTATTAACATCTGGGGACTGCACGCAGACTGCTGATATCAGCCCCAAATTAAAACCACCAGGTAGGTCCTCTGTCACCAGGGCAATGCAGCTGCACTGGGACCTGTCAGGTTACACCAGTCTGCACAAGCTCAGGATACGGTCTGCTAAGCATCAATTGCCACCACCCCTGGGTGAGGACCACCTATCCCTTACATCAGCTGTGGTACAGGGAGGGGAGCGAAGGAATTACTCAGGAATGAAGCCTCTCCGCATCATTCCCTTCCCAATTCCTTCATCTCATAGGGTTCTTCCTACGGCAGACATAATCCTTCACTTGCTGCCAGGGAGCGCAGGGATTGCTTGTCCCACCCTGTCCTGGCTGCCCCAGTTTGCTGTCACCTTCTGGCTTGGGCTTGCCCAGCACCTTCAGGACCTCTGCGTTGGTGGGGTTGTGGCCAAGCGCCCGCAGGACGTCCCCGCATTGCGCGTAGCTGATCTGCATGGCTCCCGCTGGCGTCCGGTCGAACAGGCTGAAGGCTTCTTTGAACTCTGTGGGACAGAAGAGCTCAGATGTCCCCAGCCTCATCTCCCACCCCACCGAACCAGGTCCTGCCTGGCAGGCAGGGAAGGGATGGACACGACCGTGGTGGGTGCCCTCTGCACCCACCGCTGCTGCCCCGGGCAGGCAGCCCGGTGCTGGCAACGAGCTGCTGAGGCTTGCCAGCCTCCTTCAGCAGGCTGATCAGCTTCTTGAGCAGGTTTTGCCACCCATGTGGAGCTGGCTGGATGACCTGCTGGGATTCCTGCACCGCCGCGTGCCAGCTGCAGGTGCAGGCTGCTGTCTCTGCTGCAGGACATCCCTTCACTCTTCCTTTTTTCCATCCCGGGCTTCTGGGGACCCCTGACCCTCCCCGCTGCGCCTCACGACCCCTGCCTCAGCCCCTGGGCTCTGCTGGTGTCCCCCCGGCTCCAGCAGGGCAGGCACAGCACAGTGTGGCTCCTGCTTGGGGAAGGGTGACCATGTCCCCCCTCCGCCCTGCAGAGCGCATGTCACACCAGCCCTGCGTGGAAGGACACAGATTAATTTCCAAGCCGGTTCCCGTAAATTATCATGCCACTGAGTGTTACATTTTACCCGGAGGAAGGGGGCCTAAATTTGGGACCAGCAAGGACGGCTTTGCTTCTCTGCGTGATGCTTTTCAGCTTCCTGGTCCGTGCTGGAGTCTCTCTAATCCCAATGCTGGTTGCGGGGACAGCCACGCACCTGCGCTGCTCAGAGCCTAGTTGCTGCCTCTTGTTGCAACCCAGAAGATCTTCTACGCTACAACAGGGTCCTCACTGGTGCTGAGGTGCAAAATGTGAGAAACCAGTCCTCCAGGACCGCCCCCACCCCCCACAAGCCCTTACCCTCCTCTGCAGGCAAGTCAAGCTGGTGGCCGGCACCTGCCACCCCAGCTGCCCCGTGCAGGCAGGGACCTGGTGGGTTTCCTGCTGCAGATGCTCTGTGTTCTTCTGGATTTCAGCCTCTGCCTGCAGGCCAGCCAGTCCACCGGAGCAGCTGCCTGGCCCAAGCAGGTAACCAGACTTTCCTGCCTGTCCACGTGAGCACTCAGAGCTGTGAGTTTCTTGTCCATGGCACTAATGAATTCCAAGTTCTGGTCCATCTTCTTCATGATGTCCAGCAGCAGTTCATTCAAAGTGGAGCTGCTGCTCCTCCTGCTGTTGGGTGGGATGAGATGATCACAGTCTCTATGTGGTGATGGAGACATCAAGGTCTGGTAGGCATCGCCTTGGGTTTGGTGGAAATCCTGGCGCAGGGCTTTGGATCTGTTACATTTTCTACTTGGCATCCTTATATCTTCTGCTGAGCTTCACCATCCCATGGACCTGTCCCCACGATGTTCTTGTTGTGTCCCTGTAGCCCTGTCCATGGCCCCCCCCAGCACCTCAGGCTGCTGCTGCTGTCCCACTTGACCTCACAATGGCTCCATCTCCACGAGTGACAGCCGTCATGGGGGACATCACCGCATGTGAGTCCCTGGGCTGAGAGGCACCGCGGCCAGGGTGCTCAGCGGTGTCGCTCCCAGCTGGTGGAGCCACAGGAGCACATCACGAGTGCTGGGACCACGCTGCAGCTGAAATCCAAGTATCTTCACATTTTAACTTGCTCACATTTCCACTGGCTCTTTTTTCTCCTTCCAAAAGCTGGTTTGGGGGCCGAGCCTGCAGGGTACTGCGTCTCCTCCTCCCAGTATTCCCACCGGGGTCTGCCCTCAGATTTGTCCCTTCCCTTATCTATACAGAGGCATTAAAACTGGCCGTGGGGAGATAAGAAAACCCAGTCTCAGCTCAGCCCCTCGGCGCGGGGCTGCCCCTGCATCGCCAGGCTCTGCTCCTCCCACGTGAATCCCAGACTTTGAACTAGGCTGCATCTCTCACCATGAATGGAAAAATACCTTTTCCCTGCCAGGCTCTGGAGCTGGGATTATCCTCTTCAACTGGGGCTCCCCCAGCGCCGAGCAAGGAGCCAGGATGCGTCCACTGCTCCTGCCAGCCCTGAATGTGTCCCAGCTAAACCCCCGCGCTGCCTCCCGCTCCCCACCGCCATCGCCCCCTCTCCTGCCTCCTCCCTTCCCACCAGTGCTCTTTCCCATCTCCTTACCAGCTGGTGCTGGTTGGGGACCAGTTTTCCGATTTCATGCTGGGTAACCTGGCCAGCCCATCCCTCGGGATGAGCAGCCTGCTGGGGGCAAGGGGGTACCCGGACCCTGCTGGGCTTTCCTGCAGGAGGGGATCTGGTGTGTGGGGCCTCGGATCTCGTGTCTGCTGTGAAAAACTGCCTGGAAAAAGGAGCCCACATTTCTGATGCCATGACTGGGGAAGGTGGAGCCTGCACTTACCTTCAATCTGCTCGGCGGTGAACTCAATCTGTCAGAAGAGAACAGAGCCAGGCGTGAGGGCTGTGGTGCCATGGGGGTGGTGAGGGGGCTCTCCCCTGCGTTTGAACCTCTCCCTCCCCTCCGTGCCTGGTGCCCGGGAGCCTTCCTGCCCTCACTGTGAGCTGGGATCCCTGCGGGAAGCACAACCGGCAGCAGCGTGGCGGGGGAGGGGGGGGGGGGGGTGGGCGCAGGCAGCAGGGATGCTCAGACCAGGGCCGGGGCTGTTCTGGATGGAAGGGATGGTATTTGAAGGCTTGATGGCTAGTTCAAGTGATTAAACAGCCTCCATGCTGAGCCTGCTCTGGATAACTCTCCTGCCACAGCTCTGGCTTAAAAATGTGGCTGTATCCCGAGGGATCACGGGCAAAGGCTCGCTCCTTGTAGAGACTGGGGTAAAAGATGCGTTCACGTGGAGGAGACAATGCAGGCAGCAAAACACTTTAGGATGGAGATGGTGGGTGGCAGAAAATCTTTGTAGTGCTGCTGGGGCCCCAGCAGAGCGTCTCAGCCAGGAGCTGTGGGGTGTTCAACCCCACGGCCGGGCAGCGGAGCAGCTGCCCAGGGTGGGTGCTGAGCCGGGCTGCACCGGGGAGGATTGAAACTCCCCCTCAGCGAGGTGAGCAGCGCTCCCAGCCCCTGCATCAGTGCAGTCTGATAATGCTCCCCTTCCAGCCCTGGCTCTCAGCCTGGCTAATGCCATTTGTGTGGAGCATCGCATTGCCCGTGCCTGGCAGATGACAGGCACGAAGAAAGAGGGTGACATCTTCATTCCTCACTCACCTTCACGCTCTTAGGGTTGAAGGCAGGCTCCCTGGGTGGCTCCAGGGATGGAGCCAGTTTGGCTGCTTCCTTCTTCGGGTCGGGTTTCTTGAGCGGCATGGCGCCAGGTCTGTGCGGAGATGCAGGGATGAGTCCTGCCCACACAGCAGAGCAGCCGGCCAGAGGGATGAAAGGCAAATCTGCTCCTTGCCTTATATACGGAGCCCTGTCCTCACCGGGGGGGCGGCCAGCTGCTGGAGCAACTGCTACTTACTATAAAAGGAAAAAAACTCAAACCAGAGGGGCCCCAACTTGACAATTGCCCATTGTCATCAGCTCCCGGCAAAGCCACCAGCCACCCCCCCAGCCACAAAAGGGGGGACATCTCCCCCTCCAGCACCTGTGCTGGGTGGGCTGCATGGGGGCTGCTTGCTAAATGATCACTGGAAACCTAAACGTGAACGGCCGCGGGTGCCTGGCAAGAAAATAGCAACACGATGGCTGATAGACCTGCCGCAATACCCCTGGGGAGAAGCGCGTCTGTTTGTAGGAGGCCTGCAAGGGCAGATGCTGCAGAGCCCTTTGTAAGGCCAGGATTTATGAAGTGCCACTCCAAAGAAGCTCAGTCCCCTCTGAACGCCCCCCCCCCAGCCTCGTGCTGGGGGTCTGGTTTGCCCCAGTTGCTCCCCAGGGCTGGGCTTGTGCCCTGGAAAAGGCCACGCTGCGGGCGAGAAGCCGTGCTCACCTCCATCAGGATGGTTAATGAGGGTGATGCAAGCAATGGCTAAAGCCAGGGGTTTAATTCATCAGCTCAGCACCTCTAACAGCCCCGCACCGCTCGTCCCAAGCATCTGAAAACCTGCGGGGCAGAGCGGGTGAGAGGGTCTCCCGACAGCTCCTCTCCAGGCGCTGGGCAGGCTCTGGTGGGAGATGCTCCTACTCTCACCCTCCTCTCCCAACTGTTTGAAGACCTGCAGAAGAGGCAGAAGTCATCAAGGTTCAGCATTCCAGAACACAGTTATATTTGTGTTTTCAGGTGGCTGAGTCAGGCTGGTTCAGGTCACGTTGTATCACAGCGGCTCAGGCTTGGCATGACCCGGTAGGTCTAATCCTGCTGTTTGGGAGCTGCTGCAGGGCTACGAGAGGTGGGAACAGGGGTGTCACCAGCTCAGCCCCGTGCTCAGAGCCCCCCCATGCTGCTCAAGGTGGAGGCTGAGCCATCACCAGCTGGGTGACCGGGGTCTTTCAGGAGGAGGGAGCAGCCACAAACTGCTGGGACATTTGCTGTCTGCCATCATCTCACGATTGCTAGTGTGGATTCAGGGAGCTGAGAGGGCTGGATGATGCACCTCCGTGGGTGTCATTCGCAACGATTGCTTTCCAGATCTCGCTATAATATAGCATGTAATTTGGCAAAAAAACCCCAACCCAACGTGTTTTGCTAACTGTAAACTCGGAGCCTGGGTCAGATTTTGCCTGCAGTGGGAATCGCATTGCCCCTGAGCGTTGCTGCACCCCCTCCGCCGCCAGCATCCATCTATGCACCCACCCATCCGACCCTGAAATAACCTCAGCTTCACTCTCTCCTTGCTCCTTGGCAGCTCCTGGCTCGGAAATCAGTGCTCAGAAAAGCCTTCAGAAAACATTAATCCTGCAATTTAACTGCTTGTCCCTTCTCTTGCCCTACGTGCCCATGCCGCATCCCGACGAGCGTGCTGGAGCTGTGGTGCTGCCTGGCAGAGCGATGCTGCTAGGCTGGTGTCAGCACCCACGTGGTGGCTTTGCTCTGGGCAGCGTTTTGGCACCCACGGAGGTGGAAGAAGGTGCCTGGCCATGGATTACACCGGCTAGGGGACAGGCTCCGGGCTTGGCAGCCTGCTCTTCCCTGGGGTCTGGCACCACGCGTTCGGATTTCAGCCTCATCCCACTAATGACGACCTGCTTGGGGATCAAGGACCACCCTGCTTGGTGCCTCCATTTCCCTGGGAGGTGCTTGGGCTGCTGGGGGGACACAAGGTTTTCAAGCTGGCAGGGTGGTGGGAGCACCTGAGCATCCGCATCATCCCTAAAAGCAGGGGACAGCACTGGGGCCTTGCTGAGGGGATGCAGGTGACAAGGGACGGCTCTGATGGGGACGGCGTCAGCTGTGGTGGGACCAGCAGCTGGCTCAGCCCTAGGTGCTAAAATCCTCTTCATTCAAGGCAGATTCCTCTTCTCTTTTCAGAAAGTTCTCTCACTGCCTGGTGGCTCATTTTTAAGCTGTCACAGCATCCCCCCAGCGCTCCAGCACTGCTCAGTCCCCTCCAGCCCCAGACTGGTCCCAAGGAGCTGAAGGAAGGTGGGAAAAATCCCAGTGAGGTGGCTGGAGGTAGGGAGGCAGGGTGTGCGAGCACTTGAGCGTCACCTCGACACTGATGCTCCTGAGGTGGGATGGCTTTCAGGCAGATGCCAGTTTAACCCTTTTCCTTCTCTCAGGGTTGGGGCGTGCTAAGGGCTAAGCCATCAGGTGGGACCTGATGGCCCAGGACCGCCTGGCCCTGCCACTTCGGCTCATCCCGTCCACAGGCTGCACGAGGTGCCCAGCAGGGTGGGAGCTCCATGCTGCCAGCACCATCCCTCTAACCCCAGCACAGCCACCAGCCCCGCGCCGCAGGGGGCCAAGTGCAGTTGTGCAGCGAGGCCCTTTTGCAAAGCAAACACACAAAGGCAGCAGGATGCTGGTCCCGGTGGGAAGTGGGACTGATCCCAGCACGTCTCCCCAAAACATGCCCCAATCCCGAGAGAAGGAAAAGGGTTAAACTGGCATCTGCCTGAAAGCCATCCCACCTCAGGAGCATCAGTGTCGGAGGTGATGCTCAAGTGCTCGCACACCCTGCCTCCCTACCTCCAGCCACCTCACTGGGATTTTTCCCACCTTCCTTCAGCTCTTTGAGACCAGTCTGGGGCTGGAGGGGACTGAGCAGTGCTGGGGCGCTGGGGGGATGCTGTGACAGTTGAAAAATGAGCCACCAGGCAGTGAGAGAATTTTCTGAAAAGAGAAGAGGAATCTGCCTTGAATGAAGAGGATTTTAGCACCTAGGGCTGAGCCAACAAACCTCTGCCATCCCCATCTGAACGGGGATTGTTTGCACATGCGGCAGGAGCTGCTTAAAGCAGGCGAGACACAGAGGGTGAATAGGAGCAAGCATGGGGGGGGAAGAACCCCCCCTGCCTAGCAAGCCTGCCAGCAGATCCCTGTAGCGCTGCCGGGGCAGTGCCCACCAGGGCAGGGGGTTCACCCCAGGGTGCTGCCAGGGACGGGCTGTGCCCCCACTGCCACCTCGCCCCGACGGGGAGGGCAGCTGGGAAGGTGCTCCCAGAAGATGCTCTGTCCTGCTGAACACCCCAGCCCTCTCCATCGCCCGCGGCCTCGGGCTGGCAGCGACTGGGGCTGTGCAGACAGCTTGTCCCCAGGCAAGGACTTTGCTCCCGCCAGCTCGCCGTCCGTGAGGTCCCCGTCCCAGTGATACGGTGGGACCATGGAGACATCCATCCCCGTGGGAGGTACCACGGCGGCCCTCCTCTGCTGCTGCCTCCTGAGCTCTGCGTGGGCTTTGGTAAGTCTGCGTGGCCCTGTGGGTTCCTCTGGTCCCTCTCCTGGCTTTAAATACTGCTACTTGTGCCACCTGCTCCGGTCGGGGCCATGTGTCCCCCTGCTGCACGTCCTGCTCCGCAGAGGTGCTGAGCAGGGGCCGGGTGGGAGGGCAGAGGCTCTCCGCTCCTGCTAAAATGTCTCCAGCAGCCGCCGCGCCGCCGCGATGTAACGGCTTTTCCATTTCTTGGAAGCATCCAGGGCAAGGCTGGCAGCCTCAGAGGCGTTGGGGGAGCAGAAAGTGCGGGGCGATTCATGGTGGTGCAGGCGAGGCTGGGGGCGTGTGGCAGGGGCAGAGCTGGGTGCACCCGGGTGCATCTCCCAGAGCTGTGCCCCCACCCTGCTGATGCAGCCCCAGGACCCTCACTCCTGCCCTATGCCCCTCACCAGCCACCCCCACACACCCCCTCCCCCCGCCTCGGATGCTTTTGGGAAAAGCGCAAGTGAGCGCTCAGGATCTCCTCTCTGGGGCAGGATTTGGCCGCGCTCACCTGCAGGCAGCCCAGGACATGACCCCGCTGCGTCCCAGCTCCTTTCCACTTCCAAAGCTGTTTCCTCATCCTGGCTCCCAACTACTTCCAGCATCCCAGCCCAACAGATGATTGCACGTGCGGTGTGACCAGGAGCTGCAGGCGCTGCAGGCTGCACCCATCTGCATCGTGCAGCTCCCGGCACTGGGCACCTGCTTTCTGCTGCAGGCCGGGGTGCCGGACCCGGCCTGGGGTGCTCGGGGGGCAACGGGCACATCCAGCGCTGCTGGCAGAAGCCCAGCGTACCGCTGGTTTCTGGCACAGAGCTGCGCAGGGACGTGCATTTTTTAACCGCTCAGGGACAGGTGGGAGGGCGGCTTGCGGTCGGCCCCAGCCTTGCAAGAGGGAGCAGAGAGAGCAGGACGGGGGGCAGCGCTTTTCTCTTCCCCGTGTCCTTCGAATCTACCCCGAGCCACGGAAGCTGGACTCACCCGGGGAGGGCTGGGGGAGCACAGCCGTACCACGCGCATCCACTTCCACATGTGCTCCTGTCCCCCTGCCCGTGGCTGCGCTGGTTTCACTCTCGCTCCTTGCCCCAGGGATGGTCCTGCTCAATGGTGAGACCCCCACGCTGTGGGGCTGGGCAGAGCGTTGGTCCCACATCAGGAGATGACGTTCCTCTGTCGGCCCCTGAGCCCTCACGTTGTCGGATTTGGTGCTGGTTACCTGGATGCGGGGGTTGTGCGGGGAGCGCTGGGTCTTTTGCGGCAGCAGAAGCAACATGGGTCCTGCTCTGGGTTGGGAAGCGTTTGTGGGTGTCCTCATCTGCCACCTTCGGGGTGGCACGGAGCAGCTTCGCTCCCAGCTCCTGGATCCCAGATCCCAGCCGCGGGTGGCTCATGTCACTGAGCAGACGGTGGCAGCTCTCTGGGGACATGGGGGTCACCAGGGTGGGCCGAGGTCTCCCGGGGAGGGTTAATCTCTAAACTGTGAGCACGAAGAAGAGACCCAAGGTGAGCTGCTGGCTGGCACGGCTGGCCTGACCACTTCAGTTCTGTCTTGGCAGGTCGACCCTGATGATGTTCTCACAAAAGAAGAGCAGATCTATCTCCTGGTGGAAGCTAAGGAGAAATGTCAGAGAGACATAAAAGCCCAACTGGAGAAGATCAAAGGTAGCGTCCCTGCCCCGCACATGGGTCAGCCAGCCCCGGTAGAGCTGGCTGTGCCATGGGAAATGCTGTGCCACCCGATGGGCGCGGGATGGGGCCAGGGACACTCAGCTCCTGAGGGTTTGTGGAGCTCCCGGCATCCTGGCGGCTCTGGGCGCAATTAGGTGCTGATCAGATCATCACCCTGATTAGTCAGCACTGCTTTCCAGACTGCCCCAGGCACAGGGCAAACCAGAGCGGTGGAGAGGCCTTGCCTGCCTCAGAAGAGGTGGGATGTGATGGGACGTGTCCTTCTCCCCGGTCCCTCTGCTCCGCAGGCTTGGGGGGGTTCGCATGGCAGCACGTTCTCCTTGCCCTGGTCACCCTCGGGGAGGCTGGTGGCGTGCCATGGCCCAGTCTGGGGACATGAGATGTGTCTTTGTTGTTGGCCAGACACCAGCTGCCTCCCCGAGTGGGATGGGATCATCTGCTGGCCCGAGGGCTCCCCCAGCCAGGAGGTGTCGGTGCCCTGCCCCGACTACATCTATGACTTCAACCATAATGGTGAGTGCTTGCACCCGGGCAGGGAGCGACCTCGCCTGGGTGCCAACGGGGACGTGTCCAGGCTTCCCATGGTCCTTCGGCTGCCACAGCGCGCGTTGCCTTCGCAGGTCATGCCTACAGGTACTGCAGCGCCTCCGGGACCTGGGCCACGGCCCTCAGCATCAACAGGACCTGGGCCAATTACACCGAGTGTGCTCTGCTCTTCTCCTCCGAGAGCCGGAGCCGTGAGAAGGTGACCTTGCTTGCCAAAGGTGCTGGGAAAAGGGGTCGGGATGGGGACCAGGGAAGCGTGCAGCAAAGCCCAGGGAACTGCTGGGAGCAGGGGGCTCTTCCCCCGCCGCTCCTCAAACAAGCCCTGCTCCCGCCGTGCCCTCAGCCTGGGGGGGCTGGGCTGCGGGGGGGTTGTGGAGCTCAGCCCTTCTCTTCCAGGCGGTGTTTGACCGCCTGCACCTGATGTACACCATCGGCTACTCCATCTCCCTGGCCTCCCTCATTGTCGCCGTCTGCATCCTCTCGTACTTCAAGTAAGGAGAAGCCCCACCCCCATTCCTGCATGCGGGAGAGTCACCCTCACCCCCTCCCTGAGGGGGAGCAGCCCCCGAGGGAACAGGCACTGGCCCCAACCCCCAGCACGAACATCAGCCATTTCCCAAAGCCCCAAACACCCCCCGTGTGACCGGCTCCCCGCCCACGCCACCCTGCCCTTGAAGGTGTCAACAGCCCACTTGCCCCCAGACCCGGCCCCTGTGCCCGCGGGAGGGCTGCCACCTTGGAGCCACCTTCGGTGGGACCCCCGTGCCCCAGCCCACGCGCGATGAGCTTGTCAGGCAGCCAGGGCTGGGCTCACGTCACTCCTCCTCTCCGCAGGCGCCTGCACTGCACGCGCAACTACATCCACGTCCACCTCTTCACCTCCTTCATCTGCCGGGCGGCCAGCATCTTCGTGAAGGACATGGTGCTCTACTCGGGCACGCTGGCCAGCACGGCGGAGAAGATGCGGGAGGATGACTTCAAGGCAGAAATGGGTCCCTCAGCAGGACAACGGAGCCACCTGGCACGTGGCATGCCGAGACCAGGGGCAGGATCAGGGGAAAAGGGGATTTGGGAGCCCTGGTGCAAGGGGATGCGCTCGGGACCCTCCCGGGTCGGGGCTGCAGTGCTCGGGGCGATGCCGCCGGGGAGGGATGAAGGGCCATCCCAGCTCTGCCAGCTTACCCCGCCCCGGTGCCACAGCAGGGACCAGAGCCACAGGGGACATCAGGCTCACCGCCTGCCCCAGCTCAGGGTGCCCTGGTGTGGGAAACGCCATCCCTAGGGAAAGATCTAGGGCGCCTGCTCTGCCTGATGCTGGAACATCCCAGGGGAGATGCAGCTCCCTGCCAGAGGGGAACGCGAGCCACACAGGGGACACAGCTTGGCCAGAGGGCAAAAGCCACCAGGTTTCGTTTCCAGGGGCCAGCCTGAGATGGGCCCCTCTCTGCACGTCCGCAGGTTGGCTGCAAGGTGGTGGTGACGCTCTTCCTCTATTTTCTGGCCACCAACCACTACTGGATCCTGGTGGAAGGTCTCTACCTGCACAGCCTGATCTTCATGGCCTACCTCTCCAACAAGAACTACCTGTGGCTCCTCATCATCATTGGCTGGGGTAAGCACGGACCCCAACCCAATGCTATGGCCACTGTGACCAGCTGGGAGCCGTGGCCTCAGCCATGGCTGCATGGCACCGAACGCCCAGGGAAGGGCAGTGGGATGCAGACCAGCTGCAAACGTGATGCTTCACCCAAGCTCCTCACTCTGGTTCCAACCTCTCCAGGTCTCCCCGCTGTGTTTGTGTCTGTCTGGGCCAGCGTCAGGGCCTCCCTGGCAGATACACAGTACGTAGGTCCCCCTCCTCTGGTGGTCCCTTGGGGAGGGAACGACGGGCTGCAAATGCTAGCAAATATCTGTGGGCACCAGAATTGTGAAAACGAAAATTTTCCAAAAAAACCAAGAGGGGTGAACACACGTACAGGTTTGTTCATAAAATTGTCCATAATCCAGACCAATAGTTGTTTTGTTCTGGATTTGGGAGGCAGATGGATGCGGGTTTACACCATAAAATTAACCAATAAAAAGTGCAAAGATGAAAGCTAAAGGACATGTTCTAAAATTAAGCATTTTAAAGGGAGAAAGGCCACCAAACATACAGCAGGAGTTTTAGATGAGTTGGCCAAGGAGTCCTTGGGAACATTAATGCTAATTTAAAACTGATTTGCAGCTTCATGATGGTTATGAAAGCTTGTAGCATGGCTGCTGGTGGGTCAAGATTTACACAAACTCCACAAAGGGAGCACAGGGTAGGAGGACGGGATGCTGGCTGGCGGGCGCAGGGAGCCATCAGCCAGCAATTTTCCTTACCAGTGATTTCAGGTTTCTCAAACTGTTTCTTTAACGGTCTCTTCAGGTGCTGGGACCTCAGCGCAGGGAATGTGAAGTGGATTTATCAGGTCCCCATCTTGGCCGCCATTGTGGTAAGAATCCTGTGGCTGAATCTCCCAATCCTTTTTGGGGAAAGGGGATGGATAGAGACCCAGAGCTGTTCGCTTGTGGCCACTGGCACTGCGTCCCCAGCCACCCTGGCACCCAGGGAGGGCCCACATGATGCAGAAGGGTCCAGGGGCATCGGTCCCTCCTGGCTCCGACCGCAGCATCACCCCCATGTCCCTGCCTGCAGCTCACCCAGAACTGCCTGTCCTCGTCCCAGGGGGCTGTTCGGGCAGACCCAAGGTCACTGTGGGTGACAAAACCACAGCAGGTGTTTGTCGGCAGGTGAACTTCTTCCTCTTCCTCAACATCATCCGGGTGCTGGCTGCCAAGCTCTGGGAGACGAACACGGGGAAGCTGGACCCCCGGCAGCAGTACAGGCGAGTGCTGGCAGCGCCAAACCATGCCCCGGCTCCTTTCTGCCTGTTTAGCCAAGACGGCTCCCGGGGGGCTGGGAGCAAAGGGCAGAGGTGCGGGAGAGGCTGTGGGAGCGAGGGAGGGTGGCAGGACGGTGGCAGCCAGCGCTTCTGGCAGCGCGGTTTGACCGAAACAGCCGGCTCAGGCGCTCAGGCTCTGCCTGCTTCCTCCTCCAAGCTGGACACCGTGCGGTTAGCTACACACAAACCAGCTGCAGCAGCAGCAGCTGAAGCGACTGCCCTCTTTGCCAGGACGCTCACGGTGTCTGCCAGGGGGCTGGGGGCTCCTGGCAGCCCCGGCTCACGGCGTTCCTCCTCTCAGGAAGCTGCTGAAGTCCACACTGGTGCTGATGCCGCTTTTTGGAGTCCATTACGTGGTGTTCATGGCCATGCCCTACACCGAGGTCTCCGGGGTCCTGTGGCAGATCCAGATGCATTATGAGATGCTCTTTAACTCCTCTCAGGTGTGTGGACATGGGGCTGCTTGCCTGCTCCGAACACCGAGCGATGCTCATGCTGGGAGGGGGAGGGACGTGTACAGCATCCCAGCTCGGGACTCACGCTCCACCTCTCTCTTTTGGCAGGGTTTCTTTGTGGCTTTCATCTACTGCTTCTGCAATGGGGAGGTAAGTTCAGTGTGAGCAGCTGAGCTCCCTGTTCCAGCCCCTTTAGGGTCGGGGAAGTCTGCCCGCAGACCCCAGGCTGGGATAACCAGAGGGAAACACTCAGATCCATCCCTCTCGGTAGGGTTTGGAAGGGGAAAAAATCACTAGGAGTGAAAGCCATGGGGAAGGGACGGGATCCCTGTTTCCCCAGGCCCCAGCAGCCACCTCTGGTCTCTCCCTCAGGTGCAGGCGGAGATTAAGAAAGCCCACTTTCGGAGAAGCCTGGCCCTGGACTTCAAGCAGAAGGCGCGTGCCAACGGTGCGGCAGGGAGCTGCTGCTACGCTGGGCTGGCCTCCCACGCCACCGCCAGCATCAGCACGAGCCTTGCCGGGCGAGGGGCAGGGAGCACACAGCAGCGGGGGCTGCTGCCCCCCGCCCAGGCCAGCCTGCCCGGCTACATCCCTGGCTCCTTTGCCTCAGGTCATTTTTTGCCCTGTCTGACCCAGGAGATGAGCCAGAAAACCTGTGGGGAAAACACAGGCGACTTCACAGAGCTGAACCAGCGTCACCCCAACCTAAAGAGCGAGCTGGAGACCATGCTATAAAGCCAAAGGCAGGTTTCCCGGCGGGATACCCAGCTGTGTCTGGAAAGATGCTGCTTGTCACGCTTTGGGCTCCTTTGACGCTTGCATGGACAGCTGGGGTTGGGGACAGTCACTGGGCCACCGCAGCTCCTGCTC
Organism: Falco punctatus; assembly: GCF_963210335.1. NCBI lineage: Eukaryota > Metazoa > Chordata > Aves > Falconiformes > Falconidae > Falco > Falco punctatus. Next base: position 5,782,596 of record NC_137599.1, on the reverse strand, counting down.
CCTCACGGCCGCTGTGCAAAGGGACCACGTGCTCTTGCCCCTTCTACCACCCGGCCGAGCAGCCAGCTCCACACCTCATTTCCTTCCACACACGTGCGAGCGATGCCTGTGCATGCAAGGCCTGGAATCATCACCAGGAAGCAATCCTCCCTGCTCAGTCTCACCTCCAAAGTCTGGAAAGCGACTCAGCTCCAGCGCTACGAACTGTGCTGTGCCTGGGGCTGGCAGAGCACGCACTGCCCGCAGAGCTGCCCTGCAGCTCACCCTGCCCTTGCACCTTCCTGCAGCTCATGGATATTGCGAAGCCCAACGTGCAGCGCCCAGCCACAAGCAGGGAGTGCGAGACACTGGGACGCGACGGGCTCAGGGAGGCAGGCCGAGCTTTAGAGCTCGGGAAGGGCGCAGCAAAGGCCTGGGTCCCCCCCGCTTTACAGCACGGTTGGCCATAATGTACAGCGCTGCATGCAAGTCTTGGCCCTGTAACCCTTCTGCAGGCTAAAAAGTGAATAAAGGGAGAGTCTGGCTTGTTTCCATCCTTGAACTCCGTTAGGGATGCGAGCAGTTGCTGGAGGGCAGCAGAGGGTGAAAAGGGCTGGAAATCCAGCCTTGATCACAGCTCACTGCCGGGGACCAGGCAGCCCCAGGCCCCCCCTGCCCACGCTGCCACATGTGTGCTGCCTGGGAAAGCTCGTCACCCTGATGGGAAAAGACATTCCCAAAGAGCTTGCCATGCCCAGCCCAGACAATCCAGCCAGACCACAGGGGAGGGGAGAATTGCTGCATCATTGGGAGATGACGTGTATGTGCCAGTTAAAATCAAACAGCATGGTGGTGGTAAGATGTAGAATTTTTTTTCCTACCTGCTTTAAATGAGACACAATCCCTCAAGGCAGTAACTTCATGATAAAGACAGTGACAGCAAACGTGCAAATAATTTTGTGCATTCACAGATCTTCCAGTGAAGAGCTAAGACACCAAAGGAGTCACAAGGATTAGGAAGCGCTGGAGGGACAGCCAGCCAGAAGTCACATCAGGGAAGGGAAAGGCTCCAGCATCCATATTCTTTAAATGGTCCAGATGCTGGTGCAGTCAGACACGTCCGCCCCCCCTCCCACCCAGGAAAGCAAGCACTGTACGATGCGGATGAGGCTCAGCTGGGTATATGCCCTGCTCTGGGGGAGGACAGGCAGAGGGGGTGACTGATGTGCAGGCACAGAGGCAGGAGCAGAATCCAAGGATTGCACTTTACAAAGAAACCTGAGCTTCCTGTAATTGATTTGCTCAGCTGCGAGTTCTGCTCTGGTCTCTTCAGAAGCAAGCAGCCCAGCCTGACGCTGCAAGGAAAGAGATTCTCTTTCAGGGCAGTCGGCGTGCTGCTCACACTGCTACCTTGTTCTGCGGAGATGGAATCAACCCTCTTATGTATCTAACATGGGGCTGTGAACTGATATTTATAGCTCTCTGTCAGTGATCAATATTTACTCATTCAAGTCTCAAGAGGCTCCTAGTAGCTGAGAGAGGGGTGAGGAATTTCAACAATCCTATCGAACGGCAGAGGGATGCGTTAAAAAAAGGAGGGGAGAAACCCCAGCATATGCCACATCCAAGACCAGTTCCCTGTGGCAGTGAGCTGAGATCCAGGAAGGGAGGGAGCAGATGGCAGCTTTAGACTATGGAGCTATTTTTATTTTTTTTGTTTTGAAACTCAAATCTTTAGTTGTGCAGAGTGATAAACCTTAAGTGTGACAAGGAAAGGGGAGTGCAACATCTTCTAAACCCCTGCCGCATCTGCCCTGGACATATTTGTCTTAATACTGAATACTCAGAGCTCAAACCAGTGCAATGAGGTTTCTGCCTAGACCATGCTGAGGGAACTCAAATGGAAGCTATCTTTACAAACCCCCAACAGATTAGAGCTAGTTAGTGAGGGGGGCCAAATAATCAAGTTGGTGTCTTAACTGAAACAGGCAAGTCAGATCACAAGACTGTTGCAGAGTTCTCTTTCCAGGTCAACCAATGACGCCATGAAAGCCTGGGATAAGCAACATGTCCTGGGCTGTATCCTTCCCACTTCTAAAATGGAGAAAAATCTATTCCCCAGGAGGCTTTGAAGCTAAAACAGGGTTTGAAAACAGTTTGGGGTGAAAGATAACTGAGAAAAACAACAGGAAATCAACTTCTGGTGAAAAAAAAGGAACACAGTCAAATCTCCATCCAAATACCAGAACAGCTAACGGAAGAAATTGAGAATAAAAAGCACATGCTAGATGTTTTTGTACCAGTAATAAAACATTTACTAGAGCAAGCAGAAAGTAAATGCACAGCTGATAAAGAAAACATCACAATGTCACAAAACCCTGACAGTTTCTGATACTTCTTTCAGTAGAAACAAGACAGCAGTGGGTGCTGACGTGTTTCAACAAAAGAGTTCTTCCTTACCTTTATGGTGCAAAAAAAAAAAAAAAAAAAAAAAAAAAGAAAAAGAAGTTAAAAAACTGATAATACACACGACGAGTTAAAAACAGTCAAGCAAGATTTTACAGTTTTAACTACATGTGTCCAATATGGGGCAATATTCGAACTGTTGTTCTTCATCAATTGCTTTTCAGGTTCTCCCTAAAGGCTTCTGAGCAGCAGGTCCCTGAATGTCTGAATGAAGCCTCTTCATTTAGCTACGCTTCATGGGGGGCACCAGCCTTTGATTGTTGTGGTGTATCTACATTTTTTCCCTTTTTTGTTTTTAATTTGAAGAAAGCATTCAACCCTCTCATAACAGAGGGTGCATAGGCACAGCAGAGAGACAAGTTTGCTATGCAGGCTTCCACCAAAATGAAGGTTATTAAGAAAGACGACGTTCTTTAAAACAAAAGAATACATGGGCAATGGGATTGGAATTGATGTACTGACCACAAACAAGCCAGGGAGTCCATCAGGTGAATTTGTAGTTAGCTGGGCTGGAGAGGGATCCATTGAACAGCTTCATTAAAAAAAAAAAAAAAAAAAAAAAAAAAAAGGCAAGGGAAAAAAAAATGGAAAGAAAACCAACTTGCTTCATCCCATCTTCAGCAACATAAACTGACACATTCTTAGTTGATGAGGAGAGAATGTAAGGGGCGACCTGGAGGACAAATGATTTGGGGTTAAGAAAATACGTGAAAAGAAAGAGACTGGGGAAGAACTCACCATACTGAACAAATTGCTGAAAGATTAATGTTTAACAGGTGGGTCCTGAGCATCTCTAGATGGACTGGTTCTTTAACTGTGAACGCTGGTTAAGAACAGACTACTTTATAGTTCTATGGACAACAGTTTCTTAATGTTCCAAGGACATGAAACAGCTTCTTCCGTGTCAAGAAGATCTGTTTAAATCCAGCGAAGAGTCATTTGAGCACTGAATGTTTAAAAGCAGAACCCAGGGAGCTTTATCAAAATGATTTCTTTTTGACTAAGCATTGTGTGCACACATCATTAGAGTGAATCTGTCCACAGATGTACCAGCCCAGACTTGCACGAGGAGTTTTCATCATTTCCTTCTCTTCTCCCAGCTGCTCAACAACCAGTTACCAAAAACCCCCAAGAAATCCTCTGGAAAAAGACAACACTACCTGCAGAGATTCTAGGCTGTGTAACACCAGCTTTTAACTGTCCCACCGGCTCTTCTTACGCTTTGGGGGCTCTGGGACAGCAAAACCATCTGTCTTGTTGTCTCGGCTGTTGGCTTCCTTCCTGTTCTCACCATTCCTGCTCTCGTTGTTCCTACCTTCGTTGCTACTCCTGCTATCACCATTATTGCGATTGCCACTGCCCACATCAGCGAAGTGCCGGCTTTCACCGTGGCGATGGTTGTCGCCATGTCGGCCTTCTCCATGGCGGTAACCGTCACTGTGGCGACCGCCTCCTTCTCCATGGCGCTGCACTTCATTGTAGCGACCACCACCCTCTCCACGACCACCGCCCTCTCCACGGCGTGGGACCTCGTTATGGCGACTGTTCCGGTTGTCATTGTATCGTTCTCTGACAATGCCGCCGCCGCTGCCACCACCACCACCGCTGCCACCACCGCTGCCGCCACCGCCAGCAGTGGCAAGGCTGGTGCTGCCGCTGCTGCTGCCTTCTCGATTGCTGCTGCTGGCATTGGTGTTGTTGAAGCCCTGTACTCCCATACTTGGAAAGGTAGGAACGCTACTCAAATTCCCCGTGCTGGTGAAACCTGGAACACCCTTTGCTGCTGCGGCAGCTGCAATTGGGCTGTCAGGATTTGCAGCATTTTGCTGTGCTGAACTCGTCGGTACTGAGTTCAAGCTCCCAGCACTGGTCCAGCCACTAGCACCAGCAGCGGAGCTACCAGTCTTTTGATTATTTAAGCTTGCAGCAACAAAGTGGCTCTTATACTGGGACTGCCGGAAAGAGACAGAAAGAAAAAAAAGAGAGCATGTTTGCCTCTACACTGCACCACAAAACACGCAATCATCATGCAAACAAGCCTATCTGGAATTCTGGGGACCCCCTAGAAAAAAAAGAGTTCCTGTAAAGTCAGCTTTGGAGTGATTACATTCCTGCTGTGCTTACGTACACAGAATTAGTAACGGACCATCTGCTACCAGACCACAGAAACAAGGGTACTCCTATACCATGGGGTTAATTTTCATACTGAAAAGTTTCTCTGTTCCCCGTTTCTTTTGATTGCAATTACACTACTGCTGCTAAGCAACCTAAATAGGATCAAGCCTAGGCGCAGAATCCGAAAGGAAAGAGAGCAGAGGCAGCAGAAAACTAAGTTTGGCAAATTAACTTGGTGCAGCTATGTTCAGCCCAGCCTGCATACTAATTCTACCACTGTGGCCTGCAATGCTGAGCACGTGCTCCAAGTGGATGAGACATGGCCACAACTACCACGCTCACCTTCCCTAAAATCTAGTGTTTCTGCATTTTCAGGGGAGAAAAAAAATAATTGTCTTGAATCATCAGTAGTAAAATTTTTCCCATGTCACGTCCTTTCCTCCTGAGTCAGAACTTGGGAGCACAAATCATTGAACCAACCTGAAAAGCTGCTTTCATTGCTGTAAGTCTGTCTCCCATTGCCCCAGTGGACGGCTTGTATGCCTCATAGTTACTCATGACACTGTTGTTGTTTCCACGGTCCTATGCAAAAAGACAAAGGACAACTGGAGAGATTTATCCAACACAGACACTTTCAATTCAACCATTCTCCACATCTGTCTTGACCCTGCACTCTGGAAATACATCTACTGAGGATCACAGAATCACAGTCTGGTTGGGGTTAGAGGGGATCTCTGGAGATCATCCAGGCCAACTCTCTGCTAAAGCAGGTTCACAGAAAATGCATGAGAAACTTCTGGATAGCACTGAGCAGCGGAACAGTTTGCCCCACGACCTTGAGGGCAACAGAAAAGTAAAGCTGCATTAAGTCTTAGTGACTCACTAATCAACAGTGTAACTGCTTTTCCCAGCTCCTTATAGTACAAGCAAAAGCCAAATGCAACCAAACGGAGGCTTTCACAGAGGTCATAGCCAAGACAGAGTGTGAACATGGCTTCAGCGGTGACTTCTGGAAGGATGCTGAACATGATGTGTTTTCAACACATCTACAGTTAAACTCTGCCCCCGTACACATGGGCAGTGAGCTGTTTTCCTAGCATGGACATACCTTAGTAAGTGTTACGAATGCTGCAAGACTTTTTGCTGCCAAGAATCAGCCTGGAAATGGCTTTTCAAGTAGTTTATTAGCATTTATTTTGCACTGACAGTCTATTTTTGGAAGAATCCAAACCTTCCAGATTACTCTGGCCCTATAGAAGGTAGCTCTTGACAAGAGGATAACACCACAGGACAGTTTCCCTTGAGATATTACTGATACTAACTCTGAAAGATTCTGGGCTGTGAAAAACTTTCAAAGCAGAGGCTGTATTCCAGTACTAAGATTTTTTTAAAGAGGAGTCAATACCAAGTTTAAAAGTTCCAAGAATTTGTAAACAACTTCTTCAGCATCTCAACTTACAGAATTTTCTGATCCCAGACCAGGACGTTCACGGTATCCTAAGCCACCACCACCAATATTTAGCTTCTTGCCTTTTCCTCCTTTGAAACGTGATTTCCGGAACCACGGATTCTGTACAAAAGAAGGACAAATGCTCCTCAACACAGGGAATAAGAAGCTTCATAAATGCCTGTAATGAGGCTCAGAAAAGAAAGATTTTGAGCATTTCAAAAGAAAAATATAAAGAAACTGTTTCTCATTCAACAACACAGCTGTTGCAAGGGGATGGGAGTGACAGACTACAGCACTTTGAAACTAAGCTGCAGACAGTTCTGTCACGTGGGTCTGAAGCTTTTTGTTACAAATACTTTTTATGAAAACTAGTTTTGCGCCCTGAACTTCCAGCCATGTTAAAGTTTTGGGGCTTTGCATACTAATAAACCCAGGAATAAATGCCATTCTAATGCCATTCACTTGGGAGCTCTGGACTTGCTCATACCTGGGTTTTATTTATTTAGCCCACTGCCTGGCTAAGGAGAAATGAGGTTTCTGTCAGAAAAGCTTCCTGCAACAAGCAGTGACCAGGAAACGGCAGTCCAACCAGACTTACTGTCACCAGGCTTTTAAATAATGGTTGGCTGCACCTCTTCTTATGCCCTATAGTTTCTTCAAATCTGAAGGCGCCAGTAAGCCAGGCCTTTCAGCTTCTGTATTCTCTTCTCAAAGGCAGCCTGTGGAGCTCTGCCTCACAAATCTGAAAACGCTGTCTCTGTACTTCAGAAAAAATATTTGCTTCTAACAGCTGGTGTCCAAGCTGCTTGGCAATGAAGCCACAAGCATGCTAATCCATCTCTGAATTTGGGAATTACCAAAAAGCCTTTGCTCTCTTACAGCTACATGGGCAGCAAAAGGCAAGAACTTAAAGAGCTGACTAGTACAGTGGCACAAAGCACAATTGCTTCAGCTCTCCGTCATACCTATATATAGCAAGCCTGCCAGACAGCACTGCAAAGCAGGTATAATGATCAAGCAACAACTATTTCACAGAGTAGAATGTCCCTGCAACTATTTTCTAGTTTAGCTTTCAACTAAGCTGCGTTTTCCAGGTGCCTGCCATAAACGCACATCAAAAATCTGACTGTAACGAGATACTGAAGCTGGAGCGCTCTGCTGGCATCAGCTAGATTACAGCTCCCAATTTCCTAGGCAGTGCTTGACCCCAATATAGATTATATTACTGTGTTCCAAAATCTTCATGTCTTCATGGATTCTTTCAAAGGCCATTAAAACCACTAGAAAGCCTACTTAAAACCAGTATAGATCGCCAAAAGGTCACTGCTTACACATGATGGAATCAGAAACAAGTCCCTGAGCTCCTGATTTTGTGCTAATCATGGAAGGAATCTTCCTCTACTCGAGGAAGTTTGTACTTTCGCTTGTTCATACCTGCATTGCTAGATCCAACAGCTCTTTGGAAACATGTTGATTAGCGCCTTCCAGATTTCTGACGAGATCACCAGCAAAGTTACTGTCTTTGGGAGTCAGCAGAGTGTAGGCAACTCCCTTCTCCCCTGCTCTGCCAGTACGACCAATTCTGTGGGTGTGTGTATCTATGTCCCGAGCCACATCATAATTGATGACAGTCTTAATGGAAGGAATATCTAACCCACGAGCTGTAATGAAGAACAACATAGTGGTAAGTGTGATTATCCCAAATTAACTCAAAACAATCCCATTCATACCAGCATATCACTTAATTCTGCTCCAGCACACGAAAGGAGTTTCCACAGGAACATACCCCAGTTAAGACACCCTTCGTAGGCTAAAAGTCTCACTGTAGTAGTATCTTCTCTAACAGTAGTATAAGTACAAGTTCACAGGATTGGAGATGGAAGAGATCTCTTTAAATGACTGCTATTCCAAGGAAAAGAGAGGGCTTTGTTAAAGGGCTCTGAAATTCTCTTTTTGTTCAGCTAAACGTCTGGGTACAAAAGCTGTTCTAGAGAAGGCTTCAAGTGTGTCTGTCTCCTCTTCATTTAAGCATGTGTCAGCTGATTAACAAATAGTAACTACTTCCTTAAGAAACAGCTTATTTTCTTTCTGTAGATTAAAAAAATATCTGTCAGACTGTAATTTAAACATCATTAGAGGATTTTAAAAATAAAACCCCGTACTAACTGTGTACTTCTGAAAAACATCTGGAACACAGTGCCCAGCAGGTGCAGAAGCCAACCTTGTTGCCTGCCACTGAAATGTATTATTTTTCTGCTGATATCTACAACTTGGATGAGCTGCTGTTACTTAGAAAGTCACATACCTGCCACATCAGTAGCTACCAGTATTGGGATCCCCTTTTTCTTAAATTCTGAAATGACTTTATTCCTCTCACTCTGGTCCATGTCACCATGAAGCAGCCCCAGATTATGATCCTCCTGCTTGAGGTTATTGGCCAGCTCTTCTGCATTTGCCTTCTTGGTGACAAACAGGAGAACGCTCCCAGATGATGTGAACTCCACGAGGCGTCGAGTCAGCCAGTTCCATTTGCTAGGGCCAGAGGGGAAAATCTCCACAATTTGGGTAACATCTTCATTTGCCTAAAGAGAGAAATACGACAAGCAATAACACAGGACAGAAAGGACAGTATGGCAAACAAAAACAGATGGCAGAACAAATGAGGAATTTAAACTAGGTGTGAGAATAAAAAGTGGAGAAGCAGGGGACCAAAATTCTCCTCTCAAAGTCTTCAGCTCTTGCTTAACTGCTGACCACTTCATTTTCACAGTGCAGAAAAGGCAGGGCTAAATGAGCTACTCTTTGCTAAATGTGAAAGGCAAAGTGCAGTCTTTGACATGCTGCAGTTTAGCACCCTACTGATCTAAAGACGGGTACGTGCAACGCCGATGCTCTTGCGACAAGATGCTATTAACAACTACAACAGACTGTGCAAGAGCAGGGTCTGAGATGGAGAGGATGCTCATCAGCAGAAGTTATTCATATGGTGATCAGAGAAAGTACTCCTGAGAGCTGTGACTTGAGTCAGGAAGAGGAGAGGCAAGAACAGACTCCCTACACCCGCCGCGTTGCAAGTGATAAAAATGCAGCAGAGCTCACAGCCCTATCTGGCAGTTTCTCAGAAAGATTTAATTTTTACACATTCAAATATTAATTATTTCAAGCATGATGCTCTCAGAGTAATAATGCAGATCAAGGAATAGAAACCCTGTGACTGAGCTAGGAAAGCTGCTTCTTTTTTTTAAGCAAAATTTAGAAAAAACAGTTTCCCAGAAAGAAGGGCTTCAGGTAGCTGTTAATTTTTTTTGTTACAAAGGCACGCCTCACATTCCTGATTGGAAAAAAAAATGCAGAGAACTGGTTAAAAGAAAAATGTTCTGAAGGCATCTTGTGAAATTTCTCAAGTTTTCATATATTATAAGCAAAGTTTCTCCACAGCAAGTACACATCTGTCCACCTCATCGACTTATTACCAAATCCCTGGTCTGCTAATAGTTCAGCTGCTACTGTCAAGCAAATATAGAATCAACATTCCCACATAAACCAGCTGAAAGATACTACAGTTTAAGTTTCAAATCCTTCATTGCAAAACCTGCAATTGCTTTATTTATACTTAAGAGACAAAACAAAAGGATATGCCCATTGACTCAGCTTAATAAAAAGAATAAAAAAATACATCAGTCACTGCACTAATGTTTCACTCCTGGATGAAACCTCCCATCAACAGAAGAGTATTTGTTGGCAGAAAGGTCAATAAAAAAAAACCTGCAAAAAAACCACTGGGAACTTTACTACTTTTTGTTAAGCACAAAGTATTTACTCTTAAATATAAATGACGATTACCACAGTTTAACTTAAATTTCAGACAACAGAAACTGAACAGTTCATTTCTCTGACTGTCTCAGAAGTATCATGAAATTACCTCTCCAATGTCTCCCTGCACAACTCGAATTGGGTCGATCAGAATATCTCGGGCCAGTTTCTCAATCTTCTTACGGAAGGTGGCACTGAACAAGAGGGCTAAAAGAAAAACGATATTTGAACTCCTTGAAAAATAAACTTTTATTTCAGAACTGTGAACACACTGCACAGATCTTGTGAATGAGGACCTGTACGGCTGTGCTAGCTATCAGTGATCTGAAGTGACAGTCTGTTTTACTGGTTCTAATGAAAATTACATTTTATGGCATCTGAAATAAGACGTTGATAAGATGTGGCACTACAGCGAACTTTCTTTCATGGCAGCTTACAACACAGGATCTCAAACCATATGAATATTAGTTCAGCTCATCATCTTTGATTACAGTCTGTGGTGGGATTACAGACTGATGAAGAGCGTGGTTAAATGCCCACATTTCACAAGTGCTCCATCCCAACACGCCACAGCGAGAACACCACCAGCGGACTTTTGCAAAAGTCTCATTATGTGGCTGTGCCGAGAACATGAAATTCAAGCTCTGTTCCAGACTCTTAACGGGTAGCCCACCATGTAGCCTCCTTCAGCTCTCAGTTTATTTTGAAACATGCTTATACTTACTCTGTCTGTCAGGACGTACATGGCTTGCGATTGATCTAACCTGGTATTCTGGAAAGGAGAGGAAAAATGCTCCATAATCAACATTGTATGCTCATTATTTAGTAGAATCACTCAGAATGCAACTTCATTGTTTTATTTAACAAAAAACAATGGAATGAATGAGTGCCTCTCATTCAGTATTTAATTTTACTGTGACTTCCAAGTGCTTTTTGCTGCGCAATCGAAGTTCCTTTGCTGTACAAAGAAACTTTTGGAAGTCCCTTCAGCAAAATATTCCGTAAGCAAAGATCCTAGCTGAATCCATGCATACCCTGTACATTTCACAAGTGTCTCCCTCCTTTTGCAGGATCACAGTACTGTCAGATCTTTGCTATGTCCCATGATGCTTGAGCACATACTCAAAATCATCCAGATCCGAATGACCAAACTTATTCCAAAGAAGTAGAAAGTTATTTTAACGCCAGCAGTTTGTACACACTGATACAAAGCACTGAAGTGGCTTGCCCAAAAGTTATTCAGCAACTCTAAGATAAAAATCAGCTTCTTGGACTTCAACATCAACAGGACTTTGCTGATCTCTTAACAGCAACAGATATTGATCTTTAAATAGGAGTTTTGTCTATAAGTATTCGCTTAATGTATTTTCAAGTATATAAAGCTACAGGGGTTATAAACAGTCCTGCTAATCTGGGAACCGGACACCACTGCTTTCCAAAACAGTGACCTTTGTTCATTACATACCAAAACCCATATCAAACATTCTGTCAGCTTCATCAAACACAAGGTAAGTGACTCTTTGAAGGTTTGTAGCTTTCTTTTTCACATGATCAATCAAACGACCCTATTAAAAAAACCGAAACAACAAAAGCCAAGTTTTTAAAGCATATTTTAAAAAAATGTTAATATATACATCCTTCCATTAACTGCTTTTTATCCTCACCAGAGACTCAGAACAGAAAACATCTCAAGGCTTCAGTCTAGAAGTGTCAATATTCAAGTCATAGAAATAGATTCCTAAAACTCTCGTCAACTATGCTTGACAAGCTGAACTGTAAGACTGTTTTTTCAAGCTTAACAGTGCTGAGATCCTAAAATTCCCCATTCTTCACCACAATTAAATTTTAAATGCAAACTGGCTACTTAACCCCACAATTTTTGGCAAGGGAGTTCTTCATACTTTGTTTTCTTGCCCAGCAGACCAATAAACAGCCACAATAAAACTTCCTCCAACCATTAGCTGCTCTGTTTTGCCCAAGTTTGTAACTATTCTTTGCAATAAGCGCTTATTTAAATCACTGGTTCAGTATCAATACCCATTCAACCCTTCAGCATTACTGCCACAGGCTCTACACTGATTCAGGAAGATGGCACTCAAGTTCATGACATTCTGGGAATTTTCTTCATGGATTTAAGGCTCAGCAATCAGAAGCTGGTATCGCACACAACTGACACCGATTCAAGCAGATCTTGCTTGCTACTCTGTCTCCTATCGGAGACCATACTTAATGTCTTTCAGTTCCTCCTGGGAGAAGAATAATCCCAGCATATTTGCTCTCAACATCTGATAACTTGTGAAGAATCTAGGTTTCATTAATCAGAGAACAAATTCTGCCTCACCAGTGCTATTAAAAAATCTGTCTCAGCTTCAGTCCAGCAACAAAATGTTGTACTGTGTGCATACAGGTACTTACTGGTGTGCAGACAACTATCTCTGCGCCCTCCTGGAGCGCTTTGGCTTGCTCCCACATGCTTCCTCCTCCATACACAGCTACAGAGCGCAGATTGTATGCCTTACCAAAGCGCTTGCATTCGGAATGGATCTGAGAATTGTAAACAAAGCATGTCACAGTTCATGTGAGACAGATCTGAGAAAATACACCTGCCTTAGAAATACAGTCCAGCTTCTGAAATAATTTTCAGCTAATAACTTAATGAAATCATTCAGAAATCCTCAGGGCTGAATACTTCAATGCTTGTGGATAATTTCCAGTAGTTTGAGAAACCTATTTAAGCGTCCAACCATAATTTTAACCTCCAGGCTCTATCGTTTTACGCAGAGAATTGGTGGCAATGCATCCACAATATTCTTAATACTTGGAAATAATATAGTAGCACTGTGCAAAAATGTACAATTTCAGATTTGCTATGATCCCTCAATAAGACTTTGTAGGAAAGAATTGTGAGCTTATACTGGAGCCACACCACTAATAAACAGGGGTAGTTTTTTCAAATAGTTTATGGAGGTTCTCTGATAATTTCTGCCCAGAATTTTGTCATGTTCTATAACAATACTGTATGACACATATAGGATTACTACACATTTACCTGTTGGCAAAGCTCTCTGGTCGGGCAGACAATCACGGCAATGGGACCATCGCCTGGTTCAAGCTCCTTTTGATCCATGATGTGAATCAACATCGGCCAGATGAAGGCTGCTGTTTTTCCACTTCCAGTCTTAGCTATCCCAATCATATCTCTGCCACTTAGTGCAACCGGTACACCCTAAAAATAAGGAGATTCTAAACCCATATTATGCCTACCTTAGCATATTCTTGTACTAGATATTACATGAAAACTCAGGTAACAAGAGGAAAGCACATTACAGACGACTCACAGTAACACAGGTCGAAGCTTACACAGTTTTACTGCCAAATTCAGATCTGAATTAGTTTGTTTTAAGGCTGGAAGCAATTACCATGTTCTGACTGTTGGTGTCCTATATGAAATCAATGTTTGGGTACTGCACAACATCCCAAGGATACATTTACATGTACACAAATGCATCTCATCAGCTGTAAGAATGCTAAAAATAAATTCTTTGAGCCTATTCTTTCTGTAAACATTCAGAGTGCTGAAGTCCTCAGTTCATCCCTACTGCTGCTATAAGGACCTCTCAACCACTGTTTTTTACAAATATCATGGGCTAAGGTCCTAATACACATCCCCCTAGATATAGCGCCACATCATTTTTTATACTTCAAAAAAAGCATGTGAAGTGGTGCGGTTCTAGTTATGTTATTGATAACCTTAATTACTTATGGTAATCAATCTACATATGCAGCAGAATCCCTTTTGCTTGCACAGCTCTCCAAGGAATGACCAGTTAAATGCTCCAGTTCACAGAGCATTTATTTCAACTGCCAAAAGAAATGAGAAAAATGCCTTGTTGCATACCTCTTCTAGTCACAAGACATTAAAATATAAGCTGTTTAAAGGAATAAAGTCGATGTATGGCTCTTTACTCAGCTACTGCTATGATTGTTTTTAACACAATTTTTAAAAAACACCCAAACCCAAAAAACAACAACCCAAAAAAACCTTTCATACATTTCTGTAAGCAAGAGATGTCACTTAAATGTTCTTCAGTCTTCACTAAGAAAAAAATGAGGAAAAAAACATGGATATATTTACAGTGGTCATTTGACAAGAAAAAAGCTGGGGGGTAAACCCCTATTTAAGTAATACCAAAGCCATTTTCCTAGAAAAATACAGATTATTCTTCTCTTTAACAGCTTTATATAGGAAACTAGATTTGTATACATCCTCATATGGACTAGGGACTTTTGCATATGTTTCAGTAGCTTTCCTTAGGTGTTAGAGAAGTAACAACACTCACCTGACATTGTATAGGAGTCGGCTGGGTATACTCGGATTTCCTAATTTGATGCATAAGTTGCTCATCAAACCCAAAATGAGCAAAACTACTGCCAGGCCGTGGAGGAGCAGCACCAGACACCTTAGAAACAGAAACATATCTTTGCCTCGTGAACAGTAAGAGAAAAACAAAGAAGAATCCGTACAAAAATGAAACCAAAAGAAAGGCGTGTCTGCCTCTGAAAATGGCCTTTTATTTTCTGAATAGATATAAGTTTAACTAGGTAAAAATTCCAGATGTGTTATGTAAATAAGACTTTCAGGTATAAAAATTTAGATAAATTGTCCATCGACATAAGCTACTAAACATCTTATCGCCTTCCTTGTATAATTGGTCTTCCCCAAATAATTCCCTTCATAGAGAGTCACCACACTAACATGTCACAAATGGCAAAGAACTAATTCTTTCAGATAATAGTTCCAGTTTCAGTTCCTAGCTCTGGAGTTCTTTAATCCAAGTGCAACCATGCAACTGGCAATCTTCGGTGCCCACTCTGAAAAATCTGGAGAAGACTTTCAAGAACTGCTAAGGAAAATCAGGCTTCCTTAAATCAAAGTCACTGAAGGTGTCTGAGAGGCTTGGTATTCAAAAGCTGGAGTTTCCTCATTAAAACTGCTAAGACAATCCAAAAAAAACCATAGGGAGAAAAAAGATCCTAGGAGGATCATTTTGTGACCAGCTTACCCGGAGATTAAGTTTATGACGTAACTCCACCACTTGCTGCGGGGTGAGACTGGTGATCTCCTCATGCTCATCATAGAAATTTTTCTCAAACGGTGGATATTCAATCTGCAAGGGTAACTTACCGAGTTAGTTTGGGACTCGAGATTCTCTCTCTGTACACTTAGTTTTGGAGGGGAAGAGTTCTTTTTCTCAAAAGTTCTTAACTGTCTGCAAGAACATTTGTTTAATACAAAGCTATGTCAAGAATCTTTAGTATGACTTAGGTAGCACAGCACTGAAATACTACAGGGACAGAAGCACAGACCTGCTTTCTAAATGCCTCAGACAGAACAGAATGGAATAAACTTCCTACCTCTGAATGATCAATAGGTGGGAGAGGATCAATGATTTTTTTGGACGGTGCAATTGGGTTCCCATCACTATCATACTCCAGGTTATCCTCTTCCTCTTCTTGGACCACACCAGCAGTGGGATTTTCAGCCATGTAGCGAAAATAAGCTTCCTGCAGCAAAACATATCAGTAAAATCACATACAATAGGATACAAAAATGCTGCTAGATTTGTTTAAATTATGTATATGCTAGACAGCTGTTTGCTTTCATACCCACCATTGAGAGAAAAAACAACCACGTTCACTAGGACTGATTCTTCTAATAAATACCAACAGTTATGTCCAGAAGGACAGTAAGTACAAATGAAGAAAACTATAGTGTCAGTTAGAGCACAAAATGCTTTTAAAAACTAAACTTCTCTTACATGTCTGCTTAACAACTTCTACCAAGACCTGTTATGCTTAAACAATGGAAGAATCTGTTCTTATTTCCACATGAACGAAGTGCAAACACTGCAGGTTTTTAAACAGAGAACACAATGTTACTAAGCATGATGTTTATGTTTTTTTAAACACACTATGCCAAAGATAGTTTCTCCACTTCCCTAACTAGACTCTAAGAAATGAAAATAGGTATCAGTTTTTCATGGAGAGAGTCAACAGCAAACGGGAAATTATTTCAGAAGAGTCCTTCAACACAAGCCCAAGTTTGAAGTCACTATCACCACTGTCATATGCCATCCTTACAACTCACAAACATGTATGTCTCTCTCAGAATCTTGCTGCCACACCAAGATATTCTTATGGAGAAAACAGCAGTCTCACTTGACTTTCAAGCAAATATTTAAGACCAGATTTTTAAAGCAAGGTTCAACTACAAATATATGTATAAACCCGTCTGGCTTTTTCGTTTGCGTGGCCAATTATCACTCAGTCACATAGATATGCATGCAACGCACTTGGAAAACAGCTGTCCCCAAGTTAAAGTCACCTTTGCTCAAACTTTAGCACAGCTACGCTCACCAAATTGGAAGCAAAGGCCTCAAGGCCAGACAACCGTGCTTCCGTGCTTTGCATTACTGCAAGTAACACAACAGTTATTAATTAGAACTTAGTAGTAAGGTATGTTTTGAAATGAAGTCTTTCCTCTTTGTTTACTGTTTGTTACAGTGATGCTTATAATCCCCAATCAGAACTGGATGTCCTCCAAAAATAAAGAGCAAAAAGCCCAATTCTTGCTCTTAACAGACATGACATTTCATTGCAAATAGCCTCCACATTTAACAGCCTCTCACTGGTGCTCCTGGTTAGTTGATTCTGCTAATTTCAAATTTGTTGAGACTTTCAGATACTGAAATACCTGTACAGGAAGTTCAAGTTCAGATTGACTGAAAAAAATCTTCTTAAACAGAGTAAAAAAGAATGAAATTGTCTCCTAGTACTCTTCTTTTTTTTTAGTGAAACAGCTAGAAGGGTAGAAGAGTAACCACTAGAGCTTCCTGCTGAATTGTCCGGATACCTGTGCGTGATACTGGAGTTTTGTTTGTACCTAGTACTTATATATTTGGCGAGGGAAGGTTAAAAAAAACCCCAAAAACAACAAAAAAGAAGATAGAAAGACTGCATAGGAACTCACTTGGTCATCTTCCTCTTCAATGTCATCTCGAATACCCCTGGAAAAACAAGCGGAGAAAAAAAACTTCCCTGCAAGTGTTCCACATACTCAGCTCCATACTTTCATTTGATTAGTGCTGAGCTCCGTATTTCGTGGAAGACACAACACTAACAACTCAGTAACATTTATAA
This sequence comes from Falco punctatus, assembly GCF_963210335.1. NCBI lineage: Eukaryota > Metazoa > Chordata > Aves > Falconiformes > Falconidae > Falco > Falco punctatus. Next base: position 5,765,573 of record NC_137599.1, on the reverse strand, counting down.
TCCCAACCCATGGAGTTTTCGTATTTGGTGCCAACCATAACAGCGACCCTGCAAAGACTTCTTTTTACTTCTAGTAATGAGACTGAAAGATTAGGATTCCGTCTTCCCAGTAGAAGCCACATCAAAGATCATCCTGGTCTAAGCTCTTGATGCTACAGAAGTCCCATAACTGAAGAGGAATATGAGCCAGGAAGTGCAAATCCAGTTCAGAACATCCCCAGGTGGCGATTTGGATCCGGTGTTCTGTTTCAGGACCATGTATAATCTGATCAACCCCATGCAATGCAAGTTCTACCAATGTATCTGACATTTATATCAAGAATCAACAGCATAGTTATTTTCCTTGGTCAAAACAGATAGATAAGCTGTAAAAATGTAAACTGTTTTTAAACTCCAAATTTAGTATCCCTGTTATCATGTGCTAACTAATGTATCGGCTTTACAGGGAATGTCTTAAAACCTAGTTGAAGTTTGGAAGATTCTCCAGTACTACAGGCAGAGCAGCACTGAATTATTTTCCTCACATAAATGCAATTTTAAGCTAAACCAACCTGATCACTGCATGGATGTGGAAAGAAGAAAAACTATTCAGGTTGATTTGGAAAGTGGTGGTAGTACAATGTGCTGCCCCAATTTGCATGACCTAGAAAGATTTCTCATAAGAGAGAACTCTCAGTTTACCATAGGATGCCACCATGGATTCCTTCCTCCTATTATTCAGTTTTTATTGTACAGAACATTACCCATGGGGGATATCATGCGCTGGTTAATGCTGGTTACTAGGTATTTATTAGATTGTCTACAGAACAATTATCATCAACAAAATGCATTGGAATTCTCTTAGCACCATACAAGACACAGGCAGGCATGGGAATTATAAAAGAAAACTTACTTAACATTCTTCTTTTCTTTGTCTTTATCTTCGAGCCTCTTCATGTCTCGAGCAGCTTGATCCTAACAGGTCATAAAATTATAACATGTTAAAAAGACCAAGATGATAAAACATGGAAGGGAAAAATGTTTCTACATAACTAGATCATCAGGCCACAGAGACGACACTTTTTGGACTAAACTTTCTCTTGTTCAATATCCTTATCATGCTAAATAAATACTTCTACAAATAGCTTTGAAATGTATATACCATAACTTTGCAGCAACGTTGTTGAAAAAAAACCCACATTCCCCGCATTCCTCCTGGAAACAGTGATAGAATCCAGCTAATAACAGAACTGTAGCTAAGAAATAGCTCATGATAAATACAAATTATTTCAATTCAGGTAGCGAAAAATGCAAAACCCCGTAATTTCATATTCAGAGACACACAATGCTCTTCGCTGTATTGTTTTGACATGCTCAAAACAGTTAGTTAGGCTATCGTAAATCATATCTACCCTCTCCATACCTAATCCACCTTTGAGTTCTAAATAACACAGCATCTCACACAAAAAACCGAAAGGTAAGTGACATTCTGAATACAGTTGCCAAAGCTGTGAGTGACATTTGCTGCTCCTGACTGGAGAAAAGTACAGTTCCAAAAATTAATAAACATTTCACGAGCTGGGTCTTGCCTCCACTTCAGCCATGAATGCCTCCAGAGGATCATCATCGCTGTCAGAGTCTGCTGATTTGGAATGAAACTGCTGGCGAGTGGGGGAATTCTCTGCGGGAATGTATGGCAATTCAACATTGCTGGAATCTTCCTCTTCATCCTCAAAGTACCTGAAAAGAAAAGAACAACAGCCCAGTCAGCACAGAGCCTACAGTACCATGCTGTCTTTTGTGGTTTCCGAGTCAAGCTTCCCACACTGAGGATAATAAATGTCAGTATATACACAGTATATATACAGTAAATACACAGGAAAAGATGTTGAGATGTATTTATTTACAATTATTCATGTTGTAAGCTAAAAGAGGTGGCAGGGCAAATAGGTATTATGACACTGATCTTGAGTGGGTCTCCCAGGCTGCTGAATATAGGATGTTTTTCCGACCTCCCTTCTATCCAACGTTTGTGCAGCTAATAGAAGGGTTAGTCAAGAACTGTGGAGCTGAATGTTCCCCTGCGCAAACAACACCCAAATTTATTCTGCTTGGCTCCAGTTCTGAACACACCAGTGTCAATATGACTGAGCTGACTGAGCCTCACAGTTGAGATATGTTCTTAGAGAGGGGAAAGCTAGGGGAGATCTCTCCATGGGCTGCGGTATTGTCTTAAGAGTCTTTTAAATACACTTAAAGACAAGATGTATTATTACTCTGATTTTACAGATGACATGCTGACACCCAGAGAAAGGTAAATAATTGGTTCAGGGCAACACCAAAGTCTGCTGCAGAACAGAGGTGGGAGTTCCTGCATGTGACTAGCTCAGTTTTTCTTGATGCTACTGCCATAAAGCTACCAGGGTTCTGTTACACCATAGTGCAGTGTTAGGGTATTTATCCTTAAGCAGGCTTTCCTAAATAACTAAACCTCATAAACATCACAGATAATACTGTCCCTGACCTTGGAATCTTTAAAAGACTAAAATCTAGAGCTAGATAAACACAGGAAACAACTTGTACTTACGCATTCTCTTCATCAAAATTTGCTCGCTTTGACCCAATTTTGTAGAAAGAAGGCAGCTGAGGAGGTCCTGATTTTGCAAATGCAGCAGAAGAACCGGCTGTTCCAAAAGCACTATGAGACTGTTGAGAGAGCTTAGGCTCCTCTTTTTTTCCAGGTGTTATGGCAAATCCACCAAAACCAAAGCCTCTCTTAGTACCAGGTCCACCTTTATTCCAATTCATGATGTCCCCAATATACCTGTTAAATTCAGAAAAGACAAATTAATGCCCTCTCTCCTTTAGGCAGTTACATGTAATTGTCATGGTTTTTCTTGTAAGAGCATTACTTCAGTCATTATAGACAGACTTGTGGAAATGTGACTGACAAGAGTTTGATCTGTTTCCCAAAAAGGACTGGGCTTTGCTCTTTCCTTGTAAGCACGAATGTATCCATAATCCGATAAAAGAATAATAAAAAAAAAAAGGCGGTCTTTCAAAACAGATCATGTCCCTCAGCTATTACTTAAGCACATTTAAGATGTTGCTTGTTTCATCTGTTTTGCAATCTAAGACAAACAAACCCAAGGCCAGGACTTTGAACATCAGCAGGAACAAGACATGAAAAGTCAGCTCGGTACATATTTGGCATGTCCATACAGTCCCATCCTTGAGTGTTCCATGGTTTGTAAATACCACACTACTGCAATCCAGACACCTCTAGAAAAGCGGGCCCAAAGCAGCACACCGCTCCATTAGAAGACAAAGCACACTTCTGCAAAAAATCAACTCACTCTTCTTGAGAAAGCATCTTTAGCTACATGTACGTTCTTCAACCTACATTTTTCAAACCATGTTTTAAATACGCCACATAATACGTCTGCCCTGAACTCGTTTTTTAAGTTAGATGAAGCGACAACTGAACTGATCTACTAAAGACATACGTTTTCTGTTCCAAGTAATTTCATTATTTCATCTGCATGGTCAAGTCAGTCATACCTTTAAGGCATAACCTTTAAGTGGGTTATAATTAGATAGGCCAAAGGCTACAAGCTTTATTACACAATTCTTCCCATTCAGTGAGAATTCTCCAGTAAGACCAGAATTCACTGGCAAAAGAATCAACTTCAAAATAATCTGAGAGTAAATACTGCTCCTGCTGCCTGTGCAGCATTGACCAGCTTGGGCCTTACTCTATAAACCTGAAGCCTAGACCAGAGCTTGCTAAGAGACTTCAGGGGAAACTGCTGCTCGGTTCTCCCCCGCAGCAGCTGCCTGGGTGTCCTGCTGCCCCACCTGCACCGACACAGGAGCGCTCACACCTGCAGACATGTGGCAGATAAGAAACCAAACTGTGCAACAAATGGACAAAAGTGTACCCTTACACTGCCGCTGAGAGCACAGCGAGACATCTTTTAAGTTACAACATCTGATTTTAAGGATTCTTCCTCACTGTGCTTATCGACATTTTTGCTTTCCCTCGTCCCACTGCAGAAAATACTGAGAATTCTTCTTTTATTCTGTCGTACAGCTGCAGAAGTACAAAATCCGGTCAGCTTGCCCAGGGAGCGCCCTGGAGCGAGCAGGGAGAGGGCTGCAGGGCAGCGCCGGAGGGCAGCGCGCCCCGCATGCTGCCAGGGCGCCTCTTCCCCGCCAGCACCGGCTCGGTGAGAACCTCCGCGGCGCGGAGCCTTCCCGGGGTCCCCAGCACCGGAGGGAGACGCAGCGGCGCGTCCAGCTACCCCGTCCCCGGCGCCCGACCCTCGCTCCCTCCCTCGAGCTCGGCAGGGCAGGACAGGGGGCCCGGCGTCGCGCAGAGCCCCCGGCTCCGGGGCGGGCGTGGCACGGGGGGCGGCGGCGTTTCCCTGGGCCCTGCGCGGGGCCGCTCACGGCCCTTCCCGCCGCGGGGGCGGGCCCTTTGTGAGGGCCAGGCCCAGGCTGCCCCAGCCCGCGCTAGGCCGCGTCCCCGTCGCCTGCCCCGCGGGAGGCACCGCTGGCCGGCAGGGAAGGGGCGGCCGCGCCAGCCCGCTCCGCGCCCCCAGCCCCTCACTCACCCCTCGGGCACCGCAGCCGCCGGCCGCCGCTTCCCCAGTTACCGGGGCGGGGGGTGGAGACGCGCCGCACCGACGCGCCGCCGTGCGTGACGCGCTAACGTCACAGCGCGCCCCGCCGAGCATGCGCGCTGGCAGCGGGGGAAGCCGCGGGTGGAGGGTGGCGGGAGCGGGCGAGGCCCGGGACACCCCGGGCCACCCTGGCAGGCGGTGCCGCGGCCCATCGGCCGCCTCGCCCACGGGGGCCCCTCCCGCTTGCCGCCCGCGTGTGGGGCCGGCCGCGTGCAGGCAGGCCGGGCGGCCGGCGGGGCCCCGCAGTGCGCATGCCCGGCGCTACGTAGGGCACGCAGGCGGCGGCGCGGGGCCGGGCCTCGGCGGCGGCGGCGGCGCCGCGTGACTCAGGTAAGGCGGCCCCGGGCTGGGCCCCGCGCTCCGCCGCCATGGGGTCCCGCGCCGCCATGGGGCACACCGCGAGGCGCATGCCCGCCCCCTTCCCGTCCCGCTTCTCGTTAATGGCCTCGGCCCCATCGTGCCCCCCGAGAGGGATGGCTGGGCCCCGTGGCCCCGGTCGTGCGGGGTCTGCGCTGCCCCCCGCGGGGACGGGGGCCCTCGGCACCCCCTGGGGCAGGGCGGGGGGCCCGCGCCCCGGGGCGCCCGGCGGCTGGTTTCAGGCTCGCTAACGTTGGCTCGTGTCCCCGGCCGGAGCCGGGAGCGCGGCGTGTGCCCAGCAGGGCCACCGGTGGGTGCCACCGCCACCGCTCTCCGGTGCGGGGGTGGGTGGGCGAGTCGGGTCCCCTTGCGGGGGGGGGGCGGGGGCCGCCGAAGCACGTGTGCGCGGAACGCGTTGAGCCCCGGGGCAGAGGCGTCGAGCTGGGCAACGGGTCTGGGTCTCGTCCGTCCCTGGTTCTGCACCTCTGCCGGCAGCCGCACAAGTTTATTTTGCGTAAAACTTTATGGGGCTGTAGGGCCTTTTGTAAGTGGGTGTGCCCAAAGAGTCTCGAAATTCTTCTCCTGAAACTGTTGGGGTTTGGTGGAGCAGGTGTTGTCGCTGTCCCAGTGTCTGTAACCTCTGAACGCAAATTCTGTCATACGTAAATAGCATTTTGGTTTTCTGTTAAGTTCCTGCAGAATTGTGATGTACCCAAACAGCATGCTAAATTCCTGGTCTCTGCCTTGCTGTTCTTTCCATCTGGGTTAATGTTCTTGTTACATGTTCCGTTCAGGTTTTTGCTAGAATGAGAAGTCTTTGACAAAGGCATTTATTTTACCCGTCCTTGTCATTTGTAGCAGTGGGTTCCCTGCGTGTGGTACTCGGAGGACTGCTGGGCTAATTTAGAAACAAATTGTTTCTATTTCAAGTTTCTAAGAGAACATTCTCATCAACATTCAAGTTCCCACTAAGATCTGCTCGCGGGAGGGAGTAAAATGATTCTTACTGCCATGCCTGATGCAGCTGACGCTCCTTAGCTGTCTGTGAAATGCAGAGGGTAATTGCTGCCCCTTTGGGGCTTGTAGTTTGGACCTTGGTGATGGCACCTACAGCCCAAGTGGGAGACCAAGACTGTTGGGAGATCAAGCAAAAAAGGCACGGGAAGCTGAGGGTAAAAAAAGGAGACCTGTCAAACTCTCTGCAGGTTTCTAGCAGGTGTGGGGAGAGAGCTTTGGTCTCATGAGCCCCAGTTTGCTGTTTGTTGTTCTGGGCACCAGTGCAGTATCCATCCTCTTCCCGCTTTTGTTTGTAGAGCTTACAACAAGAGGTCTCTCTCTCTAAACAGCAGTAGTGCTGGGATGCTGTGGGACCCGATTCTGAGCATACAGTCTAGAAAATCAAAGTTAAGCACTTTTAAAGTAGCAGGGGCTATCACAGCATTTGTTAAAAGTACATGAATACATTTTAAGATTTACTGCTGCTGTTACACATTCATTGATCTGACTGTGTCTAATTGCTAATTAGTAACAACTGTAGGCACAGTGTGTGGCCTTTGAAATGAGCTGGCAACAACGCTGACTGACTGAGAGATGCTATTGGAGAGTCAGTTTTATAGTGGAACTTCTCTGCTTCCAGAACTTGCTCATCTGAACAGCCTGGCCAGATGTGAACTGGCTGCTGCCTCGGCTGCTCCTGCTTCAAGCCAGAGAGTCTAGAACCTCACCTTCAAAGTTATTTTTTCTTGTAATAGTATTCACTTCTTTTATACAGAAGATGGCAAGATCAGGCAGGGGTTTATTTCTCTATAGTCTTGACAGCGTTTTCATTCGTGAAAGTTGGGTGTTACTGTAGGTGTGATGTAACAGAATTGATGAGGATTTTTTGCAATGTTTGATCAATTTTTTCTTCCAGTGAAAATGAAGAATTTATATATTTTTATTGCTGTCCTGTTCATCCCATGGAGTTTTTCTTTGGCAAAGTATGATGAATTCGAGGATGGAGATGACATTATGGAATACGATGATAATGACTTTGCTGAATTTGAAGATGTTAATGAAGATGCAGTCACAGAGTCTCCTCAGAGGATCATCACTACAGAAGATGATGAAGAAGAAGCAACTGTAGAGCTTGAAGGTCAGGATGAGAATCAGGAAGACTTTGATGACGCAGATGCACAGGTAATGCCTCATCTCCTTCCTCTGTGTGTTTCCTAATAGTACCTCTGCACCTTTCTCAGCTGATCTTTTTGGATTTGACCTACCCGGCTTTGGATTTTTACGCTGTGTGTGATTTTGTCCCTCAGGAGGGTGATACTGAGAGTGAACCGTATGATGATGAGGAGTTTGAAGGCTATGAAGAGAAACCAGATGCATCTCATAGCAAAAATAAAGACCCCATAACAATAGTTAATGTAGGTATAAATGTTGATCTGCTTTCTGTTTGGTATTTCATCACTTTTTTTTTTTTAAGGTGGTGTGCCAATAATCTCATTGTGTACAAACACACGTGTAAGACAGAACCTGTCCTAAAAAATTTATTATTTAAATTAACAAGAGACAGTGCAGAAACAGGAGAAGTATGGAGACAAGAAATACCTGAAATAATACAACAGGACAGCAGCAGAATACGATCCAGGTGTGCTAGCTCCCAGTTCCATGCCCTTCTGCATTGGTTGATGCTACTTTACATAGCAACTCCTGAAGTAAAACTGACAGGGCAGGTGCCTTTGGTCTGTTGATCTCTATTTTAAGCTTCTAGAACTCCTGTCCTTGGATCAATGCTCTGTTCTGTATTCAAACTGAGAACTGCAGTTGGAATATAGATCATGAAATTCTTCGTTAAAACAAACCTTTTCAAACATAGTTTTGACGAAAGCGTTTTATGACTTAGCTGCTTTTACCTATATGACTGTGGGGGAGAAGTGGAGGAGCTAGAGTGATGACCTTCGTTTAATCCAGAGAAAAACTAGATACATCTCAGAATGTCTGGGTGCTTTTTCAACATGTAAAGAAGAGGTTGCGATGATCATATGCTTACAGTAAACAGTGTATTTTTAGCTTGTCTATGGCTAAAGTTTCAGATTATAAATTGACTTGGATGGTTTTTGAAGCAAATCTCTCTGTCCACCCTGCATCACCATCTTGTTACGTCCCAAGAGAGTCCTTTACAGAATGATTCAGTGCTTGAGGTCTGTGTTTTTATTATCTGTAACATCTCTTTTAAGTATTGTGGCTGGCCCTGGTAGTGAAAAGTAAGGTTTGGGTACTTTTATGACTGAAGGGTGATACAGTGATAGCAAAACAGCTAATTGTTCTCTGAAGATGGCAAGTCTGGCAGGCTCCCTTGCTCCCCCCTGCAGTCTGGCTCTTGGTAGTGTCCTGAAAATGCTCCTGGACACTGGGTGTTTAGATTTCAACAAAAGTTACGTGATGATCAGATAATGATGTGATGGGCAAGGCATCAAGCTCAAATAATCAGTGAGTTGAAATGCTGGGCTGTTGACTACTCTGAGGGACGCGTGCTAGCACAGGCTCACTTGGAAGAGAGAACTATTTTGTTTGTATAGGCCAGGTATTTTGGGAACGCTGTTATCTGTTGTTTCCTGTAAGATTATTGTGTCCCAGTAGAGCCAAATGCATTATGTAGGCTTAGCTCTGTCCTGTTGCCTTTGTGAAGCTTATTGCTGTGTTTGGGATGAAGTTTCTCCAGTACTCTGCATTTTCCAAATTGTTTGTGTATGTGGAATCTGCTCATTCAGTGTGTAAAAGACAGTCTCCATTCACTTACTGTAGGTCCCTGCTCACCTTCAGAACAGTTGGGAGAGTTACTACATGGAGATCCTGATGGTAACAGGACTTCTTGCTTACATCATGAATTACATCATTGGGAAGAACAAAAACAACCGTCTGGCTCATGCATGGTTCAATACTCACAGGGAGCTGCTAGAAAGTAACTTTGCTCTTGTCGGTGAGTTCCATAACGACTTAGATCCATTTTTAGTTTGAGTAAACCTGGTTTTAGGCCAGCATGTGGACTATAGAGGAGAGTATGCTTTCTGATGCAGATGCGTGACAGCACAAATGAGAGCTCTGTGTGTAGATAAACAGCGTGCCAGTCTTCTGGTATTGAAATTAATTATGGTGCTGTAGTATAAATTACTCAGCAGCATCACGGGGATATTGAAGTAATCCAGCAACAGCAGAGCTCTGTACTGATGAACTTTGGTGTTTAAATTTGTGATTTTTAGATTGCAGTTCATTGTTGTTTTCTTCAGGGGACGATGGCACTAATAAAGAAGCTACAAGCACTGGGAAACTAAATCAAGAAAATGAACATATATATAACTTGTGGTGTTCTGGAAGGGTGTGCTGTGAAGGAATGCTCATCCAGTTAAAGGTAAGGATGAGGCAGTTTGTAGTACTGTTTACCTGTCACCAGTTTGCAGGTTTTAGAGGCTTTTCCATGCCAGTGTGAGCAACAAAGAATCCCAGCTCGACTCTTCTGCTCACATTCAGATACAGGGTTCTGAATATGTACACGTGAAGGGAAGACTGGTTGGACTAAAGATCCATACAGGGCTGTATTCTTCCCACCGAAGTAGGTAAGAGTGAAAGCTTACAGAAAAAGTATAGAAAGCTGAAGTATAGCATAAACAGAGGTAACTGTATGCTGAAGAGCCCAGCTGCTGTTTAGAGGGACTTTAGTTGGAGGAATGGACCAACAGGAATTCCAAGGAAGTACGACAAAGACAAGTAGGAAGTCCAGCACCAGGGATGGAGTAGCCCCACACGTTGGTTCAGCTCCAAACTTAATGGAGCAAGGCCCTGAGAAACTAACCTAATGCAGAAAGTATGCCTGCTTTTGAGCAGTATAGGCGACTTCTAAAGCGCCCTTAGAAGATGTTTTTCATAGAATAATTTAGCTTCAAACTGTCCTATTTTTTCCTTGAGCCCCACTGCTATCTGCCAATGAAATGCTGCACTCTAGGTATATCGAATTATCTTCTTCTTGTTTACAAACTTTTTTTAGTTTCTTAAGAGACAAGACCTGCTGAATGTTCTTGCCCGGATGATGAGGCCAGCTTCTGACCAAGTGGTATGTACTCAGCCATTTAGATTAACTTTGATAAATTGTTTAATTCCTTTGGTTCTGCTCTGCTGCTTTTGATTGTTCTTGGCACACACAAGTGAACTGCTAGGTGTCTTTCTATACTATTCCCAGTCTTCCAGTTCAGTAACTGTCAAAACAATCTGAAAGAATTGTTTGTGTTTCTTTTCTGCCAGTGGAATGCAAACTGCTGATGTCTGGAAATTATTTTATCTATGGTGGTTATTGTTTGAGAGGTTTTGTGAACAGTCTATCATGCTTCAAGACCTCATCTTGATAAAAAGCGGTTTTACAATCTGAAATACTTAATGATTGCTTTTCTGTCTGTTCAGTCTGCCTGAACAGAGCTGCTTAATGCATATGCTGGCCTGGATATTACATCCTGTAAAGTTACTTTCTGCCTTGCTCTTAGAGATGAGGATAATCTCATAACTGCATAAATGCCAAGAGAGGTTACATTTGGAAGAACGATGGCTGTGTGCACTCTGAATACTCTTTCCGTGTGTCTATAATTGTGTTTACCCATATCTGTTAAAAATACTTAATCTAGATGTCAGCAGTTGTTAATAAACAATGGATATCTGCACTGTGAATGAGTCTTACACCTCTGCTGTTCTAGTCACTGTTGTTACACTCTGGCATTATACCAGAATACTGAACTGAGTACTCAATACAGTTTAAAAGTACCTTACCTTAAGGCACATTGAGAAGCTTTAAATCGGCAACCTTTACCTTACCTGTGTATGGCCTCACTTAATCTTTGTTCTATGAATCAAAGTGTCAGACAAACACTGAAGTCATACTGTGACACAGGTCTCCATTTGGCCCATAGTCTGAATGCAGATTCGTATAAATCTGATCAGGGCTAATAACATTCTGTCCCACAGCAAATAAAAGTAACAATGAATGATGAAGACATGGACACCTATGTATTTGCTGTTGGAACGAGAAAAGCACTGGTGCGACTTCAAAAAGAGATGCAGGACCTGGTATGTATGTTCATGTTGGGAATACTAACATGATAAATGATAGGATGTAAGAACCTCTGATCTGTAGATGGCTTATTTTCTTGGGAACAGTTGAAAACTTATGACTGACCTGTTGAAATCTTCTGTGTAAGACATTTTCATCTAATGGATGGAAGTCTAATGCTATCAAACACCTGAAGTACTAGCCAGCTGCTGTCAGAACTGCGGGAAAAGATGCAATCAAAAGCAGCTTACATCTTCCTTCTGGTGTAGAAATCATTTGGGAGGAAGCTGAAGTGTATTGTCAGGATACATGAGTGTCGCTTGACCTCATTTAATTTGCACAAATGACTTTCAAGGATTGAAGAGTGGACTTAATTAGCAATATGTGATATGGAAAGTTTGTGTCTAAGTCATCTTTTATGCAATCTAAAATTAAAGCTGTCCATATGGTCGAGCTCTGCAGCTTGCAAAAAATCCAGTGATAACAAGCAGTGGTTTGCGAATCTTTTCTCTCATAACTTGTCTTAAGCAACAGCACTAAAGAAGGTTGATGGGATGCTAGTTGATTTTGTTCTGTTATCAAACAATGTGAGAAAAGCCTTAATCCACTTTGAGCATTCCAGCGTGGATGTATTAGAATTGTTTTATCTTTTACCTTAAAGTACTGACTATTTAAAAGACTGGTGATATGACATGATTTACCTTTTACATTTGGAATGTCCCCAGCCAGACTGGCGTGACTCAGCTAAGTGTAATTTTTGTAGTGTTTCTTTTCAGGTACTTTTAGGAGTCCCACTGTGCTGGAATGGTTCAGTCTAAGATATTTACAAGCTTGTGTTTATGTTTATTTCTTTCCCCTTGTTCTCTTTGAAACAGAGTGAGTTCTGCAGTGATAAACCTAAGTCTGGTGCAAAATATGGGCTTCCAGATTCACTGGCTATCTTGTCAGAGATGGGGGAGGTCACAGAGGGAATGATGGATGCTAAGGTAATCTTGAATGAATGAGTACGAATCTTCCTTGGTAACCCTGGCACTGGCCTCTGCAAAAAAGTTCTGATCTTTATCTCCTGTAAACATCAGAACAGGAGAGCCAAACAGCCCTAGTGAAATCTAGAGAAATCAAGATCCTAAGAAAGCTTAAGGGCTGGAAGAAGCACGTAATTCTCATGTCTTTATTCCTGTTACATATCAACATGAACTGCAGACTTAAAACTGCCTTTCAAAGCCTGGAAGTTATCTTTAACAGCCAAGTTCAAAGGAGGGTGGTGACGGTGTCTGCAGGTCCTCAAAGCTGACATGTTGCCAAATTAACTGGAAAATCTGCAATGAGTTAGATATCTAACGTCAGCATTCCTCACATTAATTCCATGTATTGAGGTCCATTCTATAGCAAAAGCAAAAAAAATAATTGACAGTTTAAATTTCAATGTCATTGTGGCAAGCTGAGCATAGCAAGTTTCTGAGTGATATATGGACACTTTGGCAAGCCCATATGGAGTGGGTAGGCTGCAGATGGATTGGTGTTGGGAAAAACTAACCCCATTTTCTCTTTTAGATGATACATTTCCTCACGCACTATGCTGACAAGATTGAATCTGTCCAATTCTCGGACCAGTTCTCCGGTCCAAAACTTATGCAAGAGTACGTATAAAGCTAGATCTCTCCTCCCTGTAGCTATTGTAACACTAAGCAAAATAGAGGCTGACAAACTCATTTGCAGTGTGAAGCCTGCTAGAATGCACACAAAGAAATTGGGAGCAAAGGTGAAACAGGTGAATAAATACACTCCCTATGCTTCCAAATGCTGCATTAGTTTAGAAGATCAAGGTGCTCTATTGCCCTAATAATTATTTTTGCTGGTTATGCTGTAGTTGGGGCAGCTACAAATTTCAGGTAACACGTAGCAGCTACAGTGTGCACACCTGTATGGGAAACAACGGAATAATCCCACTAGAGGTATACAGCATGTTAGAGTTTAAGGGCCAAGAAATAACACTGCAGGAGGAGAACTCAATACATTAACTCAGATGTTATTTGAATGCATTGAGTACTAGTAAACCTAGTCAAGTCTGGGGTGTAAAAAAATCAAAAGACAAAACGCCAAGGCTGCTTGCCCTTCTCTAGCTGATACAGCTCAGCATTCTGCTGTTGAATCCATTGCTTGGGTACGTTGTTCAGGTTGATTTTCAGCTGTGCTTCAGAAATACATAGCAGCAGTATCTCTTCTGTTTCTCAAAGCCTCCTAGTCTTAGAGAATGCCTCAGAATTGCCAAGTGGTGGGTGATTTATCTTATCTATCATGTAGGTTTTTGCAAGGGTGTATTATGCTCACAGGCATATAAATAAATGATTCATATCAAAACTTGAAACTGTCCTCCAAAAAAAGGAACATGCTTTGATTTAATTATAAGAGAGCAGTACGTGTACCTTGTACTGAAATTGCTAGGCTTTAGAGGATCTGTGAGATGTAGGTCTGACTTTCTTACACTAGAATACTGCAGAGTTTTGAATTCTTCAGAAAATGGTTTGGTGTTTTTTTTTCCTAACTGATATTTATAGAAGATTTATAGTAGTATGAACAATGGGGCATATGTACAACTGAATGTTACTAAAAAATATACAGCCCCCTAAGGGGCTCAGATGACCTCTGAACTGGATTGGATGGTGCTGTACATTTTTACATTAATGCCTTTTCACTGGGTGTTTTTGAGTAAAACTTCAGGACTCTGAATAGTGTGGAACTATTACACAGCCAGGCTTTTAATCTTGTTTATTGTATTCAAGTAGTTTGCAAGCGTCTCTTGGTTCTTGACAAGGTTTTCCCCAACATTGTTAGGTGCTTTATATGCCTGTATTTTTCTTTACTCATTCCAGTCACTTTTTTTCTTTCATACCAGGGAGGGTCAGCTTACAAAACTGCCCGAAACTAAAAAGACACTTCTGTTTACATTTAATGGTAAGAGAACTGGTGTATGCATATAGCGGGGCAGTAGTGTTGTGCATTATTTCTGCACAACACATGCTCAAGTTCTGTCATCTGTGGAAGATGATACATAACGAATTACTTCAGTGCATGTAACAGGATCATTAATTGATTAACCAGGAAATAGAAGGCAGTAATAACACTGGGGGCTGCGTGGCACATCATTGTGATAATAGCATACTTAGTCTTGCTATTACTGATCTTACTTTGTACTCTTATATCTGCTGGTGGTTGTATTAAGTCTCCATTGGAAGATGGCTTCTTTTTAAGTTACACACCTTGCAGCTGGAGCTTGCACAGTTACTTGGTTAACCCTGGTTTGAAATAAAACCAGCCTGTTGGGAATGTATTCTAGGAAAAGTCCATAGTCCTCTTCAGAATTCAAGGCCATAGCTCCAAGTGAAGCTAATGGTAGACCCTGAATTCAACCCTTATTTTTGTATTCTGTACCAATAAAACTGAGAAGGATTGTGTGGGGAAAATGCCTGTTGCTGTGTGAGGAATCTAAATGCAATCTCCAAAGCTAAATGCCTTTTTTAGTGATGTCATAGAATCATTTAAGTTGGAAAAGACCTTCCTAAAGAGGAGGATAAGAACATCTTTATTTCATGAATGTGAGCAATAAGGAAAGATTTTCCTTATACATCTTATACATCTAAATACATTATAGCAAGTAGAAAAATTCTGCCAACCTCTCTGAATTAACAAGAAACACTTTATCACAGTGCCTGGTTCAGGCAACACTTCCCCAAAGGACATGGAGTCTTTGCTGCCTCTGATGAGCATGGTTATCTACTCTATTGACAAAGCAAAGAAGTTCCGTCTGAACAGAGAAGTAAGTAGAGTATATTTTTCTGTCTTCTGAATATTGTATGAAACTGCAACAACTACCACTGGATCCTTAATCTTAAGATTGGAAGCCTTATGTTTCTAATACGACTGCCAGAGATACTGCATCCTGCTCGTGGGGAAATCCGTATTAACTGCATTTGCTTTCCTCTGTGAAAAGGGTAAACAAAAAGCTGACAAGAACAGGGCTCGTGTGGAAGAGAACTTCCTCAAACTGACCCATGTGCAAAGACAGGAGGCTGCCCAGTCCCGTCGAGAAGAGAAAAAACGGGCAGAGAAGGAGCGAATAATGAATGAAGAGGATCCTGAAAAACAGCGTCGGCTGGAGGTGAGGTGGACTTTCAGATTGCTACAAGCTATTGGCACATATCTCCTGTGATACCTCCAGGGCTGCCTGTAGATATACTGGCAATGGGCAACTTGATTTCTTATTTGCTGGAAGGAAAACAACTTTGAGGGTATACGCTGTTGCTTTCTGAAACATGCAAAGGCTCCCAGTGAGGAGCTAGCTCATGTAGTTAGATGTGAACCCAAGTACTGGAGGTCCTTTATGTTTGGCTCTTCTGAAATGATCAGCTTGCTCTGAAGAGATCACTGATGTTCACTCAGATCTCTATGTCCTTGCCTGCAGGAAGCTGCTTTGCGGCGTGAGCAGAAGAAACTTGAGAAGAAGCAGATGAAGATGAAGCAAATCAAAGTGAAAGCTATGTGACTCCATTGTGAGAAGCATCTCAGTGCCACCTGCAGAATTTCAGTTCACAGGGTACAAAGACCTACTTAACTCCATAATCCTACGCTTCTTTGAACACTAGTAGCCATTACGAGAAATGTTCCTTGCATTGGTGTTACTTATTTAAGTATTACAGCAACATGCAGGTGTATGTAGAGAGCTTTGTCTCAGCAGTTTTATTCCAGGTGGTACAAATTTTTGCTACTTGTCTGTTTGGAAAAAAAATAATGCAATATTCTTGAATGCTTTTTGTCATTTGTTCTTTAAAAACGGAAGATTGTAAACCTGTCCACATGTGCTGGTAACACATTCACGCTTTGGTTTTAAAGTTTGGTTTTAGTTGTTGGGAGGGAAGGGGGAAAAACTAAGGGGAAGAAAACTGCACAATAAACATTTACTGTGTGTTTATTTGCATCAAGCTTGTAAAGGCACAAAACATAGAGCCTTCCATACACAGTATGGATTCTTCAGCGATTTAAGCCCAGTAGAATAGAAGTGATTTTTACTTTATTTTTTTACAAAGAAGGGACTGAAACAGTATTAGGTCACCTGTGGACATGACTGGCATATGTGTAAAACATACAGCTGGGTTAGATACAAGGGAATGGAATACATCAATAGTTTCCTCCTTGTGATTTTGAATGCTGCAAGCTTAATACAATGTGAAGTCTGTAACGTCAGCATGGAGTTTGTTCAGGAGTGAGCACCTGGTGAGTTAGCAGCTTCAATTAGCCTTCCTTCAATACCAACTGCACAAGTTTGCCTCAAAAGCTTCTCCCGTTCTCAGCAGCTGCTGCCTAGAGTTCACTTCAGCGAGACGCTAGATTTGGTGATCTCCAGTTGCCAGTTTCCCCAAGCAAGTAAAAAAGTTTCAGAGGATGTGTATCCTCTTCATCTGGTAAATGATCATTTCAGGCTTCTTGACTATAAATGGGGAGAATGAAGTGGATGCCCCTGTGCACACTTTGCTGAGAGAGCTCTGCATTTTATAAATGCTTCACGTCTAGAAGGCATGATTGTTGCTTGTAACAGACTTTTTCAGTTTTGTGGGGAAACAGTTTTGCATTTTCTTGTTCAATACTTTGTGCAAACTTGCAAACTGAGGCAATAAGAACGAACTGCTGTTGAAACAGCAATTCCTTAAACCTTTTTGTTCCAGCATGGGATACTTCACACCGATTTAAATGCAAATGTCTGTAACCTGGTACATGCAAATACATTAATTTTATAATGGTTGGTAAGATTATTTAAAACCAAAACTAATGTAGATAATGTGAAATTTTAGCACTATTTTGCTTTAAAGATTAAACCGGTATTGTTTCACAGAGGTCTCTGAAAGGAAGTACTAGTTTGTGCTCTTTTGAGGAAGCGGACAGCTTTCCTGAAGTCCCACACATTTGTGGGCCACGGCAGCTAATTTTGTAATACGAACATTCAAATGAACAAATATAATGGAGAGTAAAATATAATTGAAACACTCCACCTGCCTAGTTGGCTGGACTGCGTGTGCCTTTCATCTAAAATCTCGAAGAATGTGAATCGTCTGTGCTGGGGAGGGCGCAGCGGCGGTTTAGTCACGCAGGAGGCGGTGCTCGCTGCGCGGGGGCACGGCGGGGCGCCTGTGAGGGCGGGGGCGGGTCTTCCCTCCGGTGAGGGCCGGGGCAGGTGGAGGCGGAGGACTTGCCCCCCTCGGTCAAAGCCGGGGCCGTGTAGGCGGTGCCGAGGGCGGGCACGGCGCGTTCCCCGTGCCCGGAGGGGGTGGGAGCGGCCGGGCGGACCGGAGGGGCGAAGCCTCGGTCGCCTTCTGAGGGAGCCAACATGGCGCCTGCGGCTTCCCGCCGCTCGCGGGCGCGGGAGCCGCAGCGTCACGCACGCGTCACGTGGCGGCGTGCTGGCGTCACACGCGCGGCGTCTCCTGCCGGTAAGCGGCAGCCACAGCCTGGGGAGCGGGTGAGGGGCCCGGGCGGGGGCGGGTCTCTCCCTGCGGGACCAGGGCCGCGCTCCGCGGCCCCCCCCCCCGCCCCGGGCCTGGGGTTGCCGGGCCCCGGCTGGGCGAGGGCGAGTAAGCGCCGCCCCGGCGCTCGGTCCCGGGGTGAGGCGTGAGGGGGGTGACCCGCTCTTGTGCCCGCAGGTTGCCCGTCCTTTGGCGAGCTGCGCGCGGCAGCACACCCGCGGATTCCATGTCTTTTCTTGTAAGTAAACCCGAGCGGATTAGGGTGAGTGTTGAACGCCTTCCAGCCTCCCTCGGGCGCCGGGTGTCGGTGAAGCCTGCCTTGCGCTTGTGCAGAGGAGCGGCGGCGGGGCCGGCCTCCTGGAAAGCACCGCAGGGCCCGCGCCCTCCGCCCACGCCGCCGTGACTGAAAAGGGCGGGAAAGCGCCGGGCCGGGCCCGCTGCCCTCACCTCAGTCCCCCCACCGGCACTTGCTGCTTGGGGTTGCGGCCTAACCTTCGCTTGGGTTTCTAAACGCTTTGAGTAATTCTGCACTTGTAAGTGAGGAAGCTTCATGCGAGAAAACCGCTTGGGTCAGTGGTGTTCTATACCTGAGTTCTGGGTCATCGTCACCTCAAGACTTGGTGCTTTCTAGGACTGGCTTCCCTTGCACTAAACAACATAAGCTATTTTCCCCCGTATTTTCCCAATTCCAGTGTGGCAGTGTTTGTTTAACACTAACTTCATGATCAGCATTCTGCAAACCTAAAGTCGCGTATCCTAGAGTGCACTATTTGTGCACACTCAAAAATAATTTTTTTCTTTGAATCACAGAGTTGAATAGTGATAGAAACACTTCTCTGCACAACCTAACGCTTGCTGTGAATTTAATTTAATTCACATTAAATTAATGTGAATTTAAGCATGAATTGTGGAAGCAAACAGCTTTCAAGTATTTATGTTATAATTTTGCATTTGGTCAATAGATAAATAGACAAAGTATTTAAGTTCTTTAAGACATCACCTCGTTGTAAATAGTTGAAGCTTTTTTTATACCTGTTACACCCAAACAAGCAACTTTTATTTGCCTGTAAGAGAGTTGTAGCACACTTACTGTTTTTACTGTATGTGCATGTATAAAAGTTCTTGTTTGAATGATCTAAAATGATGTTAACTTTATGGCCAGTGCATGCTGGTCAGGAAAAGCAGTAGCACCTGTGTGGTTGCTGAATGCATGCCGTCACAGTGGCACAAGAAGAGAATATCCTTGTCCAAAGTAAGGATGCAACTCTGGTGTTGGCAGTTAATCAGTTTCAGACCACAGTAGCATCCTTGAAGCGCTATGAATCTTACATTATTTTGTGGGGGATGGGGAAAAGACACTTCTCTTTGCATGGAATAACTAATTATCTGGGGGATTTTTTGTTTGTTTGTTTCAGCGGTGGGTGTCTGAAAAGTTCATTGTTGAGGGCTTAAGAGAGTTCGAACTGTTTGGAGGTAAGTTTTCCTATCATTAGATGACATTGTTAGAAACGTTTTATTTTAGCCACAAGGTCTGTTAATTTGGTTGTAAATATATATCTTAACAGTAAAAGAGATGAATGAATCTGGTTGTAGCACCATAGTGTGTTATCCATGTTGGCTTACCATAAAAGCTAATATGGAAGCATCCAAGATCTAGCGAGTTATTTGGAAATCAGTTGAGGGCGGTACTGTTTTCAGACCCTGAATTCTCTACTCCTTAGCATAACCACTTTTTTGCTATGAAAAGATAATTTGAGATTTGGGAAGGTTAATTATAATTTTTTGAGTAAAAATGGATTTTGAAACTCTGATGATGGCTCCCCAGTGTGCCTGCGGGAATGCTGACTGGTTTCTGTTCTGCTTTGTGCATAACAAACAAAATTGCCCATTAGGATGCAGAATTCCTGATCAGTGTCGTGGAAAGCAATCTGAGCATAGAAAAGAGGTCTAGATCTTGAGCTTCCAGGTGAAGTAAAAGAATTTTCATTACTGTAAATGAACTTTTGATAGTTTCTTCAGTATTTAAGCAAAGCAGATACGTCATTTTTGAATGTGTTTAGAGGTATAATTTAAAAAATGTGTCACTTTCCATTTATGTCAAATATATGAACAGTTGCACTATTTGAATCTCTTTAATGCCCATACTTGTACTGCAATTTGATTATTTTTAGTGCTGCATCCTTATGTGTAAATTAAATGTCTTTGTGTAAAAAATATACTGTATATATTTGGTATCAAAAAGTATTATGCAGGGTTATTTACTCAGTTTTCCAGCTATATTTTTAATGGGCATCTGTTGAACACAACATGGTGAACAATTAATTTCTTTACTCCAGAGCAGCCTCCGGGTGACTCTCGGAGAAAAGTAAGTGACTTTTGCAGGCTGTGGTGCTGTGGTTCATTGCATGGAGAGTATTCCTTGTGGAAGTTTGATTTTTCTTTTTATCTTAGTTATATATCTCATCTCTATATTTAGCTCTACAAGTGTGGAAACAGGTTTCACCCTGGAGTAGAGATTTTGGTGTGTGGTTTTCAAACTATATGTGACAAGTTCAAAACTTTAAACTTAATCTCTTGGATTTGTATTTGTGTTGTCCCCAGCCCCCCAAGGGTCTTTCTTTTGAGATGACTTAGATCTGATTCTTCAAAGACGCTAATCTCTTATAGCAGCCTTTTAGTATAAAAGGAAGAGGTTAGTTTATGGGACTAGGCCCAAATAATTTTATGTTGGCCGTTCAAAACCAGTGTTCTCTTCTGAACACATTGATTCCAATTTCCTTTCTCTTCCTTGTAGAGCAGCCACAACAGAGGCTCCAGCATCAAAACCAAACATTATGCAGTTTTCAGCTGAGGTGACTTTACCTTCTGTTGTCTGGTCATCTTCAGAGCCAATTCCGTGCGTGCTTGGAGAGCTTTGCCTCTTAAAAACTAAAATCACTAGAAACATGGAATGTCTGTTTAAAAACATACAGCCAGAATCTGGCAGTTGAAAACTTTACCTTGATGCTTTTTGTTCTGCAGGCCCTGATAGCACGCCATCTGGTTCATAATGAACAACACTCATAGAATAACACAATTTAGGATAGAATATATTTGTCTAAATGATTTTCCACCTACCCATACCATATTGAAACATTTCAGTGTGCAGGTGTTGCTTTAGTTTAAGCTAATTACAAACATGAATTAAGTGTGATTTGATTATAACTGTGTCAGTTCAAGCTGCTTATAACTGATTTTTGTGCCATTGTAATTTACTGGCACGAACAAAGCTGAAAATATGAGATGTATATGGAATGTTTTGTGGAAAGGCAAGTAAATTCACACCTTTTTTAAAATTGCTGAGTGTTACATGTATACTGGACTGGAAGCAAATTGAGATTAGCATCTGTTTTGTCTTTGTTGAAATATTCACTTAGGGTTTGGGCATTTTTGCAGCAGTATTTCTGACTCTCATTTTGATTTTTGCATCTAAATAAAAGCTTGCTTTTTCCTGCAGGGCTATAGAAAAAGGTACAATGATTTTGGGAGAGGGGTGGGAGGAAATTTTTTGTTGCTTGTGTTGAAAGTGAGGGAATGAGGAGGTGGAGAGGCAGGCAGCAGAACAAAACCCAGTATTCCTTCCTAACTCAGATCAATGTCATTTGGCAAACGCAGATCCTTGCTAGCATCACATAACTTATTGTCTCATGGCATTTATAACAGTAGTTGCTTTTCAAAGATTAATTTCCTACAACCTATCTCAAATTAAAATCAGATCAACAAGCCAGAAAGCTAGCTCTTAATGAATGTCATGCTATAAAGCTAGTCATATGTGACTTCATTTTGCAGCTGCTTTTGCTTTTGACCATACACCAAAAGCTGTCCCGTGTGAAACTACTGAGGAGCTTTTTTGCAGTAATTCATAAATGACATTTCAGTTTAACTTTTCTCTTTTTTTTTAAACTCTTGTACTACAATAAGTTTCTGGTAGAGCTTTTTTTGCATTAACTCAGTTATTGGTCACTGCTAACATGAAGAGAGGTGAGTGAAGACCTCTGATGCACTGGAAGACTTAAAAAGGGAATTTGCAGTATTTTTCCATTACTGTTGAAACAACATACACCATTAATAAGATTAAATTTATTTATTTATTTTGCATCTGTTTTGTTGGCTTATGCTATATCTGGAGTGGACTTTAATAAAGCAAACCACTTACATATTGCTCAGTGTTTCGCCAGCTGTCATTGCTCCATAACACTGCTTATCAGAGCCTCCTGCTTTCATTTCCTTGGTGGTGCCTTTCTGCTTCAGAGGTTTCCATCTGCCTGTGTGTCTCTCCTGGCAGTCTTGCTGTTGACAGGACTGTGAAATTGCTGGAAGAAGTAACAAATGATACAATTAAGATCAGAATTGACAGGCATCTTTAACAGAAGTTTGAAATTGTAAATGGGAAGTCACTGTTTGTTCTTAACCAAGGAAAAGCACTGTGTAGTGTTAAGACTAGAATAAAGGATTTGGGATTGCTGAGATCTCGGGGGTTAGCTATTGTGAAACAGAACTGAGTTGCTGTGCTAGACTTGTTTGAGCTGAAATTATGCCATAGCACTGTTCACAAATCTTAGGTTTTGCCTTTTCCCTTAACTGAAAAATACACCTATTTTAAAGGTAGGCAAAGAGGGGTAAAATATGTGCTCTTCAAAGTCAGTTGAAAAGGTAGAATTTGGGAAGTGTGACTTAGTTTACTCTCGAAGTATACTCAGGGACCTAAAGGTCATTTATGGCAAGTTTCCATCTGTGCTTATTACACTATGTGCGCCCTGGACTGAGTGTAGAACAGCAAGTTCCTTGTTGTTCAGCTGTCACTCTGTTGTTTCCATCTTTCAGTGATGGGAAAAAGAGTATTTGCTTTCACTCTAAGGAACATGCACAAGCCTTTTCTGCTTCATGTACCGTGAGAAAGGTCTGATAAAGGGCACTTGCAGTTGATAAAGAATGAGGTGGAAAAAATGATCTGGAATTCCAAATGTCAGGAGTTAATGTGCTGGAAATTAGAGATAACTAAATCTGATCTTAGCCACCAAATAAATTTGGACCTCTGTTAGGATGTTCTTGTGACTTTGGAAACTTGAGGGAATTAGTGTAGTGGAACTTGCGAGAACATTGAAGTTTGTCTTAAGCAAAATCCTGTTGGAAAGATTTATGTGTGTGTAAATAAAGCAGATAACTTATGTTAGATGTAGTGAAGAGAAGCTGTGAGGCTTGGGAGTGCTGCTTCCCCATGTGGCGTGGGGTCTTGTCTTTTCTTTTCTTTTTTCCCCTCCTGTAAGCGTTAATGCTTTGCAGTTAAGTTTTTTGCTTTCATTTGGAGCTTCTCTTCATCTGTGTCTGGTCTTCATATCTTGGGCTAAGTTGATTCATCACTTCTACCATTCAGTTAAGCAGCTTCAGCTGTGCTGGTCTTACACAGAGCAGCTGAGAACCAGAAGCCCCCAGCATCGGAGGGGAATGCAGACTGCTGCAGTGCAGAGAAGTGCTATAAACAAACTTTCCTTCGGCCTTGCTTAGGCCAACAGGATGGTGGCATAGAAGTTCGTAATTAACGGGAGAAAGGTAGTCACTATACAGCAGTGCTTAAGCTGTCCTGGGGAGTAGTAATTGGCTTTATCCAATATTCCTAAAGAAATTCTAGCTTACAGTAATTAAGAACCTGTCTGTTACGGTTACCTGTTTTGAAACACAGATGTCTGGATCTTCTGAAATGAGGCATCTCCTGGATTTCAATTGATAAATAGCTATTCAAAATAATTCTAACAGCAATTAAAATCTCTTTTCTGTATTCAGTACTGTCTTATTATTTTGAGGTGTATAATAATACAAGGAGCAGATGATTTTTCCAGCACGTGATCTTTATTTCTTTTGACCTAACTTCATTTTTTTTTCCCCCCTGCAGACAAATGAGGCGAGCTCCGAGTCGATAGCTTCTTCCCCTAAAAGGGACACCATGAGCAACTTCCTACCAGACAGCAGCTGTTACGAGTTGCTCACTATCATAGGTAATAGTACTAGTGGGCTGGATTGTCAGAATTCTTCTTTGCAAAGAAAAAAACCTGCAAATTTGTTGGCCTTTTCTTGATTGCTTGCTTATTTTTGATGTTAGATGCCTGTCCTCTTTGATTTTAAAATTACTTTAATACAAAATGAGATGCTAGTTCCAAAGGCTTTCAACTGAAAGAAGCTTGTGATGGGTTAACGATACTGGGTGTGAAGTATAAAATCAGCAGAAGCAGTCTGAAACCTGTCCCTGTCGGGGCTGTGGCCTAATCATTTTATTTCTGCTTCAGTCCTGAACTTGGAAGACAGGATAATGTTACTGGGGGGAAGGATTTTGCTCAGTGGGATACATGCCAAAGAAGGTAGTGTCTGAAAGAACAAATACTCTTTCACAAGGCAAAAAATAGGTTCAGCAGACGCCTGTAAAGATTATTTAAGAGTCAAGGACTGAAGGAGTTCTCCAGAAGTGTGTGATTCTAGAAAGTGTTGCTGAAGCTTTAATGCCTTTTCTTTCAGGCAGAGGCTTTGAAGACTTGATGGTTGTGAACCTGGCCAGGTATAAACCCACAGGAGAGTACGTCACCGTCAGAAGAGTGGACTTGGAGGCCTGCACAAATGAAATGGTCACATTCTTGCAGGTAAGAGGAATCCATTAGTACCATAATGCAAGTTTAGGAGAGGACGTGCTTATCAATACTGTATTCATATTCCTGCATTTACTAAATTTAATCAAAATATCTTTTTTCATTTTAGGGGGAACTTCATGTTTCCAAGCTCTTCAACCACCCTAACATCGTGCCATACAAAGCAACTTTCATAGCTGACAATGAGCTATGGGTAGTGACATCTTTCATGGCCTATGGTAGGTGCAGAGGGAATACCTTTGTCTGACCATATTTGGTGAAATGAAATTTAAGAGGTGTAGTTTTTTGGGGGGTTTTGGGTTTTTCTTCTGACCAATTGAGAGGTGTTTTGTTTCTTTTTAGGTTCTGCAAAAGATTTAATCTGTACCCATTTCATGGATGGGATGAGCGAACTGGCTATTGCATATATCCTCCAAGGTGTATTGAAAGCACTTGACTACATCCACCATATGGGCTATGTACATAGGTACTAAAAAAATATAAAAAAGGCGATCCATTTTCCTTCTCTTGGAAGTTCTCAGAAATACTACTTCATCGTTAGAGTGGATAGTTCAAGAGATGTGGAATGCAGTATCAAGTTCTGTATTTTCTGTTAGAGCAAGTCAGTTTGATACTTGTGGGGAATTACATAATTGATTGTAATGAAGTGCATGAAAGTGTCACTGTGGAACAGACTTATCCCGAAGACCACTGTGTATTGTGAGTCACAACTGCAGCTCATGTTGAAGGCTCTGTTCACATACTATTGATAGTCTCCAAATTGAGACTGACAGTGGAGGGGCATGGGGTTGCCCTGTTGTTATTGAAGGTTCTGGGTCCATAACCCCTAGTCCTGCATTTCTCCTTGTCACAGAAACATTTTTTGGGAACCTGCAAAGTGGATGAATACAGTCCTCTTTGTGTTTGGAGGTTTTGCACAGCATTCAGGATGGTCGTTAGGAGTCTCAGGCTCCTGGTAGGAGGCTGAATAAGTTTGGCCTGCATGTTGAGCTGTCCAGAGTAAGCTTTTGTCCTTTCTGTAGGTGCTCACTAAGGATCAATTTCTCTTTAATAACTACAACTTCTCTTAATCTAAATCACTGTCTCCACCCACTAGCATATTTTTCCTTTTTGATACATCCTTCTGTTGTGAGAGTACATTTCAGGTGCTGAAACTTCTAGGTTATTATGGGTTATTACTTCTTTTGTATGTACTGTAAAATAAGTTCAGCTTACCTATGCTTGCCTTAAGCCCTTTGCACTGCCCTTCTGCACTGTTTCCTGGGAAAGCTGTAAGGAACATAACGCCCTTGAGGCCAGAGAACCTGACTATTTTTACTTGTTTGTTTGTTTGGGTTTTTTTTTCCCCAGGAGTGTTAAAGCCAGCCATATCCTGATCTCTGTAGACGGGAAGGTATACCTCTCTGGCCTGCGAAGTAATCTAAGTATGATCAATCATGGGCAGCGACTCAAAGTTGTTCATGACTTTCCCAAATACAGCATCAAAGTCCTGCCTTGGCTCAGTCCTGAAGTCTTGCAGCAGGTGTGTTTAAAAAACTGCTAGTTTTTAGTGACACATGGTATCTCTGTATAACTTTCTGAGTTTGGCATGTTTGGGTGGACATGGCAGGGGACATGACAAAAGCCACAGGGTTTTTCTTGCGATGAGCTCTATCCTTTTTACCTTAAACACAGTGACCCCTAGTAAGGGAAAACCTGTGTTCCTGTCAAAAAGGGGAATTACTGAGAAGCCCGTGTTACCACATTGCCTTTCCCTTCCCTTCAGAGGAAGGTGCACAAATGCAAGGAAAAGGGAGAGGCCAGAGGAAACATACCTGGGCGGGCACAGGGCAAGTGGGTAGAATTTGATCTAGTTGACTAAACAGTTTTCTTGTAGGTACCTCTACAGATTCTCCTGTTAGCGAGGTGTTACATTAGGTGACAGTTGCCCTAAGGTAGATGCCACCCCCACTAGCTGGCTGATTTAATTTAAATAAATGTTGTCCTTAACTGTGTGTTTTAACAACAAAAAACCCACCACCACAATAAACCAGCCTATACGTGGGTTGTACTGTTTCTGCTCTAATAATTTGGGTTTGCTGTTCTGCATATCAAATCATGGGTATCGCTCATGCCATCTCATATAAGTGAGGCTAATTTTTCTTCTTTTCATCTAGAATCTCCAGGGTTATGATGCAAAATCTGACATTTACAGTGTAGGGATAACAGCCTGTGAGCTGGCAAATGGACACGTACCATTTAAAGACATGCCTTCTACTCAGGTAAGGTTTAAAAATTGTTCCTTCCTCATCCTTCATCCTGGCACATGGAAATGCTTTGTTGCACTGGGATGTTGTTACGTTAGAAGAGATGGAGTAATTTGGCAGAAAGTAAACCCCCTTGCTTTCTAAATTTCCTCACTGGAATGGGAGGTTAGGTGTGGCTAGGTTTAAATTCTGAGTGATACCTAGTATGCCACTACCAGTCCAGTTGTGTCTAATATGTAAATTAAACTACCATGATTCTGGATACACTAATAGCGGTCTGCACCTTCAGTCCAGTCATGCTCATGAACTAGCGTGGCCGCACTCTAGGGTGCAGTCACGTTCAGTGAGAAACTGTGACAACTGGCTACTTAGACAGTGCGGTTTTTATTTGTGCAACAGATATACAGGTTCTTTGGATTGCCGGTGATAGTGACTTTCTGCAAGAAAGCATGTGCAAATATGATGTTATTAAGTACAAAACACTTGAAAAGGTTATAAATAATACAGCCTGGCTATAAATGTTAGGGAGTAACTCTCTAGAGAGATTTTTAAGATTCCCGAGAAAAGTGCTTAGTCTAAATCTCACCCAAGGCATCCCAAGTAGGGGGAGAAGCAAGGCTCAGCCCATCGGCCGGTCCCAGGAGTCAGGCAGTCTGGGATGGAGTTTCCCCTGACTTACGGTAAAATCTTCTCCTCCAAAAATTCCCCATTTCCTTGGCTATTTTATATCCTTTCTACCTTCAAGGTGGAGTTTGAGTGACTGTAGTCGTACATACCTTTTATCGTAATTGGTGTAAATTTCTCTGGCTTCACGTTTAAAGTTTGCAAAAAATCGAGGACACAGACTCAAAGAGGAGTGGTCACACCTCGGAGGCGGGTAGCCTTTGGGATGGAGGTGTGTTTTGGTATTAAAATGACATTAAAATGAGCAAAGTTCACCAAAAGGTAGCATTTTGGCAAGGTCTTGAAAAACTGTTGGCTCAGGGGACCAGATGGGCTGCTTATCAGTTCTTTGAGGACCATTTCTTCCCATTTATCATCACAGAGCATGGCCACGGAGTCTGCACTGTGCTCCACCCTCCTTGGTATGTTGCAGGGAGTTGCTGTGTCAGTGGATTCCTCGCATGTCTGCTGCAGCCATGTCCCATCCTCAGAGCTCTTTGATTTTATACTTTTCCTTTATAGGTGAACAATGCTAAGTTTTTCATATAACCCTTAATTTTCATACACAAACCTTAATTTCCTAATAATTACACAGATGTGAAGACAGAAGGGTGCCATGCCTGCATGGGAAATCTTAAATGTCTACTGTGTGTGATGTTGCTTATGCCCTTTCTCTCCCAGATGCTCTTGGAAAAGCTGAATGGAACTGTTCCCTGCTTGCTAGACACCACCACAATTCCTGCTGATGAGCTGACTATGAAGACATCCCGTTCAAGTGCTAACTATGGGATGGGCGAGAGCATGGCTATTAGCAACGTCAGAGCAGCCAACGGAGAGCCAACCCTGCACCCTTATCTTCGGACCTTTTCCACCTACTTCCATAACTTTGTAGAGCAGTGCCTCCAGCGGAACCCCGATTTCAGGTAAAGCCAGGTGAAAGCTGCTTGTCACAGACCTGTGTTATTCTAGGGCTGCTTCAGCCGTGAGAGCCAGCAGAGGTTTAAGTTTTCTTCCCAGAAGTGTAGTGGAGTGGAGTGAGGATATGCTCTGTACACTGAGAAAAGCAGTCCAAGTATGTAAACCAAGAGCAGTGTTAATGCTTTGGCCACTTTCTGTAAGACAGCCTGAAGAATTATCTTGCAGCCTTCTTTGTGGAGTAGAGTGGTGCTACACGTCAGGAAAATAAAACTGAACAGCTTTAATTTCTCATCACTGTGAGACTGTTTACCCAGTTTCCATCACTGTGGATGTCTGCTGTTCAGCTAGCTGAGGATAACAATGGGAAGTGATGAAGAACTGTATTTTCCTCTGTAGTGAGCCTAAGATTGTCTTTAGTCATGACAAACTTCTCTAGCATGCTGCACTGCTCAGAAACTTTCCTTTGACCAAATGTTGGGGTGTGCAAGTAGGTAACTTGCACAGAAGGTTGAACTACTTGGGTAAAACATCATGTGAACATAATAAACAGTGCTACTGATTACAAAAGGGAGAGATCCTGTAGCTGAGAAATGAGACGGGCAGAAAAGACCCCGGTCTCTTCTTTCTTCCCCTACCTGCCTTTAAATGCTACTGTTTTCTTGTGTGCTTACTTTATTCTAACTCCCTTCTACAGGCCAAGCGCAGGCACTCTGCTTAATCATCCCTTTTTCAAACAGGTAAGGAAATAATTTATTCTGTAGATAAAAACCAGTGGCTTTTCTGTAGCTGCCGCCTTGCTGTGTCACTGAACCTGAAGGTGGGAATGTAGAGTTGCTGCATTTTCTGTCATTGGAAAGGATTAAGTTAGTTTGCTGGCTAATTGTAGTGCAGCGTGGTGATCCTCACATTCTCCTGGGAGGTGGATGGGCTGTTCTCAAAGCATCTCTTACCTAAACAGAGGGTGTAAATCTGCCTGTCCCGTGTGCCAGAACAGGTTTTCACCCACAGGCTACTGAGTATTGAGGCAAGGCAGTCCTAACCTGGTTCTTAGTGAGACCAAAGTGAGGTGACCTGCGCATTGCTTACCGCTGTGTGGCTGGCTGGGGGGCTCCAGCTCTGCTGTGGGAAGAGGCAGCAGCTCTGCTGCTCCTAAAATCATTTGTCTGCCTTGCTCTGAGCTGAGGGCCTGGGTGGTGCTTTGCCGAGGGGATCTCGTCAAGACCATAGCACTCGTGCTGCTGAAAAGACTGCATGCAAAGCACTTTGTTACAGGGTGCAGCGTGAAAGCCCTGCATGTCTGCGGGTGGGAGGACAGTACTGTGTTGTTTCTGTCTGTAACCACACGCGCTGTTGCTGCTTGACTGTGATGTGCAAGTGTGGGCAAGCATTTCAGCAGCCGAGTTCTCTCTTTTCTGTGCAGATCAAGCGCCGTGCTTCTGAAGCACTCCCTGAACTTCTGCGCCCTGTCACCCCAATCACCAATTTGGAAGGAACACAGCCCCAGGATCTCAGTGGCATTTTTGGGCTGGTATCAAACTTCGAGCAGCTGGATGTGGATGACTGGGAATTCTAGAACAGGGACTATACCTGGTTCTGGAGGTGCTTTCTGGACATTGTAATTTATTGGTCCTGTTCATAAAAGGTGATGAATGTTACACATGGAAGAGTTTACAGGTTCTTGCGAAGGAACTTCAGCTGCCTGTTTACTTAAGAAGTAGCTTGGAAACAAGTGGACAGACCCGAGCTGGAGAAGATCAACCCCAAGGAACTGTGGAGTATTCCAGATGGTGCTGTGCCCAGAGCAGCTGAGCACTGGTAGATCACTTGAATGGATTTGAGTGAGTCTGTGTAGTTATGGTCTCTATTTATGTGTTTCTAAAAATCACTGGCTTCCTCATATCACAGCTGAAGGCTGCATATCCCTACCCTCTTTGGTTCTTTCTCTTTTAAGGGTGCCTTAGAGTTAAGGGGAGGCAGGCAGCTCTTAGTTTTGGGCATTCTCCTAGAGCTAGTCAGATTACTGTTGCAGTGTTGCCACAGGGGAAGTTCTGAGGGAAGTCTATGGGGAAAGAAGGGATTATGTTTTTAAATTTAGTTACTGCTTTGTGATGGAAAATGGGAGATAGAAGCCTGATTCCATTCCAGGCACACTCGCTGCATTGGGCATTCCTCTGCAGTGCTGGATTCTTCTCTTCCAGTTCTGGAGAGAGCTTTTGAGAGATGCCTCTCACTTCATACTGAGCATTCTGAACTCTGGGTCAGATGGGGCATTCCAGCCTTTCCTCCCATGGCTGCCTGGGCCAACAAAGCAAGTGTGTACGCCTGTATGATGTACCAGCTTTTTTTATCCCCACAGCACTAGTTGGGCCTCCTCTTAGCTGGGCTGGTTTCACAGCATGAAACACTCATACCAGCTTGTTCTCAGCGACTTACCCTGGCACAGAGGAAAAGTCGATTTTTGTACTAAATCCTCTTGCTCATGACTCCTCTTTAAACATTGTGTACAGAATTGATCTTAAGCCTCCCCTTACTGTTGCTGTTCTGCCTTCCCTGACGGAATGACAGGTAAAAGCTTGCTTCTCATGTGGCTGCCCTTGACTCGTGGCTGTGTGACTCTGCCCTGCTGCTGAGGCAGTGCTCCCCTGTTCCATGGTATTTGTTTTTTGGAGGTGTATTTAAGGCTTTTAGTTTGACCTTTCCAAGGACTGGGTGCTGGAGGTCTTCTAGTCTTTTAGTGAAGCACTGAGATCCAGTCCTGTAGGTGTGGTTGATGGGAGTAGTGGTGCTGGCAACAGCTCCTTGTGTTTATAAACTGTACTTGAACTTAGATAAAGTTTGTCAACTCTTAATTTTTTGCCAAAACAAATAAAATATTTCTGAAGTTTTTTTAAAAGTCTGCTGTTTCTGCAAGCTGATGGAGCAGATGGCAAATGATGACAGAGGCTGCCTATGCACCTTACCCTTCCCCCTTCCTTGCTTTCATCCAGCTCACCTGGAAGTTGCAACTACCTTTGTGTTTCAAAAATGTATTTCAACTAAACAAAGTAGCTGTGAACAACTACTTTTGCTCTTTTCTGAAAGTTTCAGTAGAACGTGTTCTTCCAGAGCAGGGGTGTTTGTAAGGGCAGGCTACAACAGATAGGACAAGCCCACTTCTTCCTCCCTATGATCATGTTTGGCTCCTGATTTAATTTTATTACAGTGACTAGATCTTAATTTCCTAGCTTGTTAGGAAGTCTGCAGCTTGCGAAAATCCTTATCCCTTTCCTGCTAAGCTTGGACAGCAACTGAATTGCTGATACTTACAGCAAGAAAAAGCACAGTACCACTCAGCATAAAACCTTGGGGACTGAGCTAATGATTTGGAGATGAATCATCCCTCTATAAGGAAACCTGAGAGGTGTGTTGCCCACTGAAGCCTCTCGAACTGTAGGAACCAAGAGGCAGACAGAAAAGACAGGAGGGAATACACTGAGCTACAATAAATCACAGCTAAGTGCAGCACTACTAGCCTGCTTTCCCCTGAGTTAGCATTTTTAGGGTGAAGGGGGAACTTAATGCAAGCTAGTATTTCTCATCCCTTTCCATGCTTTCAGCTTGCTACATGCTCAAAGATTACAGACTTAATTTTTAGGCTTGCACAGCAGCAGGTAGCAAGCAGGATCAGTGTAAAGTTAGGAGTGAAACAGCACCTTGGTCAAAAAAAGAAGTTACAACATAATCAAATGCACAGCCTTCTGCACCTGCCTAGGCACGCTGCGGCACACAGAGGCAGCTGCTGGGTCCTGCCAGCAGCGCACATGGCAACAGATGACTGTGGTCAGCCACAATTCGAGGCTGGCCTTACCTGTTCTGTCTTGTGCCTTCACAGAGCAGCGAGCAAGGAGCCCGGCACAGTCAGGACACTGTTTTAGTTGCTGGTTGGATACACAAGCACTGGCTATAGCTACTGGCCCCAGGGCAACTGCTCTAATTTTGTTTGGTTTTTTTTCTCCCATGAAAGCTTTATTCAGCTAAATATAAAACAGGGTGCTCTGCTATTGAGGATCCTCTCCATGGTCTGAATGCTGCTGCTCTTCTTCCTCCCCTTTGTGTTTTTCCAGTTTTGCCATGAGCTCTGAAAAACAGCAATAGGCAGGATGAGACTCCAGGTGCAGGGGCTGCCCCACACCAAAGCCAGGTGTCCAGGGCCTGTAAACACCCGCCTCTGCAAGAACTGGGGCAGCTACCAAAAATCACTTGCTGACACAAAGGCTCAGCTAGGAGCTACCACTGTTTGCAGAGTTCAGGGTATCGGACGTTAAGTCAGATAATCCGTCGGTGCGTTACTGACCTGCCAGCTGCACCATCGGACAAGCTGCTGCCTCCGTTCCTGTGGCACATCCTCCCCTACTCACCAGAAGCTACTGACCCTCATTTTGCACCCATGGAGCCACCCAGGCAACGATTAATCTCTCCTGGCACTAAAGGAAGCTCTGCCGGCAGCTCCAGCTTAGGGCCAGGCTCAGCACCCAGATATCGCAGGAGCTAGCACCCTCACTGCTCCAGATGCTCCCACCAAAAGCCCTCTCTCCCACAGGGGCCTGTTACCTTTTGCCGGGTTAAAGACTCCATTGGTTTGCTTGTCACAGACGTAGCAGCGCTGGGATTTGCGATAGTGCTGAAGGGCACAGCTCTCACAGAAGTAGTGCCTACACCTGTACAGAGACACAGAGGCCGCTGCGTCACCAGATACAACCATTGTCCAGGAGTTAGTTAGAAATAATTGACTACTGGGGTCCCCAGGAGATGCAAGTGTGAGCTGCATGCAGAACTTCTCTGCATCATTGTTCCCATGAAAGGTGTTTCAGCGTTGCTTTGCTGATGTGGAGTGGTGGTACAGAGCCACCAGTGAGCTCTTCCAGGCCTCGGGTACCCAGCAAGACAGCTGGCAGTGTGGGAGAGAGCTGGCAGTACGTGATGGCCACGCTGCCCCTCCCGCCTACTACTCATCCTTGCCAAGCTCTTGGCTTCCTCAGGCTTTTGTTTCTCCGCTCACGCAATGCAGCGTGCCACTCAGCAGCCAGGAGGAAACGACGGCGTGAAAACAAAATCTCAAGGTTAAGGGGAAAGATGATGTAATGAGGCAGCATCTGTGGAAATCTAAAAGGTGTCTGGACAACAGGCTTGAGATGCCTTCCAAGGAGATACTCCAGGTGCAGTCATGCGACTCCCTGGTTCTCAGAGGATTTCCTCACCCGCCAGAAAGCCATGGCAGACAAGCAGCAGGTTCCACCCACCAGCCTGTGGGCAGTGTTTGTATTTGCCTCGACAGTGAATGACTAGTGAACTGGATCCACAGCAGATGCTTAGCTCCTCATGCCAAAACCACCACTTACTTGGTGACCACGGGGTTCTTGAAGGAACTTCTGCAGATGAAGCATTTGAAAGGCATATCCTCTTCATCGCTGCTCACCTCATAGTTCTCCTCCTCTGCAGAAGAGAAAGTTAACCAGACTGGAGCAAGAGCAGAGGCAGCCAGACCAGCCCATGCGTGGGGCATGAAATATTAAATATGAAGAGAGCACAGCAGGTGTGATTAAATCTCTGCTGGAAACAATACAGCTCTGGCATCTGGGTGTTCCTAATGTCAGTAACACATGTAGGACTGAGATATAATTAGGTCTAATAAGCCAGCGTGCTTGTTGCTCATCTCACAGGAGCAAATTCTTTTCTGCCTCACCCACTCACTGCTATAGAGAGACATATCCTCCAGCCCCCTCCTATTTTTCAGATTTTCTTCCAAACCAGCTGCCACAAAACTCTTTGGCTCCAACTGAACAGAGAACACCCTCTTCCCTACAACTGCACAGTGGTTCACGAGCCATACTCAAGGGCCTTGGGCCGCAGCTACTGACACCGTGTGTGAGAAATGATGTGATGTAGCACAAAAGCATCCCACCTCCTGGGCATCTGGGGGGCAGGAGGTGGTCATGTCTCCCCGGCTCCACACAGCTCGCTACTGGGACCCACAGATCAGCAGTGCCAGCCTTTTACAGAAAGCCGGAGGAAATAATTCTCTCTGGTGGCAGTCTGCGACTATCCAGAAGCAGCAGGTTTGCTCAGCACTGTCTGACTGGCCCCAAGGTTACCTTGCAGCAGGGAGTTCCACAGCTTTGGAATAAAGAGCCCTGTCTGTCTAACACTAATTCAACATGGGACCTATGCAGTTTGAGACAGCGAAGGACCCATTTCATTCTTAGTGATCCAAGGTCCCCAAGTCACATTCATTTTAGGGTATGATAAAAGGCAGGACCTGGTAGCCCCATTCACCATTAGCATAGGGACAGGGAGAGCAGAGGGGTGGTGCCATACCAGTGACTCCATACCGGCCTTCATCCAGTTCCCGTTCAATCTGCCAGCCGTGTTTGTAGTCCGAGCGGTCATGGAGAAATTTGCAGCTGTCTGAGCAACACAAAGAATGAGGAATTAACAGCTAGGCTGCGCAGGGTAAAGCGTTAATAGGACACCTCAATCAGGGGCAACTCGAGCTTTGCCCAGCAGAAGGCAAAACTCGATTGCTTCGCCTCCTGCCTGTGCTCTAGGGCAGCGCTGAGCACCTGGAGCAGGCACAGGATCCCTCTCGGGTCTGACAGTCTGCAGGCATGATGCTCTGCGTGCCACAGCAACAGCTGCAGTGTTTACACATGGGGAGTGGAAAAGGAAACAGGAAATCCCACCCCTCACATGGCCTCAGTGGTCAGAGTACCTGTGGGAATGTGGGCCCCTGGAACATCCCAGGGGTCCCTCCCAGGACTCATAACCACCGATGATGAGGCCACCAGCTTTCAGACAGGCTGACACAAATGACAGGAATGTTACACAAACCAACTCTGCAACAGCGTCACACACCAGCTCTGCGAAAAACGGCCTGTAAAGCAGTGAGTGGACATTCAGCGCCACAAACATGGGATCACAAGCTGGACTGGATCCCTTAGCAGACCTGGCGCAGTACATGCTCAGCTGCAGGCAAGGATCCACTCACCTCCAAAGCCACAGAACCCAGTTTCTTTGTAGTCCTTGCAGATGTCAGGCTGGTAGTCCCATCGCACCGTGGCCCGCAAGTGCTCCGGAGCGCGGATGGGTCCTTTTCTGAAAGGGTGAGAGAAGGCTCAGGCCGGCTGCGCAGCTGTGGTGGAGAAGGCCCCTGGGGGCCTGCTCAGAACCAGGCACTAGACTTGTTAGACAGAAAGAAGCTGGCAGTAACAGCAAAGTTCAAGCCCCACACAGGTGCCTTTGGGGATGGTGCCGGAGCTCCTCCATGGTCCCAGTCCTCTGGGGCTCATCACCAACCTACCTGACCATTCCTGAAGAGGCATTTCCCATCGACGTGTCCTTGGGCTTCACATACTTCTGGTAGTTGTTGATACCACGGTAAATTTTATCATCTTCCTTTCCTCTCAGCTCCTAGGAAAGCAAAAAGAAAGGTGATTAAGAATCAGGAAAGCTTCATGACACAAATTAGCTTTCACTACTCTGGCACCTGTCTCCCTTCCCAGCCCTGCCTTCCTTAATACCAAGATAAATAAAGCCCAAAAATTCGCCTATTTGCAAGGGTTGCACTCTTGGCTTCTCAAATTTCCAGGGAGGAAGAGACTCAAACTCTTCTTGGTGTGCAGAAGGCGACTAATAAAGCACACGTAGTCCTGCTGTGGAGCACTAGCTCTTACAGAGCAAAGCTGACTCACCTCCTGGATTTTCTGGCTGCGCTCAAAGATGGCCTGGGCATCTTTCTCCTTCTCTGTGTCCAGTTCATACACTGCTGTGGCTCCCATGTCTTCTGGGCCAACTGGTTTCTGAAAAGCAAGAAGAACTTGTGACAACAGCAGAAAGAAAACCTGTACAAGGCAGAGAGATCTTTGGCTACCTCAAGGTTTGGTAGGACATGGCCTGCTTTACGTTCCACCAGTTTCTACCATCCCTTAGCATCTGCCAGGGAGAAACCCCCATGGGCCGGATCCAGGCCAGTGCTTGCAGAGCCCAGAGTGCTAATTAGCCATTGCTCCCAAGTTTTAGCCTGCAGGAGAGTCAGGAAACACTTGTCCTTACTTTACTCCTTCACACTCAGCCTCAGCTTAGCTGCAAGCTGAACTCAACTCTCCCATGTCCAACACTCCAGTCATGAGACCATTCCACCTACAGGCAGGATGTTATGCCTGAACTTTTAACCCAGCTGTGTGTGGTTTGCATTCAGTTTTGACACAGTGATCTGGTTTAGATTCCTCTTTAACGGACTGAACAGCCACCTACTCCTAGGTTTTATCAGATCTTCAGGAACAGCTGCATAGAAACCAAAGAATAATTAAAGCCAGCCTCAATTAAAACTGAATCCAACTTAGGTACAAAAACCTTCTGGAGCCCCAAAGCTGTCATCTCCTGTTCCCTTCCCATTCTCCCACAGCAAGGAGGGCTAACAACATGCTGCCCCCCTTGGCAGCAGTTAAAGCAGTGAATAATTACAGCACGAGGTTATAATCATATTAATCTCTAATGTGACAAGGACACCTTGGTCTGACCCTGCAGCTTCGACTGGGGACAGTTAGGCATTATTACCATTGTATGCAGAGGCACAGACAATAAGGAAATAGGCCTGAAGAGGAACATGTGTTGATACCTACTTTTAATCCTACTTATATCCTGCCCATGCTCATACTAATGGGCCAAACTTCACTGGATCAAGAGGAAAGTTAAGAGAGAAATCTAGTGTAGGAAGAGCAATCTGAGCTTTGCCCAAACCTTCACAGCTGATTTCTCTCCACTCCAGATGTTAACAGGACACCCAGGACACCCCACCCATCAATCCCAGGAAAAAAATGGCATCTCTGGAACTCTCTACTCCATCACTAGGCTGAAGATGGGACCAGCTCCCAAGTCACCTTGAATTCTTTGCAAAGGAAGATGTCCTAAAACTGAAAACACGAACCCAACAGCAAGGCAAACCTGATTCAAGTGCTCCCTCTCCTGAAAATTTTGTGCGATGTTGGGCAAGTCCACTGGCAATCTTGGGGTTTTAATTCCCATCTCTAAGAGGGAAAGGCCAACCTTAGGTGGTCTCCTGAGGTTGCAGGGGGCATCAGGAGGATAAACCTAGCACAAGGTGCTTGTCTATTAAGAGGGAAAGGATAAGGAAGTGCACAAATAGATGAAAAGAAGGAATGGCTGATCCCACATTCACAGAGGCAAATTTTCTCTATCAAGTGTGGGATCTGCCAGTCCCACCCAACCGCGCACCCCAGAACCACATCCTGCCCAGTCCT
The DNA here is from genome assembly GCF_963210335.1 of Falco punctatus. Classification (NCBI taxonomy): domain Eukaryota; kingdom Metazoa; phylum Chordata; class Aves; order Falconiformes; family Falconidae; genus Falco; species Falco punctatus. Next base: position 5,728,161 of record NC_137599.1, on the reverse strand, counting down.
TACCGCCGACCTTGTTGATTTGTAAGTGACTCCAATCCCCTTTGATGGATCCTCCTCATCACTGCTGCTCAGTGCATATGCAGGCCTCTCCTTTGCGCACCTCCTGGTCTGAGGGGCAAGAAGGCAGCAGGTGTGAAGGATGGAAGGCTCCAACACCGCATCTGCCCTGAGCTCGGCAGGCCACAGCAGACGCATCTTGGATGGAGCGGTGCCCCGCTGCGGCTCCCTTACCTTCTGGATCATGGGGTTGGGGGTCTCCCGCCGCTGCTCCTTCCGCACCACCGTGCTGGCCTCCTCCCCACTGCTCTCTGAGGGATAAAGCCCAGGGTAAAGGTGTGCCCTGGGCAGCCCCTCAGCCCCTGTGCAGCCCCACAGCCCTGGCGCGCCCCCTCGGCCCCACCGCGGCCCCAGGGCAGCCCCTCGGCCCCAGGGCAGCCCCTCGGCTCGGCGCAGGCTCCGCTGGCAGCCTCCTCACTCTGCGGGCCGGGGCCGCCCGCGGGAAGGTGCGGGAGGCCGGCGGGAGTCCCAGGGCGCTGGCCCGGCCGGGCAGAGCCCTCCACCCCTCCGCCACACGGACACCGGGGTGGCTCCAGGTCCCCCCTCGGCTCCCCAGGGTACCGCAGCGGCCCGGCGAGCCCCGCCAGCCCTCACCCTGCTCCTGGTCGCTCCTGGGCCGCTTACGCCGGCCCCTGCCCGCCGCTAGGCCCCGCTTCTTGAAAACGAAGCTGCAAACGGAGCCCTCGCCGGCCATCTTGCGCCGCCTCCCGCGCCTAGAGCGGCTCTGGCGAGGCCCGCGTCGCGCAGCGCCCCCTGCGGGGCGGGAGGGGCGGGGCGCCGGGGCGAGCGGCGCCGTCGGGGAGGGCGCCCCCTGGCGGCAGGTCAGAGGGGCGGGGGGCGCAGCAAGGGGTGAGGGCCACGGCCCCCCCGCACCCTCCTGGGCCCCCTCCCTCTCCCCCAGGCCCGGCGCGGCCTTCCATGTCGCCATAGCAACGGGAAAAGGCGCTGGGCACCAGCCCCCCCCCCTTCCCCGTAGAGCCCAGCCCCACCTGCGTGGCGCGGGGGGGGGGAGCAGCAGGGGGGGGCTGTGTGCACGGGTGTGTGTGTGTGCGTTCACACATGTGAGAACAGTGAGTGTGGGAGCGAGCATGTGCTTCTGTGAGTGTGCATGTGTGCATGTGTGCATGCACATGTATGAGAGCACGTGAGCATGCCAGTGAGTGTTTGCTTGTGTGTGTGTGCATGTGTGTGTGGGTACGGGCGTGCACGCAGGCGAGGAGGGGGCCTGGTGCTGCCCGCAGGGGGCTCAGCAGCTGCCGGGGGTCCCCACTGCTTGGGGAGCTCCCAGGGGCTGTGGGCTCAGCCCCAGCTCTGCACCGCCCGTGCCCTCCACGGCTGGGTGCTGGGACGAGCCCCCCGCCCGTACCCCTAGGGCACTGGTGGGTGCCAGGCTCGGGGGGCTTGGGCACCCCACACACCTGCCCGATGCTCTGCCCGGCCCCGTGCCCCGCTGGGCGTGAGTGCTGTGACCCCACCAGCCCCGGCCGAGTACGACCGCCTGCCTGGCCGCGGCGGGTTGTACAGTCCAGCCAAAGTCCTCTGTCATTTGCTCCCGGTGGCCGCAAGCCTTCCCTGACGGCCGCTGCTGGGGCACTGCGGGGTGGCAGAGGTGTGAAATCACATCACTGCCCTCGCCGTGCCCCGCACACACCGCCATCGCTCCCTCATCCCTGCTCTTTGTGCCGGGAATTACAGACACTGACACCAAGGTCCCTGGCTTCTGCCACCAGCTTGGAGCGGGCCATCACCAGCTGGCGTCCGGCTCTTCCCGGCAGCACCACGCTGCTGAGGAGCCCGACCCAGAGCATCCCGTCCTGCACCATCGCTACTGACACCCTGCCCTCTGCGCCATCGCGCCTTCGGCCTCCCCGTAGCCTGGGACGGCGGGGACGGCGGGTCGGGATGAAGGCCTCAGAGCTGAGCGTCCCTCTGCCTTTCTGCCAGCTCGCGGCCGCCCCGGCTCCCTCCGCTGCAGCAAAGCCCCTCCGAGCTCCCGCCAGGCTTCAGCTATTAATATTTAACCTATTTATTCCCAGCCTATGGCCCTGTTCCTGGGGAACCCCCAGCCCCCCGAAGCCACCTGGCCCCAGGCCCCGGGGTAGCACAGGGGAAACTGCTGGATCCTCCCGCAGGGATTTTCCTGGCCCCGCGGAAACCTGCCCCACAGACCCAGCGCCCACCCCACGGCCCCGCACCCACCCACGGCCCCGCTCCCACCCCACAGCCCAGCTCCCACCCACGGCCCCGCTCCCACCTCCGGCCCCACTCCCACCCACAGCTCTGCTCCTACCCCACAGCCCCGCACCCACCCATGGCCCCGCTCCCACCCCCCAGCCCAGCTCCCACCCACAGCCCCATTCCCACCCACAGCCCCATTCCCACCCTGGCCCCGCTCCCACCCCCCAGCCCTGCTCCCACCCACGGCCCCGCTCCCACCCACAGCTCTGCTCCTACCCCACAGCCCCGCACCCACCCACGGCCCCGCTCCCACCCCCCAGCCCAGCTCCCACCCACAGCCCCATTCCCACCCATGGCCTTGCTCCCACCCTGGCCCCGCTCCCACCCCCCAGCCCGGCTCCCATCCATGGCCCCACTCCCACCCATGGCCCTGCTCCCACCAGCCCCCAGTAGACTGCCAAAAGCTCGGGGCGCAGCCCTGCCCTGCTGGTGGGTGAGGGGCTGGGAGCACTGGGACCCCCCTTTCTGGCTGCTGCCCGCTTACGTCCTTCCTTGGCAAACGCTTTGCGGCTGGGGGGGTGAGTTTGGGTTTTGCAGACCCTGGAGGGCTGGATCCCCCCGGGACGCTTGGGATGCTCACAGGGAGCCTCGCATGAGCGGGCTGGTGCCAGGCAGAGAGAGCCCAAGGCCGCAGCCACCGCCTGAGCGAAGCCCACCTGCACGCGCAGGGCACGGGGGAGAGGCTGGGCAAAAGCTAATTACACCGGGCGGGTAATTGCAGGAGGCTGCTGGCAGAGCTCCTGGGGTCAGCGGCGTTAGCAGTGGGGTTGGGGCGGCTGGGGGGGTCTGGGGGTGGCCAGGAGGAGGGAGCCCGGGCAGAGGGGGGCTGGGGGGGCTGAGGTTAGAGGTTGGCTTCACACAAAGGAGCGAGCGGCTGGAAGCCGGTGCGACGCCAGAGCCAATCGCTGGGGCAGAGCGGCGATAAAAGGGCTGGCGAGGCGGCGTGGGAGCTCGCAGGAAGCTGCTCCCGCTCCCACAGCCCCGGCCTCTGCGGCGGGAGAGCGGGAGCCAGAGCGGCCGGCCATCAGGAACGGCCACCGGACCCCCGCCGCACCCACCCACCCACCCACCGGGGCGAGACCTCGCTCGGCATCGCCGTGAGGACCCAGGCATATGGTGAGCCTTCGCTGGAGAACAACGCGGCCGAGAGGCGGCGGGCGGCTCAGTGGGAGACAATGATGGACCCCGGGATGAGGGGAGTGAAGGGGCTCGGCCACCCCGGGGCTCTGCTCAGCGGCCGGAGAGCTGGGGGAGAAGGCAAGACCGAGAGGTGGGGAGGGAGGGAGGGAGGGCGGCAGGCGCCTGGAGAGAAAGGGATGGAGAGGAGGGAGGAATGCAACGACGGGGAGAGCCCCGGGAAGAAGCCCCGCTGGCCAGGAGACACCCAGCAGATGGGGGGCTCGTGCCCCCCTGCGCAGCCCCCTGGGAACAGGTCCCACCCAGATGTGCCGGGAACTTTTTTTTGCTTTGGGAGGAGGCTCGGCCGAGGCGGTCGTGGGAAGCAGATTCAGGGTGGGGGGAGACACAAGGGGGTCTGTTCTTGGCCCTGGGTGGCCTCACCGGGGTCAGGCGGGGGCAAGGCGAGGCTGCCGGAGCTCGGACCCTGCTGGGGAGCGATGCTGCGGGACGAGGGGGCAGGCAGCCCCCTGCATGAGCCAGGGGGGCGAGGGGCTGGCACCCAGCGTGTCCTGGGGATGAGAGCGGGTGGGGGCCACGTTTGCTGGGTGCCTTGCAGTGGGTGTCTGGGAGCAGAACGTTTTGGGGTGCACGCTCCCCGTTTGGGCTGTAATTCCCTCTTTGTTGTGTGCTGCAGTACGTGCTCGGGGGGGCTGGACAGATCCATTTTAAGCTGATCAGAAAGAGCAGAGATGGAAGAAAACCTGTTAGATCCCGACTCCCTTATCCCCCTTCGTTAACACCCGCTAATTTCTCAGCGGTGTGTCTCCTGCCTCATCCAGCCGGGCTGTAAACCTTCCCTGTGACAGGTCTTTCATCACTTCCCTGGGGAGACTGTTGCACGACTGCGAGATTTAATAACAACACAAATACCCTGAGCTCTGACATAGCCCTTAGCAGCCAGGGATCTCCCAGGGCTGCACAAAGAAGAGCAGCTCTGTCTTCATCCGGGGCGTGGGGAAGGGAACAGAAGAAATGAAATAATTTGTCCACTGTCACCCAAAAATTAGCAGCAGAGCTGGGAATCAAGCCCAGGTCTCCTGAGCCCCAGCCCAATGCTGTAACTACCACGTTTTGAGCCAGCCTGATCTGTTTAATCCCCTTGGATCACTTGAGTCCAGCTAAGCTACCTTGTAAGTCATATTTTTGATCCATTTTCTGCTGATTTTTGTTCACGGGGTGAGCATCAGTTTTGAAAGAACGTGATAATTCAGCAGCCTGGATCGTGCCTTGGAAGCTGGGCTTTGTCCGAAGACATCGTGTGAGGGATCTCGCGGGGAAGACATCTGGTGCCCCAGCCGAGCTGTCGTGCGTTTAGGGCCAGGAGCAGCACATCTGCAGCGTTATTAACGTAGATGAGAAAATAATTGTAGGGCAACCGATCCAACCTGGTCTGAACCGGCTCCAGCGTTAACATCCTTTTTAAAGGGGATTCCTGCAAGAAGGAACTCCCCAGTTAAGAAGTGGGGGTCTCTCAGAGCCAGGCCTCCGCAAAGTGACTGGATGCATCTTTTTTATGCAGCTCAAAACTAGGTTCCTGGCCTTTTTTGGTCAACAGAAATCCCACGAGACTTCTCATTAGGGAAGGGAGTTCCTCTTCTGGTTTCCTTCAGCAAGGCAGCCCCGTGAGCCCCCAGCTACCCCCTCCAGCCCCACACGGCCGTGGAATTTTTCTTTTCCTTGTCGCCCATCCTCGGGTTTTGCAGGGTTGTTGTCCATTGTCAGGCAGCTGCCATGTTCCCCCAGAGGTGGCTGCCTTTCACTTTCCAGTTAAGTCATTTTTATCTGCCATCTGGGGGTGTTGCAGCGCTTACCTAGCTGTTGGCAAAAGCTCTGGGATGGAAAACATTAAATCTGGGTGAAGGGATTATTGCAATCGATATTAAGCACACTTTAGACATATTTGCCACTCCGCCGGGGTGCCCGTAACCTCTCCATCTGGCCGGCTCAGGGGGTTCCAGACACAGGGAGCCCTGGCAGAGCCCCGGATCCTGCACCTGGCTGCATGGCGTCTTGGATGCTAACGGGGAGGATGGAGCTGAAGGCTGAGAACAGGCAGGGCAAAAGACCAATCTTTTGAGGGATTCAACCTATGGATACAATTTTGGTGGCTTTTTTTTTCTTTTTTTTCTGGACAGCAAACGCAGGAGGATGCAGCAGCTCTTGCAGGGGTGGTGTGGGGGCAGTGAGTGGGGGCAGTGAGTATGGAAAGTGGCTGTGCTGTGTTTTGGGGTGCCTGGAACAGGGCTCCCTCCTGCTCTTGCTGTGTCTGCAGATGGCAAAACAGCAGGAGCTCTCGGGAGAGGCTCTCGGAGCTCAGGAGATGGGCTAACCCATGTAGGAAATGCCAGTCCAATGTCTGGTGTTTTACAGGTGATGTTCCACCAGAGGAGATAAGCCAGCACCACATTTACAGGTTATGCTTGGGGAAAGAGGAAATTACAGGCAATTACTGTTCCATTAATCAGAGTACAGTAGAAGGTGAGTTTCCAGAATAGCTTTTGGAACAGTAATCGAAGACGTGGTTGGGAAACAGAATAAAATGCGGTGTGGTTTTAACATAGATCACGTCAGTTTGGCTCCATATCTTCCTCGGCAGCGATAACTGATTCCGGGTCTTACGCACCCGGAGCGGGGGAAAGCCCCTGATGCAGGGCCCAGGGAAATGGTTGTTTTAGGGGGGGACAGGAGAGAGGATAGGGAAGAGACGGCAAAATGGAAGGAGGATGCTCAGCTGCTTCCACAAGGAAAGATCGGGGGGATTGACCTTGTTAGCAGTCCCTCTAGAAGTCAGGAGATCTGCGCATGGTGAGAGACAGCAGCTCAGCGACCAGGGAGATGAGGCCGGTGGCCCAGCAATGCTGAAGGAGAGCTGTGCCAGAGACCGGGGAGCTGCCACGCGGTGCTGCCGTGGCCTGCAGGGACCTCAGCCAGAAGGCATGGGAGAAGAAAGAGCATCTGGGACTCCTGGCAGAGGTGACAGAGGAAGAGCACGCCAGGCCAGATGTTTTCAGGGGTGTCAGAGAAGTATTGGTACCAGCACCCAAAGGTCAGATCTCCATCAGCGTGGTGCACCCAGGGCAGCTCACCCACAGTGGGCCACCAAGGTGGCTGCAGGGGCAGAGAGCCCACCTTGTGAGAACAGACTAAAATGGGTTGGCTTCTGCCAAAAACAGACCAATAAGGAATGCGATTATTCGTTATGAATCTCACTGAGAGGTAAATATTATGGTGGGAGAAGAATGAGGAACATAATGCCAGCAGGACGGTACATGGATATACATTTATGAGGAAACCAGAAGGTGAGGTTTCCAGGTGGAGCATGGTTTATGGAAGAGCCTATGGAAAAACCGAAAGGAGAGGGAAGGAGCATGAAATGCTGTTTGCCTACTGTGCTTGTTTGCACCCGGTTTATATTGCACCAAATTAGTGCCACGCTGCGGAACTTCCAAGTCTTTCTCCCAGCGAAGCTGTTTTGCCTGATGTCCAGCCTGAACCTCCCGACCTGCGGTTTTTCAGCCTTTGCTGCTCGCGCTGTCGTCTGGCACCGCTGAGAGGGGTTTCACTCTGCCCGGAAAAGAGGCGCTGCTCATCCTCCCAGCGGGCTTTCTGCTGTGTCTGCCCGCTCTGCCTGAGCTCCGAGCGAGACAGCAGATCCCAGGGAGCAGAGGCTCCCTTCAGACCATGGTTTTTAATGGATGCCATTAACCACGGCCATGCTCCCAGGAACGGGCTGCTCCGTGCTTCGGTTTCCACTTCTGGAAAATGGACGAATCCCAGCAGAATCCTTTCGCCCGGTCTGCCCCCTCGCTGAGAGGCAGGGGCTGGGGACCAGCCCAGTCCCCCTTGGCCCCGGTCCTTCCAAGGCCACGCATCTCCTCCCCAGGGCAGGCAAGCCGAGGCAGGGGCGAAGGTGGGAGAACAGAGTGGGTGGGCAGGGGTTTCCCTTGGGCTCCCTCCTCGCTTCTGCGGGTCCTGCATTGTTGCCCTGACAAAGACAGCCCTGTTCCTCCCCACAACTGTTCCTTGTCAGCATCCCTCAGCATTTCGGCTGCAGACTTCCTGCCCACTGGCAGCCTGTCAAGAGGCAGCCCGGGCGCAGGACGTGGATGGAAAGCGGATTAGTGGGGCAGGCTGGTGGAAGGTAGCTCTGCGCCGTGGGATGCGCGCAGGGGCAGGTTTGTCTGGTGGGGCTGCGCTCCAGAAACCTGATGAAGAGGGTAGTGGTGGCTGCAGAAGTGGCCCAGCTGCTCCTGCGGGTGGTCTACCCTGTGTCAAGCCAGCAGGGACCTGCCCTGGGTCCCATACACTGCTGAGGTCAAGGGGCTGGCTCGAAGCCACGCAAGGAGCCAAGACCTGAAGATGAATTAGGGTCTTCCATGGCTAGAGCTGGAGCCACTACCGCTGGGCTCACTCCGCCATCCTCCCCCAACCGCATCTCACTGTCTCTTTCCACACTGGAGAATCCGAAGCAGTGCTGGGGATGCCGTGTCCCCTTCCCCAGCGGTGCTGTGCCCACTTCTGGTGCTGGCCCGTTTGACGCCGACTCTGCACTGGGCTGTGTCTCATGGTGCGGGCCGGTCGCCAGGCCCCAGGGTTGCAGTGGTGGGGCAGCCGGGCAGGGAGCCCCCTGGTTCCCAGGCTCAGGGGTCGGGCTCTTCCCGCTCCTCTCCACCTCCTCCCCACGCACGCCTGCTGGGAGAGACCACGGGCTGGGGTCAGCGGCCGCCCCATGCGTGCGGGCTGCACCGATCCTGCGCACGATCTTGGGGCTGTCGGTCCCCACGGCAGTCGGTGCAGCCCACGCTTTCCAGGGGAGATGCTGGGTGTCCCCCCCGAGGTGCGGAGCCCCTGCCCGTGCCTCACCGGGTGGCTGGGACACACCGTGTCCTCCCGGGACAGAGGAGGAAGGGGCCCACGTTCCCCACGCCGCGCTTTGCCTTCGGGAAAGCCTCCGGCAATGGTGCAGCGATCCCAGCGCTGAACACACGCTTCACAGGGCGGCTGATGGGAACCATATGGCAGAAGGGGCCCCTCGCCCTCCGCAGTCACGCTGCTGCCCCGTGCCGGAAACCCACCGGCTCCGGAGGGGCCTTGCCAGTGTCGGGCGGGGGCTGCAGGCTGGTGCGGCGGGGGCAGCCCGGGTGGCCCCGCTGCCGAGGGGAGCAGGGAAAGGCTCCCGGCCCCCATCCTGGCTGCGGGAAACGCGGCGCTTCCAAGGTGGGTCGCTGTTGGGGGGATTGGGGAATTTCCTGGGGGGGGCGGCCCAGATGCTTCCCTCTCACCACATCTGCCCCCAGGCTGAGCGGGGAGGCGAGAGGGGATGGGAGATGCTGCTGGGCAGGAGCTGTGCCGCCGAGTAGCAGCTGGGATGAAGGCTGCCTTCCTCACCCCACACTGCTCCCCGCTCAGTGCTGACAGGCAGCCGTAGCACCTCTGTGGCTGCTCGCGCGTGTCCCCTGCCATGCCAGCTCCGGCCCCAGGGTCCTGAGTCCAACACCCGCTTGCTGAGACCACCACGAAGGTCTCCACATGGCACCAGCAGCTGCTGGTGGTGACCTGGGCGGGCAGAGCTGGGGGTACCAACTCTGGTATCCCGCGGGCTGCGGTGCCACGTCCCTGGAGCTCACTCTGCGTCTGCCACGCTGTGGCCACCAGCACTGCCATCAGAGGCTGCTCTGTCTCCCTGGGTAAACGGCACCAGCCCAGAGCCCTTGGTGAAGGGTCCATGTTTTCATTCACACCAGCCATCAGATGCTCCCCGGAGGAGTTGGCAGAAGGAGGCTGCAGGGCAAAGGGCTTGTCCTGCCCACCTTGTCCTGAGACAAACCCCTGAAGCTGCTGGTTGTGCGACCAGGAGAGGACAGCCCCAGTCCTGCTCTTCCCGGGCTGTGTCGGTGGCTGAAAGCCTTAGGGAACACAGGCTTGGAGAAGTCAGGTCCACCGGTTACAGTGCCAGCCTCTACCATGGACGCCTGGGTCTGGCTTGCTTGCTTTGTCACAGACGCCGCCTGCACGCCCCAGGGTCGGCGAGCCCCCCCCGCACGCTGGGGGGCTGCCCTAGCCGTCGTCAGGGCTTCGTAGCATTAGTGTGGCAGCACGTCCTTAAGCAAAGCTGGTGCCACTGGGGTCCCTCCACTCATGGAGGCTTGTGTTGACTGCCTTGGGCCCACATCCCATCCTGCGAGGAGGAATGACCCTTGGAAGAGCGACGACAGCAGCCGGGAGCCTCCTAGAAACCCTCCTGTGGTTTCTAACTTGTTCTGTTTCCCTTATCGCTTCAGCACACCCTTCCCCTTCGAGATTTCTACTCTCGCCTCCCGTCCCTCGGCAGGAAGGACGTTTAGCAACTTCTACTCACATGCCTGTAGGGCAGCTCCACCAGGGGAGCTGGGGCTCGGAGCGCGGGCTGGGGGCGCAGCGCTGCCGGCAGGGTACGGGGTACGTGCACGGCGGGGTGGCAGGGGGGAGGTGGGGGGGTCGAGAGGATGGAGACCTGGAGATGGGGCTGGCTGGAGAGCACCAAGCCACGGGGCAGGGTACGTGGGATGGCATGGAGGGGAGCAGGGTCTGGGGGCAAGAGAAGCAAAGGAGCAGACAGTAGGTGGAAGGAGCCGGGGCGCATGTGCTTGTGGGGAAGGGCCGGGGGGGATGATGGAGAGACTGGGGACACCAAGGGCGAGAGGGTGGCTGGGGCAGGGGAGGAAGATGAGCTGTGAGGGAAGAGGAAGGGAAGCCGGGGTGGAGAAACGTTTGTGGTGAAGGCAGGGGAGAAGGTGCAAGGCAGGTGGAAAGGGGGAGGTTGTGCATCCACACTAGGGGTGTGCAGGGGGCAGGGACGCCAGGTCCTCTGGGCTCCTCAGGCTCCCCTCGGGGTCCGCGCTGGCTGTAGGCACCGTGCAGGGCCCGGAGACATGTGGGGGAAGGTTCCATCCCAGGGGATGGTGGGCAGAGGGGGGCTGTGGGCTTGGGACAGGAGCCCCCACCCCAGGGCTGCTCCTTGGCCAGCTCTGCCCCAGCCCCCCGCACCAGCCGCCGGTGCTGCCGGCCGCCCTCGGCGAGCAGGAAATAACAAGCAAACCGCAGAGGAGACGGAAATGATTTAGGTAAAACAGAGCCATATTCTCAGACGAGGCTGTGAAACGTTTGCGAGGAGGGCCGGCCAGCCCCCGGGGCGGCGGGGGGAAGCCCAGCTCCCCCGCCGCTGCTCAGGACCGGCAGCAAAGGTCTCAGCTCTGAAAGCAGCCACCCGATTTGGGTGCTTTGCTGGGCTCAGCGCCAGCCTGGCGTCAGCCACTGGGTGTTGGGACTGTTTGGGCAGCCAAAGAGCCCCCAAGACCCAGGTGCCATGCAATCGGCACAGTGGGGCTATCCCCTCCCCCAGGCCCTGCACCCCAACCTCCCGCCCTGGGGCTTTGTCGGGGTCTACCCTCGCCTTTGGGCAGCAGGGAAGTTTTTGGGGTGACAGTATGAGGATGAGAGGTTTCAGCAGGAGAAAGCAGCCCCAGACCGGCGGGGGGGTGGTGCTGGTTTGCCAGCCCCCAGCACATCCCTGTTGTTGCAGAGCTGCACAGCCACCCCCTCGCCCTCCTGCTCTGCTCTGCTCCCCCCTCGGCATCATTCGGTCACCCCACAACTCTGCCTTGAGCATGCAAAACAGTCTTATCGAGCCTCGTCTTTTACGGGTGTTCTGAAAGTAAGACGTGATGGGGAAAAAACCCTGAGGATCTGTCAGTGCCTTTTCAGCTAATTTTTACCAAAAGGGGTTATTTGCAATGCTAGTGGATTTTTTTTTTTTTTTTCTGTGTTGCATTGAAATTGGCCTGAGATCTGTCAGCCTCATCCTCCCGGGCACTCGGCATGTCACGCAGAGGCCACAGCCTCTGGGTCTCAGCCGAAAGGCGACGTGGGCTTCCCAGGGAAGACAGAATCCCCACCACTCGCTCTGCTGAGCCGTGATCCGCGCAGTTCAGCAAGGCTTTTCTGGGCTAAAATTAGACTAAAATCACAGTCCTTGCTCCAGCAACACCGGTCCTACATTAGCGAAACACTGGGTGCTAGTTTTGCTGCCTCGGCAGGACAGCAGAGTTGTAGTCTGGGGGGTGCAGCCTTGCTGCCAACGGCTTGGCCATTGCCTGGCCATCGCCGTCCACGCGTGGGTTTGGAGCAGAAGCCGTCACATCACCTTCTGCTCGTGCTCCTGGCAGCCCTCTCCCATCCTAGCCCAGTATCTTTGCACGGGACCAGAGCTACTGAGCTCAGTGCCCCAGATCATCTGCCAGCTTCCTGACACTACGCGTCGTTCCAGACCTGCACCTCCTGTCTGGTGTGCCTAAACCTCTTGGATCACTCCAGAAACCCCCAGACCAAAGAGGCGGCACTGACCCACGGAGGAGGCTTTGGGCACGCTGCTGCCACGCACCAGCTCCTGCAGAGCTGCGCAGCCGCCGCTGTCGGGGTGATGAAACCAGCCACGCTCCTGTTGACATTTCCTTTCTAGGTGTTGCAAGAGGTCTGTCTTAGACACCTCCTCAGGGAAGACCAGCTCACCAACTTCAAGCTCAGGATTAAATAGACGGAGGAGGGGAAGGAGCCATGTTCCAGGCCACGGGACCCGCCAGCCCACCCCCAACTCATGTACGTAGCATCCCCTGCGGGTTGTATGGGAATTTCAGCCTGGGGTTTGGTTCTCAGGGATGGAGGGTGGCGTACAGAAGCTCTATTTCGGGCCTGACATTTTAGGGTGATCAGAGGCACGGTCACTGCTACTCAACCAACAAAACTGAGGACAGGAATGTTCCAGCAGAAGGTGCTGTTTGCTGAGCGCATTGCAACGCCAGCGCCCCGGCTCCGGTCCGTACGGAGCTGCTCACCCTGCTCTCATCTCGAGTTGCCGTGTTTGTTTGTGTTTCCATGGCTTTCTGTGATCACAATTGAGAGCATGCGGGCTGCTTAGGATTGGAGTGATCGGAGATGGAAAAACATAAAGGCTCAAGAACATCTCCTGCTGGGACAGGATATGGCCCTTCCCTGAGGGAGGATATATCAGATATGAAATAGATAGTGTGCCTGATCGGAGCCAGAAGGCTGCCGAGAAGTGACGAGCAGCAGTGGATTGCCTGTAGCCTTGGGAACGGATGTATTCCAGCTCCGAAGAGGCAGCGTTTTCCTTAGCTCTGGTCAGCTGAGCCTGGAAACAGCGTATTAGACCCTATCCCCAGGAGAGCACCTGCGGTTGTTTTACCAGTGCCAAGGGATGCAACTGGTTTTACACGGGCTGAGTCTCCTCGCTGCCCATGTCCCTCTGTTGATTTTGGCTCACTCCTCCAGCCTTGTGGGAGTGAGAGGAAAATCACGTCCCTGACCTCAGTCAATGAGAGCAGCTGGGAAACGTCCGAAGAGCAGCTCAGCGGAGCGCGAGTTTCCTGTGCGTCTCTTAGACGAACTCTTTCCAAAAATACAAAGGAGAAACGATGGGGAAGGACAAGGCAGGAGGAGCGGGGATGGGAGATCAGCCTGGGGGCAGAGGGAGGGGACAGCGCTGGCCAAGCAGGGCCACACCAGCAGCAAGAGGAAGGACAAGGAGGCGGCGGGGGGATGCTCTAGGGTCACACTGCCCCAGCGCTGGGAACAAGCTGCGCAGAGGGCGAGCCAGCCTGTGGGGAAGCAGCCCTGGCTGGTCCACCTGGCTAAGAGTGCATCTACCCCTCTGATCCTGACTGTACGCAAGAAGAGGGGAGCATCTTCATCAGTGCGAAGGCAGGTGAAATACTCGCAGGCGGCTGAGTGGGACCCAGCGGGTGCCTGCACCGTCAGCTGGGGAGGACGCAGGACCGGGGGGCGGCACAGCGAGGCAAGCGGTGGGAGGGGATTTTTGGGGAGATGAGCTGCTGCAGCTGCAGATGGGAAAGCATGCGCTGAGACTGCTCTGAAATTCTGGGGACAGAGGTGCAGGCCCCTCGGTGCACCGGTCTCTTTGCAGCTGCAGCGCCTGAGCAACGCCTGCCCCAGCGAGCTGCAGGACCGGTGGAGCGCATCTCCGGCTCCGAGTGTGCCCCTGCCCCTCTGCGGGCACCCAGGGCCTGTGGGGCCTCAAGGAGCTTCTCCATCTCCCCTGTGTGCAGTGGCATGGCGGGCTGAGAGCCGAGGAACTCAGAAACAAAACATCTGCTGAGGGGAAAGCAGCACAACCACAACGTGCTGCGGGAGGACGAGGGGCACCCCAGTTACACCCTGGGGGAACTGGCAGTATAGCACCCTCCGACTGCAGGTGAAGCCCCCACTGGCAGCATTGCTAGAGCCTTGTGCACCTCCAGCAAGAGAAGGGTTGATCATCACTGTCCAGCCCCGTAGGGGAAACGTTGGCTGGAAGGAGCAGGAGCAGCATCTCGCGCCGAAGCAGCGTTGCCATTAGTAGGTGCATAAGCCAGGAGGTGACGATTTGCTGGTGCAGGCCACAGAGGTTTTGCCAGGGGCTTGTGCCACAGCGGCTCAGCAAGCCCCTTCCCCCTCCCTACCTGCCAGGGACCACCCCCCAGCGCTGTGAAAGTGGCTCTTGCTGTCCCTGAGGGGCCGTGCCTGGCTGTGGGTCCTGAGCCACGCGTGATGTTGCGCTGGGTAGCCCAGGACAGCACCCAGTGCCTGCAGATGACAGTGGGAGAGTTGTCACCCTGGGGCTGTGCCCTGTGGCACCTGTGCTGTGACACCCGCTGGACCTGTGCTTGGGTGCTACCAGCAAGAGAGATCTACTGCACCTTGGCCACGGAAAAGACAAAGCCACGTCGTGCTCCTGTGTCTGAGACGGAGCCTCCGCGGGCGGTGCTGGATGGGAGAGCCGGCTGCTCTGCCCCGCAGCCTGCTGGGGCCCAGTTCCTCCTCTGCAACATGTCTGTGGTTTATTCCTCTTTTCCTATTTTCCTTTCTTCCTTCTCCTCTTCTTGGGAAAAGCACCATGGCGCAGGAAGTAACTCACACACAGGGACCCGATGGAGTTCACGGCCCCTGGGCCAGTGAGTTCAGAGATGGCCACCAGTTGCCCCTGATGGCTGGGCCAGGGCTGCTGGCGTGCCCCAAGGTCCCTTGCAGTGGGGACCTGCACTGCTCCTCCCCAGTACAACTCAGCACCGGGCTGCTCAGCCCTGGCTCTCACTTTGATTTCTCTTCTCCTTCCGTTCTTAGGAGGCAAAGAACAACTCAGGAGGCAGCACGGTGCAGCGCTCCAAGGTACCGCAGTTTTACCATGTCCTAGTGGTTCACAGCGAGGTGGGGAGGACCAAAAGCCCGCGGCTCAAGCACCAATCCAGCCCAGCACCGGCAGTGCGGTACAGGGACGGTGAGGGGAGGTGGCGCGGCTTCACGCTGACCGATGCTCCAGCGAACGGCAGTGTGGATATTAGGGGAGGGGGCTGCGGTGGGAGCCAGGCACAGTGTATCCCCAACTCCTTCCTCATCCTCTCTCCCTTTGGTGTCCCCTCCCCCAGTCCTTCAGCCTGAAGGCGCAAGTGAAGGAGATGTGCACTGCCTGCCAGAAAACCGTCTATCCCATGGAGCGGCTGGTGGCGGATAAATTCGTCTTCCACAACGCCTGCTTCTGCTGCAAGCACTGCCACACCAAGCTCAGGTGAGCCAGGCTGTGCCCGCGGTGCTGCCCAGCCGGGGCGGGGGAGACCCTTCCACGCAGTGCCCCCACCTGCCCACCACAGCCCCTCCACTGGGAGCTAGGGACCCCCAGTCTGCTCATCACAGCAAAGAAAGTAAAAAAAGGGCTTATCTGCCCACCCCGTCCTAAGTCCCAGCTAAAGCCCACCCGGCGTGGAGGAAGAGCATTTTGCCCTTGAGAGCAGCCCCAGGGTGACACGGAGCTGAGCCAGAAACCCCCGAGGTGACACGGAGCCCAGACTGAGCCGAACTGTGGGACCTGCCTCCCCCAGAGCCTAACGCGACCCCCGGCAGCCCCCTGCACCCCGAGCCAGCCGGAGGCAGCACTTGGCCCTTTCTCAGGGTCCCCTCCTGCACGCTCCCCCCTCTTCCCTCCCCTTCCCGGTGCCCCCAGCCCCATCGCTCCCCCCGCCTGCGGCCGAGCCCCCTGCCCAGCTGACCCTGCGCTCCTTCCCCAGCCTGGGCAGCTACGCGGCGCTCCACGGGGAATTCTACTGCAAGCCCCACTTCCAGCAGCTCTTCAAGAGCAAAGGCAACTACGACGAGGGCTTCGGGCGCAAGCAGCACAAGGAGCTGTGGGTGCACAAGGAGGTGGAAAGCGGGACCAAGTCGGCCTGAGCGGGGCCAGCCGACCCTTCCCCGGAGCCCAGCAGGGAGGCACGGAGCGCTGAGCCGGGGCTAACTGAGCTGATGTAAAGCAAAGGGGATGCAAGGGCCTGGAGGTGGGAAGGCAAGGGGGGCAGCCCAGCCCTCTCCGGAGGATGCTTGGGGGGATCCCACAGGCTGTAAGGACAGGGCAGCGGCGCCGGGGTACAGCCCCCAGCCCTGGAGCCCCCTCGCTGCAGGCCCCTCTGACCGATGAGATCAGACCAGGGGCACTCGCCCCTATGGGAATCCCAGCCCTGTCGGCACGTTTCAGACCTGCCACCGTGGGAAAGGAGAGGATCCGTGAGCTTAACCCAGCCCGTGAATCACAGCGGAGCTCCCCACTCCTGCCACACCGCTCCTGCCTTGCTGGGGCTCTGAATAAGGAGGGTCCTTGGTTTACATCAGCTCGGTTCAGCTGGGATTGTTCAGCCTTAAGGATGCTGCCCTGCACCTGTTTAACAGTGTCTGTCTTTTTTATATTTGCCTTCGATTGGTACGTTCCGCGCTGAAGCCGGGCACGGCCGCTCTGCGTGCAACACCGCGCCATGCGCTCTTTTATTTTTGTAATACAAGGTTTCCGAGCCTTCCCTGCCTTGTCCTCTGTTCCAGGGGGTCCGGGGCGGTGGGAGCAGTGGCCAGGTCTGCCTCTCACTGCCCAGTTTCCATGGAAAGAGCCTCTGCCCGTGATACCCCTGGATACAGGTGTGCGGTGCCGTGACTGAGGCAGACGGGGGCTTGGGGGGCTGATTTCACTTTGTGCACCGGCCTTACTGCCCCGTCAGCTGCACAGCTCAGCTGTAACCCCACGCCGGCTTCCACGTGGAGCCCGGACCACCCGCACAGGGAATTCACTGTCCTGTGCATCAGACCCACCGCGCTGCCGTGCGCACATCCCGCGCCTTCCTCGCTCCCCTGCCGTACCCACAAACACTCTGCCCTGCGCCGCAAGCAGGTGCTGGCTCCGATCGCCCTGCAGCCGATGTGAGGGGCAGGGTGGGCATCACAGCCGGGCAATACGCCCTCTGCTCTGGATCAGCCCCACCTGCCCAGCTGCAAGGTTTGATAGCCCAGCCCGTACAAATTAATGAGCCCAAGACCTGCCAGGCTGGAGAGCCTAATGCAGGGAAAGCAGGTGAGTCCATTTTTAATTATTACTTACCTCCTTCCTCCACACACTATTTGTAAGACCAGCTTGAAAGGGTAATAAGCATTCAGGAACCCCACAACTTTCCAGTACGGCGGGAACTGGGCTTGTCAGAGCCCCCCCCCAGCACAGAAACCAGCAGCCCCCCCCCAGCAGAGCTACAGCCCCTGAGATGGGCAGCGGAGCTCCTGTTCCATCACTGACAGGTACCACCAGCCCCCCCGCGAGCGCATCCTGCCTGGGAAAATCCAGACACCGCCACGAAACCGGGAGAGCGAGGGATTGAAGAGGGGAAGAGGTGGGCAGGGAAGTCCCCAGGTGTCCCAGGGGGAACCGATGGTACATGTAGGGATGTGCCCCTAACCCTGGTCCCTGCAGCACCCCTCCCCCCCTGCCACTCCGGGGGCTTCGGGTGGGCACCAACAGCCGGGCAGCATCGGCACAGCTGCCCATGCTGGCAAAGCTGGCTGCACTCCCACCCGGTCCTGGGGAGGATACCTGCTGGGTGACCCCAGGAGCCTGACATCCCTCTGTTGGACACGTTATTTCTCTTTTTTAATTAAGGCCTTACATCTGCTCCTCTGGGCGGGGAGCACCCAGGCTTTGCACTGCCCCACGCCGCAGGGGCTGCCCGCAGGCAGGGACCCCCACCGGGCTCCCGGCCAGGTTCAGCCTCACCAAGTGCTTTTATGGTCCCCCACCGTGGTGCAGGTGCTGCCTCAGCTCCTCACACCGACGGGTGGGCACCAGATTTACCCCAGGACAAAAGCCGCTTCCTGAGCAGCCTGCAGCGGCTCTGCGGCGAGGGTCGAGTGATGCTGTTGGGGTTTCAGCCCCTTCCTCCCGAGGGTCAGCTTAGAAAATGAAAGCAGCCTTCTCCGTTTCACTTCCTGTTTCTTGCTGCTCTCGCTTCCCGATTCCCTCGCCTCTCTCTTCTGCACGGCCGGGCAATCAGATACAAAGTGTTTTTAAACATACCAGATGATTTGGGGGTAGGGGAAGGAGAAAAAACCCAGCTTTTAAATGTTGGGCTTTCAGTTGAAAAGAGAAGGTTAAGCAGGAAGAACAACGAAGTTCCATTTCTCTCCTTACCTCCAAAAAATTGAAATTTGGGATTTTTGTCTAAAGGCAGTAGCACTGGCCGTTCCTACCTACCCCCTTCTCGTATGGGCACAGCAAACTCTCACGGCTGTAGCAGAAGCGGAGGGAGCACATGCAGGCATGCGAGGCGTGAGATCTCCAGCCTCGTACGTGGCTGTTTTCTGATTCTGAGAGCAGGAACCGACAACCAGGCTGGACGTTACCGAAACAGGCTGCAACAACCTGGCCCGGGCACCACGGTTCAGGGGAGGGAAGCGAATCTGATGAGCATCGTTGGACACAGCGGCATCGCCCAGCACAGTGGCTGCGCCCAGCAGCGGGTGGTGAGCTCCTGCTTCCCTGACCGACGTGCCAAGCTCTGCACACAGGGGAACCCTGGCGGTAACACACGTGGGAAGAGGCTTTAAGCATGTGTAGCTTATCTTAACTGCCTGATAGGTGTCAAAGGTGCAGCTGCACAAATGGCAGCGCACCCCTTCCCAGGGCAAACCAAGAGAAACAGCACTGCAGAAACCCCAGCTTAAAATGCCTCCAACTGTGACCTTCCTGCAAGACATTAAAAAAAAAAAACAAAAAACAAAACAAACCCAAACATTGTCTCTTTGTCCCTAATGTTTAGTTAAAATCCAGCTGATGAGAGCCAGTTCCATGCCACTGGGGCTGGCACCCTCCTCTCTGGATCACCCACTCCCTTAGCACACCTGGGAACACATGCAGAAATCCTGCTTCTGGGCAGACACGGTGACTTCTTACTGCAACAATCCCTTCAGATCTCCATCCTGAAGCACAAGGGCCATGTTTTCCCATTCCAGCTGCCAGCAACCTCCCCCTCCCGGCAGTCCGAACCGGCAATCCACACGTATGGATTCGGGATGTTCAGACCCCGCAGCTGGGGTAAGATTTAATGTCATAAATACCCGCGAAGAGAAGGAGGACCGCAAGTTCTTGGCATATATAGCTGCCTATCATTACTACAGCTTTTGATTTGAAATTTCAGAGCGGCCAGAAGCCAGCCATCAACTGTGAGTGGTGGGGGGAGCATTCTGTGCTCCCTCCGTGGGGCTGAGCGTCGCTGCACGGCAGCACCCTGTGCCTGCTGGGGACAAAGGTCGTTTGGAGCGAGACGGGGACAGCAGCTTCCAGGTGCTGGGTGCAGGGAGAAGCCTGCAGCATCTGGCCACCACAGCAAGGGCCAGGCGGGCAGATTCTGCCTGCAGCCTACCCGAGGATGCTACACAGAGCTTACACTCAGTTGAGATGAGCTAAAAGTTCCTTTCAAGTCACGACCTGGTCCCTGTCGGGTCTTCTTTTTGCTGCTCCAGCACAGTGAAAGCAGTGCAGCAGCTGCAGAGGAAACTATTCCCCAGCAGAGGAGCCAGAAAAGCAGCAGAAGTTGCAGCCAAAGCAGATGCTACAGCTCTCCCGAGCTCCGAGGCGATGCAATGAGAGCTTGAGAGCAGCAGCTTTAGTAGCAGCACAAGGGCTGCTCCAGGGTGTACCGGGGCTGCAGCACTTACACCTGCCCTAACCCCGCAGCAGAGACAGCGTCACGGCCACCTGCGCTTCCTCTGCTCCGGGGCACAGGTCTGGCCTTGCTGCCAAAGAAACAATACGGCTGACGAGCAACAAACAACCTCCGTGTGTGTTACACACACCTCGGCTTTCTTGTGCACTTTCACGCAAGCACGAGGCTTCTGTTACCAACCTGCCTTTTAGCTCAAGAAAGGACATTTTCCAGAGCCTAAAAATTCAAGCTAACAGATTCACATAATAAAAACTGTTTTTTTTGGGGAAAAAAAAAAAAATCAGTAAGAATCCATATACATCCATGCCATCCAGATGTCCAGTTTTGGATGAGATGCAGAGCGCTAGGCAAAGCTCAGCAGCAGCAGAACAAGCGACACGAGAGCTGGCTGTGCCGGCACGTCCTGGATAGAACGCGATACACCCACACCCGGGCAGTGCTGGATCCAGGAGGCATTGTTCCTCGTTTAGGCTTCGTTAGGTTAATAGAGAGGGACAGAGTGGTGCAGCGCAGCCAGTGTTTTCAGGGATTTTAAATTATGTTTGTGTCACAACAGAATTTAGAGGAAACGTACCTTAAGCCACCTTCCCCTGAGCCGCACTGCGCGTCTGACTCAAGCTACCAGCGATCAAAGGGCGCTGGAGGTTTTCCGCTGCGTTTCTTTTGTGCGTTGGTCGGTGGGTTTGTGGCTGGGGGGTTCTACCTTCATCCCCAAGCCCCCAGACCTTCTCCTGTCCCAGCCCCTGCCCAGCTCCCACCGACAGGTGAACGTTCCGGTCAGCGCTACACACTTTGCATTCATGGGAAGCAGAATTACAACAGCGCTACTTACTTTTGAGAGGGGGGAGTAGGAGGGGAGTCCGGGAGCGTGAATCTCACGTTCATAAAGTGAATGTTACCACCGAGCATCCCGAGCGGGAAGGAGAGCGAAGGCATCAGCTTTGGGAAGGACCTTCTCTAGCAAAGGTGACTGAGGGTTTCTAAGTTCCTCCTTCAGCAAAGGCAGGATTTGCAGGTTCTAACCCACACGAGGAGGGTGTCTGGAAGCAGCGGGAGGTGGTTATTTCTGGTTCCACAAGACATTTTTGTTCTGGGACAACTTCACTTGTCTGATTCTCATCTGTTCCGGAACAGCTCACAAGAGCCACACATGTCCTGGCTTCACACAGGGCTTTCTACTGCATCAGCTCATTAACCAATTTAATCTTATTTGTTCATCTTTTACATTTCAGTATTTAATCAACATAGCAACAACCTATACCATGGCCTGGGAAAAGGCGATTAGAGGGAAGGCTGTGGCTCAGGCTGGGGAGGGCGGCATCTCAGGGGACCCTGGTGGCATCCAAACCACTGCTTAAGCGACTGCGACACTCAGGACTAGGAGCTGCGTAACAGCAGCAGAGGGAAAAAATGAGCATTTCAGCAAGTAGTGTAGACGAATTTTATATGAGCACTATTTCTGTCCTTTCCTAAGATAGCATGCTGGAAAAAAAAATAAAGCCTGAAAACATTTGGAAATGTGGTTACCCATTCTCGTGCCTTACCCTGGGACAGCAAAGCTGAACCCGTCCCAGATCCCAAGTACACTCAATGCAAGACCCGCCAGATTCCGCCGCTTCTGCTGGGAGGCTTCATTTCTGGGAGGGAGCTCACGACACCAAACAGCATCCAGCATCACTCGCCAACAGCATCCTGGCTTGTATTTGAAATCGTGGCCAGCAGGACGGGGCAGGGACCGCCCCCCTGTGCTCGGGGCTGGTGTGGCCACCCCTCGCACCCGGGGGTCAGCTGCGGGCCCCTCACTCCCAGAGGGACACAGAGGGGCTGGAGCGTGTCCAGGGACGGGACACGGGGCTGGGGCTGAGGAGCAGCAGCTGCGGGAATGGGGGTCGCTCAGCCTGGAGAGGGGGAGGCTGGGGGGGCTGGTTGCTCACTGCAGCCGCCTGGCAGGGGGCTGTAGGCAGGGGGGGGTCTCTGCTCCCAGGTAACAAGCGACAGGACAAGAGGGAACGGCGTCAGGTGGTGCCGGGGAGGTTTAGGTTGGACATTAGGAATAATTTTGTCACCCAAAGGGTGGTCAAGGATTGGAACCAGCTGACCATCCCTGGAGGGATTTAAGAGACCTGTGGATGTGGCACTTAGAGACGTGGTTTGGTGGGACTTGGTAGTCCTGGGTTAATGGTAGTGCTTGGTGATCTTAAAGGTCTTTTCCAACCTTAACCATCCTATGGCTCTGTTCTCTCCACATGGAGACAACAAACCACTCCCGTTACTCTCCTGCAAGGTAAAAAGATGTTGCTATTTTTACACTCTGACAAGAGGGACGGAGCCACTCCACCTCTCCCTTTAAAGAGTTAGAATGGATGAAGTCACCTTCCCCAGAGGCAGCCTTGTGAAGGAGACATGCTTACCGGATCCAAGAAGCAGTGCTTCACAAACAGGACACTTCTCCATCCGTCCCAAAGAATCAACACCTGAAAAGAAAAAATTCCTCTTTCAGTTAAGGTCCTTGATTAGAAAGAAAACTCGTTAATTGTCTTTCTTACCTCTGGGCGCCACTTACGCAGGCAGTAAGAAACACTGTATTGCGAACAACCACCAAAAAAGGCTTTCATATAAATGATAATTTTATTGTAAATAAAACGATACATTGGCCTGGCTTTGCACTGCAAGCCCCCAGTCGGTATATATAGACTACTGGTTCAAGGTCTTCTGCACAATCCAGGTTAAAGCAGTTTCTCCCTGCGCTGCACAGTTTACGTCAGACAGGTATCGACAGATAACAAAAGTCCTTTTCTTCACTTCTGACCTGCCCCCACGGCACACCTGCCTTTTCTAACCGGGAAATTCAGAGCTGCTCAGCAAGATTTGCTTCTGAACAAGGCTGGGGTTTAAAGATCTGAAGCCCAAACACCATTAAATCACAGAGGACACCCTTTTTTTTTTCCTGAAAATTACAGACAGACTGAATACTCCCAGCTCCAAGGGCAGGTACCAAGGTGACAGCCCGAAGACTGTACATATTCAAATAAGTAAAATCTTCCCATCCAGCACCTATTAACTAAGCACCCATCACTGGGATCTCATTCGCTCCCACGTACAGCTCCATGCATCTGGCCTTTGCCTACCAGAGAGAGCATGCACAGCAGGGACGTAGGCATTTACCGAAGTTTCACAAGTTATCCTGGCTCTCTGGAAATATTCACTTGGAAATAACGTGTCACCTGAGCTGGTACTAATTTCCCTCTCGGTCAGTTTGTTTGAGTAACTTATGGCAATGGGAACTGTTTGAGGCATCTTCAAGTCCTTTAGAATGCTACTCCAAAAATATGAAAAAAATAATCCAAATTGCTGCAACCTACTGCCACTAGAATAGGCAAAGATCAGATTTACTGGAGAACAAGCAAATAACCTGGAATGCACAGAATCGTCACACCAAGAACAAAATGCCAAGTTTGTTTCCTAACAAGTTCAGGGAGAGCCCATTCCCCATAGCTCCTCTCTGATGGGAATCTCTGACAGTTTCCTGCTCAGTTTCAACTGTTTCAGGATAATGGGACCCCTAGAAGACATTTTTCTTCAAACAGGATATTCTCCGTTTCTGCAGCACCTTCCATCGAGGATGCCAACACTCAACATTCCCTATACATCCCTCCCTGGAAGGAACGGTAGAAAACACAACATGACATTTGGAATGGACACAACAGCTCATTGTTAGCCTGGCACTCCTCCTCCCCTTTCCCCTAAATAAGTTTATTCCCAGTTTTTTCCAATTCTGCCAGGATAAAGAGGCCAGATGTAATTCACTTTAGAGGTATAATTAAATTTATGTCTACTTGAAACTTTTTTTGCTGCCAGGGCCGTGTTAGGAGACTGCGGTGTAAGTGCTGTCCCCAGGCTTATTCACCATAGCAGTGGACTTAGGAATCCAGATCTTCCTTTTCCATAATCAAGAGGACTGTGAGGAAACAAAGACTGCATTTTGGCTCGGCTCTACTTGTTAGAAACCATCAGCAAATTCTCTGCAAAACCAGCTGCTTTTTTTCCTTTTTAAATTCATAAAGGCGTCAAATTTATTTCCCGTCCTCCCCCCTACCCCGTAACAGTCGAGTCGATATATATAAAAATCACCAAATATGATCTTTTACGATATAAATAAAAAAAAAGTATGAGGCATCACCGTTTACATGATGTAAAAAGAACTAAAAAAAGAGCGATATAAACTACATTCATAAAAGTGCATTTCCAGACATACAAGTAATGCTTTGGCTTGTTCCTGTGCCGAACGGGTGGCATTGGGTCAGGTATACTGGTATACTGGAAGTCCAAGCTGGCACCCCATGCTCTCTGTCACCGTGTAATTGCTATTTACGTTCGTTAGTACAGACTGGAATACGTGGATACACAGAGTAGGCACATTTCAGCATAGGTGGTGGGAAGGACCAGGAGCTCCGGCGGGGAGAGGGCTGAGCCCATCAGCCCATGACGCTCTTTGCTCTGCTCTGGAACAGCCTTCCATGACGCATATGAGGTAAAAGCCACAACAGATCCTGAGGATTTAGTTGCTTTGAAACATTAAGTTACACCATTTCCTCATGCCCTATTCTCTCCTAAAACATGATGCGTGGGATTAGCAAGGGAAGGCCACGGAAGGTGGTCTCGGTTTGGTGAGGACAAGCCAAGGGTAGAGAGAAACCTACGCAGACAGGATCACTGCGCTCTCGGTTGCTGCTGTACATCTGCAGGGTCAAGTGTGATGAGTAAGATTCCAATCTTTGGTATATTTAGGTGCTAGTTGCAAGGCTCGAAGAGTGCTACCGGCCCCCACAGGAGCGCTGACCACCCTGCTTCTGTCATCCAGCCTACAGGACTCCTCTGCAGCGCAGGCAGCCAGTGAACCACAGCAAAGCGGTGCAAAAAGCTGCCTGTAACACAGTAGTAGTGTCACACCCTTCCTTCCCTTTGGTGCAGGTGACAGTGAAGTGCAGGCCAAAAGTCAGGCCACGTGTCTTGACAATTCGGAGTCAAGTCCCACATTTGGAAAAGGTCAATAGAAGTGCTCTCGCTAGAATTAAATAAATTATGGAACAAGGGCTTTCCTAAAAGGTATCCCCCTAAGTGCCTGCAACCTAAACAGTGCATCCTTGTAGTAGTGCAGGACAGCCTGAAAGTGACACCAGCACTGGCTCACTTTCACTGATCACACAGGGCTCCCAGAAAAAAAACGCTTCAGATTGTTAAAACCCTTTCAGGGCTTTTGGCTGCTCGGGGTTTTTTAGGGTTCTTTTTTTCCTCTTTTAATCCAACACAGTATTTATAACGTGTTCAAGGAGCTTGGTTTCATTAAAACGTGCCTTATCCTGCTATTAGCATTCACTTAAAACCTGTTAATTTTACTGCATTATGAAAGCAATTTTCAAGTTTTTATGGGGGAGAAGAGTGGAGGTACGTGGAGCCTTAATAGGGTTTCCAATACATGAGCAGAACACCTTCAGGGTTGTTCTATAAAGCAATGTCTTCCCTAATACATTTGCTTTTCTTAAGTTTCATTTCACACAGATAACTTATAATTGAATCCCCAGCACTTAAAAAAAACGCGAGTCTTTTATGAGTGAAATAAGGACTGTTAGTGCCTAAATCACACGCAGTACTTGAGGCCAGAAAGCCGCCAGGAGCCTGGTTCTCAGAGATGTGGTACCTTTCAAATGCAAAACCACTTGGACGCACCTCGCTGGTACCAGCATGGGGATCTCCAGTCAACTGTAGAAATACACCAGCTTTACAAATGTCCTCTCTGGTTCACTGACTTAACTCGTACAAAAGCTTATTTAAATAGGGCCGTAACAGTTTATGGAAATCTTAAATGAACACTTACACACCTGTATAACAAAATGCACGCGCTGAAGGGTTGAGCTTGATTCTAACTTACTGTGCACAAGTAGAACTGGTGTCCAGCTAATTCTCCCCATGAAAAACTCGATTTTCCATCAGGCCAGTCCTCAAAGAAACACATAAGCTTTTCCTGAAGTAAATTCCTGGGCACCAGATGAGCTATCTTTGGTTTAAAGGATGGTAAAAAGCTACCAGCCAAAAAGATAGGTGCAACAGAAAGCTGTTCTGCAGAGCTCCCTTCCAGAAGGGTTTTGGTTAGACCCAGCAGTCCCGGGGAGATGAAGCAGGAGCACAGACCTGTTGGCTATGAGGACACAAACTAACCGACATCGTCTTAATGCTAGGACAGATCAAGCCTTGGAAATCAAGCTCTAGGATTTTCTAATGTCAGTGGGAGAGCCCTTATTTTGGGCCTTGGAGTGATTGCATTCTGCTGAAATTTTTCTGATTATCCTGACATTTAGCTAGAAAGACCTCCCTCACCCCCACCCCAAAATCCATGGTTTCATTATAAAATAACACTATTCACATACTTTTGAATCAATATTTTCTGAACACCTTCAGATGCTGAATACTTAAGAAGAAAAATATATAATTATATAGTGAGCGCATGCTCAATGACACATGGCTTTTTGCTGGAGTCATGTACTATAGATGCCTCTAAAGCCCTAGCAGTCTGGAAAACAGTGACCCACACGCAGAGAGCTGGTCTGGAGGGCTGTTGCACGTTTCTGTTGTGAAGAGTGTAGCTCTCCTAGTTCCCACTTTGGTTCAGATTTCTTCTATGTTCAACCAGTGAGACATGTGTTACATTCCCATTCTTGGGCCTGCAGAAAACATGCAGCCAGCTGCAATTTCACATCAAGGTAACTAGGGCAAAAATGCAGTTCTGTTTGGACAGCTGTCGGTAGGATAAACATTGGTCCAGCAAACAAAGGTATCAGGCACAAGAGCAGACCCTAGGTTCCTTGGTATCATTTCCCCAAAGGACTAGGACAGCTGAGTTGGCATTTTGAAGATGCAGCACCACAACGGGCAGTTGCAACTAGACCAGACGGGGCACCGAAAGCCCAGCAGGAGCTGCTAGCGAGGGAGGTAATTCAGTACTGGAGCTGTGCAAACTGATGTCTGAGCAGCTCTTCAGCAGAGGGTCTGTGCCTGGCTTCCACAAAGATCTGCTTTAGAAAGTCCCGGCAATGTTCTGATATGTGGGAGGGAAGCTGGGGGTTGGTTGGTTGGGTGGCGATTTTGAAAATGGCTGCCATGGCTTCGTACTCCGCCCAGGGGGGTTTCTCCGTCAGCATTTCCACAACAGTACAACCGAGGCTCCTGGAAAAGCAGACGGGGGGCGGGGGAGAAAAAAAAAAAAAGAAAAAAAGTGAGAACTGACTCAAACAATAATGCACCGTGTTCAGAGAACTTTCAAGCAGCCAAATCAAGGTACCGCTCTGCTCTGAAAACTGCTATAAATTGGCTTTGGGCTGAGAACTGCACTGAGAATGGTCAAGTGCCATCTGTCCAGCTCTCGATGCTCAGATTCTAGGCTCGGTAAACACCTGCACTAACAGGGGACACGTGGTGCACACAAGATGTCCCTGCAAGGCGCTGTTTGACCTCCGTGGTGTTGCGGGTGCTGCTGCTACTGTTGTATCTCAAAAGCACTTTCTGAGTTGCAAGGAAGAAAACATACTTTTTAAGCAAGGTCCAGCAAATCAGAGCTGGCTGACCCCACAAAGCCATTTCAGCAAAATCTCTTTCCAGTGCACAGAATGCCCACATGGAGACAAAAACCCCAACAAACCAGTATCTCCACTTCACAAGAAACCAAGCATCACAGACAGCCAAAAAATAATTTAAGTCTTAACAGCTCCAGGCTGAGAAGGCAGTAAGTTAAAACACCAGCACGGCAGATGCTTCATGAAGTTAAGGCAAAACTCCCAGTAAAGTTACTGGGGCTCTGCAGGCTACTCCAAGGTAAGAACGTGATTATGGGGACGGACATGGCTGAGCCACCTTTCTGAAGCAAGCACGACACCAACACTTTCACAGGGAAGATGGGCTTCTGTAGTACTGCAGCGATTGTTTTTTGTTCAGAAAGTATTAATTGCTTCCTCCAGGCCACAGAGTAAGCAAAAGCAGTTAGTGAACTTCTAATACCCAGTCCTGTGTTTTGATCACATCGTTCCATTAAAAAGGCAAAACCGCCTCTTCTACCTTTAAAGGAAACTCTCTTTTGAAGTGAAAAGCAAAGATAAGACATTTTCAGAGGCAGGCTTGCATCAGTTGCCAAGACAAGGAAGGAAAGGAATTAAATCCAGTGAATATGCAAGCAATGACTTCTTGACAAGGTTTAAAATCCAACGTGAAAATTTTACACTGGTTTCCAGCCATTTAAGACTTACTAGAAGAGAGTACAGAAAATGCAAACCATGTGTGCTGAAGTGCTGGGGGTTTGCTCAAAAGCAAGCAGGGATATATTATTGTTTAGACTGATTTATACCGTTTAAGCAGATCCGGTTTCTTTAAGATATTCAGCAAACAGCAGGAATGTTTTTCATGTCAAGTCACTCCAGCAATAACAAATAGCTCACATATTCTGCTATTTAGGAAAAAGAAAATTGGAGAGGGGCCTGCAGCAGTGGCGGAAAGCCAGGTGGCTAGATTTGTTACGTCTTTGAGCCTCGTGGCCATACGCATCCACCCTGGGACTAACGCTGCACTGGAAAATTCTGACCCCCCTAAATAATGATGGGGATTGTAGGAACTGGAACCCAGCCAACGGCAGCGTCTCTTTGATGGGAATGGACCGATGTCAGCACCAAGAGGAAATCCACAAATGCATCAACCCAGGGGGAAGGGCACTTGCTCCAGTCTCTCCCCCAGCATCCCAACTGGGAGAGCCTGCAGAACTTAACCCTTTGCATGCGAGACATTTCAGCTCCGTTTCCACTCGCTGCTTGTACAGGGAACAACATAGGCTTGGCTTTGCTGTGGGGAGACAAACATACTTTTTCTGACTGTCGCTCAGTTCAGTTTTATAATCTCACCTTTTTAAGGCCCCCCAAACTAACATATTGACATAGGACCATTCTGCTCTTTCCTTTCAGTAGCGGCTGTTTCTTAGCTATGCCAATAATAGCATGGTTACAGTTTGCATTCATGCATACTTCAGATCACCGCTGATCTGACTTCTATCTTTTGTGTTACCCCAGGTTTGGGCATCTGTCCTTTAAAGCTCAAATTCTGTTCATTTCCAGTCTGTTATTAGCATACCTCTCATTTTATCATAAATGAACGGGCTCTTCGTAAATAACCTTCAGTCTTTCTTAAAAGGGATATAAGAGGGATGGAAACCTCACACCGGTCAGAAAACTGAAAATTAGCTATCAGTTTGAGGGAGGAACAAGTGGAAATTATTCCTGAAAAACTACACAAGCAGTTGTGTGTTGGCATCGCAAAGCACAGCCTGCAGCAGGTCACATCTTCAGTTCAAATCAACTACTTCAGTTCGCTGGAAACTTTTGATCCAGACAAAATCTGAATTTAGATGTATGGACAACAGAATGTCTATGTCTTATCTTGCTCCAGAAAAGCTGTAACTTGATCTACAGGCAGAAAGTTAAAGCCTCACCATACGTCCGCTTTCCTTCCATAGCCTTCTCCGCTGATCACCTCTGGGCTCATCCAATATGGTGTGCCAGTGACAGAGCGGATGCCTGTTCCAGACATACAGATTGTCTGCAGCCGTTTGCTGGCCCCAAAGTCCCCAAGCTTCACATTCCCAGCAGAGTCACGGAGAATATTGGCTCCTGGACAAAAAAACAAAGAATGGAGACAGCTGTTTTCATGCAATCCAGCTGTTGGATCCGCAGCCTACAGAGCTGATATCCAACCCAGAAATACCCATGCTCATGGTATGGCTTTTTCCCCATTAAGCCTCAGGTGACCTGCTAAACATCATTTCTTTAATTCAGGCTGTAGACAAGCCAATTGCTAATGGCTGCAAATGGGAAAAACTTCAGGGGAAAAACACAAGGAAGTGGAGGGGGAAGGGAAATGAGAGCTGAGTCAGCACCATCATTGTTACACTGCCTGTAAACAGCTCAGCCAGCCTATGCCGGGCCCCCAGGCCAATGGCTTAGGCTGTGCAGAAAAGGATTTTATTGGGATGCTGCTTTGGTGAGTATAGCTATTGCTTTCTGGTCAGCTGGGTAACAGATGTAGCTAATTAAACTACTCTGAACTCCTACAATAAACAAGTCAATCTCCACTTTTCTTGGTCAGAGGTCCTGAACATGAAGCACCAGGGGAAAAAAGCAGAGTTAAGAGCTTAGCTTGTATGTGGACACAAAGTAAGGCTTAAGACACCAAAAACAATTCTTCCTCCAAAGCCACAATAAGATCAAGAACCCTTGTGTTGCCTTTATCTGGTATGTGCCTATGTGAGATCCTCCTGCCCTCAAATAAAATGCACTTGTGCTGGGAAATAGGTTTATCGCTTCACTTCCCCACTGGAGAAGCCGAATTCAGAATAACAAGTCTGTCCATCCAGCACCCTGGAGGCAAGTTAAAACAGTTTGGCTTAAATGGGTGCAAACCAGTGAATAACTCACCAGGTAGGAAACCGTTTGGTAGAGCACCACATGAGCAGTATACAAGGTGTTATTCAAGAATCAGCAGCTCATTTCCCTTTGCCAGCCTAGAGGGGACGTAATGAAGATTTATAGGCAGGAACAAGAGCCTATTTTTCCTGGTTCCTTTAGAGCACAGAAAAATTTGTGTGGTGTCTGCCCATCTGTTGACATTAACTCTTAAGGAGACTGGCTGGCTCCATGGGGTTATATCGGGAAGAGGAAGATTAAGAACTAATCACAGAGGCTTTACATGGAAGATTGTAGGTTTCCTACACAGAGGAGGCAGGGCAGTCATGAGAGCCTGAGGTAAGCAGGATTGTCAAGAGCAGGCATGGAGCTCTTACTGCGTTTGGCATGCCTACCACCTGAGAAATGGTACTTTGGCCAAGCAGAGAGGAAATCAGAAGGGAATCCACAGGGAAATGCATGTGCCTTAGACAGGGAGCTGAAGTCAGGTGTCAACTCAGCCCCATTCTGCTGTGGGGAGAGAGAGATGAGGAGTTACAGGAGTGTTCCTAACAATTAGAGGCTTCCAGTTTTCCTTACTATAACCAACTGCCACACTCTCAGGTCCTGCAGAGAGAACAGCCCAACTTCCCTTACCCGGCCCAGAACACGACCTTCCCTAAGCCCTGCACATGGACTTGTGACCAAAAAGGGGTAACTGAGCAATGCAATGTTCAGAAACCCCAGCCAGGCCACTGAATTCTTAACACTCAGTTTCTTTTTTCGGGGTTCCTTTAGCACGTGGTATACACATGAATCACCAGCTGATCTTACCCTTTATGTCCCTGTGCACAATCATGTTGCTGTGAAGGTACGAGACTCCCTCGAGAATCTGGCGAGTGTATTTCCGGGTTACATTTTCCGTGAGAGCACCATACGCCTTCAGCTGGTCTTTCACTGATCCCTGCACCAAAAGCAAACAGAAGGGTTCGGCAAACAAATGCCAAACCACAAATCTTGCAGTCTCCATTCAATTCCCACAAGCTGTGACCGTGTCAGACTAATGAATTCTGGCCCCTTCTAAAGCCTTTTTGTGAGGCTCTCGGAGCATCTCGCCCTAAGAAGCCCCTTTTAATAAAAGCAAGGACACGCTTTACAGCAAAAATGGCTTAAGGAGGTTCTGTCTGCTTCCTCCACCCTTGAGCCGCGCTGGTACAACCGTTTGTGAAGACAAGCAATAAAATAGTTCAGCAGACTGATCTGGGTCAAAGTCTCCCTTTTTGCAGGGTCAGTTTTAGTCTAATTTGCTGTACTATACGACTCCGCTAATTCAGCCAGCCTGATTTACAAGTTGGCCCAAGTCCTGTGAAGTACTTTCGTAGAACAAATCTAGACTGAAGAAAAGAACTGGCTTTAGTGACGAAGGAAGGTAATGTATTTCAAGTACAAGACACTTAAGGAAAAAACTTGAAGACATGATTTGGGCATAGATAAAAGGAAGTGGTGGCATTATAACCCAGTATAAGAAAAAGGCATACCTAAGTGGGTATAAGGTGGATTATGTAGTTAAGAGTAATCACAGCAATTACTAAACCAACTAACAAACCCACCCATCTCACTATGAGCGGTGACTACGCTGCTTGTGTCAGCTCTTACCCCTGGCATGTACTCCATGAAGATTGTTAAGGTCTTCTCGGCTCGATCCCGTAAGCAGCCATAATACTGAACAATACGCTCGTGCTGGAGATTCTTCAGCAGCTGAATTTCACACTCCAGGGCACTCACTTCCTATGGATGTTGAAGGAGAAAATAAGGTTCCGGCCCCAGGAAATATTCCATCCTAATAAATTTCTCCTTGTCACTGGCAGGATGAGACCACTACTACACTGAAGAAGTCTAATCCATGGCATCGGTTCATCTACTTCTTGGAAAAGGCAAACATTACCAGTGCTTCACATTGATCTTACTGCATAATAAGCGGGTAAGTATTGGTGCTTTGACAGTTTGAAGACAGGCACTACTGTACATGGATTTAGTACCAGAAAAACTTCGTTTCTCGTCTCGATTCTGGCAGCTGAGTAGCTTTAGCCAAGGTGGTTGAAAGCATTCATCACGTGCAGCACAGACATAACCTTCCTTGTCACCACTAAGCCGAGGGCCGTGAGCGTTAATTTCAATTAGGAAACAGCTCTGAATATGGTTACAGAACCGACAGGAATCTTTCTGTAGGAATGTCAACCCATTACAGAGCAAGATGACAGGTGTTAAAAGAGTTCCTACACTTCACCCAGTCCGGTTCTGAATCACACTGATGATTTTACTTGAATCAACCTTAGTAAATGGATTCCTCTCTTTATTTACTTCAAAGAGTCTGCAGCTATGCACATGAAACTGATTCTCTGCTTTATGCTTGCCACAGACAACAGGGTATCATAGCGCAAAGGCAAAAAGGCTATCCAACAATTTCAGACTGAATCAGAGATGTTTGTTGCCCAGGAAAAGTATCAGGTTCCTGCTGAATCCAGCGAATGAACAGGATGAACATCAAAGGTACTGGAGCACAAGGATTTATGGAAAAAGGAATGATGTTTTCCCCCAGATTAGTCCCACTTAACTCTCTCCATTCCTGCCACGGGAAGGTGCCAGGGTCACTTCTCTCACTTTGGGAGGATGCAGGTCCTGAGGAGCAAACCCAGCTGCTGCAGAGATGCATGGAACCAGAGAAAGCTGCCCGATTGGGCCAACTGATATTTTAAGGTTTGGAGTTTAGTGCCTTCAAAATACATTCTAGCCTGTTCTTCCTTGGCTCAGAGTTACTGTCTGATTTACAACAGAGGCATGGTATAATTTAGAACTTACCAAGTTAGGACTTATCTTGGCATCAATATCCCGTTATAAAATCAGAATAACATCTCCATGGATTGGTTATTCCAGCTCAAAGTGATTTTGTTCAATTTTGGGAAATTGGTACATTGTTAGAACACTAGAAAGAACCTAACAGCCATTCCAGCTGCATCCACTGTGCAGGGAGTTGTGCGCTATCCTACAATTTCCAGGTGCCCCTTCCCACCTCCACTGATTCTAATGTGTTATCACATTGCTGCTCTTGATTAACTTACACACCCACGCTTCAGTTTGTTTGAGGACAGGGAGAATTTAGAAGCAGAAATCGGTAATTAATACACTCGATACAGGGCCTACCATAAACCCCCAGAAAGTGGGTTTTGCAAATGCATGCAGCTTCTTTTGTTTAAGAAAGAAAAAAGTCCTGCTCTTTCTGGGTTTAGTTTCATTCACATCCATGTCTAACCAGGAACACAGGGCAGTCTAGTATTCCTCAAGTAACCTGGCAGCAAACCAAAAAGCTGAGAAGGGAGAGCCAAAAATGAAGCCAGAAAATGGATTTTAGTTTAGGCTGAAGGTAATAATACGGAAAAGTAATTTTTAAATGACTCCTATTCCTCTCCACATGACTTGAAACCCTAGCATAAACTACGTAAGATGCCAGCTTTTGAGGACAGACAGATACAGGCACATTACAGGACCTTACAGAATTTTAGAAGCTGTGGTGAGAATTACCTTGCTTGTTTCAGGACTCTCTGGATCAAACTGGACCTGCTTAGCTGCAAGCTCTCTGCCCGTGTCCACATCATAGCACAAATACACACGACCAAAGGCACCCTGGCCCAGCAGTTTTCCTCGTCGCCAGTTTATTGGAGCACTCGGAGCTAAAAAAGAACAGTAATAAATTCTCTGTTCATTATACTATTTAAAGATACCAGTAATCTTTTCAAAGATAATCACCACATTGGGATTGAAACAGGTATTTTGCAGCTGAAGAAACAGACACGAGGCACTCTCCCAGTATAAGGGAGTTAGTGAGAGAACTCTGAACACAATCCAGCCATTCAGACTCTCAGGACCTGCTGACTGGTGTCCCATTAAAATGAAACCGTGAAACATTTTGCAAAGATATACTAGAGTCAAGTTATTCAATCAGGTTGATGAAATTTCATTCCACCAGCAGGGTGGATTCTACAACATCACTATCTTAAGAGACTGCATAGCAATTAAATAGTATCTTCCAACCCTTAATCTGTAGTTACTACATGAAGAAGAGCTGGATCAGCCTTCCTAAAGCAATGCCACCCAGCTGGGAATGACTGTTAAGCTTCTGGGACAACTTGAAGGGCATTACTTCTGAGCTCTTTGCCAACCATTGGTTAGTGTGGGGTTCCTGCTCCTGTTGGAAGGATTTCACTGCAAGGCTACGTCTACAGCAGAAAAATTAGAAGTCATAATTCCCCACTAGACAGTGATAAGGTAGGGGCCGTAAAGTAAGCACAGTGTGGGTATCTTTACCTGCTGAACAATCAGACTCCTAAAAATATACACGAGAACCAGCTAAAGCAGCCATCTCCAGTACCCCAGCAGGAGGTTATGTCGGCAGGGAATTATGAGTTCTCATTGTTCTACTGCAGTGACAAGCGCATTGCAGAAGCAGCGGTCTCCTGACTCAAAGATTAACACCTGAGCCCAATTTTCCAGACTGCACTTAATACCACAGCACATTAAAGACCAGCACTTTAGCTCTAACTTTGAAAACGGCACTAGACTCATGCAGTGCAATGCATCCAATTATGCTGCATCTAACAAGAAACTCTAAAACAAAGACAGGAACCAGCCATCTGGACAGTATGAAAATACAGAAGAGCTAAGAGATTAGCTTTGCCATGTCGAATTTAATCAGATTTACTGCCAGTCAGTGTTTTTGTGTGTCGCTTACTCTGCTGCATTAACGTCTTCATTTTGATCCTGAAATTACTGTATGGGATATCTGAAGTTAATCAGTAACGATTTATGTTCCATTTCGTTTTTTTTATAATACAAAGATGCCCAGAAAACAACTCAGAGATGCTATTAACACAGAAATAAATCTTTCTACTTAGGAACAAGTGAAATATATACAGCCCTTAACTAGCAAAATAACTGTAATCCACAAGCCTGACTACAAACGTTAATGTATCAAGAAAATAAACAAGCTTGTCTGACTGTTTTAAGAACCCTGTAGATCATCTAGATCCGATCAACTTACAGGTTTTTTCTTACTCCTTAGCTGAATTCCCAATGTTTTCTGAAAGAAAGGCCAGCTCCCAGTGTAAGACTACATATTCTTAGAAGAAGAAGAGGACCTGTCTTATAGGTTGAGACAGGCTGGTCTCAAAACACAGCCATGCTAATTACGTGGGTTTGCATGGCTTGTTAAAAATCAAGTTATGGTAATATATCGGGTCTGGAGTTTCTCTCTGAAACCCTTTCTTGTTCATAACCCCAGGAGGCTGTTACCCCCTTTGCATCAAAGGTCACTGCTTACATTTGGTGGGGATGTTCCTCTCCTGCACACCGAGGGCATTTTCACTGTCGGCACTCCGCAGGCGCCCCCGGGGGTCCAGGTACTGCAACGCCAGGCCCAGGTTTTCTCCATTGGTGCTTAAGGAACGACTTGAAGGGACCAAGGTGAAAAGATTCCCTTGGTGACGCCGTATCCGGGGAAATGTCCTCCGGCCTGGCAAAAAAAGTAAAATTTTTAAATAACATGTGTGTAAGTGGAAGGTAACGGCTGGAGGTTGAGCAATAAGGAGAAGGGAGAAAAAACCCCCATGTTCTCGTCTGTTCCCGTGGAGTAGAATCTACTGCCAAACAGAAAAGATGCAAAAATATAACAGTTCAGGGCTGATGCTGCTTGAGCTCAGTGAAGCTTTGGATCATTCCCAAAGCAGACGGGAGAGAACACTTTGTAATGCCCTGCAAGATCTAAACTTGCTTTCCAAAGCAAAAATGTAGTTTACAGGCTACCACACAAGCTCCGAGGCTTGTTAACAACTACACAGAATGACTTCCTAGATAACGTGCCTGGACTTGCAATTAAAAACCATAAACAAAGATAATGACAACTTGCACCTCTTATGAAACTTTGAGAAATTAATTTGCATAAAACCATCTGACGAGCAGAGATATGATTCTTTTAAGACACTGGTATATTTGAAAAACCCACAAGCAAGTTTGCATTGCAAATTAGCAAAGCATAATGAATCCCTGAGGTAGGAACCCACTATCTATGACCAAGGCTAATAACTACGTCCACTGCTCAACCCTAACGGTCACTCATCAGCTTGGATATCCCCAGAAACGACAAAGTAAACAAAGAATTACAAACAGCCATTGTGGGTTGCTATGAAAATGTGGCATCGTGCATGGCAGCATTAACTGCAAGGACCAGGGCACTTCTAGACTCTTCAAATAGGAGTTACACTCGCCCATAGAGGTTGCCATTGCCTCACCCTCTTTTTCAAGCCTGAAAACAAAGGACTGAAAACAACTCACCATCGTTGTAGTCTTTGTGCTGCATGGAGACATTGTAGCGCCGAGGGTAGGTCCCACCTTTCCCCGCTTTGTCATAGATCTGATTCTCACGGTCTGGAATGAGATGCAAAGAGAGAAGTGAGGCTCTTTCAAAAAGAGTATGTTCTAATGACTGAGTTTTCCTGCAACAGCAGGGTTTTTAGGAAGAGGTAATAAATAACTTCATAGCTTTTCAATCAGCATATTCCCAGTCCTTACATTTATAAAATCTCAGCATCCATGGAGGGTAGCCAGCAAACAGCAGAAAATGTCTGGATCAAATAATCTTTATACTGGACATTGACATACCTGAGAACTCCTGTCTATTATCAGGAAAGCTTTGTGCCCTTGACATCCGTGACTTCCGAAAAGAAGGACTATTAAAGAAAGAAGGCAAGAATAAGTTTTGCTATCTACTACAGTGAAACCTACAAGGACTTCAAATACAAGCTAATATAGTTGCACATCAGTAATGATGATTCTCAAATCTGTGTCCCTGCAATAATTTCACACTACATCTGCAAAGCTAAAGTCAGGCTAAGACCCAGCTAAGCAGACCACTTCCCAGTGTCGGCAGTCATCCTTCCTCTTCAGGCAGTGTCATTTATTCAGCGGTTCCCCAGTGTGTGGTGTAAAACCCAGCGCTTCCTTCAGACACATGAAGTGGAAGGTCAAGACCAAGGCTAAGAGGAAGAGCAGACCAGGGTACTGCTTGCAGGGCAGTAGAGAAGGGGGACTGCTGGCCCCAGTGATGTACCATCAGGGGTAAGTTCCTCTCATGAAAGCTCTGTGCACTTTCCTCTCTACCAGTAGCAGATGAGCCTGAAAACACACATAGCTTACAACCCTTGTGTTTCTCCCCAATAAGCAGGACGACTCCTCAAGCAAGCCTAAGTACAGCCCCTTATTTGGCTTTAACATCTCTTAAGAAATTACACAAACTGAATCTGTGCCAAAGCCACGTTATTCGCACTTTTTTTGTTAACCAGTGTAAATGGAGTAAGCCTGATACAGCTTTCAGACTCCCAAACGAGACTCCTTTCCTACTACAAAAAGAACAGCAGCTTCCCCAGATGATTCCCACTCTTACAAGGAATAATCAGGAAGGCTTTTCCCCCTGCCACTTAGGGCAGGAAAAGGGGAGAGAAAGACAGGTAACAAATGAGCAATGCCCCCCTGCCCCAATAAACGAACATATGCATGCACACACATAGGTTAACTCTTAAGTGCTTCCTTGTGACTCCATAAAGTGGAGGAAGCGACTGGCTAAAAACCAGACCTTCAGAGCTTGACACAAAAGCATACACTACCTACATGAATCAGCTTGGAAGAATCTCAGACTTAAAAGCCTGCTCAGTCCCGTATTACAGGTGCTGGGAAGCCATACTGGCTATTCAGGTTAACGGGACCTACAACAGCCACCCACCAAGACCTCAAGCAACACCAACAGCAAAGAAGAGGAAGAAGAGCATCAGACTACGACAAACGCTTCATCAAAGGAAGCCCCCCCCGCCCCCTCCATTTACCTTTGGAATTGATATATCTTGCAGGAGATCGGAATCTAGTGTAATGATGTATTTCTGTAACCTTAGAATAGTTTGGGGTTTTTTTTCAAATGAACAAGTAGAGCCTTGTCTAAAAGAGATTTAAATACCCTGCAGTCAGATGTTCTTGGAGCCTAGGCTCCAAACAGAGGCATGCTTCAGAACATTGTATTTGTAACATAGAGGAGCTGAAGCACCAGTTTGTTGGTATATGGTTTTGCCAGAAAATAAAACAGCCTTAAGACACAGTTAATGCTCTCTACGAAATATATTGGGATACAGGTAGGAAATAAGTTCTTATTTCTCTCCAAGAAAATTTATGAGATGGAAAACAAACTTCTGCCAAAGTACAACTGGCATTTCCATTTGAGCACTTAAGTTTCCACCAGCTTGTACATTTGTACCTGTCTGCTGACCTGTCCAAGGACTGACAGCTTCCTGACACCGAGTTTTCAGCACTGCTTAGAGGGTCCAGCATCTGCAACACAGAAGAAACCACATGGCAATATCAATTCAGTCTAACGCCTAAAAGAGGCTGTGCACGAGGATCAGAGTCCACAACACCTTGCCTGGATGATGTCTTGATGAAAAGGGGAGTCTGAAGCTGTTTAGAAAGGACATTTTTCCTTTATCTCCCACAGAAATTCTTAAGGACATATCAAATTTGAGACATTGCTTTAGGTGTTGAAGGACTCTGCTGTGAAAATCGAAGTTTAAGTCAGCCTAGTGCTGCATTTTGATCGCAACTGCCTTCAGGGACAGAGTCTCTACCGGTGCTACTGCATTGCTGCCTCCACCTGCAAGTCGCCCTTTGGCCTTACTTCCCACTTTTTTGAATGAAGAGCACAGTTTCAAACACGAGAGGGTCAGACAAACCTGGCAATAGGAAACCTGAGCATATAACGGCAGCAAAACTGCTCATTCAGAGGGGGAGAGACAATACGCATGGCAACTGCTTCTGGCAGTCCAACAAAGGCTTTGAACTCGCACATCTACAAGCCAGTTTGAAGCCTAGTTTAAATGAACAAAGCAGTACTAGCAGGTGCTGATGCAATTACAGCTAGTGAATATTTAGGAGTGAAAAAGAGGGCCCAGAGAGCAGCAGAGAGCTCCTTAACAGCTGGACTTACACTTTTTCTTCCTAATGTTCATACTTACACACTGTTCATTGGTTTCTGGGATGAATTCGCCTTCGCTGTTTATGCTGGTGTAGGAACCCTGCCGAGCAATGCGCTGCTGCCTCTCTGGAACGTACCCAGGAGGTGGTGAACTTCGGCCTGTGTTCTGGGAACCTGGGCCAGAAAGAAGGACATTTCTGATATTTATGCTCACTGAGATGAGACTGCACACGCATGTACACAAAATAAAACACTAAACAAAATACTTGTCAGGGCAACCAGTCTTGTCTTGATAGTCAGTTTGACTCCACTAGCATCATTTACCTTGACTGACAGTACTATTCCTGCTAGTCATCATTAGCTGAGCTAATTATACTGACAGTCAGCAATTTCAACGTCACATGGGAGCACTGTTACCTTTGTAAATAATCCCAAAATTTCTGTTTTACTGCATGAAAAATAAAACCGAATGACCAGTTTGGCTGAAAACACATGGAAGTCAATTCTGCAATTTCCGTTAATTAGATGAGACAGCTAGATGGACAGAGAGCATGTTTCGGGGCCAAAGGATGAGAAAATGTTTACTGATGACCTGAGTGAGGGGACTGAGTGCACCCTCAGTAAGTCTGCAGGTGACAGCTGGGTGGGACTGTTCACCTGCTGGAGGGCAGGAAGGCTCTGCGGGGGGATCTAGGCAGGCTGGACAGATGGGCCGAGGCCAACTGTATGAGGTCCAACAAGTGCCAGGTCCTGCACTTGGGTCACAACAGCCCCACGTAACGCTACGGGCGTGGGGCAGAGCGGCTGGAAAGCTGCCCAGTGGAATAGGACCTGGGGGTGCTGGCTGACAGCCGGCTGAACGTGAGCCCCCAGTGCGCCCAGTTGGCCAAGAAGGTCAACAGCATCCTGGCTTGTATCCAAAGTAGCGTGGCCAGCAGGACTGGGACAGTGACCGTCCCCCTGTGCTCGGG
Source organism: Falco punctatus (assembly GCF_963210335.1). Taxonomy (NCBI): domain Eukaryota; kingdom Metazoa; phylum Chordata; class Aves; order Falconiformes; family Falconidae; genus Falco; species Falco punctatus. Next base: position 5,688,107 of record NC_137599.1, on the reverse strand, counting down.
GCTGGTGTGGCCGCCCCTCGCACCCGGGGGTCAGCTGCGGGCCCCTCACTCCCAGAGGGACACAGAGGGGCTGGGGCTGAGGAGCAGCAGCTGTGGGAATGGGGGTCGCTCAGCCTGGAGAGGGGGAGGCTGGGGGGGCTGGTTGCTCACTGCAGCCGCCTGGCAGGGGGCTGTAGGCAGGGGGGGGTCTCTGCTCCCAGGTAACAAGCGACAGGACAAGAGGAAACGGCGTCAGGTGGTGCCGGGGAGGTTTAGGTTGGACATTAGGAAAAACTTTGTCACCCAAAGGGTGGTCAAGGATTGGAACCAGTTGCCCAGGGAGAGGGTGGAATCACCATCCCTGGGGGTGTTTAAGAACACCTGGATGCGGTGCCTGGGGACACGGCTGAGCGGTGGGCTTGGCCCTGCTGGGTTAAGGGACGGACCCGACGGTCTCAAAGGTCTTTTCCGACCTAAACGATTCTATGAAAAACATTGTACTCATCAGTTAATGGTACTACCTGAAGAGTTTCTGTTGTGCAGCCTACTGGGACAAACTTCACCCCCAGGATTTTTTTTTTCCCCCCTTGCAGATCTCAAAGTAGATTATACTTTAGAAACAGGAAGATACAAAATCCCTTTTTGCAGTGACCTACCCACCTGCACCTCCCACCACGCCGTGCTGTGAGCTCCAAGAAATGCTGTGGTCCAGCCAATCTACTCAAGGTCATCCACGAAGACAGCATTTTAAGATCAGCTCTCAAGCTGTGCTCTTTATGATACTGTCTTTAATTAACTGTGTGTACTCAGGTGCTATGAAAGATCAGCAAATACTCTCCCAAGGAAAATATTTTCTACAGAAGTTATTGTAATAAAGAGTGAAGGCAAACATTGGCAGAAGCTAACTGAAAACCAGTGCACACGCCTTTTAGAAGACTGCAGAAGGAAAAAAACCCTAACACTGACACAGCTTAGAGTGCCTTGGGGGGTGAACTGCTTTAAAAAAAAAAAAAATTATCTATTGCTTAGAGCTACCACCTGATTTTCCAAATCGCTCTGCAGGGCTCATGTGACATTACAAGCCAACTGGCGTGGAGATAAACAAGAGAGCGTGCTTTGCGGCTGCACTGAGTCACGGGAGCACACTTTCACTCTTTCCGATACAATGCCATGGCTGGCCAAAGGGAGCCCAAGCCCTGCTGGCACCAGCCCAGCCGCTATTGTGGAAAGGCCACCATCACTGGGCAGGAAAAGGAAGTCGGCACTAAATCAATGTATATCAAAGGAAGTGAGTGGAAAAAACACAAATGCTGCCAGAATGCTTAGAAACATTTTTTTTTTTTTTTTAATAAAAGTTATCTTTACTTCCAAACCCCTGAACTAGTGACAGCAGACTTGAGGCCCGTCCACTTGAGAAGACAGGAACTACACACAGATTATCTCCTGCATGCAAACCACTTTTGTTGAATGCTGCTTTTGACTTTCGTTGCATGAGGTGGTATGAATAGGAAAGTCTCTGTAAAGTTAGGACAGAGGGGTACATTCCTTTTCCAAATCAAAGATAGGAAAAGAGAAGGAAGAAAAAATTGATTCAAGACTGAGCTATTGCTAAATTACTATCAGACCTCTGACAGAACTGGAACTATTCCGGACCTCTTAACAATGGAACAGTCTGGTACTTTGACATGTTCAGAAAATAAACCCAATGCCTTCTTGATTGACGAATGACAGGCTAATCAGAAAGCATCCATAGGCTGGGATAAGAGGAGAGTCTGTACAACTGGGATACAGAAGGGGCCCCTTATTACTATACAGTTTACCCATGACAGGCACTCGGTACAGTCTGTTAGCTTTGGCATTATTATTTGGATACCTTAGAATGCCAATAAAGAAGAAAGATATATTTTTTTTTAAACAAAATATTTTTGGCATTGAATTTGTCAGTGAAAAAAGAAACGTGGTGTTCAGATGTGCATGGATACCACTGCCTTCTTCATGGGACTGAGGAATGTTGCTCTTTTTGTTCATATTAACTTCAAACTAGAAAGGATAGGAGAACTCTTTTTTTGTCCCGGTTTCAGTCACGTACTTCACAAGCTTTCAGCACTTCGTTGTTTGTTTGCTGCTTGATAAAAGCAAACTATACAAAAGGGGATCAGCAGGTGCTAGACAGGATACAAGCAGGTTTGCTAGACAAGTCTAGTATTGAGAACTACTGGACTAGTTCAAGTCCTTCTCTACTGAGCTTACTCTCCCAATTACCTTTGGTCAGAACAATGTGGATCTGACTCTGGTTTAGACTGTCTGGAGACTGTCTGATCTAGTTTAATTGGATTTATTATTTGACACTAAGATTGCACTGCAAATACCGATCTGAAATCCCATAATGATTATGTCTCAAGTTTACAGAGTCAGTGAAATGGAAGCACTCCTCTTCTACAGAGGGAGCTGGTTTAGAACTCGGAAACAAAACAGTTCTGACATTCCCAGCTCCAAGCACTGCCCTCGTGATTCGCAGCACCTGTCCTCTGAAGCATCAGGTCTGACCAGCCCTAAACTAGCTGCTGCAACAAACACAGCCATCCTCTGCTTCCATTTCCAGAAAAATTTAGCTTTTCTCACTTTTGAAGCAAAAGTCATTTGAACAGAACACCATCTTAGGCTCTAGCCTTCATACTGCAGGTCCGTATGATTGCTCACCTTCTTCCTGCTCTTTCACTGCTCACCAATTTTCCAACCAAGGAGCCAGATTCTAAATCACAGATTTATTTATTTTTTTTTTTACTTCTAAGTCTTTGAAGCAGTTTCACTTTTAGTGTTTCATAAAAAAATTTCACAGCTTTGAGTATCCATCTACCACAGTTTTGAATAGTACCACAGAGTTATACAGGGACTTGTAACATAGAAATTGGGACAACTCAGACAAACCTACCAGACAGAAGACATAAAAATTACAGAGCCTTACGTGGACCTTTCCACTAAACATGAGTTCACTAAGCTCACAGAAAGGAAAAGAGACAAAGGTATGTACTACTCTGACTTTTCTCATTATCTTTTGTGCAGCTGTGCCAGTCACTTATGGTATTAACCTTGTGCTCTACTCATTTGCTAATTACAAGAGTGAAAGGTTAGGGAACTCCGTATGTAGGGCACTCGTTGGATATGCAGTAACAATTCCTGTGCTACTAGTAAAATGCTTGATTACAAGAGTGAGGACAGATTCCAAAGCCCAACATAAAAAAATAAAAAAAATTTCAAATCTAGGTTTCATGAACTGTAATTGCCAATCTAAATAAAAAGCTTAATGGACCCACGTAAGCTTTCCAAATTTCTAACCTCAATGAATCTGGCTTTAGGACATCCCCTTCAGCAGCTCCTCAGCTGTTCAACAACTTACTAAGGAACTTTGAAACATTCTATTGTAAACACATTAAGAGCTTTCGAAAATGAACTGCCTTGTCCTAGAATAACCTTTCAGTTTCTCGTGGCATTCATAAACGCTATACCATAAACACTAGTGCCCAAAAGATACATTTCACAAAACAAAGACAAGCAGAAGTGGCAAAAATACTCACTGACAGACAGATGCCTACTTCTGGGCTCTGGCTGCTGATAGGGTGTGCTCACATCCCCCACAGATTGGGAAGTTTTAATCCTGACTTGTTTGGGCAGTCCAGAATGGGGTGAAGAACTGTTTTGCTGGGTAAAATAAAAAATAAATAAAATAAAATGAGACTGAGGAGCTCAAGCAGTCTGGCCACAGTTTCAAAAATATCATGTTTAGTAGCAAGAAAGTAGCTGAGAAACAGTTCTAGAGCTTGAAATCTTATTAACTTCACAGAACACAAACAATAAAGGCATCAGAAGAGCAAGCTTTATAATTATGATGTAAAACAGGAGTTGAACAACTAGAGGATGCTGCCCTCCAGCCTCAAATCGAATGCAGGATTTACAAGTCTCGATGTTTGTCTTCCATCAGCAGCTACCTATGAAACCAACAAGATGGGGCTCCTATCACTCACTGAGATCAGAACACGGAAGAACGTACAATTTCTATCAGCCACCTTGGCCAGCAGAGATAAATTATAAACCTTGCACTGTCAGAAGCGGTTAGATAGCAACCTGACTCCCTACAATCTTTATAAAGTAAACTGACCATTCAGACCATCTAAATGAAAATAAATTCTAGAGAGTTTAAGAGCACAAAGAATTTGGAGATGTGAAGATGAATGCTGCCTGTGTTGCTTCCATTCATCCTTCCTTGAACTTACATAGACATAACCTAATAAAAGATCGTTTTTGCACAGTGCCTCCATCTCATTCAAAGCAGGAAGATGAAAAGGAGACACGTCAATGGACTTCTCCCCAGTCTATTGAGAAAGATAGAAGGGGTAACTCCAGCATGCTTTGTAGGAAGAGGAACTGCAAAAAACATTTTGCAGCTTCAGGCAGTAGGATGTTCCCAGAGCACAGCTCTGCCTCCTGAAACTGCAAGGCCACTTCAGACTCCAGAGGGTGCTCACTTGGAAATATCTAGACTGCAGCTTCAGGCAGGTAACCCCTCTGTGCTCTCTCTGCAGATGGCACAGGGAACACGGGCTCGTAACAGAAGGCTGACCAGGACTCCAGCTATCTGAGGATGGTGCTCTAAAATCTGAACATATGAAATACTACGAATTGCCTTCCTCAAACAAATGAGGTCCTATGCATGTCAAAGCACGTGCTCAATACTAGTAGACACTTTTGATTTCAATCTTCTTGTCCCAAAATACCTAGCTTTACAAGAGGATATAATATTCCCTTCCTCTTGTGCATTACAGAATGTAACTAATGTTAACTTATTTAATTGAGATGAACAGAACCACAGGCATCCCAAGGAAATTAATTCTGACTTCTGAAAATTATTTGAATACAACTAGCAACAAGGTAGGAGGCCACACAATAAAAAAAATCAGAAGTATTGAATAGTTGCTCATTTAATAAGCACATACCCTTGCACAGAGTGAGGAGGGAGCCTGATTTAAATTACATCAACTCTACCACGAACAGAACCATGGGAGCTGAATAAAGGGTGCAGAGGTCACACCACTCACGAGGACAGTCTGGCTTTAGTACTCTAGGTGTTCAACTTAACCAGTTCTTCCCATTAGTTGCTAAACAGAAAGAAAGGACTGACAACAGGAGTGAGTTGCTTGATCAAAGAAAGGACAAGTGAGGCACAAGAAAATTAATATAAATGCTATTCACAAGCACGGGCTCTCAATACTAGTCACACAGCTACTGCTGTAAAGTTGATTTGGTTTATATACATATTTGTGCCAAAGTCACGGCATTACCTTTCCATCCCCAGAAAAAGAAAAGAGCACAACCAAAACAAAATCTGCATCCTGTACTTCAGGAAAAATAATGCTTCCCGCTCCCTCAGTGGGATGAGATCATGCAGCCAAGTAACCTCCTTCAGACTTGTGGGCTTTTGCTTTATCACATGCAGGGCTCTCCTGTCAGGCAACTCAGAGCTGGAGAGGAAGTCGAAGGAGAGGGGGGAAACAGTGGCACTTACTGAAGACTTTGCTGTTTGTTTCTGCTTTGAGCAAAAGAGGAAAAAACAGCGAATAAAAGGACAACACCACAGTACTGGCTATTAGCTGGTGGAGGGATGAGGTTTACCAAGCGTTTACTCTAAGTGGCTTATGTAAAGTTTAGGTAGTATCATTTAACATCTGGTTTGCAGTTTGAAGACACCAAAATTAAGAGAGGGCTGTAAACCAGGATCGTTTTACAGTTTTATACCAAAAATTGAGGCCACCTTCTACAGACTGTTTCCTGACAACACAGAACAAAGCCTGACTACGCTAGGTCAGCCCGAAGGCCCCTCTTGCCAAGTTTTGTCTTCAGAACAGCCACCAACAAATGCTTAGGGAAAGGGCATAGGACAAGGAACAGCATCATCCCCTCCTACACTTTTCCAGCTTTTGGCATCCAGTCATTTGGGAAAGGGCTGTTAACGCTCCTGAAGGGTTTCTGTATTTCTGTTAACATATATTATCAAATTCAAAAATAATGAGATGTGTACTTAAGTTCTCCTGACAGTTCCAAGAATTACAGGTGTGATTATTTCAAGAGTTTGAGCTCACAGCCTGCAGAACTTGAATAGGGATGAACAAGCAAGACTGACAAGCTATTAGCAACAGAGCTTTCAAGACAGAGTAACTTTCATACCTTTCAAGAGAATTTGGTAATTTGTAAATAAAATATCTAAGGATTATTAAGGTCTCTGGCTTGAAAAGCTGTATGACCTTAATTCTAAACAAAAGACACGGGTTGAGTGAACAAAGATCTTCAGTCACAGATAAGGAATAAGGGAAACTTCTGACCCTTTCTGCCCTCTTCAGCTTTCAGTTCAATTCACTGTCTGAAACTGGCATCTCTGGGAGCTTGACTTAAAAGATTTATTTCTGATGTTACGATCATTTCTGCTGAAAAGTACAAACTACACTGACATCCAATGCCACAGCCATCTGTGGTATAGGAAAGTGAACCAAGACACTATCAAACTCACCTTAGGTGTGAATACACCATTATTAGCTAAAAGCAACTTAAATTTCTACAGACTAAGGCTGGATTCAATGCATTAGGCTACAGACCTGAAAAATCATTGGCAGCTGTCCTTAGGCTTCTCACCCAGGAAAAAAGTGCTAATAGCTTGTCTTCAAGGACAACCTGTGCTTTCTTAAACGCAAGATAATTACATGCACTTTCAACAGTGTGCTATTAATCAAAGGTAAAAAAAAATCCCTGTGAACCAAACTCATTAACTGTTTTCTGAACAGTCATTGGGTACTTGATATAAAACGGCCTTCACATTACAGCTTAAAAAGCTGCAATATTTTAGTCCCAAGCAGCTGCTGAAGACAGGAAAAAAACCCAATATAGAGAGATACCTATAGCTAAGCCAAAGCAAAGAGGATAAACATATGCATTCGTGTCTGTGGAGACTGATTTTACTAATCCCTGCTGCTCTCAGATGAGGCCACCATTGTGTTTCAGAGACTTAAGGGTAAAAACCTTCATTTTGCTGCAGTCACAGAAGCTGTTACCTACATGGTTTCTGTCCTGAGACAGCAATAATATTCTAAGGCTTTTCACATTAGAGCTTCGGTCCAAGAGATCTACTGCTTTATCCAGGTCATCTTGATTTTTCAAAGGAATAGACAGCTGCAAAATAAAGAACAGGGAAAAAAATCATTAGAAAAGACAGGAAAACTAAGTCTACATCCACAATAGGTATTTAAGCAAAAATTAGAAAAAGAAAAAAATAATCAGAATATAAGATGGGATTCTGATTGCTCACTTATTCCACAAATTTTTATTAAAATGCTGTCTCACTGTCCTTTTTAACAAGGTTTTTCTCCCGTACCATCAGAGAAATGGCTGACCCTATGCAAATTTCCCTAAGGCACCACGTACAAAAACATTAATTGCTGCCTGAATGTGTTGTTTGCAAAGAACAAGTCAGAGACAAGCCCCTGATTCACTGATGAGAACACTGTCTCGGAATACTTCTGAATCCAGACCTAACGATCAAGTGAAAGTTTGGTTTATGATACTAGTATGAAGACGATTAAGACTCTGAAAGAGGGAATCAAAGAATTTGAAACTTGCTAGTAAGACCCCAAAAATTATGCTCAGACACCCTCTATTCTACAGCCCACTCACAAATCGAAAAGTGAATGCTATTAACACTGAAGAACCCCTTTCATTTTTGTCTGGCTCTTGCTGGTGAATGGAGTTTTGCATCTCTCATTAGGGATGTAGCCCCAAACAGCAGGAAGGCAAAACCACAACAAAAAAAATCAAAGGAGAAGCCAGGGTGACCAGAGTGAGAAAGCCAACAAAATACTTCAGATTATTAACAAAATGCTACTCCTCATGCCACTTTCTTTTAGCAATGACAGTGCCCACAGCCCCCCTGCGGCATCTCATACCAGAGAGCCTCCCCTGTGCTCTAGCTCCCCTTGTTTGCCTAATAGCTGGGCAATAAGCAGAGAGGTTGCGGCCAGCAGGAGGTAAATCTGTTACAACTGGCTGGCTGGCTGCTCCTGGTCAGCGGTCAAACACCACCAACAATCCCGACTCTGCTATCGGGCAGCTGAAGAAATTACTCTGGGACTGCCTGCAGCCCTCAGACTCTATATTTATTGGCCCGCAATAGTTGCTTTTAGCAGTCAAAATACCTCAAATACCTTTTTTTACTTCCCCAAGAGAGTCTCCCAAACAATACCAGTACAAGGAAGCAAGGTGCTGATGTTCATACAATACACACATCGGTGCGATGTTTTGTCAGTATCAGCATGTTTTCCTCTGGAGCAGAGTGATTCAACTATGGTTCGTATTAGAGGGAAGAACTGAAAATTAAATGTATGGGTACAGAATTTGGGACAGAAAAAGGAGGTGTCATCCAGAGAGAGCGTTACATGTCCCGAGCACCGATAACAACGTTCTGTACCTCATTGTTCATGTAGTGGAGGTCCAGTGGCTGGCCAAAGGCTGTTTTCACTTTCTGCTGCACATCTTCATAGCGCACAGGACGGACAAATGGGATAATTCTGGAACAAAAGAGAATCACGGACTGAATTCAGAGATACTGAAAATGCAATCAAATCAGATGGCTGAACCATTAAAAACACATTTGAATGTTCTCCGTTCATCCTCAAGCAGCCAATGAACTTTTCTGATTTGAATTAATTATTTCAGCAAGGAATTCTTGATCTATGACCCATTTCCAAATGGTTTGTCAAAATGCAATATTCAGCTGAAGATTTCAAACAGAATGCCTTTGACCCTGCATAGGAAAGTATCCTTTACTGAATAAATGTCTTTCACATAACAGGATACAAATCTCTTATGCACTTTGGCTTAAAGAATACTGCCTCGTGCACAAAACACAAATACATTCAGTCAGAGTTGAATTAAAAGCCACAGAAGGCCCAAAGAACAAAAAAGTTTTTGGTTTAAGTACTCCAGTATCTGAACTCAAAACTCACTCCCTGAAAATTTCCAAAATGCGTTCCAGTTGAAAGGTTTCGACAAACATTCCCACAACAAAGCCAGTCCCGAGCTCCTGAAGAACGGTATCAGCCGGAGGACACAAAGGAACCTGAAAACCCTCTTTCCCAAAGGTGGCCTGTGACATTAGGTCCATGTCAGCGCTCTGCATGCTCAAGTCAAACACCTCCGGACATCTGAATCACAGGCTCACTGCGCTGTCTCTGCAGTGATCCTTCAAATCCTGGGCAACACAGCAGGGACTTTTATTCAAGAGCTGAGGACAAATCTAACTGTAACTGTGCAACCATTTGTCACTCAGGGCTTGCTTTATTGAAAAAAAAAAAAAAAGCAAAGCAAAGCCTTTTTTAAAAAAAAAATTAGAGGCCAAATAGATCAAAACTTAAATGCTGCTTCAGTTGTAACAGCAGTGGCACAGCTGACTTGCCATAATTCAGAATATGCATGTAAGACAGATATGCAAGACAGAATATTCACATAAGACAGATCAGTCTCATTCTCTCATGCTTCCTCCCTCACCAGTTATTTTCCCTAAGTAATGCATCTCTGGGCACCTTCACTGACCGACAGACACACAAAACATGCACAGATGTAAATTATTCTAATCACTTTCCCTTAGCCCAGAGCTTGGGACACACCAAACCCCCAGTTCTAGCACGCAGCCATTTCCTCACCAGTTGAATGGCACAAATGGCCTCAAGAAATCCAAAATGGCAACAGGCAGAGCCGTCCCCGGGGAACCCTGCAGAATCCTGTGGCACACACATGCTTTTCAGAAAATGACAGTGTACTTTTGCTTGCTTTTATTACTGTTTTGCCTCCCTTGGGATAGAAACACTCATGTTTTAGGCAAAGTACTAACACGAAGTTCCAGCAAAGCATCTAAAACTGTTTGTTTTGCTGGAATGTTCTTCTGTAGGAAGTTGCCAAGTACTCAGAAAGTTGCTACCTTGACAGCTATGGAAAAGGATGATTTTTACCCTCTTCAGAAGAATTAGCAAGTAAAATACCCTGGGTCAAGAGCTGGAGGATCCAAACGTGAACTATAGTTTACGACCCACTGTTCTAGCAAACCAAGGACGTCTGCTGCTCAGCTCAGCAACCTACTTTCCATATCCTGACTGCACAAGGCCCAGATGGCTGGTGGTTCCTGCCTTCGGGCTCCTGAAACCAGACTTCTCGCCATCTGCTTCCACAGCCCATGAGACCACGCTGCGTCTCCACTCCCGGCGAGTTCAACAAACAGCGCTGGGACACAGCTGACAGCCACCAGCCTTCTGCGAGCTACCAGCCCACGGCGATAGCTGCTCACCCCACCGCTGGAACTTGAAACAACTCTGCTTTGGCATAGCTGAAACACCGCCATAAAAAACCTGATTGTTAGCACTCCTCACGAATTCTGCCATCAGGCTGAAGTAAGACAACCTGAACGGACCACAGACACTCAAGACCTATCTTGCTCACAGGGGCAACTCTCTGAGCTCAGTGAAACCCTGAATCACCCCTGGGGCAGCTCACACGAGCTGGTGCTGAACGCGTGCTTTGGATAGAAGGCTTAGTTTCCAGGCCATCCATCCAGCCTGCTTCGCCAGCACTCGGTATCCTTTCACGACATGCAGCTTTTGTTTTAAATAGATCTAGTGCTAGTTTGCTTCCTTAGCCCCTTCCCAGGAACGGTTCATCTTAATACCAGACCTACAACATTCAGCTATTTAGAAATAATTGTCCTTGTTAAGAAGCAGCCCACAATAACATTTTCGACATATTACTAAGAAATCCATCCATGAAATTACAGTACTCTGGCACCGTACAAATGTAATTTAGCTCTCAGTTGAGCTGAAGCCCCTTATAAAGGCTTCCATTCTACACTCAGTGCATTAAAAAGCAGAGCTGTTCTCAGGTGCCACAAATTCTATTAGTTTAAAAACTCCGTGCACTCTTCTAACACAAAATCATGGACTGCAGGGTTTAAGGAGCCCATTCCTGCCTGACCACCTTAAATATTTGTGGTTAGATCTGGCAGCTCCTCTGAAACCAAGCACACACACTTACATTCTCGGTGCAAGCTTGCTGTCTGTAACTGCATACCACTTTGGGAATGGGGAATTCAGGCGAGCGTAACTGCATAATTAGACTAACACACAATCAACCTTTTCATTTTAATGTTACTTCAGAAAAAAAACCCTTTCTTCTCTCCTGAGCTCTGTGCCATCTTAAATGCACTCAGGCAGAAGACATACAAGATGACAGGACTGTGGTGACAAGATTTTGCTTCCGAGTTACCTTGTGCTAACACGGTATCACAAGAAATTGTGCCATGTCACACAGTGGTTCTGTTGTAGCCCACACAATGCCTCTGACACAGCAGAGAGCTGAGAAGATATGGCTGACAAAGGCAGCAGCTACGATTACTTTTTAAATTTCAATTTGAGCAACCAAAAGTCCGGGTACTTTTACTGATGGAATTCACCATGTAGGACTTTGGTGAATGAAACAGTTCAATTTTTGAGGAAGACTTTACAAATTATTCTCTATTGCCTGCTTTACCAAGGAATGCCTCTGCTTTTCTGTTTTAGCAAAAATCCCTAAATCTGACAAAGGAGGATACTTGAGGAGGAGCTTAAGCATCCCAGCCAGTAACCTTTGCTAGGAACAGGCTATTAGCATCACTACATACAACTTGTGCTGTTGTATTATCCACATTAAATTTGCGTTTTATCATGGAACTGTGAACTACTTCACACTGAAAGTACTGTCTGGGATGGGAGAAACAAAAGGATTCCCATAGGATATCTGTGAAAGATAGCATATGAACTCCTGCTTACAATCCAATTAATTTCTTCAAAAAAAAAAGACAACTGGAACCTAGCATCAAGATCCTTTTTGCCCCCTCAGCAAGAGCTCAAGAGCAGCCTGCAAACAAGAGGCTGCAAACAAGCCTGGAGCCTTCCTGTACGCTCACACACACCGAACCGCCACAAATGGACTGAGAGTTTCTCTCAATTAGATGGCAAATAGGGGGCTTCTCAAGACCTACTTTGAAACATCTAGACAATTTTATCCATTGTAAACAATACTGTAAACACCAAAAATCTTAGTTCAGTTAATTCTGGGGTCTTTTTTTGCAAAATATTGTCTCTCAAAACCAAGTATCAGAGGAAACAACAAAGAAACTTTTACACCAATGAAAAAAAATCTTCACTTGCTGTATCTTTTGCTCAGTCACAGCAGGACAGTGATAGTGTAGGTCATCAGGAAATGAGAAACTAGAAAAGAATGACGCTAATTTGATCAGTTTCATTTGGTATTAGTTAAATGAAACAAAAAGGGAACATATCTGAAACAAGGCTATCAGACTGAATTTCTTTCAGGCTGGACAGCTTTTTTAATATTACTGCAATTCACTTACAAACAGATAATATGAAAATAAATCAAAGGGAAGTATTGCATGACACACTGATTTTTAAAAATAACCAGTTGTTTTTTATTTATGTATTTTATTTAAAAATAACAAGTTGAGTATAACCTGTTTGCTATTGCCTTTACTGTGTGTTTTTCATTCAAGAACAACGAAAGTGAAGCCAACAAAATATTTAACCTAAATTACTGATGACTGTATTATTCTACTAAGCAAAGAATCATAGTGAAGACAGACTTACCGTCTTTCCCCGTTATGTTCAAACTTTATCCTTACATCATTCTGCAGAAGAAAGAACAAAAGTTTAATTTACAGTGAAACTTGGGCATGCATAACAGTAGACAAATGGATATAACATGATTTTAAGGCCCAAACACAAAGCAGGTCAATTTGTGATTGCAGTTGGCATCAACTCCTTACAAGGCTACCAGAACACAAGTCTAATTAACTTTCTCCATGGAAGCTGAAGCAGACCATGGCCAACAAGTGGCTGACATGTAAACACAGCAGCATGAAAAACGAAGAAATTGCTAAAGCAGCAAGAGAAGCAAACGGGTAAAAACTTGTAATTTTTCTTAACTGTCAATTAAACAGAGGACACTGAAATATACTTTAAGGAAAATTAATCTATTTTTATCACTGCATGGCAAAAATCTGAAATTGAGTCCATCTGCATATTCATCTGAACTGAAGCTGATTTTCTTTCTTTGTGCATTCTCAAAGCAAGCACATTTTCTTTTATGACAAAAAAAAAAAAAAAGACACACAGGGAATGTGCTACGTTCTCTATTCTTAAGACACAGACTAAATCTCTCCTTTTGCAAAAATGCATAGTTTGAATTTCAGGGGCTGAAGTTACAAACAAGTTAACTATATGTCCTCTTTTAAAGTGCAAAGGGGTCATCATCTGTATCTGGCAGATGGTTAAAAGCACTAATGGCACAACCTGTGCATTTCACTGTAAACTTAAAAAGATGCGATGTGGCACGGAAGAGTCAACATGCTGAACTTTCAACTCTGGAGATCAAAGTTGAAATCCCAATTTAGGTCACAAAGATAAAAATAAAAGGGAAAAATCTGCTCTGATAAGACTCCATAATTTCTGCCGCACAATTTATGTGATTGGAATAGATTAAGCCATCTGTGAAAGCCTCAGACAATAGGCAATCATAGATCTAGGAACTTCAAAAAAAACGTGGCCAGGAAATGCTCTTTAGCTAGAGGAAGTATCTGGCAGACCTAGTGGTCAAGAATGCAGTTCAAAGGGACCATGCAATCACTGCAAGTACACAGTATTCCTGCAGCCGTACTGTAGGTGCAGAATCGAGCATGACAAACGAGCTTCCCAAGCAGAGCAATCATCTGCAGGTGGGTAATTTACACCTCGCTTTAACAAGGACATGTTGTCAGAGGTGGGAAGAGAAAGAACTTACTCTAGTATGACACCAAAATGAAGCAAGTTTTGGAGAACTCGTTTTAACTGAAGAGTATGGGGAAAAATGCAACAGACAGCACAGGAATAATGAACTTTCCAACTACTTATGAACCACCTGTTTCTTAGACATAATGGATGGAGAAATGACCCCTTTATGTTAGGAATTTCAGGGATGGAAGGCTCTGGATATTTTTTTTTTTTCAAATGCTATACTATTCTTAGTAGCCCAGTCCAAGGAAACTAAATAGGACTGCTTGGATGAAATTGAATTAAAGTAATTTTTCAGATTAAATTTTACCTCAAGATGCGTTTTAGGTCATGAAACAGCTAAGTGACAAAGCCCTTGCTAATTAAAATTAGACAACGTTAAAAGATCCTCAGGGCTCTTTGGAAACCTTTCTTCAGCTCGCTGGTACCTAAGCAAACTGAAACACCTTTCTCCACTCCACTGCATACTTTCAAACCCGTAATTTGTAACAAAGGGAAGGAGGGATAGAATTTGGCCTGTATATCCTGATGATTTTTCCAAAAGGATCAGACACTAGCCATTCGTGTTTCTTTTTCAAAGATCTAAGAAAAGGTATTCAAAGTGATCTTCGTGTTTATATTTCAGAAAGAACCTAGAAGAGTTAAACATCTAGTGCTTTTTGTTTCCTTTGAAAACAGTGAACCTGTCACCTATTTAAACAACTTCTTAGAAGCAACTCACATGAACTGTCCTGAGAGATGACTAAGAAAGCAAATCCAAGTTTAGTACTTTGGCATTCCAGTTCCGTGATGTGGTATCATAAATAACGATTACAGATCTTGATTTAAGACATCTCTGATTTATGTTTCAAAGTGATTTGGAAAGGATTTTGTACTACTCCATCTACAGACTTGTCCAGCCCATTCGAGGAAATCCCAGATCCCAGCTGAACAAGTAGATTATGAGCAGACAAAGCATAAGGAAGAGACAGACATGAACTTTAAAGCCTGCTCCAGAAAGCTTAAGCCTGTAATAGGAATAAAACCGGAAAGAGTTATTTTACTGATACAGGCAAGTTCTCTGTTAACATCAGTCTAACTGCCAGTAACTCAATTTAATTTTTTAAGACCACAATGGAAAAACAATTCTTGACTGAAATTGTTGCTTTTGTGTTGAAGTATTTCGTTCAAATGACATGCAGCACCTACTGACAGAGCAATATTATTCTGTGCTTTCTTCCTGCCAGAAAGTCAATGCAATAGTTTTCTTTATGACAAAAAGAGTCTCTAGCAATGTCAAACAAACCTACAGAGACTTTCAAGTATTGACCCTGCCACTTACTACCCTGGGAAAAGTATTTCTTTTGAAAAAGCAGACTTCACATCCCCATACCCAAAAATAAGGGTTAGTTTCAAACCTGTCTTCATGCGACATGCAACTAGGTAACTCCAGACCACCCTCCCCATCAAGGACGCTGCCTCTCGTCAGACACCTGCAAATAGCTGCTTCCTTTTTCCCTGAAGCAAGGTTTGTCACCCTTTCACTAACGCCAGTCCTTTCAGGCAATCTCCTTTGCTGTTCTTGGATCAACCTCAGTTTGATTACCTTTTATCAGGATCTTCACTCTGTATTCACATGCGGTCTGAATCATGTGAAGACGAGACCAGCATTAGCTCGCTATCCAACAGACTGCTTTATGCAGCTTTAAACTGCAGCGGCCTCCTTCCACATCAGAAATGGAAATACTTGTTTCCTTTTCATCATTATGCTTCTCAGTTCCCTGCTTCAAATTTAAGTATCATTTCCATTACAATGAGAAGCGCATCATACTGCTACTTCATGACACAGTCAGTAAAGGAAAAGCTTTCCTGGCCTCCCACACCTGCTTAAACGCATTCTACAAAGGTCACTGCACACAACTTTAAAACATGACCCTAATTTATAAATGCTAATATTGAATAGGAAGCCAGTTTTCTTACCGGAATTTTTTTTTCTTCCACTGCAGAGGCACACTGGTTTGTTATTGCAGGGCTGCCCAAGAGGGGTGGACTGCTGGCACTGTGTTTTTTCTTTAAAAATAATAAAGTCATTTAAGAAAATGGTGATATGCTCGTGAAACCAGAAAATCACTTGGTAAACTTTTTAGCGAATCTAGGCAGACCGAACCCCATCAGAAACACACATAGGGGGAAGGCAGAATACCAAGATGTCGCAAATTATCAACTCTACCCTCCCTAGTCCATAACGGTAAGTGTTGGCAACGCAGCCAGAGCACGAACAGGCAGCTAACCCACCGGTGATGCTGCAGCTGCCAGAAGTGCCAGGCACGACACCGGCAGCGGGCCCTCGGCCTCCAGGGAAGGATTGCAGGGAGGCACCGCATGGCCCCTTACCTGTTTGTTGGAGTGAGCAGCGTCTTTGTTCTTCATGGTATCATATCCAGTCAGTCTGTGACGTCGGCTCATCTGGAGTGCTACCAGGTCCTTCATGATGGATTTCAAGGCCTCTTGTTCATCTGTGATGCACAAGAATTTTAGCAGTAAGTCACCTGGGTGAGTATTGGCCATAACACTTCCCCACTTGTTTTCTGCTGACTCACAAAACGGAAATCCTTTTTAGGATCTTTGCAAATACACTGTAATTTCATGTAGCCATAAAAACCCCAGACTTTAGCTAATATCACGAAGTAGTAAAAAGACGGATTACATTTTAAGTCATTTATCCAATGCCACAAATGGATCTGGCCATAGGAAGATTCAGAATAAATATCCCCAGCCTCTAGTTCTGTTAAAACGGCTTCACAACAAACTACAGCTTGGGCAGGTTTGCTAGATCATCATAGATCATTTAGGAGGGGCAAAGTGATGTGCTTCTGCCAAGGAAAACCTGGTAAGAATCTGTTCTTTCCAATTTTATATCCTGTTAACTTAGAATTCTTGCTTGCTAGTGGAACAAACCACAGCCAGTAGAGAGAAAAATGAAAATCTGGACAAAGAGTCATCTCAGAATATCTCTGCATACAAATCCACTTGCACCGATTTCCCCAACACATTCCTCTCTTCCCCCAAAACACGCTGATGGAACAAAGTTCAAACCATTTTATGAGATTTCAAGATCTACTGAACAGATTCAAATCACACAGCATTAAGAACGCTGTCTGCTGGCAGACTGCAATGCAGCAGGTTCAACTCCAGGCTCCTTGCAAATGCAGGAAAATAAAACAAGATAAGCTGAAATTTTTCTTATACATACTACTGACTGAAAATTACTTTCTGAAGCTAAGACTCCTGATGTAATCAATTTAAAGTGTTCTTCAATTTCTTGTTAGTTTTGAAGAGAGAAGTGATATTTAGCAGAAATTTGTATGAAGTCTAGAGAAAAAAAAAAGACAAAAGGAGAAAAACGCATCGTAGCTGAGCTGTGACGGATTGCTAGCATAAAGGTGTCTAAAAGCTAGTGCGAATATTCCTTTGCTTTTTCAAGCATAACAATCCTAAATTCCTTGATACTGCAAAAGGTAGAAAAAGTCGACACGTGAAGTGTGGTTCACAAAGGCGACTGCACCAGCCTCTTTGCTCCCAGGCACTGGGCCCCCAGCGATGCGATCACGCAGAGGATCTGCGGTTGGCACCCTTCTGCCTACTGGATTGCTGGGCTGTTGTCTCACATACAAAGACTCAAAGAGCTTTCAGGGATAAAGCGTTGTTTCCTTGCAAATAATAGGTCCAGTTAAATCCTTCCCGATAGCGAGGCATAATTTAGGCATGAAATTTGAAGCAGTGATTGGATCAGCTCTGAACATGCCCAGAAGAATGTGCCCTTTCTAAAAGAGTCTGGTTGGACTTGACCACCGGGTTTGGATGTAAAGCTTTTTTTATTTATTTATTATTTATTTTTTGGACAATTCAGACTTTTGGAAGTGATGTGAACAGGTCATGCATAGATGAAATTATCACAACCCTACTCATACGACAGTGTATCAGGTGTGCACTGCTTGATATGCTAGGTTCCTCCTTTCTTCCCTGCGCCCACAAACACATCACTCCAGTGTGTTCAAATTCAAATGAACATTTTTGAAGCAGTTTTGTAAATAACCGAAACTTCATTTTAGAAACCCAGCATGGCTACACACTCGTTTGTGACTCGTGGCACTGCTCTGGATGGGTAATGGCTTTCATTTGTACATGTTGTCCTGGGTACGTTAAATGACGGACTGTCTTACATCAGTATTTCTCTGTAAAAGGGACTCATTGGGACTATTTGTTTCTCCCATTTCATGTTATGCATTTGTTCATGAGTGTCTCTAAAAGAAGCCAGCTTATATTTTATGCAGAAGACTGGGCTCATAATTAATGTCTGAATAACAAACTAGATTTTCGCAACGCCTGAAGATGACAGATGTGGGACATATACAGCTTCGCAAGCACACAGGGAGTGAACGCTACCAAAATTTAGAAGCAAAAAGGGGGAAAAAAAATATACCTATTTGTAAGGGGGCAACAGCTAAAAACCCACCAGTCAGAACAGAAGTCACACTAACATTATTTTTCGTAAGACCAATAGTTTCTGCCCAGAAGGTCTGCTTTAGTACTAACACTAGAGCAGCGGCACTTCCACTATGGCCTTCAACATGTATTCCCGAAAAACAGAGACATCAGACCTAGGCCAGGCGACAGAGGAGAATGGAAAGAAATCTCCCGCTGCATTTGCAGAAGGTGTTAATTAAGAGTAAAACCCTTAAAAAAGGAAAGCAGAGCAGAGCAAATAAAGTTATTTTAAAAACCCCAAAATCAAAACCCACCAAATCGCTGCTGTCCAAGACAAGCCAAAT
Organism: Falco punctatus; assembly: GCF_963210335.1. Taxonomy (NCBI): domain Eukaryota; kingdom Metazoa; phylum Chordata; class Aves; order Falconiformes; family Falconidae; genus Falco; species Falco punctatus. Next base: position 5,669,410 of record NC_137599.1, on the reverse strand, counting down.
GAGACAATAACTACATTGTGGTTAGTGCAGGAGGGAGAGTACTCCTTGAAATTCCAACTGCATGCAGAAGAAGCAAGGGGTATAAGTAACACAACCAAAGCAAGAGGTTGCTTTTTGAAAAGCACATCAGCCAAAGGAAATAATTGCTAGGATCTATCTCAGCACTAAGTAACCCCTTGTGGGAGGAAAATGTGAAAACACAGTTGTGAATGAAGTTAAAGTTCCAGGTAGCTAACAGCACAACTTTTTGTTTTGTTTTGTTTTTTTGAATTGTTTCCAACTTTACATATGAACATTTAACCTTTTACCTTACTAGAGTGTCTCTAATTTACTCTTATTCTTTAATCTTGTTTGATATTAAGCATAGCCTTTGAGTCACCTGGCAGACAAAGACAGTAACTTTGCACGACAAAACATTACAAATTATGGACTGGCATATCTCTGGAGCGCCTACCACCCAAAACACGCTGTGAAGAGCTGGGATACAAGTTTTCCACTACAGTGCAGTTTGGGTTTGGCCAGATATCAGGAGGATGAAGAAGAGCTTGTCTTGGCAGAGTTCCTTTGGGCAAGAAGCAAAAACAGCTATGAAAGCAGTTTATAACTTAAGCACTCACGACAAGAAATCAAGTCAATCAAAGAGCATGTCTGTGAATAAAAACTCACATCTGAACAGTATGGCACATCACTTGAAAATAAGGATCGATGCAGTTGTTGGCTACAGGTGTTTTGATCCCAAAGCCCAGGCAGTGTATAAAGTCAGGTTTACAGTGTCCCATGTGAATGAGGAAGTGGGCAAAGAGGACAGGCATCTAACCAGTAACGCATCTCTTAATAAAGACTGTAGCTCAGCTACAGGGTGTATTTATTTATTAGCTAAGGCAACTTGTGAATTTACAATGTGCTAAGACATTAAACTCTTAAGGGCAGCACCTGCCAAGTGTCTAAACCCGTTAGTGCATGCAAGGTCTGTCTCTTGCTGTAAACTCAGCTTCCTCCATAGGCAATCGCTAATGCTGAAACCTTACTTGCATCCACGCAAAAAGAAACACGTAATGTACTAGCAAAGGCTGATGGAACAACTTCAGGTGCATCTGAACCTTACGTGATCATACGTTTTATTATAGCTATGCACTGAGCTATGGGCTCCCCGGTACCAAAACATACACTCTGTAATTCATCCCTGTGTTGGTGAGGTAGGAAATGATGGAGTATGAATCTTTTCAAAACGTAAACGTCAAATATTGATCTGAAGCTTGTGCAGGGAAAAAATGTTTCCAGTTAGGATAGCACTGCACTAGATTTAATGTTGAGAAGCATGAATACTTCTTTATTTCCATCAAAATAGAGGATTTGCATAGATCAACTTTAAAGAAGCACGTGCAGCAGCATCACATCAATCACACAATGCAAAAGTTACTACAAATGAAAATGAAGCGACTTTTGAAGCGCACTGAGAGACCCTGTTTTGCTAGGTCTCCAGTAGGTCTGGGAAACACAGTTCTGCTTTGTGCGGGAAAGATGTTGTCCAGGAAATGCTTTTCATGTTTTAAAAACTACACTCAAGGATTTTTACAACATCGATAAAAGGGAACTGCTACTCACAGAGAAAGCTATTCCTCTACATAAAGCATTTATTTCAACTAACACACAGCTTCTTACACAGGTCTCAGCAAGTCAGTGTATTTGCTGTGACCGAAATGGAAACAGTTTTGAAAAAAAATCATGAAGTTCAAACAGTAAAAGCATCTGCACATTGGTAAAAACAGGAAGTCTGTAAACCCCTGTAAACCAGGATGCTATTTTATATAGCATGATAATAGAAGACACGATGCCACATTTGTTTCAAAAAGAAAAGAAGTGAACAAGTAGGTGCGTGTTTGTTCCCTGCCACCACAGCAGCACAGCTGATTGTTTGCGCAAGTGATCGGCAGATCCAGGGGCAATGAGTGAATTTCACAAGTGAGGCAGACAAACCGAGTATGGCTTAAAGCTCTGAGAAAAGTTTTTGAAAAAGCTTAAATTTTGAGTCCTTCACTGCGGACAGTCTTAGTGGTAACAAGATGCTGTTCTGCCCGATTTTTAGGAAACTGCAAGTGACCTGGTTTGCAGGCTTAAAAGAGAAATCGGCACTTCTCTATGAACCTGGCACATGCGGTGTGTATTTGGGGTACCTCTTCCCAGCCACAAAAAAAAAAAAAATATAGGTTGGGATTTAAGCTGGTCCTAACCTGCCAGCGCAGCCCTGCTCCCCTCCCCCACGGCGCACCGGGAGTGTCACCACCGCTACAGCCGGGAGCTCCATGCTCGGCCATGGGTGCGTGTGCGAGCCAAGGGAAGGAAGTGACACAGGCAGGAAAAAAGAGCAGATCGAGGGAAAGACTCAACTGCAGCTGGGCCTGCAGCGCGCGTTTCGTCTAGGCCTGCCACGCATCATCCAGTCCGAACTCTGCTCTCCCCTCCAGTTCACAGATAGATGTGGATTTCTCTGTATTAGAAGCAGGTATCTGTATTTTAAACGCTGCCAAGGAGCTCTCTGTAAGGAAACAAACCTCCGCCACAGCACCTACTGTAAAGGGCCAGAGAATCGCTCGCAGCGAGCTTCAGCTGCGCCAGAGGAGCTATGACACACCGTGATATCAAGCTCTCACTGTCAGCCACCCCACGCAGCTTTCAGGCTACTATACAAAAAACAAGATGGAAGAAAAGCGGAGTGGGATACAGCCTGTTACCCATTATTAATTAGACTATTTGATCACAACTACCTAATGAATTTAGACCTTCCCTATTATGAGCGATCTGCTTGCAGCCATACCATGATACAACACGAGCATGCAACACTACGGTGGAGCTGCCCACAAAACTGTACTTTTTTCATTCTGTGCTCACATGTTTACCAACACATATCCAATTGCCGTTGGAAAACACTTCCATGGAAATCCAGCTTCTTCCTTCTCTGCTATTTTAAGCTTCTGTACTACCTGGCTGGCTCCTTTCGAGAAGATACAGACCAAATAATACTATCCCTGTCTTTATGAAAGAGAAGCCTACTGATGGATCTGCATCAATCTGTTGTATTTACAAAATTTAAGCAGAGTACAGAGGAAATAAAGTTGTTGCTCAAAGCAAAAGTACTGCATTAACAATGCTTTGTGAATTTACCATATAAGCAACTAATTAGCATACTGACTAAATAATGAAGGACAGTCTTGGAAAACTAAACTTAGTTGTAGGAAGGAAACACTGAAGTTGCAGCCCACAAAACCATGCAACTCCGCACTTATGACAGCAGTAGTAACCCCCTGGCTAATAAGCAAATAGGAGTAAGTTCTGGCTTACAGAAAATAACCTTTTAATTCTAAGTACACGAAACCCATTTTTAAAGGGAAAGGAGAACTAGGTAATACAAACACACACACACTCCCATCGCCATAAGCAGTTCCTTATACAGGACACACAGTCCAAAAGAAGTGATCATTCAGGTTCAGTGACAGCAACTTCTGAGAGCAGCATTTTACTCTGGATAGAGCGCTCCACCGGCTCCTCTGCTTGCTGGTATGTGTCGCCGTCTGGGTTAATTATGGCGAATGAGAACCCACTGGAAGCTTCACAGAGAAAAAAAACCCTATTTTGACAGACTCCCAAGCTGCAATTAATACCACGGTAGAAGTTTTCCTAATTCAATTTAAGCACGTAAATTCCCGTCTTACCGACGGGCAACCGGGCTCTGAGCAGCTGCGGCAGAGGCCCCAGCCCCCCCGCCCGAACCCCTCACGCAGCCCGGCCGGCAGCTGCCTGAGCGCGGGGCCGGGGGTGCCTGCGCGGCGGGGCCGGGGCTCCGCGCCCGCGGTCGCAGCACCGGGGGCCTCCTCACGATTTGAAAGAAGCCCCTCGCAGCCGCGCTGCTGCCCGGGGCGCAGAAGCAGGCCGGGGCAGCGGGACCGGGCCCGCCGGAGGCCGCAGGCCCAGCCGGCCCGAGGGACGGGGGCGGCCGCAGCGCCGAGGCCGCCCCCCCCCAGCCCCGCTCGCGTTCGGCTCCCTCAGCCCGCTGCCCCCCGGCCCACATCGCGGGGAGCTCCCGACCCGCGCAGCGGCTCTCACCCATCTCGGCGGGCGGTGGGCCCGCGCCCGGCGGGCGGCGGCGCGCTGAGGGAACGGGGCTGTCACCGCCGCGGCTCCATGGCGGCCGGGCCGAGGGGGAGGGCTCACAGCCGCCGCCACATTCCCAGGCCCGCGCCGCCGCCGCCTCCTTCCGGCGGCCGCGCTCCGGGTGCCGGCGCGGCGGCGGGGGTGGGAGGGGGCACGGGCGGTCCCGGTCGCTCCCCTCCGCCGCCGCCACAGGGCGCCCGGGCCGCCAGCAAAACAAACCGCTCGGCGGCCGCCGCGCACCCGCCGCCGCCGCCTGCCAATCACAGGGGCCGACCCGCCGCCGCCTGCCAATCCGAGCCGCCGAGCCACCCACCCGACGGCGCCGTTCGCCAATGGGCGTGCGAACGTCGCCGCCGCCCGCCTCGCCGGCTACCAATCACGAGGGCCCGTTCCGCTGGCGGGTTAGCCCTACCCCCTCCTCCGGCCACTAGGCGGAGCAACCCCGTCCCCGCCCTCAGCGGGCTGCCAATCAAGATGACGGACGGCTCCGCTGGCCCGCCCCAGCGGCCGGGTTCTGGAGCCGGGGCGCGCTGCTGGGTCCTAGAGTCCGCCCGCGTCAGCCCCGCTCCTTCCCCCGCCGCCCGCCCCTCCGCCTGGCGCGGACCCCCGATGCCGGGCTCCCCATCGCCACCAACGTGTCCTGGAGGAGGGAGCCTGTCCCCCTGCACGCTGACCCCGGGGCTTTGCTCCCCTCCTGCCCCCAGCTCGGCAATGCATTTAATTGGTGCTTTAAAAGCATCTTTTTAAGGGCGGCAGTGGGTGGGTGGGAAATCCCCAACCAAAACCAGTTCAAGCGTGTTCAGAAGACACTACACGCAGGATTCTTCTGGTTTCAAAAGAAAAGTGTGAGACAGTTAATTAGCCAGGGCACCTGTGGCTCCTCAGAGGCGTTCTAATCAGAGAGCCCGTTGCCCTCGGAGCCTGGCTCGGTCCCCAGGCTGGGATAAGTGGCAAATGGAACAGAATAAACAGCTCACCGGCTTCTTAAGCCTTCAAAAGCACTGGTTAGCGGTGGGCTTGGCGGTGTTAGGCTTACAGTCAGACACGATGATCTCAAATGACCTTTCCAACCTAAATGATTCGTTGATCCTGTTTCATCGTCCCCACGGTCACGATGTTTCCATGTGCTGCAGTCGCACAGTGTCTGTCAAAGTTACTCACTGTGAAAGTTGTGTTCTGGAGCCAACCTGTAGGAGCCAGCTCTAGCCCAGTTCATTAAAAGCTCAGCATTTCCTCCCCCCCCTTCCATTTAGGAGTTCATCTTAATGAGAAAGTGTTTTCGTCATTTAGAAGTGGAGTTGCTGACCTGCTGCATCCACTCACTTGATACAGGACACTTGAGGACAATTTTTTTTTCAGCTTTAGCATCTCAGTTTGGCAAGCCAACTTGAACACATGGACCATAAGCAGGACACACTCTTGCTAAAAACTCACCAGTGACACTAAATACAAACAACTTGGAAGGGCAAAACCCCCAAACCAGAACAAACGTACCACACAACAGATTTTCATAGAAGGACTACTATGACCATCAAATCTGACCCAGCAACTCTACTCAGAGTTCATAAACTGCGTTTACATCAAGTCATACCTTTTAAAGCGACATCCAGGCTTCATTCAGCCGCTCTTTCCCAGCTTCTGCCTCCATTCCACCTGTGGGATGATATTTTTTATAGTCTTTTCCACAAAAGGGACAGCAGAGGGGCAGCGGTATTTGTGGTATTGTTGTTGGTTTGGGTTTTTTTCTTTTTTTTTTTTTTGGGGGGGGGAGGGGTTGGGTTGGGGTTTTTTACGTGTGTGTTTTGGGTTTTTTTTCTTGTTATTATTTTTAATTTTTTTAATTATTTTTTTAAAAGTAGTATAGGCCTTCTTCCCTGGTGTGGCAATGGCCATCCTGCTGCTGGGAAACTCACCTCGAGCAGATGTTCTAGCAGCTGCTTTCCAATCTGGCAAACGTCTAGCAGCAAGTGCGTTGTTTTTTGAGTGGTTTTGCTCGCAAAGCAACACAGCAGCAACGTCAAGGAGGTTATATCAACTGGATAAGCCACACAAAGAAGAAAACCGGATTGGAGAGGGCTATTTCTCAAAAGGGTGCCAGAATCTAAATCCCACACACCAGGAAGAATTTGGGACTTAGCCAAAGCATGACAACAATACCTATGATATCATTAATATTTTTTTTAAACTGTCTAGATGGTATAATAAAGAGATCTCACAATGTCATACTAGGTGGACATGCAGATCTATAAAGGAATGCTTAGATCAACAGATCCAGCCTCTCTAGAGCAAGCAGCTGTGGACAAAGCCAATAATATAACTCTGAAGCTGGCCCGCTTTGAGCGGAAGGCTGGGCTAGATGACTTCCACAGATTCCACCTTGAAGTTCCCATCTTAAAGCCAGACTGGTGCTGTTAGTATTTAGACTTCTCTTTTTCACTCCCTCCTGTCTTATTGCTGCGATGCTAGAAAAGCATTTCTAGCTTTCCTGTCTAAACTATCCCATTTTCACGTCCAGCTTACAGCCATTTGTTTTCATCTCAAGATTATCCTTTTACTTAAATAATCCTTTCCTCTTCCCTAGTATTTTCTCTCTAAATACATCAAGAAGATAATCATATCTCCTTTCAGGCTCCATTGTAATAGGCAAGCAAGCCACTCTGTCTTCATAAAGCAAGCTTTGCATTTGTGGTATCTTTACGGTGGCCTTTTTTGCCCTGTTCCAGTTTGAATTCCTCTTGTCTGACAGCATCTTTATTGATCTTGGACCAACTTCTCTACATGCTTTTTCACAGCTTCATGGTGGCTCATCACTATCCTTTATCAACCACTAAATCCCAGCTTCCTTTCCTCACTAATTTTCAAGTAGTAAAAGAACTCAGCAACCTTCACAAATTTCTCCTTGCCCCTCAATTCACAGCCTTGCACTTTATGCTGCTACATTTCATCTCATTTCTATTTCTCACTCTTCAAAGTCATCAGTTCTCTAAGATATTCTAGTTCCCTTGTATTATTGAAGCCTCCCACTTGTTCATCACCAAATTTAATTATCACACTCGCTTTTTGTGCCAAGGTTGTTACAAAAAGGCTTTAGTGAGATTACTCTTGGGACCAGAACTGGAGAGATTTAATATTAATTCCCCACAGTACTAGCCCTGATGTCAGAATGCTCCATTGTCACCTTACCATTTGGCATTTTTGTCTGTTTTCCAGTTTTTACATGCTTGCACATAAAATTCTCAGCTGAAGTCCTGTTAAATGAGATCGATTGCATGTCCTTCACATAGAAACCTGTTTACTTAAGTCCAGAAGATATTAGACTAACTAATTGCAGCTTGTGACAGTGAGCCAGGAGTTCCCAGCAGATGGTAGGAGACGGCCACCCTGGTAAAACATGGTCTTTCCATCTCCAACTGCCCAGGATGTCTGGATTTCACTGAAGCCTCCTCCACCTCCTGTCAAATCAAAACTAAAATCACTTGTCTGTAACAGTTCATTACTTCAGCTACCTATCAAACCTAGTTCTAGTGATTTTTATCTGCCAATTTGTGCTTCTATTCTCATTTTACATTACCACAAGACTATATATACACAAGTACTGTTAGGCTTCCTTTTGGACCACCTTTTGGACCCCCCTTGTCTTTTTTTTTTGCTTCTTTTCCCTAGACAAGCTGGTACACCCTTCCTAAACTGGAATTAAAGTTTATACAAAAAATTGGCATCTGTTTTGGTAGAATTTGAGGGAAAAAAGAAAAAATGGAGTAATTAGTTTTCCACCTTTACTGCCTACTTAATGCTATGCTAGTTTTGTGCATAAGAATCAGGTTATTTGTTTTGCCAATAACGCTATGGTACAAACTGATATTCTGTGGCTTTCCACCCAGATTGCCCACATCCTTTCAAAGCTGCGGCTTTCCAGAAGAGAAGCTTCACTACTGCAAACAGCAACTACAAAATATACTTAATTCTTCAACTTAAAGCTCTTCAGATTGTTTTGAGATTGTTTCATGTAAAACCATCAGTAAAGATATTCAGGGAGATTCTCCAGGAGCTGCTATGTTTATAATTAGCCCATTTGTTTTAAAGGAACTTTATAGAGGCCTAATTGTTTAATGCTGCCACGCAGCATGAAGTAAGAAAAGGAAATGTAATCCCTATTTTAGGGATTAAAGGGCACTGCACAGAGAGCCATTGACTTGTTAAAAGTTACACAGGAAGTCTGGAGTAGACCTTTGGGATTTCACTCCTGGCATCTTTTCCCAGTCTCTTAATCACTATGCCATCATCTTATTTTCTATTTTGGTGGCGTTTCCATTTTCTGAAGCATACCTGTCTGACTCAAAGAGCCTCTTCTTCTTGCTATCAGATGTACTATTTCTTCTTTCCTTCCTGTTTCCCTTCTTGTTTAGGTAGACACATCCTTCCTGGGGAGCTGAGCAGTCTCCAGGCTGAGCCTTGTCCCATGCCAAAACTTCCTTATTCTACATCTCAGACTCCACAGCCAGAGGCTGAGCAGGAACAGTGAGAAGAAATAAAAACTGAAGGGCACCAGGAGGAGAAACACTGTAAATCTTCAAAGGATGCATGAAAGCGTCCTGAACTTTTTTCTGCAGATCCGGGAGAAGAGCAATCTCCCAACGCTTTCTTGCTGCATTCTCAGCTTTGAAAACAAAGTTAATGGAAAACTAACATCATTATCCAACTTCAGGTCAGAATATATATGAGCCAAACCTTACCTCACCCTCCAGCAGAATACACCACCCATGTGAAACTCCTTAAAAGCATGGATGGAGCCCCCTTTTCCAGCCCCTGTAGAGCAGCTGCGTCCCTGTCCTGCCCTGCTGTCCCTGTTCTGCGGCAGACCTGTGCCTGTCCCACAGCTGACAGCACCAGCAGAGGGGGCTCGGAATCCGTCTGGTTAAAAAATAAAAGCCATTGGGCTCGTAGAGTGGGCAAAACTATAGCGAAAGAGTAGGAGGATGTGAAAAATATCATATGCTTTTAGATCATTACTTCTTTCCGAGCTGGCAGTCTGGACTGTTTATAGAGCAGCAGTAATGAAAAAGCACAAGATTAAGTGCGTTACAGACACGGGCCCCCAAATCATCTCAGACATCACTTTTCCTCTACGTCTTTGCACAGTATATTGTGCTACCATGGTGATTTTCTTTCAAGTATTTTCAGGCCACTTACTGATCAGTGATTAATTATGTGCTTTTCACTTACAGCAGGTATCACAGTGACTCTCCCAAGGTCACAGAGCAAGCGAGTTGTGCTAGATGTCAGCTGTTCCGTAACATTTACAAAACGCAGAAAACCTCGCCTTGCCTCTTTTGCTACCCATCTTCCTCTACAGGACTTCACAGCACTTGTTTTGCCACACTGACAGGCAATCCATTTCTCGCATCACCAACCAGTTCCCAACTTTTTGTACTAGCAGCTCAAATTTGCAGAAGTTGCCTTCTTCCACCAGAGCTGAAACTGAGAAAATTTCTTCGGAGAATTCCAGAGCACAAATCCAGGGAAAAATAAATAGAACTAAGAGGATGTAAATACATTTCTAGGGTAAAAGACAAACAACTTTTAGAAGGAAAGCATCTTTTCCAAATATGGATTACTAGAATGAAGTCCATATATAGCTTAAAAACCACTGCAGCATCTTTACAGGCAACTCTTTCCACTGTGGTCATGAAGCTTAATAAGCTTTTATTTCAAAGCCAGTACACAAAGAATTAGAGAGGAATCCGGTGTTGTCAGACAACAGCTTAGTTGAGCTAGAATTAATCTAAATACTTACTCATCAGTCCTGCTCATCAAGGTCTAAGGTAAAAACAAATTTCCAAGTTCTGCCACTAAGCCTGTAAAGAAAACACCCTTTAACAGAGGTCACCCGTCCACAGGAGAGACTTGGAGGCTAAATAAGTGCCTAATTGCTTTGTCTTCAATTTGCCTGTATTCAAAATCCTTAGAGACCAATTATAGGAATTAAAAAACCCCAACCATTTGTTGTGCAGGGAATAAGCACTACACAAAGAAGCTGGGAAACATAAGCACAAACAACACTAGTATACAGGGACCCCACAGCAGGTTTGTTTTAAGAAAGCAAATATTTAAAGTACACTCACATGAGCCATTCTGTTCAAGTTCTGTTGTGACAGAGTTCCTAACAACATAATTATTCAGGGTAACTCGCGACTTAGAGCAGCTAGAATTATCAAGTTTGTTTGGATAGCAGTAGGATGAGAGATCAATACACTTCACCAGTTTTGCAGAGACAAGATGAAGCAATCACCCTCTCCTGTTACAGCAATAAACTTCACGCCGGTTAGATGAAGCTTATTTGAAGTAGTTCCCTGCTCAACCCCACAGGTACCAGTTTTTAAACTCACCACACAGTGAACTGCAGTCAATCTACAAATGTTCCATTTTTATTACAAAGTATGAAAGGCAGAAAATACTGTACCTAATACACAGGAGGCTGAAACTTAGAAAGAAGGTTAAAAAATCTGAATAAAACTACATAGGAAGCAGGAAATAGCATAAAAGGATGCAACATTCCACTTTCAAGCGATTTCAGAAAATTGCCTTAAAATTTACAGAGTTTCAACAATATGGTTCCATGACTCAGGTGTTAAAATCCATTGTAACAAAACCTTTTGTATTTTCTCCATAAAAATAAAGGAATATAGGGACACTGCAGTTATCCATATCAACAACATAAGTCTGTTGAATAGCAGGATACTAGGATTCCTCTAGGACAGTATAGTAGCGAAGTTGCAAATCTCAATACGGAAGGTGGAGAAAAGAAGGACAGAAGTAAAACTACTATTGCTTTAACATATTTTAGTGAGAACAAGAAGTCAGGAATCTTATATGGATGTTTGTACAATCATGCTACAAAGATTACACCTTCAGGAAATTACCACAACGGGACTGTGAATGGGAAGAGCAGAAGGGAAAACACACATAAAAGTAAACATCTCCTACTTGACTATTGGTAAGAAAAATGCTTCGGCGCAACAGATTTAAATTACATTTTACACGGCTAGCAACCCAAGTTTTTTTTTAAAAAAAGGTTCCTTTTAAATAGTAGATTTCATAATTCATATTTACCAGGTTGTCAAAAAAAGCAACACATCGCTTCTCAGCTGTACTAGGACTCTTGCATTCACTGATTCTTGCATTTCTGCCTTTGTTCGGATTCGACAGACCGATCCTCGTCTCTTAACAGAGGGGGCTTGCGAGTCAAACATCTTGCAAACAGGAAAGCCAACTCCAAGGGATGAGAGCTGTAACACAGGCTTACACCTACTCATGGCCACAACATTTTTTCAGGAAATAGCTTATTTCTTCATTTTGTTACGATATTCTGAAAAGAAATAAACTTAATGGAAGCCACATAGATATTTTTTATTATTATTTATTTTTATGATTATGGAAATTCTAGCTCAATGCTGAGTATCAGAGGCTTCACAAAAGGCCACCGAGATGCGGGGCAGACAGTTACTTGAAATCAGGCAGCAGCAAGCCGGTCTCACAAATACCTTTGCTCCTGGAGTCTGCCATGAATCACTAGATGAGCATACAGTGACTGGTATTTAGTTGCATTTTTAATTACTGTTCTTTAGTGCTGGTGAAAGGTGCTGATCGAAAGTTCTGGAGATCTCTTCCTAAAAAACCAAAAGGAGCCAGGGACATGCTAAACTCCTCTCAATATCCTTGAGAATGAGATGTTTCTGACTCTTCTTGGGTAAGCAGAGGGAAATACAGCTGCATCTCTAAGGAAGCATGAGAAAGTGCTCTTTAAGTGCCATATACAATTTATCCCCTGGATTCTCTGCAAAGATCAAGAGAAATGGGGATGTAGTTGACAGTACCTTGCCCATTCCAGAACCAATTTTGGACATCTCCTTTTAATGTCCGCTGTACAATAAATACAGGCCTGCTCTGACAGCAGAAAGCAGGAAACACTTATCAGAGAGAACTTGTCTTAACTGACAGGATAACAGTGTGGATTTGAGGTGGTAGGACCATTTTGCTAACCGGCAATGGGAAAACTAAACCCTTCAGTACTTTGATGGAACTGTAAGCGTGCAATCTATCGAGCCAAGAGCTTATCCTTGCTGCCATTCATCCTTTTCAGTATGTCCTGAAAGAGTTAAACCACTGCTAACATAAGGAACTGGTAAGTTAATGAATTTAGGTTGTGTGAATTTACAGACGGCAGCTGCATTTTTTTCCTGTCACAAAAGTAAGTTACCCAAAGAATCCAGCTACAACTTTACACAACCAACCTGCCCCTACTGCCATCATGCTGAGATGGTAGAAAAGACGATTCCCGAACACCACCAAGCTTCTAAGCAAAAGGGACTCACTCCCTGGGTGACAAGCAGCACTACCTTACTTGGGCTGGCCTTGCACGATTGTGTCAGTCTCAGAATACAGAGCTTCAGTTTAACATTAACGGTATTGTCAAGTGCTCACATTTTTGGTGTTCAGTAGAAACAGGGGAGCGTTCACTAGGTATTGACAACCACAGCCAGTTTAGCATTTTGGTGAGTTGTATTAAACATGTTATACAAAACACAGACAAATGCCTACCATAAAAGGGCTGAGGAAAAAATGACTCTCCTCCTATCTCACCAAAAATATATTTGTTAAAGTGCCATCTGCAAGAGAACAAAACAGACACACTCAGCTTTCTTCATTTACAAGCACAAGAGCATCTGTGAATTCCAATATATCAGACTCCTCCCCTCACCTAGTCTCTGGCAGGCAGTGATCTACAATTGAGGCTGATGCAGCTTTCTCACTGCAACACCAGGCAAAAATAGACCTTTTTACTATTATCCAGAACATTCAGGAGAGTAATTACAGCTAAGTTTTGAAAGGATCATTAACTTTGACTTATGAGAGGCAATGCCTCCCCCGTTAAGTACATTTCAAGGTTCCATAAGGAACAACCTGTATTATAAGTCTCCTTCCATATCATTCTTTGAAACCACGGTGCTTTCTTTCTAAATAGATTGTCAAAGCACTCAAATCCTTGCTTTTTAGATCCCGGCACACAGAAGTACAATTCCCAAAGATGCAACCTACGATAGCCCATTTCACTTCGACAATTAACAGAGTTGGCATACTACACACTAAATTGACATCCAACTTATCTTCTGTAGGTTTTTACCTCACTACTAACTTTTACATGATCAAGATCTCCTGGTTGAGAGACAATACGCTAGCAACAGGTTCTCCACATGATAGTAGGCACCTACAGAAAGCTTGGTTTAAACACAACATAACAACCAAACAATAGCTTAGTATCTTGAATTAATCGACTGGAAAAGTGATACAGAACTACTTAAGTGAGAGAAAAATTTTTCTGTCCCAGAATCAGTCTTGCCTGTACCAACAACAGCACAATATTTTCTGCTTTGCTAACATCACTGAAGCTCACTTTTCCCTTAATGTCACTTTATACTCAAGGAACACGATGCATTTGAAAGCAGTTGCTCTGCATCCTGTGTTTGTGCAATAAGCACAAAATAACTGAATTCAAATATCAAAGTATTTACCTTCATAAGCTTTGGGAAAGACCAAGCTTACAGGGGCTTCACACCCAACGTAACTGCATGTTCAGCAGGTGAAATGTGATGAGCTATCTTCTGATTCATGGGCTGCAGTGACAAGTCTCAGGGTTTTATTTTATCTGTCAAATAAACTTGAACCAGCAAGTAAACTCTTAGCTCCCTGCCGCTGTGTCAGCAGGTGCTGGCAAAAGGGCACCAAAGTCTCTTCCTTCCTTCTCTATATGGAAGTGCCATTTGCACTACAGAACATCTCACCCAGGAGGATTTTCGTGTCTTTTCAGTCATTAACCTTTCAAGTGACTTCTTTGAAAAGAAGCTATTTTAGGTAGCATTTCCCTGTTCCAAAACAGCCTCTGGTGATTTAAAATGTAATTTCAGATGAAGAATGACAATGGATTATGCCCAAAGCAATATGTTGTAGATCCAGAAGGAACCCCAACTGGCTAAACAAACAGGATATAGGCTTTATTTAGAATCCACTGGAGCCTACAAGTTTCTTTCACTTGCTTTTGATGAGTTTGGAATGAGCACCCAATTACACAACCAAGCAGTTTTACGGATGGAAGAACTGACACTGGATCCTATTCAGGTTCATAACAGGATTGTTTTCCAACAGTAGCAAAAGCTACCTGACTATTCAGGCTATTAGTCCCTTTATACATGCTCTCTTCTCATCATCTTAGTGTAAGAGATGGTATTCCTCTAGAAATAAACTGTATTTGCCATTTAGTATAGCCTATGGAGTCTTCTAGTGACTTCACTTCCAACTGAATTATCTTATGTCTCTTTTAAAGCACAATTCTACAGTTTCAAAAGATGCATTTTTAAGCTAATGCAAGAGATGCATTCATCTTTTAGTCACGCCTTCTATACAACTTCTATAAAGCTGTGAATGCCATTGTATGTATGCTTCTGCTATGAAAATCCTAATTTTCACTTCATTCTGCATAAGTATTTTCCGATTTAAGATGAAGTGCTATTGTAAAAAGTGATAACCTAATAGTTTGGCTAATGCTGTTCTGACATCTAGATGAAATCTGTCTGTGGAACACACTACTCTCAGCACTGCTGCTAATAGGAAAAACTGACCTTCAAGAGAAATCAAGCTTTCCGTCAAAAATCCCACAACTGAACACAGAATATGACTGACAAAACACGAGCCTGAACCGCGTTAGAGTCTCTTGGTTCTCTGATATTAAAAGGAGCGATGGACTAAAGCTGTCCCTAATGAATTCCTATCAAATTCAGAAGGCACTGCTTTTCTGAGCTCCACATTGAGAAGCAGCCTGTAGAAGAGTATTTCCATATATCCAGAATGACAAAACTTCTCAGGTTCTGTCTGTATTTGACAGTGCTTTCAGTGTCAGCTGCACTGTTTCACAGAAATTGCTTTCCCAACTTGCCTTTCCTGCATAAACTGACAAGATTCGAGTTTGCCAGTGTCCTACTATTTATAAAGCTGCCTCCAGTTGCAGGTGAACACTCATTAAGTGGAAAGACAATCTTGATAGTTTCTGACATTTACATCAAAACTCAGCTGGTATACCCTTACAGACCAGCTATGGTTGTCACGTCTTCATCGGGAGAGTACAGCGGAGCATTCATCCGAGTAGCTATGTTATATTAAGACTTCAACGGAGATTTTTATCTTGCCTAATCTGCTCAGCTTTGATTGACAAGTATTATCATAGGGCAATCCGCTATCCAAAACAGAAACAGAAGCCCTTGGGCACATCCCCAAAAGATATGAAGACGACAAGTGCCAAACCTTATCCTCAGTGGTGCGGTTTCTTTCCTTTTAAATCCATCTTAGTGCATTGCATTAGGGAATAATTTCTTTCAGATAAACAGCTTTCATTTGGATAGCGGACCAGCTTTTCCAACTCATCTTGCTCATTCAACAAGACCTGACAGTACAAAGCACATACACTCTGGAAAAAAAAAAGATTGCTTTGCACTCCTTTCAAGAACTCCCAGGAACACAGGCCAAATGCAAAGAAGTTCCAAGGTACAGGCTAACCACAAAATCTTGCTCATATTATTTGCTAATCAAGCAAGCTACAAAGTGTGAAACCATTTTATTTTGATTTAGATAGTAAGTCTTCTGAGGGGAAATAATTTGATTGGAAGTTTCAATGCCAAATTTGTTACAAATCCCATTTTTTCAGTTGTTGTTTATCTCCTGGGAGCTTAAGTCATGCACGTATTTTCTTTCAGAAACCTATAACCATTCTGTTAGCTAACACAACTGCAGGATACACACAAATTCAGTTATAATTTAAAAATAAGGCCTACCATAGTAACAACTGCCTCTAGCATCAGAAAAGTGTAAAGAAATTGTGCAACAAGTACTTGTACTTTACAGCACCACAAAATTCTGCCCAGGTAACCAGGTTTCGAGAGCCAAGGCAACAGTTAATTCTGGCAGGCCTTTACCGCCAGGGAGCCTGCAGTGTTACTGTGATTTGTATCAACAAACAGATCCTGCTTTGGGCATATGGAAGTGGATCACATATCAAAAGTAAGAATTAGGGAGAAAAACCTTACTCAATAGAAAGTTAGCCCAATATATAAAACCCATACAAATGTTTAAACAGTTTAGAGGCAGCAACAACAGGAATGATAAAGATTCCTGTCAAGGTGGCTGTTAACATCAGTGTCTTTTTCCCCCACCTTGTTTTGCACCTGCATCTATTAAACTAGTTGATGTGCTGCCTCAGCTGGCCGACAAACACATGGACATATGCAGCAACTTAAAAGCCTGCAAGCTTATTAATACAGTCAACAAACAAATATACAGAACTTTTACTGAGGGGAAAAAAAATAATAAAGGAAACCAGAACTCAGAAGGTCCAAGAGGCTCAGTACGTCTCTGCATTTTAGAGTCTTGGAGGGACAGGAGACACCTGCCATTGATTCTTGTAACAGTTTCTTGTAACAGTAGATGCAAAGCAACAACAGATACTGGCCACTTGACTTGTGTTGTTCTTACTTTAGAGGGGAGGGGAAATTATACAGCCCTGCCTCAGTGTGGCATGAAGCAGTCATGTTACACTCTCAAAATCTCCAGGCAGTTGTTGTAGCAGATAGCTATCCAGTCTGGCTGAGTTGATGCCCACTGTACATTGTTGATTTCTCCCTCTGCTGTATAGGCCAAGATAGGGTCCTCAATGGCACGAGGCATTTGCTGGATATCCCAGATGAGAGCCTGATGGTCATCCGCTGCAAATGGAAGAGAAAGTTGGAGGTAGAATCAAAGTATAACAAGATCCCCATACATGGCTACTAACAGGCATATAGTCCAAGAAGCTAGATAGGATATGGCTGTTGCCATCCAGATGAGTACTCAAGCCAGAGATACAATGATACAACTATGCTCCAACAAAATAAACTTGGATCATTATACATTATCCGGGACAAAACTGAAAAACAAATCATCAGTGGAACTCACACCATTTGAAACCGTCTAATAACTAGATTGCAAAAAACTAAGGAGCATTAAAACAATATACCCTAGCCAAAGCAGATGCATAGCTTGAGCACTGGGCTCACTGCTTCCACACAGTAAGTTCTAGTAGGTGTCTACTTCCACAAAAATTTTAGGGAAGTCACCAATAAAGGGCTTCTAAACCACAGGTATTTATTAGCAAAAGGCAGGCAGAGAACTGCATAAAGTTTTGGAGACAGAGGATCTTGCAAACGCAGTGAAAGACTCTCAGAGATTCACCGAGGCAGCTAGATCGGGATGAATTGCACTTACCTGCTGTACAAATATGGCAGGAAGAATGCGGTGCCCAAGCAATTCCATTTACACATGCTCTGTGGTTGTTTAACCTGGCAACAGGAGTGCAGGGAACTCTGACATCTAGAATCACAACCTTCAGGAACAAAACAAAAAACCAACTAAATTAATAACCTGCCTTTTTTTATTTGTTTCTTCAGAAAACCAAATATTTTGAGCTAAGGCTACAAAATTCAGGCCTTTCCTAAAAGATGCAGTTGGCAAGCAAACACTGTTCTCAAAGAATAGCTTTCTACCTGGTCAATGCGCTGTATCTCAAAAGGAGTCAGACCTCACAGGGAGGGCTTGTGAGTCATGCAGCAAGGGCAAATGAATTGTGCTTCCCTGAAGCAGCACAGGTGACAGACTAAGATACACTGCCTTGTGTGCTGAACCAAGAAAGAGCAAGGTGACTAAAACGCTTGCAGTTAAGATTTTGTGCGAAAACTACTGCCCAGCTGGCTCACAGACCCCTCTTAAAAATCAGCTGCAATATATACGAGCTACAGAGATTTTCAAGTTTATAATGCCAAAGTTATTTCTTTAAATCCTAATGAAGCTAGCATACTAAAAATTTGTCCTTAATCGTATTCCAGTTCAGGTACCGACACTGCCTCCTTAAAGAACTGACTACTAATCAGTTCCAAGCCACCTCCCAAAATAATCACAACCATTAGTACCTACAGAAGATGAGCTGCAGCCTTACCTCCATGCCGTCCATGGCCATTGTAGCAAGATAGTTGGGATCCTGCTTATTCCAGCAGAGACGAAGCAACGGATGGTGCTGTGGGTCCTCATAAATTATGGTGCTGTGTTCCAGATGACGGAGATCAAACATCCTCACTGAGCCATCTGCACCAACTGAAGCAAACATATCTCTCCCACCACCTGCGCGGCTAAACGCTATGTCATACACCTGCTCAGCAACAGGACAGAGGGAAAAACAGCCTTAGTTTTAGAGAGCACACTGCCTCCTAATTCCCTGTAAAATGGGTTTTACATCTGGATAGCAGATGTAGTTGCAACACATTCTGTCAAATACTTGATGTTCCTAGCAAGTTTTTAGTTATCACACTTGCCAAAAAGGAGAAAAAAATAAAGGATTACATCATTATAGGATCACTCACTGAAACTAAACATATTAATTTCCCCGACTGAGATTTTTTTTTTTTAATATTAATTGCCAAAAAGTAATATTATGTTAAAACGAAAGAACCCTGCAAGTTGTTTATTGCCTTTGATATGTAGTTGATTTCAATTCCGGTTTGGCATTTTACCTCATTTTCCTAAAATATTCTGCAGCATAATCTAGCAAAACAAGCATATTTAAGTCCAGATTCTATGATGAATAAACTGGGTAGTTCTGATAGCCAATAATGTAGTTTTAATTAGTTTGGTACTCAAAACAGTTTATCTTAATTGTAAATAAATTACTTTTTTGGATCATTAGATTTTTCAAGGAAAAAAAAAAAAAAGTTCTGTTCCTTTTCTACTGCTTAAAAAATATGCAACATAAACAATCAAAAAACAGGTCACCTCTTTGTCATGTGCAATAAGCTGGGTCTTCACATGGCCAGAGACCAGGTTTACTCTTCCCAGAACCTGTCCTGTCTCCAGACCCCAAATAGTGCAGGTTGTGTCAATACTAGAGGTACCTGAAACAAAACCACTTCTGTTAGCAAAATTATCACAAATTATTTAATCACTTACTGGATTAATATTCCCCAACATCTACAGATCAAAATAGCTACAAGAACAGCATACAATTAAAATCAAGAATGTCAAACAGCTAAAACTCTACCATGCATTTAAATGACCCAAACCTTTTAGCTCAGAAATAGTCTTCCACACAGGAATAAAGTGTAAATAGCTCATGTCTACTTCAATTTATTCAGAAGCCTGACACAACTCTGAGATGAACCTTCCCACCCTGGAAGTCTCATGTGCATGTCAAAACCAAAATTCAATCATACTGTTGCGATTGTGTATTATTAATTGATTATTCCTGTGGACTGAAGGTGGGGCTAGCAGTAAAGCTCTAAAGATATGAGAGATACAACACAAAAAATAAATCATGTAGTAAACATTTACTAAGACATATTATCATCATTAATCTCTGGGCAAATCTCCCTGACATAAATGGCTGTACTCTTCTGGGAAACAAACCTCGGCTGGATCAGTCATCTTGGATTCACAATTTGACCCACAGGCTATAACTAAACCTTAAGCATTCAGCTCCCTACTCCGACTGAATTAAGGGTTCCTGGCTTTGCTACTGCTGCTGAAATGGCTTCACAAAAGACAAAGCTTGGTACACAGTTTTCTATGCACTCCAGAACACACTGAAATAAGTCACAGGAGTTCAGTTACATGATCACTTCGGACTACAACAGCTCATTGGTCCTGAAGGCTGAGACTCCCTATCTGCAAATACAGAACATCCCTAGCCCAGCTTAAGTGACCCACTCTGTACTGGACACGGCACCTTTCCATGCAAAAAATAGTTTCCATAAGCTTCTCAGTATTTTTTTTTTAATTTTATTTATAATCTAATAGAATGGCAATTTCTATAATGCAGAAGTTTGTCCACTGGTTATCAGATTACCCAGTGGGCACGCAACGACACAGCAGTCAGTCACAGCCCAGACTCCACCTGACTAAATTCAAACACGTTATCTTTTCCATACTGAAAACGAGTCATTTTGTCAGTCTCACCTAGAAGGTAAGGATCCACTTCATTCCAGTCAAATGATGTTAGTGGAGCACAGAAATCAGAGTTCTTGTTATTGTTCAGCAAACACTCCAGCCGGGTCTCTGTTTCACCCACCTTTAGAAAAAGTGAAACACCTGACTTAAAATAGCAACATCACATGTCTTGTTCCCCCTGCACTTCCAAAACTTAAGGTGTTAATCCTGGGTTCCTCTCCTCTCAGCTTCACATCCTAAAGCTCTGGAAAACACAATCACCATCTCTATCTTTAATAAGGTGACTGAAATAGCAACTACCATGATAATTCGGCTTCTCCTACAGTCTTCGTCTTTAGTCACATTATTGCAGTTAAGAAAACAAATTATCAAGTACTCTGACTTGATTTTATGTCTTAACCCCCCCCACTGTAGAGCAAGGGCAAGACTTCCTGAAAGGAAAGTATCTCACTTCAAAAAATCTGGAGTGAAAATGAGATCAGCACGCAACACAATAAATATCATGGTTCATCTTTTTCTAGGGAGGGTTTACTCACTCTCCACACTCGCAGATAGTCACCACTGGTTGCCAACAGGTCTGGATACACTCCCTTGGTGTCTGGGATCCACATAAGCTTTGTGGTAGGGTAGGGGTGATCAAAGGTGTTTCTGCAAATGAATTCTGAGCTCTCTTCATCCAAACCAACAAGCTGCACCTGTAGGAAGCCATATTTTAAAAAAAAGCGTTTTATCAAAATACTAATGTATAACAAAAGCATTAGGACTGAGTGTATTTCAGAAGGACACCTACTGTAACCTCAAGGACAAAATAAAAGAACCATCATGTGAATGGAACGAGAAATCGTTAAAGCTTTGCTTCCTAGCTGGGGCATGTAAGCAAGTGAAGTATATATAATCACCACAGTGCTTTACTTTGAAGAGATGATCTCAAATGAACTGAAATCCAGTCCTAAAGGATTAAAGACCACCCTTCTCTTTTCCACACTGCAAAGCCTAGTTTAAATCATACTTAAACTGCACAAACATTATTCCAACTAATCTTTAACTGAACTGATGCCGACAATGTCATCTTCAGAGAGCAGGACAAGCTGTAGTCTGCACAACAACCACCCACAATTAAAGTCCATATCATGGAATTCTTGGCCATGACCCTGCAGATTGTGACAGATCATGTCAACTAGCTATCAAACTCTTTTCAGCATCACATTACCTAAAACATTCTGTCACAACTGCACAAAATTAAGATACAGATTAATCACATCACAGACTTGGAAAGTAAAATAGAATTCAGACTTAAAAGAAGAATAGGAAAGCTAAAATATTTACATAATTCTTAAAATGTTTTGTGTGAAAAGCCCAGGAAAGAGGCCTGCTGAAAGATTCTGGGTAACTGAATTCCAAATTAGGTTTTTTGCACAGTAACGGGACAGTGGGAAGGGCTAACTCGCCCAGTTGTGAGTGTGATGCAAGACAGAGCAAACAAGAAACTATCTTCACATAGCTTGGTCATGACAACACCTGAAGTAATGCTTCAAGTCCCAGACATTATGTTATTAGAAAAATATTGACATGTCAGAAAGTGTTCAGAGAACAATATGGTGCTGGGAGGATGTGTTTAATCCAGCAGTGACTGCAAGACCTAAACAGGATGAAAGCCCCACTGTGTTACATGCTGGTCAAACACAAACATTATGAGGACAGCTCACTACAATTATTTGTAAGCTGCTCACAGTAGGAACTTCCTAGTACTTTCCACACAGCAGCTTCCTCCTGGAAACAGTAGCTTAATGGACTTTTTCTTAAGATGTTTATCTGGAAAAATCCTAAATATTCTGGGATAAGCACTTTAGTTAATAAACTACACATCTGAACCAGATTGGAAATCCACTGTGGTTTTTTCCGCACAAGAGAAAACCAACAAATGCTTCAGTGAATATTAAACTGCAACATAAGCAGTTATGAACCCATTTAGAGATGCTCTTAACAAATGCAAACCTTGCGCCCCGCCACAATGAGAAGATCCATCCTTTTCACCCCATAACAAACCCTAAAAGACATATCCAAGTATGCAAAAACAGCGTATTTGCCTGGCACTCGCCGTATTACAGCTACTTCTTATTATACTTCACACTCTAGTATGAATCAGTCAAGAATCTCCCAGTCTTCTGAAGTGATTGACAAATAGCTCCTTTAGGGATCAGAAATACTAAGCGGATTTTACAAAGGAAGCAAATTGTCCTTGGTGATAGAAAATCTTGTGGCAAGGTCAGAATCAGAAGACAAATGACCTCTAATCATGTCTTCTCCTTTGCTTATGCTGTTTTCAGCTCAATATGAGTGTATTAAGCCAACATAAAGCAATCAACATACTCGTAACCAGAAGCAAATCTCAAACAGCAAAGAGCCCACTTTTATTGGTGTGAATTTATATATTCCTGTGCTGCATTTTTGTATTTAACCCTTCCTCAGATCTGAAGAAAAAGCAGTGACTATGTAGCAACTCACTATCTTTGTGATCTCTGACATTTTTTTGGTGCAAGCCAGGTTAGAGAACAAGAATTGCATTAGCAACACTAGAGCTGCTGGCAACTGCTGAAGATCAGGTGTCTGACACCGACTGTCAGACCCAGCAGCAGCCTGCGATAACCCCGAGCAGGAGGCACTGGTCTGCCCAGAGACAGGAGCAGAAGCAGAAAATACTACTTAAGAAGCTCTATTCTTTCCTAGCTCAGCATAGTCAAAGGTATGACTCTTCTCTTCGGACTTGATCACATACAGTGATTACAGAATCCCTCCATTCATCCCCTTGTGCAGGCTGAACATAAGGGGATGGAACGCTGGAATTATTTTCAGGATGCTGATTATATTAGAACCCCATGTCTCCCTCCTGCAAGTAAGACAATATTTGCTGCTGCTGCCAGCCACTGCCCAGAGTGTCTGAAGTGCAGCCCAGGGAAGACTGAGGTGATGCTAACGGGAAAGTAACTGTCAGTCTGGACACAATTTGAACCATTCTACACCCACCTGTAACTCGTTCCAGTAGGGAAATGAAGACCAGTGTGTTCAATCTGCGTTAGTTTTGCAATTATGCTATGACGGTGGCTAGGAATGCTAAACATGTATTTGTTTCTCCAATACAACAAGATATGCTAAAATTGGATGTGGATTTCCCTATCATAACCCAAGCCTTCAGCAACATAAGGCTTAATTGCAATAGTGCATCTGAGTCAAGAAATGCCTTTCACCAGCGTTCCTTAACTTCTAAAAAATTACATCTCTCTTCCAAAATAATCCAAAAGATTCAGACCCAGAATTAAATAAAGCAGAAATTGCTAACAGCTTACTTCTTCTTGCATGCTTTGAGGAACAGCAAAGTTCACAGTACTTTTTTTAGAAAACCCTATATCCCTTTAACCTAATTGGCAATTACTAAGAATGACATTTTGCAATTATTTTATGGTCATGTACAATCAGAAAGATCTCTCTGTACCAATTAATTTGCAACATGCAATCAATTTTTTATTTTGTAACTCTAAACCTTACAGAAAAAAAATGACCCTCTGATAAACCAACAGCCCTGAACGCTCTCCGATTCGAGGCACTGTTCAGGAAAAGGTGGCAACCTGGGAAGCACGTGGTCATAATCTGTCAGGCTGCTCCAGTGACAGAAGCGAGCAGAGTACAGCACCACCCTCTGCTGCTTTCTAAACTGGACTCCAGTTTTGTCTGGCAGGTAGATCCCAAAATCAGCCTTTCCTGATGTTTTCCACGTATCATTCCTGATCCATGAAGCCACAGTCAGGAGCCTGTTAACAGCAGGACGGTGTTAACAGTGAGGTTTATGAACACCTCTGTTCCCTCCTGTTATGTCAGTGATCCCCGAGACATTATAAAGGCTGACAGCAGTTTCCCAACCCAAGTACTCCAGGAAACACTACCTCAAATAATTTCAGTTCATCCAACTGGAGCAAGTCATCTCTCTTTTTGTACCAGTACTCTGACCAGCACAGGTGTACAAGCTGAAACAGAACTCCTCTGGGATTCACACAGTTCTCAGCAAGTAGCTTTCTGGCATGCTATACAGCCTGTTAGCGCGGGGGCTGACAGAGGTTAGAAGCGTCTGGGGATTTGGGATAGCACTAAATTAGGGTTTGGCAGTCAATAGGTTTGAGTATCCCACAAAACAGAGGCTTAAACAGCCATTTTATATATGTAAATCATAGGTACTTCAAGCTCTGGTAATTACTACAGAAATATAAAATCACAGAGACAAACAAGACAGGAATCTCTCCCCTTTCTTTCACTATAATTCCCTCACAGTGAGGACTTCTGCTGCAACAAACACTTGGTGCACAAAGTCTTTTTAAAGGCACCTTTTTAAAAGAAACCCTAAACCAGAAGGGTAATAAGGAAAAGGTATATTCACCTATTTGGTTAGAATTTAAGAAAGCTAGAATTGCTATTCCCGTTTTTTTTTTTGGTTTTTTTTGTTTTTTTTTAAGCATATTACGGGTAAGGATGCAAACCAGTTATTTGGAATAAACCACTGTAACATCAGGAACAGAAACACTGGAGCTTGTCGGGAACTTCTCAAGATTTTGAGTACAAAGAGAAAGTTGAAATGAAAATGAGTTTTCATTATCCTTTTAATTAGTGCCACTGGTACCTGTAAGTGTATTTTGATGTCAGAAACTGGCAATATAAAACATCTCAACGGTGAAGGGCAAATTATGCAGAGGACAAAGCTTTCACACATGCCGTGTAAAAACTTTAAATTTATGCTTACTCCAGAAGTCAGGCTGTAAAACCAACTGCTCCAGATCCTTTGCAGCACAATGTTATGGACTACTTAACCAGGCCAACTTCAGTTCTCCTTGTTTCTTCAGTTATACCACTTACATGGACAGAAGATGGAATTGAAGGAGTTTACAACTAGCGTGTACTTAACACAACTGTACGGTATCTGTCCAAGAGTTCCCAAGCTGGAGCAGGAAGCTATTCCCTGAATGCTTCAGTATCCTCTAAAAGGTTCAAAGGTGTAAGAGTCCTAGTAAGACACCATAAAGATAGTGCAGATGAACCACCACTCCCAAGCTTGTTCTGGTCCCCAGAGTAAAAGGGCCAACACCAATACTCTAAGCAATAACAATACTTGCAATGACTAAAGACTGCTCTCTTAA
Organism: Falco punctatus; assembly: GCF_963210335.1. Taxonomy (NCBI): domain Eukaryota; kingdom Metazoa; phylum Chordata; class Aves; order Falconiformes; family Falconidae; genus Falco; species Falco punctatus. Next base: position 5,644,010 of record NC_137599.1, on the reverse strand, counting down.
CCATCTTCCTACAGGAAGGCTGTACTGAAAGCACTACAAAAAGCACCGAACTAGAAAACCACACACACACACACAACCAACAAACCCCACCAACAAAAAACCCACGTTAGTCTGAAATACCAGAGACACAGCAAAACATCTCAGCAAAGTGAAGGTTATGTTTCCCTGCATTTATTGTACAAGTTTAATTTTCCATCATACATCATCTTTATTTTTATGGCAGCAGCACTCAGACTGGCATCTCATTCTCCATACAATTAGTTTCCATCTCTTTATACCACATAGATCTCATAGCATGTGGTGCTTACACGGACTGAAACCAAAAGAGTAGTTATTCCTGAAGATCAGAGATCAAGAGAAGCCCTGGGGAATGTTTACAGACGAATGTTTACAGACAGCACTAATTTACACAGTCCTATACAATTTTTGTCTGTAACAAGCTCAGTGTAAAGGGTAGAGAAGAGAGGGGCTGACTCAACTGCTTCACACTTGAAGGCTGAACTGAAAAGCAGACCTGATCACACGGTAATCAAGAGCAACCCCAGGGAATGGTCCAAACTTAAGGAGGTAAAGGCAATGTAAACATATACCCCCTTATTAACCAATTCCACCACCTCCAAACAAAAAGCCGTTTGCAAGCTTGTAACTTTACCTTCTCAGAGTACAGACTACAAAAACATTTTCAAGTTGGTCTTAAAACAAATTGTAAGTTTTCAAGCTCTGGGACCTGCCTTTCCCCAGCAGTACTCCCAGAACAACAAACACAGTGCTCACCAGCATAAGGAGACAACTCACACACGGCCAACTCATACTGCCTGAACTACAAAGTGCACAGTAGAAGTGCAGTAATTTAACCACTGTTAAGAGATGTCATCCCTGCCTCACCATCACTCCCTCTCATTATATCCTTGCACAAAGCCCAATTCCCAACACCAACTTTTCTGACAGCGTTTTCTGCCATCTCCATTCAACAGCTTGTTTAATAGCTACAAAGCACACATGCTATCTGCAAAACCTTTAGTTTCATACAAATTTCTGGATGCTCTGAAACTACGTCCACTTCCTCATCTCTTTTTTACCTGTATGAATTCACGATACCAGACCAGCACATTGAAGGCTGTTCAGAAATAACTACACATACGTTTGGGGAAGCTCTATTACCAATGCAAGGTTCTCCGCTTGTATCTGGCAGGGAAACACTGACAATATAATCTCATGCCTCATTACACCCTTGTTCTCCGAGTAAAGGTACTGAGGAATCAGTGAAAGTGGTTTACATACTCACACAAAAAAAGTTACCGCACGAAAGTCCTCCACAGCAAGAAATCAGAAGAATCAGCACATTTCCAACAGAGTCGCAGGCATCCAATATGCACGCAAACTTTAGTCCTGGACATAAACTTTCCCTCATAGGGGAAAAACCAACAGCCAGGTAGACTCAAGCCACAGGGCCTTCCCGGCCGGGCAGGGCCAGCAGCAGCACCCGGGGCGCCCCCAGCCCCCGGCAGCCCCGCAGGGAAGAGCCCAGCCTGTATCTAGGCCAGCAGCAGCACGGCAGGGCCCGCCTGAAGGCGCTGCACAGCTCCCAGCGCCGGGCAGGGCAGGACACCCCCCGCCACACCGACCGCAGGGGCCGTGCCCGGCGCCGAGGAGCCGCCGGGATGACGAGGGCTGACCCCTTCCCCCCGCCGCCCGCTCTGCCCCGGCCCCCCCGCCCCCCACCTTGTTGTTATACTCCTCCACGAAGCTTCCCAGCGCCAGACGGAACCGCTTGTCCGGCCGGACGCTCCAGTTCATGGCGTACACGGTCCAGGGCGCCTCATACTTGTAGATCTCCTTCCGCTTCCCGTGCAGCGACATGGCTCGGCCGAGGGGGCCCCGGGCAGCGGCGGGGCCAAGGGGGGCTGCGGGCGGGGCCGAGGAGCGGCCCGGGCTGGGCTCGGAGGGGAGGGATGGGCCCGACCGAAGGGAGCGGGATGCGAGGCGGGCCAGGGGAGAGGGGCAGCGCGGCCGGCCGGGGCGCAGCGAGGCCGCAGGGGTGGCGGGGAGCGGGGCAGGCCGCAGTACGGCGCCGCGCCCCCAGGCCCGGCTCCAGACCCCGGCAGCAGCAGGAGCAGCGCGGAGGCCGTTTGGGATTCAGTCCCTCACACAACGGGAACGGAAGCCACGCGGGGAATCCCGCCCACTGTGTGCTGATTGCCTGCATTGCCTGTCACTTAGAGTTTAAGGCGTCTATTGGGTAGTTCACCCGTCCGTTTGGCCCTCTTCGGTCTGCTATTGGTCACTTTTCCCTTCATTCCAAACGGACGCTCACCCTCCGGCTGGGATAACCTATCGTTGCGTTTGACCCCGCCCCGGAGGGAGGCCGTGCTCGTTCTCAACATCTTACTGGCTACCAAGGGTCGCAGTGGCGCGAGGCGGGATCTTGAACCCTTATTGATAATCGATTGGCTGGCAGCGATGCCAGTCACATCAGCCCGAGGCGGGCGGGAGGCACTTCAGCCTCAGGGCGATACCACACGTTCGAGTCCCGCCTCCGCCGAGTGGCGGATGAGGCCGGACCGGTCTCTAATTAACTGAAATTTAATTACGGGGGTATATTATTACAGCAGCATTGGCGTATGTCTGGTGCCCTACTGGGGGAAGGGGCGCGGGTGGGCATCTGGCTTGTAGCCCTGCGGGCAGTCGGGCTCCCTCTGGCTGGGCGGGCACGTCCTGGGGGGACCTCGGGGCCTCCCGGCTCTGCAGGCCGAGGCACCGTATGGGCGGGGCGTGACATCCCGGCCCCTGCCGGCCGAAACCTCAGCTGGCTGGGGGGTAGAAACAGCCCCTCTGGGGGCCTGGGCCTGCCTGGGGCCTGGGCAGGGCCTGCCGGGCGTCTGTGCCCCTCCGCAGCCCCACGGAGCGAGAGCGGGTGGGGAGAGGCCGGCTGGGCCCTGCTGAGGGCAGAGGCCTGTCCCCGCTCTGGGGGCCCTGCAGGTGCGTTACCCGCGGTCGCGGGCTGGCCCTCCTGCAGGAGCCGTGGCCCCTTCAGCGAGGGATCAGGATGGCCTTTGGGTATCGCCGTGCTCATTTGGAGCTCTCTGTGTAACCTCTGCCTGCAGTGTGTCTGCGAGATGACTGATGGGCAGGGGAACAGCGGCAGGCTGGCCTTGTAGCCTGAGCTCCTGCATGTTGCTGCGGAGCCTGAACTGCATCCCACTGGGAAGACGTTGCTCAGCAAAGTCCCCGCTGGACCCCCGCCTTGAGCTGTAAGACCTGCACAGGGGCTCTGTCAGCCCCACGCTCCCTGCGTGAAGCAGCTAAGGTCTGACCACAGGCTTTTCAGGGTTCTTTGCAGACTGGCACCTGTCTTTTGTGCTGCCAGGGATGAATTCACAGGTGCTCCCAACAAACACAGCTGTAATCCACATTAGGTGCCAAAAACATATTTATTAGCAAAGTGTACACTAAAACTCCAGAGAAAGAGATGCTCACAGTTTTACTACTCTCAAAGGGAGCTTGATACAATACTTGAGCAGGCGGCCTAGGACTGTCACAGCATCTAACCGAACGGCAAGGCGGCGGTGCTAAGTGGGCTTCTCCTATGGGGGATGCTGGAGGAGTCTGCTGGGGAAAGGGCTGGGGAGGAGGAAGCATCTATCAAACCTTTATCAAAAGAGAAAAGCTGGGAGGAAAGGCTGGGGCTTTACGGGATTGTGCTTTTGAGTTTTGTGCTTTATGCCCAGGCCAGTGACCAGTGGGTTTATCTGGGGAGCTGTGGGATGTGTGTTGGGGTTTGCAAGGCGCGATCAGCCTTGCTGGAGAAGTTGGTGCCCTAGGACTCGTGCTGAAGCGTGCTGAATTGGCAGGGGCTGTTGGCCCTTAGTTTCCCAGTGGCAGTCAAGTAGGACAAGGATAGCTTCTGTCCTTGTCCTGGGCTTCCCACCTGCAGCTCCCCCCAGTACCACACTGTGGAGATCTCCTCCTCCTCCTCTGGTGACTACCCTTTCTGTAATGCTCACAGGCTCCGCTGGGCTAAGCCCAGTACCAAAGTAATGGTCCCTGCTCCAAAGAGCTGGCAGCAAAGTGGCTGCGCAGCTACGAGCCATGGATTTGCTCTCCTCCGGTTGCTGAGGCTCACTTGGCTTGCGCCGTTCTTGAGAGGAAGCCTTGGCAAGGAAGAGGTGGTGGGTGCTGTTTGGCCTAGCCAGCTTGTTGGTGGCTGTAAGAAAGAGCTGCTCTGGGTTCACTATAATGTGCAAATGAAATCTACTCTATGGGAACCGCTGGAAAACGTTGACCTTGGAAGCCAGCCACTCTACGCTTCCTTTCACGGTGGTAGAAGACAGCTATAAATTATACCCTGAGCCAGTGGCATTGTCCTCCGTCTTACCCTTGCAGTCAAAATCAACATCAACTGACTGAGCTCACAGCTGAGGTTCCTCTTGACGTGCTTGGCAGCCCCCACATCTCTAACTTCCAGGAAGCACTGGGTCGGAGAGGTGTCTCTGAATGTCCTGATGCTCAGAAGATGCCTCCAAGTGCTCAGGGAGGGAAGGGAAACGAGAGCCCCGCAAGAGTCCTTGGGTATTTGGTACCCTTTGGTGGAGAGGCTCTGGGTTTGGAGGAGGTGGGGAATGATGCTCCTGCTCGGAGTAGACTGTCATGGTTTCATCAGATGCCACAGCAGGGTGCATCCCGCTTGACAAGGAGTCCCTGGATTTCAAGTGGAACTTTTCTACCTCCGTGTAGCTCGGGCTCTGGTGGGAAAGGAGGAACCAGGTGAATTATGGCAAAAGCAAAATAAAGTAGCCATACTCTCTCCTCACCCTATCAGGCTCCAAGCCCTAAAATGTTGTTTTTTGCCTGAGGAAGCCTCAGAGCAGAGGAACCCACTTCCCTCCCCTACTGATGGGGCAACCTGGTAGTGCTGGAGATGGCAGGCTGTGCCCCCAAATCAGCGATGCACTGGGCAGGAGCATCTCTAGGTAGATCTATGCCCATTTCAAGACCCTTGGGCTTTGCCGGGACCCACGAGTGTTTGGCTGCGCTTTGCCTGCTGGAGGGAACGGCTGGCCCTCCAGGACCTGTCTGCTCGGGGCAGAAGGAAGCTCAGCTGGTGCTGAGTAGGGAGGGATGGCCTTACCTGCTCCGGGGTGGTCGGCTCCTCATCCTCCAGGGGTGCGCAGGGGGTGAGCGGCTCCAGGCTCCGTGGGAGGATGCCGTACATGGCCAGGTTGTGGGAGGACGGCGAGATGGGGCTGTATGCAGGCGGCACTTGGGACAGCTGGCGCTGCAGGAGCTGGAGGATTATATTAATGTCTGACGACATCCTGGACTCCAGCCTAGGGACAGAGCAGCCCAGCGTTAGTGCAGTGCATCTCACTGCATCCCACGAGAGCCAGACCCACGGCTGGGCAGGAGAGGCACTGGGGAGGAGGTGCCGATTCAGCTGCCCGAGGGTGATGTTGCTTTGCCTGGTGCTGCTTGGTGAGGTTTTTGTGGAGCCAAACTGGGATCTGGGCGCAGGGAACTGAACAAAGCTAAAACTAGCCCAGAGTGGGAAAAAAATTGCAATAGTTAGTTTTAATCTGCATCAATTCTCCAGGCCAGCTGCCTGTGCTGACAGACGGCAAGGCAGGTTGGTGCCAACCATTTTTAATTGAGGAATAGAAGGAAATGGAAAAGTAGAATAAGTCTCTTCCTTCTGCCTTGTTCTGGACTGAAACAAGCCGCTCTGGCAGGAGCGGGCACAGCCCCCTGTGCAGGCAACGGTCCTGGCAGCACTTACAGAGCGGGTGGGAGATGTGTCCCCTGCTGCCGGGGGTGGCATGCTGGCGAGACACTGGCATGCATGTGTGGGCACTGCGGTGACGTGAGCTTAACATGGGCAGCAGCTGTGGGTGGGAGAGCCAGCCGCTCGTGTGGGTGCGGCCCCGGGCCTTTAAACCTGCGTCTCCAGTGTGGGCTCCTCCTTCTCATTCAAAAATCATGTACTTTTTCTGGTTTAGAGGGCAAGGATGTGCACGAGGCTTGTTTGCTCGAGCAAGAGAATGCTTGCAGCCTTTTGCAACAGGAAGAGGCTTGCAAAGGGCTCAGGTCGTGAGCCTGTGGGTGGTTTCATGTCTGCGATTGCATCGGGTTGGGAAGCAGCAGCAAAGCGGATGATCCCAGGGGTGGTGGCACAGCAGCAGATGAGGTGCTGGGCTGCAGCCAGGGCCAGGACTCGGAGCTCGAGAAGCCACGGCATTTGCAAAGCGCTCCCAGCACCTCCCTGAGGAATGCAGTGTGCCAGGGCGTAAGGAGGTGGCATCTGCTGCACAAAGCCCACTGGAGCCACATCTAGAGAGCTGGAGGTGATGGCCTGAAGCCCCCCCTGGATGCTCTCCAGCCTTGTGCCCCAGGAACCTGCCCACCTGCTGAGCTGGGCCTGCAGGAGCTCCAGCCTGGACTCGATCTGCCCCGGTCTGTAGTCGCTGTGCAGGGGGATGTCCCGCGAGTTGTGTAACAAGATGTGTTGCAAAGGCTCCTGGTGGTGGTTTGGCCTTCGGTCCTCCCAGAAGGTGAACATGTTGGGGATGTCCAGGGGGGTGGCTGGCAGGAAAGGAGAGATCTCAGCACTTCTATCATGCATTCCCCAGCCCCACTGGTGTGGAGGTGCTCTAGACTCCGTCACCCAACATGTTCTTGGAGAGCCATCACCTTGACATACATGGTGCTCAGGGAGAGTCCATCACCCTAGCACCTGAGGTGCTTATGGGGATCCATCACCCTGGCACCTAGCACGCCTATGGAAGGCACATAGCATGTGGCCCCTTGGGAGAGCCCCAGAGGGGTCCCTGGGTGCTAAGAGAAACTGCAGGGCATGGGAGGGACAGAGCAGATACTACTGGGGACAAAAGGCAGCAAAGACCCAGGGCCACAAGTGTGGCTCCCCTCAAATTCCGTGTTGAGGCTGTGTCTAGAGGGCTCCCCAGTTCAAGAGAGACAAGGAACTACTGGAGAGGGACCAGCGTGGGCTGCAAAGATGATGAGGGGGCTGGAGCATCTTCCTTAGAGGAAGGGCTGAGAGAGCTGGGGCTGTTCAGCCTGGAGCAGGCGGAGGGGGGATCTGACGATGCCTACAGATATCTGGAGGGTGGGTGTCAGGAGGACGGGGCCAGGCTCTTCTCAGCGGTGCCCAGCGCCAGGACGAGGGGCCACGGGCACCAGCTGCAGCGCGGGAAGTTCCACCTGAACATGAGGGAGACCTTGTCTGCCCTGAGGGTGAGGGGGCGCTGGGACAGGCTGCCCAGAGCGGCTGCGGGGTCCCCGTCTCTGGGGACACCCAGACCCGCCGGGCGGCTCCGTGCAGCCTGCTGGAGGAGAGCCTGCTCTAGCGGGGGCTGGGCCGGGCGACCCCCGGAGCTCCCCTCCCAGCCCCACCAGTCTGTGGTGCTGTGAAATCTGCATGAGTTGCTTGCTTCTGCCCTAACATAAGGCCACCATGCCTGAGCAGCTCTCACCACCCTCCTGCCAGCTTTGGCTGCAGCTGTTGGTACCTGCGTAGGACTGGCTGCTCTCTGCCGCGGGCTTGCCAACCTCTGTGCTGCCAGCGCTGGTGGTGACGAGGCTGAGCGTGGGCAGAGCAAAGTCATCCTTTTTGGATGTGAGGAAGGGCTCAGCTTTAGTAGGGCTGCCAGTCTTGGCATCGTCATCACTGGTCTGGGTGGTGCTGCTGCCCAGGTCGTCCCAGTGGTCCTTACTCAGCGGGTCCTGTGGGTTGGTGAGCTCTGAGTAGGTGTGATACTGCTCTGCATCAGAGATGCCCGTGTCTGGGTCTGTGGGGCAGCACAACAGGTTAATTTGGGGAGGATCACACATGGCAAAATCAGCTCCCATCCCCTCTAGCCTGTAGGGCTGGGGCATCCTAAGGAGAGGGGGAGGCAGGGACAGAGGGAGGGAGGGCAGCGTGGGTGCCCCCAGGACAGGGACATACAGGCTGGTTGGCAGGGATGGGGGCCCTGACAGCCACCTTTGCTTTGGGGCACCTGCCAGGGCAGTAATTAAATGATGATCCCGCTCCCCAGCCCTGCCAGCCTGGCTCTGCCGATGCTGCGGGACTCACCAGGCTTGTTGGGCTGGCAAAGGGAGTGCTTGCGTCGACGCGCCCGCCGGTAGGTGCAGTCATACTCCTCGCTGAGTGGTGAGCGGGGAACGCTGTCTGCCTGAGGGATGAGAGGGGCTGGTCACCAGGGAAAAGGTGCCGTGTCCCATCCGTGGGTAGCACAGCCCGTCCGTGGGTGCCATGTCCCATCCGTGGGTACCAGGGCCCATCCACAGATGCCATGTCCCATCCATAGGTGCCACGTCTCATCCATGGGTACCATGGGGGCTACAGCCCATGCAGCATTCTCCTAGGGCTCGTCTCCAGCTGCCTCTGGCTCTCCATCACTGCTCTGTCCCACCCAGTGACTCCTGGACTGGTTGCAGAGCTCAAGGGATCCTAGAGGTTAGCCTCATTGCTCTGAGGATGAGTTGAGGGTGTCAGGGCCATGGGGAGGGAAGGAGCACCCTGAGGTGGGGCAAGATGTCCTGGGGTGGGACAGGACATAGACAGAATTTGACTTTCTTTTGTATCTTACCAGGCAAGTGCCTCTGAAAAAAATGTCAGAAAAGACAAAGTCCAGTCATAATGTTTGAGTCAAACAGCAATGACAAGAATGCTCCAAGCCTTCCACGGATTGCAAGAGTGATTATTTAAAAAGGAAATTTCGATGAAGCATGAGAATATTTCCTACTTCAGCAGCCTCAAAACAAGCATGTGACCCACTTGCCCAGGCTGGAGGGGTCCTGGAGATGATTTACAAGCGCTGCAGAGCAGAGTACTACTGACATGGCTTTTGGGGCCAACTTTTCTGAAGAGCTCAGGAATGTGCAGCATGTGCATGCTGTGCTGAGGGGGAAGTCACAGCCCCATGGAGAGGGCCTTGGGAAAGGTGGCTGCTGGCCAATCCACCACCAAACTGAGTGAGGAGCACCTCTTGGCTTTCTTGCCCTCCCGATTGCCAAATTTAAGGCATTGGCCACATCCCTCCCTGGGATAACCCTGGCACTCACATCTCGCAGGTTGAAGGTGATCTCTAAGTTGCTCCAGAAGTTGTCAGAGAAGGCTGGGTACATGTCCAAGACTTCCAGCAGGTCCTCCCGCTGGATCTTGTGCAAGTCACAGTAGGTCAGGGCCCTCACGTCAGCGTTGGACTTCCCTGGGCGGGCGTAGAGGCTGATGGGCTCCCCAAAGATGTCATTTTTCCCTGTGCCAAGAGACAGCTCGTTAGGGGGAGGTGGGCACCCACTCCAGCTCTAGAGGTACTGGACCAGCAGACCTCACTGTGGGGCTTATGAGCAAGGGGATGCCCAGCAATCCTGACCCTGATTGTGGACACTGAGGGTTACAGACCAAGCCAGGGCAGTGGGTCATCAGTGATGGCTGGAGACTGCTGAGCCATGCCCCGCTCTCCTCACTCCTTTGTGGCCTCTCCCTGACATCTCCATTCCCTGTGCACTGGTGTGGTGACCCAACCAGATGTTGAGGAACAGCCTTCCCTTCTCCAGAACATGGAGAAGTCCTTTGCCCCTCATCTGCCACCTTTTGCCCGCTGCCCATCGCACATCAGCCTTCACCCATCGCACATCACCCCTTGCCCTCCCAGAAGAAAGGACTTTTCCACCTAAGATGGCCACCACAATGTCTTCCCGGAGGATCTCGATGGAGCCCCGGGAGATGAAGTAGAGTGTGGTGAGGACATCTCCGTAGTGCACCAGGGTGTCTCCAGGCGGTGCATGAGTTGTCTTGAACTTCATGGCCAGGGCGCGCAGGCAGCCTTTGCTGGCTCCGCGGAAAGCCTTGCAGTTCTGGAGCAGCGTGCGGTTGAGGTGGAGGCAGATGTCTGCCTGCAGGCAGTCAGGGAAGCCCTTCAGCACCTGTGAGGAGTGAGGGAGAGATGCCATCACGCCACCACCCCCGGGAAGGCCTGCCGTGGCAGCCCTGGGAGGCTGTGACACGCAGCATCACATGGTGGGGCTCAATGGGAAGCCCCCGAGCCCAGAAAGGCAAAGCTGGGAACATCTGATCTTCCCTTGGCAGGCGCCTGCCTGCCCGCCCCTGGCTTGTACCGCACGTGGCCGGGGATGAGAGCAGTCCCAAGCAATAAATAATAATAACCAGATCAATCTATTTATACCCACTGGTGGCGTATCCCCCTTTTCATCTTTACGCCCACTAATCTTGGCTGAATGAGAGCACAAACTGGTAACGAGGTGCTGTCCTAATTAAACAGCACTTGCCTGAATACCAAGAAGCAGCACGGGCCAGTTGTGTGCAGCAACAGCTAATTATACCCGGGGCAAACACCTCGCATTGAACAAAAGCTAAATCTGAAGGTGAAATCAAGGTAAAACTCTCAATATGGAGAAAGCTGCTGCCACCAATGACTCACGGTGCTAGGACAAACCCACCCAGGTTTGGGGTTTTTTTTGGAGAGCAGCATACAGCCCCAGGTCCCCCTTACTCTCCTCTCTGCTCACATCCCGCTGGTGGCCAAATCTGGGACAACGAGCCTGGGGCCGGTGAGCATGGCTCGTTGCTGGCTCCGTCACGATCTCACAGGCTAGCGGCAGTGCCTTAGTTTCCCTACTGGGAAATCAGGGGCGGATGCATTGATCGGGCTGTGGGATGATTGATTAGATCACATTGCGTCTCAGCAGCATCCAGCAGGAATTGGTGTGAGCGGCGGCACGTCCAAGCCGCAAGCCCAGCTCATCGCAGGGAATTTGTGACCTGGGTTTGCAGGAGAACCTGTGCTTGGGTAGGGCGCCATGGCTTTGCTTCTATTTATTGCCACCGATGTCCAGCCCAGGGTGTCTCCTCCATGCGAGAGGTTTAACCCGAAGCGCTCCCTGCAGCAAACCCCCGAATGCTGCCCAGCTGTTTAATGTGGCAGCAGCAACCAAAGATGGACAGGCTGAATTCATGCAGCTCTGTGTCCTGATGGTGTTCAGGGGCAGAGGAGGATCAAGTCTTAGGACAAAAAGGGAGCATGAACCGGGAACGATTGCGCTAACGACCCACCCAGGGCCCAGAGCCAGGAAGTACCAGGTCCCTTCTCTCTCCTTGCCTTGTCCTTTCCCATTCCTCTCTGCCTTGCAGCGGGCTGAGCCAGTTTGTGCACCGAAGCCTGTGGCCGTGAGCTGAGTCCTGCCACCTGGGCCCCCACCCAGGACTCCTCGGCTGAGCCCCCTCCTCACTCCACCGTGCCCCGGCGCCATCGGCACAAGCCTCCCCGCCAGGCTCGGAGACGCGGTGCCTCTCCAGCGTGGCTCCGCCATTGATCCCCCCTTCGCTAACAAACAGCCGCCTCTCTGGGCTCTAATTAAAATGGATCGAGGTTTATTTAAATGCCCTCCTTTCCCTGCCACTGAGAGCAGGATGCACTTTGCTTAGCAACGGGCAGTGTGGAGAGGAGCTGGATCGATACCGGCTCCGCAGCTCCGTCACACCAACAGACACCGGCCTGAAAGTGCTGGGCGCCGATGGGGACCCTGAGCCACTTATCAGCACACTGGCACCAAACCTGCTCTGGGCCAGGCAATGCCCTCGTGGCCCCAGAAAACCTCTTGGTAGATGTGAAGGGGTGGGCAGACAGAGGGGGAGAAGGAGAAAGGGAGATGCAGGAGGCAGATGGGCAGACTCCAGCTGTCTCCAGCCTCCCAGGTCTTCTCCTGTCTCCTCTCCACCCTGGTCGAAAGGATGGAAGTGTTTGGCTGGAGCCAGAGCTAGGCTCCGGGGCGCTCAGGACAAGGTGCCATGAGGACATGGGGGCTCCCTGCCCCGTACTCACCGCATTCATGTCGATGCCGTTGGTGTAGGACCAGGCGTGCTGGAAATACTCCTCCAGGCGCTGACGCAGGGGGTTGGGGATCTGGTGGAAGCGGATGAACTCCTTGACTCGCAGCATCTGCGTGTGGTAGCGGGCTGTGCCCGAGTACAGCCGCTGGATGATAGCAGAGACGTTGCCAAAAATGCTGGCGTACATCAGAGCTGCAACGAGAGGGCAGGACTCAGCAGGACATGAGGGGACACGTGTCCAACTACATCGGACCTGGAACCAGCAGATTTCCAAAACCTCTATCTACCACGGACCTGAAACCAGTGGATTTCTGAAACCTGGATTTCTATCTGTCACTCCATCCATTTGTCTGTGCAGAAGAGGCATAGGCGGAGGGAGATGCTCTCTTAAAATCCCACATGCTCTCCCCATTTCTCCCCAGAGCAGCCCCTCCAACCTCCAGAACAGGGATGGGAACAGCGGGACACGCGCAGGCACTCACAGCCAATGAGCATCACACAGATGGAGAAGATCTTCTCGGAATTGGTGTTGGGTGAGACATTGCCAAACCCCACGCTGGTGAGGCTGCTGAAAGTGAAGTAGAGGGCAGTGACGTATTTATCCTTGATGGACGGGCCAGAGGAGAGGTCGCTGTCGTTGTAGCGCTTGCCAATCTGGTCGCCCAGGTTGTCCAGCCAGCCGATCTTGTGCTCCATGTAGGGCCGCTCCACGTTGCCGATGGCGTACCAGATGCAGGCCAGCCAGTGGGCGATGAGGGCGAAGGTGCACATGAGCAGGAAGAGCACAGCTGCTCCATACTCGGAGTAGCGGTCCAGCTTGCGGGCCACCCGGACCAGGCGCAGCAGCCGGGCGGTCTTCAGGAGGCCAATGAGTGTGGTGGTCTGCAGGGGAGAGGGGAGAAACCTCAGGGACAAGCCGGGGATAAATCTGGCCAAAGGCATATCTCTAGCCTAGCCATGCTCCCTTTGAAGGGTAAAAATACATTTCTAGAGCATGAATCACCTTGTCCTGGAGGTGACATCTGAAATAGGTCAGATGAATCATGCCACACAAAGGGCAGTTTCCCCCGGCTGACCATAAAGGAAACAAGCCCTGCGACTGCAGGTGAGCCAAGGTCAGCCCCGTGTTTCCTGATGGGTCCTCACCTTGCCAACCGCTGCTCCCAAACCGGCTGCCTTTCACCTCCCCACCAGGCTCTCAGCTGAGGCGGGGGCTCCAGGTAGTGCAGTAACCACAGAGCCATCCCACTGCCCACATTTCGAGCCTGGCTGGCAACGCGACCCCAAGTTCGGCTTCGCTGGAGTGTGGGCCCAGTTCCTAAACCGAGCTCCTGACCTGTTCTGCTGGGTCAGCCCCAGCAAGGGGAGCTGGTCCAGCTGGACACTATCTTAGCACTTACAGTAGGGTCTGTGTGGCTGGGCAACCCTACTAAATAAAATCCCAGGTCCCAGCTGCTTAATAAAAACCTGTAATGACATCCTTGTCCATCCTTCTGAGTAACCAGACCTCTCCTTGCAGACCCAGCCACCCACTGTTCACATCAAGCCATCCATATCTTTCTCTTTCTCTCCCAGAAATCTCCTCCTATCCATCCATGAGTCCCCTCCGGTCCTGATGGACCTCCAGGCCCCCCCTCTACCTCATCAGAGCCAGAGCGGAAGATGAGCAGGTCAAAGGGGATGGCGGCAACCATGTCGATGAGGAACCATCCCTTGAAGTAGTGGATGGCAATCTTGCCAGGGTGGCTCACCACCTCGTCATTGACATTGACGTAGGTGGTACGGAAGTTGATGGCAATGTCCACGATGAACATGATGTCAACGATGAGGTCAATGATGTTGAGCGGGTCACAGGAGTAGCTGCAGTCCCAGTGCTTCTCCTCCATCTGCTCCTCATTGAGCAGGAAGGCGGCTGAGTAGGGGGTGAAGACGGCTGTGTAGATGACCAGCAGAAGGATGAGCCAGTCCCACACGGCCTTGAAGGGACTGTAGTGCAGAATGGTCCATCGGTGGATGCGTGGAGCCTGCAGCTTGTACTCGGGAAGGACGTCAGCACCCAGTGACAGCACCTGCCAGGAGATGGGTGTGAGAAGGTTGGAAGACCAGGAGAAGGGTTGGATGAGGCCAGGAGCCAGGCAGGGCACTCCCATGTGCTGGTAGGGCAGCAAGGAGCATGCAGGGGGGTTCCTACACCCTTTGCACCTTCATTGCCTTTTTATGTGTTTGTCCAGAGGCCACAAGGTGAATTGCCATCTGTGGCTGACACCAAGGTCTGCCCAGCTCCTTGTCTCTCCGATGCCCGGAGCACCCGTGGGGAGCCGTTTACCTGCTTTATGCCCTTCAGACTCTACCGTGCCAGCAGAGAGGTAAGTGCCTCCTGCCATGCCTCCTGCCCACAGCCCTGTGCCACCAGCGTGGGACGGGAGCTGCTGGGCGTCCCTGGCACTGGGCTGTGGGGATGGGCGGCTTGGGGGTGCAGTCCCACGGCTGTGCCATGGCCCGGCCCCCGCGGCGATGGCATGCAAGCCTTGCACGGTGTCTTTCTTGGCCCCAGCAGGGACCTTCCCCTTGATGTCCCTCTGGCACAGTCATCCTCCAGGCTGAGGGGACAGCTTGGACCACCCGCTGCAAACCCTGGCCTCAGGCAATGCCCGTTTCCCATCTGAGCATCCCCAGGGAGGGGGTGACCTGTGGCCACCAACATGCAAAAGCTATCTCATACGTGCAGGCACCCTCCCATACTGTCATGTGTCCCCAGATCTGTCTGCCTTCATGGGGACACACTCCCACGGCACCACTGAGCCCCCACACCTCCCAGGCCTGTCCCAGCTCCCCCCTCCTGGACCAACGCCAGCTCTGAAGCCACCCTGGGGACACAAGGCAAGGCGCCGGGACTGGGGGGGCTGGGGATGTCCTGCTTTGGGTGCCGAGAAACAGCAGCATGACGGGGCTGTTTGGGGCTGGGGGCAGCTGGATCCTCCCTGCTGGCCTTTGCTGCTCTGTCATCCCTCACGTGTCCCCACAGTGCCGGCCACCAGTGCCACCTGCGCAGGAGGGCGAAGGGGACATCAGTGCTCTCTCCCAGCACCGAGCCCCCAGCTAAAAGGGTGCTTTTTGCCAGGCTGCAAAGGAGATAGGAGAGGAGGCTCCCCGTGCCCTGAGGCCACGGTGACGGGCACCGTGACTCTGGCAACAGACCTGGAAGAAGGGTTTGATCCTTCCTGCACTGACACCCACCTTGTCCGAGGGTTCAAGGGCTTCCCAAGGGCTCCCGGTGCTGCGACCCAGAGCGGATCCAGCCCCTCAGCCCCAACCCACCATGAGCAGCCGCTCCCACATCCCACAGCCCCAGGACATCGGTGGGTCCTGTGCCCTGGGGGACCCCCCTGCTCCTACCTGCCTGCAGCTTGCCCGGCGCCTCAGGCGGCAGCTGACCCTTGAAGTCCGGGTGTCCACCATGGGGACCCCCAACCCCGCACGCACAGGCAGTGACCGGCACGGTGGGCACAGCACAGGGGCTGCGGCATCACCCACGCAGGCATGCATGCAGTTGGCTGGGAGGGTGGGAGACATGCAGCTGCGAAGGGCATTTGGGAGCCCGGCGTGAATTAATCAAACCCGATCGATGCTGGGGCCCCCCCAGGGACGAGAGCGCCAATGGGGCAGCGGGAGCCGCCGACGTCGCTGGCGGATGGAGAGGGGAGGGTTTGGAAAAAGTGACCCAAACGCAATCGTTGTGGAGGGGAATGAGGCACTGGCCAGGCTTGGGGACCAGCAGGGATGGCAGGGAAGGGGACAAGGCAATGCTGGGAAAATGCTTGGTCCCAGAGCTAAGCTGTGCCCAGCAGACCCGAGAAGGGTCCTAACACCTTGTGTCTGGGAAAAGCAGCAACGCTTCCTCCCTCAGCAGCTGAATTCCCTCGTCCTGTGTGGCCAGAGGCAGCTCCGTGGGGCCAGCCTTGAACTCAGACCCCCAGACGCTGCTCCCCCCACTGGGACGCCTGCCTTGCCCCTTGTCCCTGCTCCTGGCACCTGGCTTTTGTGGCAGAAGCAAGAGCAGGTCAAGACTCGTTGTTTTCCAAGCAGAAATTCATAAAATGTCACAACTCCAAAAATTTGAAGCAGAAAAGGGAGAAGAAACAACCCCAAAAAGAGCATCCAAACCAACGCAGAGCCAGAGAGCAGCTGCAGCCTTGTCCCTTACTGCCCCTCGGGGACGGGGAGGGCTGCAGGTGGCACCCTTGGGTGGCCTGGGTGGCCCTGGGAGTCTCCGTGGGTAGCAGTGCCGGGTGCCACCCGTGGCCATCCCACTGGGTGCCCCTTCCCTCTCCCCCTTCCCCCTGCACTTACCGGCTTCAGCTGCAGCCGCAGGCTCATGGTGCGGGGTGCTGCGTGCTGGCAGTGGGGTGCTGGGTGGCAAGCGAGGGAGAGGCAGACACAGAGGGGGGGCGGAGGAGGAGGGAGGAGGGAGCAGGGTGCATGCGGGCTGTGGGTGACGGAGGGGGGAGGCTCCCATGGCCTTGGCTAACCCCGCAGGGCCCAGCGGCCATGCACCTTCCTCCTCCCTTGCCCTGTGCTGGGGACGGGGATACTGAGCTGGTGAGGGGGGACATGCCACAGTCACCAGGAGACCCTCAAGCACAAGGGGTTGGGCAGGATCAGGCCCATGGTGCTGACTGCAGGCAGGCACTAACCGAGCGTCCCAGTACGGATACCGCCACAAGTCACCCCCCCCCCCCCCATCCCCAGCACCGTCCAGCTCCACCACCCATGGGGCGGTCTGGGGGGACTGGGAGAGATGCCACCCGCAAGGCAGGGCCCCAGCCTAGTGGCACCAACCCCACAGTGTCCCCATGTGCCTCCAGCTGTGCCTAGGAGCCGTGGCCCTGGCAGGCTGAGCCCGGTCCATTCATTGCACTTGTGCCCTGCCCTCCCTGCCACTGTGGGGCTGGCCCACCCTGGCCAGCGGTGTCTGCTCTCCTCCCGCCAGCCGGTATTTTTAGATGCAGTTGGCAGCGTCTCGCCGCTGTCTCTGCCTCACCCCTGAATTATTTAGCAGCCGGGAGCGGGGAGCCGTGGCTTGGCAGGGGGGCGAGGGATGCCGGGGTGAGGGCAGGCAGAGTGTTTGGGTCTCCTGAGGCGATGGGGAGGAGAGGTCCATCCCATCCCATCCCATCCCATCCCATCCCATCCCATCCCGTCCCGTCCCGTCCCATCCCGTCCCGTCCCGTCCCAAGATTTAAGGTGAAGGGAGGATTGACCTTCGTGGGTGCCGCTTGGCTGCACCATGAGGCCCTGCAGCCACCACCCATCAGCTCTGATCCTGTCACCCCACAACCAGTTCATGACCATGCATCGAGCGGCTGGCACCACCCTGCCAGTGTCACCCCAGCGGTCCCTGGTGTGTGGGTGCCCCTTGTGATGGGGCCGGGGGCATGGAGGCTGCTCGCCGTCCCGCTGGCATGTTCAGGGGCTGATCCCAGGTCTCTGTGGTCACCCCCCAATCGGAGGGACTAAGCGGACTTTGGGATGAAGGGGACAAGCCAGAGGGACAACAAACCTAAAAGCCATCCCGTGCCATGGGGAGCGGGGAGCCTGTCCACCATGCATGGAGGCTGTGAGGGTAAAGGTTTGCTGGCACCGGGACAGGAGGAGGATCCCACAGAGGACCCCGCTCTGACGGAGCAAACTGTCAAGCCCAGTGGCATTTCTGGGCTCAGATGGCTGCATTTTCGTTAAACTGGCCCTCGGCTGCTGCTGGCAATGGTGGGAGGTGCCCTTGGGTGTATTTTGTACATCATGGCTCGCCCATGCCTCAGTTTCCCCACTGCTAAGAGCTTCCCTACTCGGGACCGCAGGATACAGCAGCACCTTTCACACACACCGATGTTCGATGTCCGTGTCCCCGATGGGACAGTGCAGTGCCACCCATGTCCCTCTCGGTGACAGTGCACTGCTGCAAGTGTCCCCTGCAGTGAAAGGGCAGTGCCACATGTGTTGGTGACAGCGCAGTGCCACCTGCTGTCTCCCATGGGATCCTGTGGCCCTTGGCATGGCCACCCGTGCTCTGAGCACGGGGTCCCCAGCTGGGCACCTTGGGGCCAGTGGTGTCCTAGGGATGCCATCCCCGGTACTGGGGGGCAGGAAACGGTGACCAGAGCCTCCCCCACAAATGAAGCCACATGCGCATGCGTATGTCCCCTTCAAGGCCAGCATCACACCATGAGCAGTTCATGCCAGTGTTTCCCTGGCCACAAATTACCAGAAATACTGATTTAGGGGGAAAAAAGAGCATTTCAACCGTTCAAGGGAAGAAATAGCAATCGAACACAGGGATACTGGCATCTCCTAGGATGGAAACTCCAGGTATCACTGCCCTCTCCGGTCCTCTCCTCCAAAAGCCACAGGAATGGTTGTGACTGTACCACGGTGGCAGCACCCCACCACCACCACTGCCTTGGTGGCATCTCACTGCCCACGTACCTGTGTGACCTTCTCGGTGACATTCTGGGTGCGCTCCATCACCTTGTGGGGAGCAATTATCTCAATCTCCGTGGTGGAGCCTGAGCGGTGCTTCTCCAAGTTGAACTCCACAAAGTTGAGCGTGAACTGAGGGATCTGGCTGATGGTCCGGTACTTCATGAGGTCTGAGTCCGAGGTGGAGTTCGGGGGGTTGGGTTTGACATGGGAAGCCTCTGAAAGAGGACGGAGAGAAGCACTGAGAGGGGCAGTGTGAGAAGGAGCCAATGCGCAGAGCCCTGACCTCAGCGTAGGACACCCAGGAGCTGGGGACCACCAACAGGTGCTGCCTGAAGGTTCCCATGTCTGCCTGGCCATAAAGGCTTGGCTTCTTCGGGGTGGCTCAGCCATGGGATGCCCAGCTCAAGAAGCCCAAGAAGGGGCTGCTTTTCGGACACATCACCCACCTTTTCACCATTAAACCTCCTTCAAGGGGCTCAGGCCAGCTGCCAAAACCCAGCAATACCCTTTGCTACCCCTGAAGACTGTGGCGGGTTGGGAACCAGCCCCAGTGAGACCCACCAGGGAGGGATGCCAAAACTGGCACGAAAACCGATGAAGGAGCAGGTGGGTCTCCTCCACCACGGCATGCTTCACCCTGACCAAGACAGCTCCTAAGCTGCTGCTGCCTTGGTTTTTGGCCACCAAACAGCCAGGAGCTGGCTGATGTCCCCACTCAGATGTATCCTCCACCCCCAGGCTCCAGGTAGGGAGGTCGGAGCTTTCTTGTGAAGAGCTGTAGTGGGGCTGGATCCTGGCAGTTTTCCCTGGGGACCTGCCTCTTTGGGTGACCCCAGTACAGGACCAGGGAGGAAGCCCCAGAGGTGGTCAGGTCACAGGTTTGTAGCAGTGTGCAGTCACGGAAGGGAGCATGTACCCACACCCAGGGCTTCAGGAACATCCCTGAGCACCGTAACCAGTGTGTCCCAACTTCCCGATCTCCCACAGGCAGGGCAGGGTTGTATTTTCAGTTTTCTACCCTGTCTATCCCTTGATAGACCCTGACATTGACCCAAGAGGTGTCACAGATGGGAGGTGTCTGAAGACATTGTGAAGGTGGCCCAGTTGGCACCAGCCATCCTGCTCCCACCCTCCTCCTCCCTGCTCATTCCCCTTCCCTCCCACTATGTTGTGCCCCCTCCTGAGGGTCTGTGACCTGTCACTATTTAAGGATCATGATGCCCCACCCCATTTTCTCAAGCCGGACACCGCGGACTGATCTTTCTCCATCCCCAGTTATGGAGGCTTCTCATGCCTGGCCTCCATGTTACACGTCATCATCCCTCTCACGAGAACAGGAGGTCTGGATGTGAACACCACGGTGGAGGTACGTTTCCTCCCACCCTACCAAGTGGCCTGGCCAGTGTCTCATCCACCTCCAACACATGGACACAGCTGACATTGCACATGCCTGCAGACCCCTTCCCTCCCTCCCAGGGAGGTGGGGTGGTATCGGGGTGCCCCTCATGTGGGGCAGCTGAACGCAACCTGACGTGGTCCCACATCTCATGCACAACACCACGGACGGCTCTACCCAAGGAGCAGGACCTGCCTACGCAGGGAATCACATGGAGACCAGCGGGTTTTGGGGAGGAGACCCCAGCTTATCTCCACTTTGCAGAGGGAAAAGCAGTGCAGGGTAAGAGACCTCCCCCCGCGACGTGCCGGGGCCATCGCCCAGAACCATGGCTCCCGCAGTAGGACCGCCAGCTCCGGCCTTGTTCCCCTACCTGAGTTTGCCCTCCTTTCCCTGAATTTTCTCTGGAACTCAGACCTCGCAGCCTCAAAGTTGTCCAAGGAGGAGACCCTGCGGAGGCTGTGGAAGCTGCCCCCAGGGCGAGACCGAAAGAAACCCCACGCAGAGTACGACCCTCGTGGGCCCAGCACAGGAGGCTCTTGTTTCGGGTGTTGTATGGTGGGATCGGCCTCCAGGCTCGGCCTCCGCTCCTTTTCCAGGAGGGATTCGGTCTCTGACTGCACACAGTTCTCCTTGGGCGATGTCTTCAAGTCCCTCAAAATCAGGGAGTCACCACCAGGCTTTAAGACAGCCGGGAGAAAGCGTTTTATTAGAAGGAGCCCTCGCGTGCTGAGGGGAAGGAGGGGGAGCCGGGGGAGGTAAGAGGAGGGGCAGAGGGCTGGGAAGCACTGCGGTTCCTGAGGTCACCTCCAACTGGGACCGGGACCTGCTTTGCGGTGGGGCAGCCGAGCCCTGGGGGACTTGGCAGCTCCAACTCGCTACCAGCTCCTGCCGGAGGCTGGGTGGCTGCGGGGTGGTTTGCAAGGCGATGCTGAGCAGCTGGGAAGCAGGCCGGAGCAAGAAGAGAAGAGGAGACCCTAGGGACAGGATTGCCTGGAGCATCTGCCTTGCCATGCGCTTTTCCAACGAGTCCCTACATCCCACCACTGGATCTGCCCTTCCCTCACCTGCTGCAAGAGCTCAGGCCACCGCTGAGGATGGGTGCCTGGGGTCCTGTGCTGGCGTCTAAGGGAGACGATGTGCTCTGCACCAGGAAGCACTGGAGGAGCTGCTGGGCTTGCCAACTCAGCCGTAGGTGGCCCTCCTTCTCCTACAGCAACCCTTAGCTATTGCTAAACCTTTTTTCCTGGAGACTAAGGACTTTCCAGCCTTTAATGGCTTCTGCAATGGGGTGCACAAAAAGCAGCCACCTTCCGGAGCAGGAACCTCTGGGTCTACACCTGTACCAGCCGTGCCCGCAGGAGGGACTGTGGCACTTCTCACCGTCCCCTAGGACCTTACTGCAGGTTTCAGGAGGGGGTGCCTGGAGGGACCATCTGCTGGCTGCTGCTGCATCTGCTGGGCTGCTCCCACTTGACCAAGCACCACCAAAGTGGTGGATCATCAGGTTGTCCTCAATGCACATCTTGCATATGTGTACGCCTGAAACATCGCAGTGCACCGTGCAGAGTCAGCCTGGGGGTACCCAGAGTCTTTAGCAGCACTGGCATAGGAGCGACATACCCAGAGCGTCTGATAGCACTACACGCCTTCAGCCTGCCGTAAGCGCAACCTCTGAGAAGACAAGCACCTTCCACCTCATCATCTCTGTAATTTTGGGAAGCAGCTTTATCCAGGCTGTCTGGATACACCCAGCACAGTGAGAACCTGGCGCCTGGGGATGCGTTAGCAGAGCAAAAGCCTCCTGCCCACAGCCCTGTGCCTCGAGCTGCCACATGAGAAAACACCACATCTTTGCCAGGAGGTACCTTGAGCACTTTTGGCAGTCAGGAAGCCACCAAGAACAGCAATCTCTATAAAGAGGTCCCACCAACATTTTTGCAATCTCATCACGTCAGCAATGACAGCATCGCCCTCCGTCATGGAAAGTACAGTCTTTGCTGGAGGACTGAGAAGCCAGAGCTGCCTGCACTGCCAGGAGAACATGGGGAAATGTGCCCTGTCGAGGTTTGCCTGCCGGTCCCTGCCCAGAGCAGACCCGCTGCAGTCTCCTACAGTCACCACCACGTCCCTCCTCAGGGCGGGTACGACTCCCTGCATCTCCATCATCCCAGACAACTTGAACTACAGAGCCAGACCTTCCTCCCCAGCTTCAGCAGCGGTGCCCGCCGGCTTGGCACATCTCCCGCTCCCCCCTCGAGCCATGACACGTGCAACGCCGGGCTGGCCCCGCAGAGCAGCACCGTCTAGCGCTATCCCACGCCGCCAAAGCACCGCCGCTCACCAGCAGCCCTTGCCGGGGCCAGTGCTCAGTGCTGACCCAGCGCCGGAGCCCTTACCGCCAGGTATGGCCTGAGCCACAGCAGCCGAGGGACAGCGGGATGGGGAGAGCGGAGGGAGAGCGCTGGGACCTGGCCTGAGGCGTGGGCTTATATCAGACAAAGGCTACGGTTACCTTTCCATAGTCAATGGCTACTCCATCAAACTCACTGGTGGGCAGAGATTTCCGCTGGATTTTGAGTCGCCGCACGGACGGGAGACTAAACTTCAACCTCCTACCTTGACCTTGTTAAAAAGAAAAACAAAACACAAGAGAGACAGATGTAACCTAGCTGCACGTGACGGCTGGAGCGAGACAGGGCGCGGCGGTGGCAGGGGAAGAGGCTACGGAGAATTTTGGGTAGCTCTGGGGGACGTACGTGGCCCTTCCTCCTGCAACATGCTTGCTGTTCCCGTGCCATCACATCGCCCTGTGCTGAAGGCAGACCCTGACCTGGCAGAAAGCACTGCTGGGCTGGAGGAGATTCCCCTGCCATGGCGGGTGCAGGACAGGAAAGGTGCAGAGCATCCCTAAGCCAATTACAGATGTTAAAGCCACTTAAGGGATTTGGACCTGGAGGAAATCGAGCCTCTAAATCTCCCTGGGTGGAACTTTGGGAGGGGGGGAAAAACCACACAAGAGAGACGGTAAGATAGCAAGGATTAAAAAATGTATTTCTAGCAATTTTGTCCCTGCAGTTGCTCTGGATTTTCAGTGAGGGATGCTGGACCAAAGAGGGGATGTCCCTTGCTGCCATCATGGGGGACCAGGAGACCAGTTCACCAGAGACCAGGACTGGGGCACGGGCAGCCAGGGCTGCAGCGAGCTGCGAAAGGGTTCTGGAGGGGAAAGGGCCAGACATGCAGAGGGACTGGCTGCGCGTACAGCAGGACCTGATGTCCCCCGTTGCGACACCCAGTACAAAGCTGCTCATCCTCTTCTCATGCTGGTCCACGGAGCAGACCGCGGCCACCTGCTGCTGCAGAGTCAGCGTGAGCAGCCAGGCTGACACCCTGCTGCCTCGGGGCTCGGCTCAGCCCTGGGCTTCATCCGACCCCCAGCAGCACCAGTTGTGCTCACTAACGGGACCAAAAGAGGCCGAAATCCCAGCGTGTGGGGGATGCAACATGAGCTCTGTGAAGGCATTGTCGTTGGGGGAAAAAGCAGCACATTGAGGGGCTGTTTGGTTTTGGCAGGATTCGCTTCCCTCACTGAGCCCCGACATGCCGCCAAGCCACTCGGGCAGGCTCCTGACCTGCCCAGCTCCCCAAAAATGCCCCCATCGGCAGGGGAACCCATGCAGGCTCCCTCTGCTCACCCCGTCCCCACTGCCCAGAGCAGCTTTTCAGCTGGAAGAAGCAAAGCAGCCGACTTTCCCTGCACACCAGTGAGCCAGGGACCAGCAACACATCCGCCTGTGGCCGTGTAATTAAAGACTGAGTCAGAAATCCCGTGCACAAGAGACCGATCTGGGCTGGCGCCAGCAGCTCTGGCCTTTCCGCACTCCCCAGCGCTGGAATGGGAAACCCGAGCAACACTCCTCGAGATGCACAGTGCAACCTCCAACGCACAGGAAAGCAATAGGTACCCTTTTCGGGTGCCTTCTGCAGCCCAAGGTACATCTGGGAGTGGTATGGGGTATGGATGCGTCATATGTCAAGATGTACCATGAGCTGAGGGGGTGCAAAGCAACACCGATACTGGAATTGAGGATTTCCTCAGCAGTCTGTGCGTAGAAGCTAACTGGTACTAAAGCAATACACCAAAAACGTCGATCTCATCACTCTACAGACATGGGAACACATGCACAAGTTATATATACATCCACACACATATGTCCGTAAGTCCCGTGTGCGTATGGCTGGCCCGAGGAGATATAAAACCTGTCACCACACAGAGCTCCTTCACTGGCACCTGCCGCCAAGCACGCAGACACCTGGATGGCTCCGGGATGTGTATATGCACCCAGTGTGAATGTGTTAAAACTCACGGTACGGTACCAATACGAGGGGCAGCGTGAAGGGTCCCCGTCAGTCCCTGATGTGGCTCTGGCTCCGGTCCCGGTCCTGCTGTGCCACCCCTCATGCCAGGGGGGGACAGACCGGGCTGCTCCCACAGCTTTCCTTTGAGACCTGTCCCGAGCCTCCCTACAGTGACCCGCATCCCCAGGGATCGTTCGCGTGAAGTCGGAGGCAGGATTCCTTCCCTGACTACAACACAGGCAGCTGGACAGGGCTGTCCAGCAGGAGGATATTTAGAGCTCCCCTTCCCGTGGTCAGCTCTAACATCTGCATCCCTGCGTGTCCACATCCCCTTGAGAGCCTCACCGTGGCTTCCCTTTGATCTGGCCTTCCCCAAAAAAGGAGTTGGAATTTTCCACTGCCTCCAGAAGACCCACAAACGGCGGGATGAGCCTGGGGCAACAGGGAACAGCCCAAAGCTGGGGCAGGCTCCGAGCCACCCCAGCACAACCACCCTCCTGCCATTCACCTGCGGTGGTGACCCCATAGCACAGCCATGACATCGGTGACACCAAATGTCTCTTGGCCCTCCTGGTGACCCTGCACACAAGTCCTGTCCCGTGCCAGCACCTCCTGCCCCTACCAGCGTGGTGCTGCAGGCACGCAGCAGGGTACAAACGCACCATCCCACGGAGGGGGTTGATGCCCTCCCCTGTCCCCAGGGGTTCGGGAGGTGTGTGTGGGCTCCGTGCACACGTGGGGCTGTGGGGCGCACAGCCAGCTCAAACGGACTCTCTGCACCCAGCAGGTGTTTGGCCGGATCAGTCCCCCGGTGCGGCTGTGCACACACACAACCCTCTGCTCCTGGGCATGCTGCAGGGCTCAGCCCCACGATGCAGGATCCTGCCCAGCCACGGGTGCATCCTTCAGTCCCCACAAGCTCCCAAAAACACTGTGGATGGGGATAGCCCCGAGGATGCTGCGTTGCCCTCCCGCCGTCCCCACCGTCCCCGCTGACACCCACCTCTATGCCAGCCCTGCGACAGGCGCTGGTGCAGGCTCCGGCTGGCACTCTTGGTGATGAGCTGTGCCAGGTCCTCAAAGTTGAGGATGAACATGATGACGACACCGTCCTCGTTCTTCACCGGCACCACGTCCACCAGGCAGCGTAAACACGAGGCTGCCGAGCAGAGACAGGCTCAGGGGGGCTGCACAGGAGGCTCTGCCCAACCCCCCAACTCTCTGGTCCAAAACACTTTTGCCAGAAAAGTTTTTCTTTAAGCACTTTGATGGGTGTAATCCCTGGTGATGGACGGTGGAGGATTTGGAAGATGATCTGAGCCCTGGGAAAGGGCCGTAACTGCAGCATCCCAGCTCACACAGATCGCATCTTGCTGTTTTTTTTTCGGTCCCAGACAGTAATTTGTATTAATATACTTGAGAGCAGCAATTAAGGAGTAGGTAATTAAGAACTCAGAAAGTCCCAGGTAGTGCTTTAACCTCATTAAGCATGCTGCTTGTAATCATGCTGTAGCTAATTGCCCTGTAATTGCCAGGCAGTTTTTGGGGACTGACTTCAGCTGTCTCGTGCCCTGTATGCAGGCAATGGGGGTGAGCCCCACTGCGTGCCCTGTCCTGACCCTGGGCAGCAGGATGTGCTGGGATCGGTGGGATGGCTCCCAAGGCAGCTGGTGGTCAGGCACAGCCTTGTCTCACTCCTTCCATGGGGAAACTGAGGCACAGGGGGGGCAGAAGGACTGGCTGAGTGTCCTGGGGGTGAGGGGGGCTGTGGGAAGGGCTCCAAATGTGGTCACAGGGCACGAGGCCACGTGGGTTTGCCTGTTGGATGCCGGCTCGACCCCATGGCTCTGCTTGTGCTGGCAGCCAGGCACCAGTTTATGATCAGAGGCACCCAAAAATACTTGCAGGCCTTTCCCAAAGCACCAAGTGGAGGATACAGGGTGGTCCCACCTCTCTCACCAGCTTTATTCCCTGCAATTCCTTCAAAGACCCTACCCAAAGGTATCATCACTGTGGGTCCACTCCTTGAGCTGTCCCCGCAGCTGCTCTGGCAAAACCCCCTGGACACCCTCCAGGCTCCTACCCCAAACCTCCCAGGAATGGGTACCACTGCCTGGCCAGCACGGAGCGAAGCCATGGCCTTCCGTGGCAGTTTTTGCCAGGCACAGATCCCTGATCTCGCCTTTCCCCCATGCTCTGATTACCAGGGATTAGCGGATCCGGCAGGGATGCGCTGCCGGCCGATCCAGTGCTCTCCTGCTCTCACCCTGGCCAAGCTCTGGCCGGGAGGGGGATGTCAGCCTTGCTGCGTATAATTTTAAGGAGCTCAGAGCCTCCCGTAATCAGGAGCAGATGGCCGGCATCGGGCAACTTCAAAATCTGCCGTGACGTCAGGGATGTGCACATACACAGACACATACACACACAAGAACGGGAAAGAAATGGATACAGTAAAATCTGTTTAAAGGACCTGGCAGCCGGGATTATTTCTTTCTTTATTTCATCGTTGTTCACCACAGGGAGAGGAAATCCACTTAAACGTGTGAGCTGGGGAGGAGGCCGGGGGGGATTTTCAGCAGACAAAGCTGTTTCGAAGGGACGCATGGGCACGCTGCAGGCTATCTGCACACGGAGCCAATGGGGATGGAAAGAAATGAGCCCTTTCCCTTCCCTATGTCAGGATTCTTAGGGAACTAAAAGACGAGCGGTGTCCTTTAGGTGATGCCAAGAGAATGAGGTGCCCCATATGATGCTAAGGTGGCACGTGCCCGGTGGGACGATGCGGTGCTGCGATGCCATCCCTGGGATGCTGCAGCTCTGCCAGTGCTGGTGCTGGCGCTGGCATTGGGGCATGCAGCGGGTGTGCACGTGTGTGCCCGCTCACCCCCGCGTGTGATGGTTGGTGGCACCAGATGCTTTCTCCTTCGCTGTGTTATAAAAAGAGTTTAGGTGGTTCTGAAGTGTCACCAACCTCCCGGCGACCCACAGCCCAGCATGGCTCATTGGCATGGGCAGCTATCAGCTCCATGCTTCCCCCCTGGACCGGGAATCCTGATCCAGAAGGCCTGATCCTGGCTCACAGGCTCTGCCCTGCTGCATCCCTTTCACTGCTTCACTTTTCCTTCTTAAGTTCCGCCGCAGTGGTGGGAGGGGATGGCCTCTAAGCTGTTCTCAGGGGGGCCAGATCCTGACAGACCCTATGTGGCATGGAAAGGGTTAATCCCATGGCCAATGCAGAACAGCTGAAAACTGGGCCCAGTTACACCTAGTTGGAGGGATATAAGGAGCAGCTGGGAGGTGGCTCGGGCTGGGTGTGGGAGGCAGCTGATGCCTGGTTTGATCCTGCAAATCTGGGAGGTGCTGCTGTAAGCGCCCACGCTGACCCCTTCTTAAATTGAGCTGTGTGGTCTGTGTTGGTTAGAGAGGACCTACAACGATCATCTAGTCCAACTGCCTGACCAGTTCCAGGCTGACCAAAAGTTAATTGGGTGTGGGACCCTCCAAAACCAGGGGAATTGCCCCAAAAGCAGCCCTGTGTGCCAGGAGCTCAGTGCCTTGCTCAGACCTGCACCTCAGGGCATGGATGGCATCAAGGGGATGCTGGAGTATTGGGGCTGGGGATGGGAGCAAAGGGTTCCCTTTAGCCTGGCCCAAAGACAGAGCAGATCCCCAGGATTTGGGGTCTCTGGGCAGCTGTGATTTGGGGTACCCCCAGCTCTGTGGAGAGGCTGCAGCTGGGAGACCCCTGGCACCCTCTGTCCTGACTTGGTTTTCCTGCGGCGAGCCAGCCTGGGCTCTGCCAAATGCTGAGCCTGCTCATCCTTCCCACCAAAACCAGGTACCTGCTACGGCACCGGTGGGCTGAGCCGGCCCCAGGAGGGACCCCAGCCCTGTACCGCTCTCCTCGTTCCTCGATTGACTGTCCCCATCCATCTGCCTGTCTCTCCCCTTCAGCTGTTCAGCTAATCTGTCTCCATCCATCTAATTTTATCCAGCCGCCAAATGATCTCTCTGAGGAGCCCCGGGGGCGTTCGCAACCTGCCTGCGCTCCGTGGCCGCTGCTGTGGGGCTGCTTGCCCACCGCCGGGGTGAAACCCAGCCTGGGGGCTACGGAAGGGGCTGGGCAGCAGGGGATGCGACATGGATGCTCTTTTGGAGGATCCCACAGCCAACGTGATGGTTTGGGCAAAACAGCTCCTTCCCTAAAGCCTGGGCTGGGTTTGATCTTCCCAGCACGCAGCCCACCTCCCCCAGGCTGTGCGCTTGGAGGTTTGCGCTTTCCGACCCATCTTGTCTTCTGACCTTGATAAAAGCGAGCACTTAATAACATTAAAAATGTCATCGTTGGGGCCCTCCCTCCCCGGCCCTCTTATCCTCCGCAGCCACCAGTGGTTAATGCATTTGTCGGTATCATCAGTATTAAACTAATCAACAGGACATGGGGGTTTCCGAGAGCTGGACACAAACCAGTATTGTTATGAATATTAAAAAACCAAGCTATTAATCTGCCCTCGGAGCTCTTTCTGAGTCCTTCCCTGCCCCCGGCTGGGAGATTTAATCTGCAGGGTCTCATGGCAGAGTGGCTAAATCTATAGTGGTATTATATAACGGAGCGGAGGAGAGGGGCTGGGAAGGGCACGGAGGGGACAGGGATGGGGATGGAGCCATGCTCCGGGGCTGGCTGGTACGCTGAGGGAGGTGCTTGGGGGTGCTGAGCCTTGCTTCCACCCTGGAACAAATAAATCAGTGTTAGGGCTGGGTAGAAACTTCAACGGGAAGCTCTGATCGCTGGGAGGTCCTGTAGCAAATCCTTGAGGCAGGATGGAAAGCGACGGGGGTGGGGGCTGTGCTGGTGGGACATGGGTCACTCCTGGGGTCTGGGGTGAGCGATGGGTGCTGGGTCTGCATCCCCCTGCATGGAGAGGGACGTGCACCACAGGGTCTGCACCAGCCCCTCTCCCCACACCCAAACAGGGCATGGAAAGACTGAAACTTGCTGTGACACCAGACTGGCAAAAATGCTCCTTGCAGCAGCCCCCAAACCGCTAAAATGCCCTTATTGAGGATGGAGGTTGCCCCCTGCGCGGTGATGAACGCAGAGGTGTCTGCAGCCTGCAGGAGCTCACTGCTGGAACCAGCAGCCCATGGGAAAACCAGGTGGCTGAGGGTGCCCACCAACAACGCGGCCGCAGGAGGGATGCCTCCAAGCCTGGCGGGATGCTTCAGTGTGCAGGTGGAAGGATGTTCTGACCCCCAGGATCCGAAAGAGGTCCCAGGTCAAAACAGGGGGATGGCAAAATGCAGTTTAACCTCCCTGGCAAGCGAAGCGAGCAGCCACATCCAGGCCCATGGTCCTTCCCTTGCTAAATCCCACTGGCTGCAGGAATTAAGTCCAGCTTAGCACGGGGCTGTGCTGCCAAAGCTGCAGCACTGACTGTGTTTCCTTGGGCTGTCGGGCCATCCCAAGGGCCCTGATCCCATGGCACACTGGGGATGCAACGGCCATCGAGGATGCAGGGTTTAGGGTGGGAACTGGGGGCTCTGCTGGGGCAGAGATTCCAGGAAAAAGCCCCCTGGGAAGCATCCCCGGGGGGTACTGGGGATGCTCTGGGCCTGCCCCTCGGTTCATGGGACATGTGGTCCAAGCACAGAGCATCTGAGGAGCAGCAGAGGATGGAAAACATGTCTCTTATGGCTTTGTGCCCCGGTTGCACCATCCCTGGGGCAGAGCTGGGGCAATGGAGCGGCCGGAGCTGCAGCTCAGCTGTGCCGGGGGTGGCAGGATCGGCCCCACAGCGCGGGATCTCCAGGACTGGAGCGTTTATCGTTGTGAGGCGGGATGTTTATACGTCCCTGTCTGGAGTTGGGCCATGGTGTTTGTCCCTTTCCCGAGGTCACAGCCTTGCTCTGCCGAGGCCGGCCCTTAAAGGAACACAAATCAAACGGCCCTGGCTTGGCTTAAAGCCCACGTTTTTGTACAAGCAAAGAGCTCAGCTGGGGGCTGGGGTTTTGTCGGCTGGCCGTGCCTCCCTGCTCCGCTGCCGCCTGCGAGGTCCCCTCTGCCCTGCCTTGCCCACCCCACGGGGCAGCAGCAGAGCCTCCCTGGGGCTGCTGGCACCGGCCCCCAGCCCCACTGGTGCCAGGACCCGGCAGCTGCCCATGGGATTTTCCCTCCTGCTTCCAGTGAACCCGTCGGGCACATCACACATCGCCGCTTACAGAGCGGTACGGAGAAACCTCGGCCAGATCCAGCCCCGCCTGCCTTAGCCAGGACAACCTGGCAGCAGCTGCTGGAGGGGTTATTGCTGTGCCATGGATGTGCCCGGGGCTGGGGACAGACGGGACATGTCACATGAACCCCCCGTCCTCTTCAGGGGCGGTGACACCCTGCAACCCATGCCTGCCTGGCTGCCGGCCCCGCAGCTGCCTGCCCAGGCCCCCCACGGGGAGCTGTGGGGGGACAGCCTGGGGGACACCGGGTGCCCCAATTGCTCTTCGACCTCCCCCATCCTCCTGGAGCCCCCGGGGGAAATCCCAGCTTAGGGCACCACTGTAACGAATTTGCTGGCCTGATCCCAGTCCCTAATCCCTAGCCCCAGGGGACCAGCACAGACTGGTCCCGCTGGAGGGGACAGGGATGGAGGGGCTGGGGCTGCAGGCAGCGGCTGCCCCACCAGCTGCTCCGGCTGCCTCTGCCCCGCATCTCCCCTTTCATATTCATAAGCATCGCATTCATGCAGATTAAGTGGGAGCAGGCACTGCCAGCTGCTGCTGCTCAGGCCATGCCAGCACCGCTATGCCCAGCACCTGCGGCCACCGGCCCCACTCGGGGGACCCCAGGGACTCTTGCCCGTGGCTTCACTGCAAAGCACATCACCCACAGGGGTAAAAAAAAACCCAACCCTGGGTGCAGCTCAGCCCCACCAGCCGCTCGCTGTCATCCCCAGGGGATGCTGGAAGGGGCCCGGCTTAGGCTTCCAGAGTGGGGAGCGTGTCCCTGGGGCTGGTGGCTGTGGCTGCTCCTCACCACAGCGGGAGCTGATCCCACGATGACCCCCCTGGCCAGGGCAGCCCCAGCTGTGCAGCATCTTGTAAAGAAATTAACTTTTCACTGATCTCCCGGCTTTGAGCAGGGGATTAGAGCCCACATGCGCCACAGCCGGGCTCTCCCCTCTTTCCAAGGCTTTTTTTGGGCTGCTGTGGCAGGGAGGGACAACTGCCCTTGCTGGGCTGGTCCCATCTTCCCCCACCGGTACTTGGTTCTTGGCCATTTCAGCTGCCTGGAGCTGGGCTTACCATCGGCACTGGTGGCTCCCGTTATAATATATATATAATATATATAATATATAATATAATATATATATATATAATATATATATAATATATATATAATATATATATAATATAATAAGCTGATGACAGCATGGGCATCGGGGTGAGGAGCGAGCAGCCAGGCTGTCCCCAGGGACATGCATCACCCCATCACACAGCATCCTGCCAGTGCATGGGCAGAGCCACCTGCCCAGAGACCCATGGGTGCCCCCTTCCCACCTACCTCCATCCATCCCACCCTGGTCCTGCCGGGGGGGCTCTGACAGGCAGGTTTGGGGTATAATATTGTCTCTGGCAACCAGAAAAGCAAGGAAACAACCCCGCGAGCTGCAGAGCCGGGAGTACCGCAGTAATAAACAGCAGGTCGAGGCTGGAGATTGGTGCTGCCGGTATGAAAAGGAGGACAGGCGGGTTTGGAGCCTCCACCGGCTAATTAAGCAGCAGCTCCCTATAATGCGAAGGCCTTTTCTTTGCCGATAAGACCCATTTATAATGGGCTGAGCGGTTGCAGGCTGAGTGCTGGGGGGAAACAATTGGAAAGCATATTGCTGGTGGGGCTGGGTTTTAAAAATAGACATAAAGGGCTTGCTTCTGGGCATTTTTTCCTTTTTATTTTTTTTCCCTCTTTTTAATAAAAAAGAGAAGAAAGCAGCTCAGAGCTGCACTGAGAGTTTCCCGTGGCCTAGAGGAAGAGCAGGGCTCTGAGGAGAGCACCGAGCATCCTGTGAGCCCGGTGGGAATGGTTCA
This sequence comes from Falco punctatus, assembly GCF_963210335.1. NCBI lineage: Eukaryota > Metazoa > Chordata > Aves > Falconiformes > Falconidae > Falco > Falco punctatus. The sequence continues at coordinate 5,611,824 of NC_137599.1, read as the reverse complement.
AAGCAGGGAGGATGGCATTGGATCGGGCTTCCAGCCTGAATGGTCCCTGGAGATGGATGGCTGGGGAAACCATGCTGAGGGAGGGGAGGGGAAAAGGGCTGCACACGTTGTCTGTGCCATGGCCACACATTGGCATTGGGATGGGAGCAGGGGGACAGCATGTGCCCGCTCCTCCTCGTGCCTCCCGGGCTGCACTGGGCTCCAGCCACCCCCTGCCACCGCAATGGCCGAGGGGGTCACGCAGCCCAGCCCTGGCACCGCTCCCTGGCCCTGCTTCGCCAGGGCTGCCTGTGCAAGGAAAAGCCTCCACCGGGTCCCTCAGCAAGGACAGGAGGAAAATCACAAGGAAACATGGTCAGTGAGTGGCCTGATCCTGCCACCGCGCAGCGCCCGGCCCCGCCAAGTTAACCGTGTGGGTTACACACAGGGGTGCTGCCAGCGGATAATTCCCGGGGCCAAGCCGCTGGCACCTGGATGCCAGCCCAGGAGATTGGGTCTGGGAGGGAGGCCAGGGCACCCAGGTCCCAGCTCGAGGGACAGGGTGCTGGGCTGGGAGCCAGGGCTCCTGCCTCCTCCTTCCCTTTGCTTCCAGTTGTTTCTCCTCTACTCTGCCACGCTGGGAGCATCTGGCAGCAGGGTGCAGCCCCTTGCTCAGGCCAAGACCCCATCAACACAACCTAAAGCAATGGGAAAGCTCCACAGGTGGAAGAAAGGAAATTTTAATATTTTTAACCTCTAGTGAGCACCCAATCTCCATTGCCCCCACCCCTGGGAGCCCTGTCTCTGCTTTGCAGCATCAAGCACTAAATATTTATTTAACTTCCTGCAGTATTAGAACTAATCACTGTATTTTCCATCAAAGCTTCATTTTCATCTTAGCGTAATTCCATCTGTGCACGCACAGCCACATCCTGCTCACTGGAAAAGCAGCTCCGAGGCCGGCAGCTGCACCCGCTTTTGGCAGAGACGGGGTGTCTGTCTCATCTGTCTTGGAGCACATACTGGGAGACCGGGAGACCCGTGTCCCAGGCCAGCCCCTCCTCCAGCTTCCCGCAGGATCCTCTTTCATGACGCAGGGATCCCACAAGCGATGCCATTGCTTGCCCCAGGACCTCTGAGCCATCACCAAGGGTTCGCAAATGACCCAATTCCCAAATAATCTGGTAACGGCTTCCATCGCTCGAGGTCCCAACAGCCCCAGTGCCCCATCACAGCAGAGACTGCTCCATCCCACGGGGAGTCACTGGTGACTTGCCCCTGGCAAAGCCCCAGGTCTGGGTGCAGCCCCAATGCCCTGGTAGCATCAGACCCCCTTCACCTCCCACCATCGGCTTCACACAGCTCAAATCCTGGGCAGGTGACACCTCCCACCACCGTATCACCCCCAAAATGTGACTCTTACTGTCTTTGCGGTAGTAGAGGATCTCGAGCTTGCACTCCTCGGAGCCGAGCAGGGCCTGGGTGAGCTGGGCGATGGAGCTCTTGGTGGTGTCGGGGCCGGTGAGGAAGTCACAGGTGCAGGGTCGCTGCATCACCTCCACGCGGGAGTAGCCGAACATCTCACAGAAGCCATCGTTGCAGTAGATGATGGCGCAGTTCTCCATCTGGGCGTTGGCGATGAGGAACTTGCGGTCTGCGGGGAGGCAGGAGAGGTTTAGTGGGGTGCTGGGGATGCGCAGGGATGGGGGACAGCCTGGGTGGGTGAGGGGTGCTTGGGCTTTTTGATGCCACCCACTGTGGGGCTTGTGCGGGGATGGGCTCCCCGGGGACACGAGTGACAGGCTGGGGGGAGGATGGCTGACGCCCTTGCTCTTCAGAGAGGGAAAATTCCCCCAATTTCATGTGAATCGGTGCCTGTGGGGACAGGGGGACCCAAAGGGGGTGTCCCCAGTAAAGGCAGTTTTTGCCAGGGTGGGCCAATCCACGCGGCCTCGGTGTCTCACTGCTTGCATGTGGGGATTCGATGCATGGGCAACCTGTCTCCTGCCGGCACCGCAGGCAGAGGGAAGAGCTGCAGCGTCTGTCCCCAGGAGCTTATCAGGGACCTGAGTTATCTCAGACTTCCCACCCTTGCTCAGATCTGACTGAAGTCAGGCAAGGGGCGAGAGGAGTGAGCGTGAGGTTTGGCTTCATGGCAAGCCGGGTGAAATCCATCACACTAATGATTCTCCTAATGTTTTATAGGATAATTGTGCCTTTGGGCTGAGGCTGAAATCCAGCCCCTGCTGGGCTGCATGGCCCCTGTGCTCAAGAAGAAAAGGGCTCAGGTGGAGGAAAAGGGAAACTGAGGCAGGGAGTGGTGCTGCCCCAGCCCCTCCTGGTGCTGCACCACCGGGCTGAGCTGGGGCCAGACCCGCTGTCATGCCGGCGTGTGTGGCAGCGCTGCCCAGCCTGCGACATCCAGCCCAGATGGAGCTGCCTCTGCCTTTATCCTGGGGGAAACCCAGCCTAGAGCTTTGATTTGGTTTGATTTTTTCTTTTCCCCAAGGAAATTGGGGAGTGCTGGGCTGGGGAGGTTCCTCTCTGAGACAGTTTTACTGGGATGTGACATGGGGCTGTGGATGCTGATGTGATGGATACCGTGCCCCGCCCCCCCCCCCCCCAGCAGCATCTCCCTCAGCGTTTGGCACTGGCTCCAGGCTGGAGCCAGAGGCAGGTCAGAGCAGAGGGTCCGTTCAGAGGCTGCCTCCCAGCCCAGACCCCAATTAATCTCCTGGATTACCCAGGAATGGCATCTGCAGCCTGTGTGCTCCAGAGCCCCGCTGCACTCCAGCCTCGCGGGGAATTTCACCTCAACGCGGGAGAAACCTCCGCATGGCTGCGGTACCCAGCGCCGGGGCCTGATGGGTGGGGGGTCCCCTCCCTGGCACATCGCTGCTCTCCCTGGTGTCACCTGCAGAGTCCCTACTCTGGAGGATGCCTCCCAGTAAAACCACTGCCCCCAGGAATGCAGCACTGGGGTCTCCTGCTTCATCCCATCCTGTGACAGCCCTCGGTGGCCCTTTGTGGGGGACTCCCCCCCTGGCACCTTTCCCTCTCCCACGCAGGGCTGACGCTCGTGCCGGCGCTGCAAACAGCACAAACCACCACGGCCAAATGCTTCCCAGTTCCCCGTTCCTGATCCCTCTCTATAGAAATGGCTCTGCCAGCTGGGAGGTGGCACAAGGAGGGGACCTTCCCCCAAGCCCCCCTCCTGGGCTGTGCTGCCCACCTGCCGTGGATGATTCCCCACCGAGCGCCAGCCCCGCAGGCCAGATCCGGGCTGGATCCAGGCGGGGCTGGCGCAGGGCAGGATTTACGGGGCTGGCAGGGTGCTGGAGCGAGCTGTGCTGAGCACCAGGGATGCGACCAAGGCCGGGATGGGAAGGAGCTGCAGAGCCAGCTCTCCTTGGGAGGGATTTTCACCCCAGATTTGCTTTCTGCCCTGCCCTCACCTGCAGATTTGCCCTTGCCCCCATGGTACTGGGGCTCTGCTCCCACCCTGGGAGGGAAGTGTTGGGCCTTGCTGGGTGCAGCTGCACCCATGGGAGCTGCACGGACAGGGTGAAGGCACCCACAAGCAGGGGAGAACACACTGCCTGTGGCACCAGTGTGGCTGGGGGGGGCAGTTTAGTGTCTCCCAACACCTGTCACACCAGGGAGCTGCTGCAGGGGAGCGCGGGGCGATGTCTTGGCAGAGCCCAGCTGGTGCCCGACATGTCTGGCAGAGCGCAGGCAGGGAGCGGGCAGGGACCAGGGGCCCTGGCTCCTTCCCCGCTGGCACGCTTCGCCGCCTGCCCCCGCTGCTCCCCAGCCGCCGCTTCCCAGTGGGGACTGATAGCAACCAGGGACAGTTTTTCTCGCTTTCTGTCCCCAGGGTCACATCACTCACTGCCAGGGCAGTGCAGATCCGGCAGGGATGGCAGCGCTAGGGGTGATTGCCCACCCAGCAAACTTGGACACCGGAGAAAAACCCCAGCAAGCTGCAGGGAGGTGTGCGCAGCCCCAGCACCCCACGGCAGACCCCCGAGCACAGCTGCTGGGGGAACCCCGTCCCCCACTCCCCTCCCCTCATCCCTGGCTGCGTAGGAGGGACCCAGCCCCATCGGGGTGCCCAGACAGTGGGCGCGGAGCCCCCGCCGCGTCCCCTCGGCCCCCACCCAGCCGCACGCAAACCCCAGTGCTCCCTGATGCGCACGAACTCTTCACTATATTCGACACGAAACCAGCCCAAAAATTCATATAAAGGGATTACTGCGAGCAACAGCAAATGGCAACATCTCACCAGGGACGGCTGCCGCCGAGCAGCGGAGTTGAAGGCAAACAGGCAGCGAGCCCGTCTGCGCTGCTGCACCCCCCTCTCCCCCAGCCCTGCCAGCCGGGACCCCCTCCCACCCCCCCGAGGACCCCCTCCCAGCGCGGGGCTGCGGGGTCCCCGGCCCCTGGGGAACCCCTGAATCGGAACCACTCATCCCCCTTGTGCCGCCCTGGCTATAAATACCCGCGGGGACACCGCCTGGCTGTCACCCACCCCTGTCCCGTCCCCCCCCGGGAGGTCACAGGGGTGCCTTCATCTCCCCGGGGACACCCGCGGGTGGCCACGCTCTCCCCTTCCGCCTGCCCCCCCCCCCCCCGCCCCGCTCCCCACTGTGCCCCGAAGTCAGGGGGGCGCCCGCAGCCGCGAGGGGAGCGGGAGCGGGGCCGGGGGTGCCGGTACTCACTTTGCCCTTCAAATTTGCGGATGATGGTGTCCAGGTAGGTGTTCTGGGGGGCCACATGGCCCCGGCGCACCGGCATCGCGCCGCCGCCCTGCGCGCCCCGGCAGCGGCCGAACTTGCCGCGGAGGCGGCGGGGAGCGCGGCCCGGCCCCGGCGCGGCTCGGCACGGCCCGGCACGGCGCGGCCCCGCTCCGCCTCACCCCAGGGCTGGCCGAGCTCTGGAGCCCAGCCGGGCCGGGGCTCCCATGCTCCCGGTGGCCGGAAGGGGGAACCCCTCCGCCCGCCCTGCCGCGCCCGGCTCCGGGAGGGGGCGGCCGGGGAGGATGGGGGTGGGGGGGTGGGGGGGGGGGAAGCGGGGGAGGACCCGCTCGGAAGGGGGAGAAAATAATAGAATAAAATAATAAGAGTAGAAATCCCCAAAGTGCTTAGTCACCGCTGCCCCGGCCCGCCGGAGGCTCCGGGGAGCTGTCGGCAGAGCAACAGCTGCCGGCCGGGGAGCTGCGCCCCCCCCGCGCCCCCCGGCTCTCCCCCGTACACCCCGGCGCCCCGCGGCCCCGGCCCCGCACGGCCACGGCCCCGCAGACCGGGGTGCCCGGGGCGGAGCGCGGCGGGGAGCAGGTGGGTGCTGGGGGTGGGGTTGTGCTCCTCGGGGGGCTGGGACTTGGGGAGTTGGGGGTAGAGGTGAGGTCCTTGGGGGGCTGGGACGGGGGGAGCTGGGGTGGAGGTGGTGTCCTTGGCAAGCTGGAGTAAGGAGTTATTGGGGGGATGGCAGTGGGGACTTCGGGGTGCTGAGGCAGGGGGTACTTGGGGGGATGGAGGTGGGGACTTTGGGGTGCTGAGGCAGGGGCTACTTAGGGGGATGGAGGTGGAGTGCTGAGGCAGGGGGTACTTGGGGGGATGGCGACGGGGTCCTTGGGGCACGGGGGCAGGGGGTGCAGGAGGGTTGGTGTGTTGGGACAGAAGGATGTGCTGGGGAGGGGGGTGGTGGTGTGGGAGCGCAGGTGAGGGTGCTGAGGGCGCTGGAGAAGGGGGTAGTGAAGGGAGGGGGCTGGGGTGCTGGAGAGGGGTGCTGGGGGAGGACGTGCCGGGGGTGCGGGGAGCTGGGGGTGGGAATGGTGAAGGAGGGGGGGGATGGGGTGCCGGGGGTGTTGGAGGAGGGGGTGCAGGGGGTGGTGGGTGGAGGAGGGGCGGCAGGTGGTACTAAGGTGCAGGGGGTGGTGCAGGGGGTGCAGGGGCGGAGGAGGAGATGCAGAGGTGCAGAGGCAGGGGAGGGGGTGCCGATGGGTGCAGGTGCTGGGGGGGGATGTCTGTGGGTGCAGGGGTGCAGAAGCAGAGGAGGGAGTGCTGAGGGGCGCAAGGTGCGGAGGAGGGGGTGCAGGGGTGCAGCGGAGGAGGGGGTGCAGGGGTGCAGCAGGGGAGAGGGTGCTGTTAGGCACAGGGGGGCAGAGCAGGGGCTGACGGGGGGTGCAGAGGGAGGAAGAGGCTGCGGTGCTGGGGGTGCCAGGGAGGAGGTGCAGGGTCCCGGGGGGGTGTCCCGGGGGCGTCCGGGGGCGTCCGGGGGGGTCCGGGGGCCGCGGGCCGGGCGGGGCCCCGCGCCCGGCGCTGTCCAGCCGCGGCGGTGCTGAAGGGCCGGGCAGGGCGGCCGGGCGGGGGGGGGCTGGCTGCCTGTGTGGGGGAGGGGCTTGGCATGGGGGGCACAGGGCTCTGCGGGCACGGAGGGTCGCTGGGGGACACGGAGGGTCCGGAGGGGCCCGGGGTCCCGTGGGCTCTGTAGGGCAGAGGGCGGCCGGTGGGTACCCGGGTCTCCGTGGGACATGGGGGTCCCAGGGCGGCGCTGCCCTGACCCAGCCCCAGGTTCAGCTCTTCCCCTGCCCACCTCTCCGTGCCCCTCTGGGGTGAAGGCCAAGGGGACCCGCTCCCTTCCCGAGAAATCCCCTCTGGCCAGCCCTCTTCTTCCGGGTCCACTGCTAAGGGCAGTGTCCACTGAGGGCCTTTCTATTATTATTTTGTTATGCACAATTTTTCAGGCATGAAATTGGTCTAAGAGGATTATGGTCCATTATCATCAGCAGGAGTGTTTTGCTGGGATTTTCAATTAATATTCCAGTGCACCTCAGCAATATACATGGGGATGGGGCCGTGCCCGTGGGGCACTCGACCTGCAGCGTTGCCTGCTGGAGTTGCCTCCTGTCCCTGGGCCAGCAATGCAAGTGCTCGTGCCCTTTCAGGTCCATTTCGGAGCCCTGGTGCTGCTTTTATCTCTGTGTCTCATAGAAGTCAGCCTTCCCCAGCGGAGAAAAACTTGTTCTATTGTTGAAGAGGGTGAAAAACCCATTATCTCCCCCCATCCACTCTGCACACTGCCTCTGCCGTGATTTACTGCGAGTCGTGGAGGATGTTTTGCTCTATATTACACAGATGCAGCTTAATAGCATGGGGGAGGGAGAGGGACACGGAGTCCAGGCTCCTGCCTTCTCTGTTTTCTTGTTGATATACTGGGTGACTCAAGGGAGACAGCTCTGTGCCGCAATTTCCTCACTAGAAAATAGGGACGTTGGTCACTTGGACTTGTGAAACCGCTCTGAGATTCCTGGATGACCAGTTCTGCAAGGGAAAGCAAACTATTATTACTACAGCTAATATGATCATAATTATGATTATTAATCACCAGGCAGTCAGGATTTAAGGTTGGCCTTCTGCCCTTCTCTCATCCCATAAATCAGTCCGGGATGTTCATGGACACATCACATGGACACGGATGTGTCTGATGATAAGGGCACGTGCCGGCTCACAGCTCCCCACCCCACCCCCCCCACCCCCCCCGCGGGGAGCATATCCACAAAGCAGGGGCACTGGTGGGGCTTTGGGCAAGGGGCCGGGCACGGTCCTGGGCTCCCCAGCCCCTCTGCCAGGGCTGAGCCTGGGGGGTGGCCGCAGAAGGCTTGTCCTGCTCCGGACATGGCAGCGGGGCCACTTTGATCCCCCTTTCTCTGGGCAGGGAGTCTCATCCCATCATGTGGCTGATGGAAGAGCCTCTTTTACCGACCCTTTTCCCCATACAGCCCTCACAGATGTGGTTGAGTTATCTCATTCCTCCAGGAGACTCCCAGTGCCCCGTGGCTCTTCCAATCGCGCCCCCCCCCCCCCCCCCCCCCCCCCCCCAGCCCCCAGCTCTCCCAGTCCCCCCAGTGCATCCCTCCAGAGCTGGTTCATCCATGAGGCTGCTGGTCCGTGCCTTGCCTCCCTGCCCTCCTTGGAGCACTTTGTGCCCAGACTTCTTTCAATTCCTGAGTCTTAAGCATATGCTTGCAGTTAATCCTGTGCTTACATTTTATCCCAGATAGGAAGAATTGGGGTCTCTGGCAAATCTCCTGCTGTTCAAGGCAGCTGAAGGGCTCCCTCTAATTCAACTGAGCAGTAATCCTCCCCCCTGCCCCACTCTCCTCCTCCTCCTCCTCCCTTGCTCAGTTCTTTCATTTCCTCCTGCTCAAGTGTTTTTGAGGTTTTGCTCCTTTCCCTTTCTGTCCTTCCTTCCTTCCTTCCTTCCTTCCTTCCTTCCTTCCTTCCTTCCTCCCTTCCTTCCTTCCTTCCTTCCTCCCTTCCTTCCTTCCTTCCCTCCTTCCTTCCTTCTTTCCTTCCTTCCCATGCCCTGTGGAATCAGTGGGAAACCACCCAATTTCCAGGGAAAGGAGACCTGGGTGCTTCCCAAGGGTGTCCTCCCCCTCCCTGTTCCTGCAGCACAAGTGTGTAAGGAGCCACCTGGGAGTGCAGGGAACTATAATCTGTGCAGGGAATTATAATCCATGCAGGAAATTATCACCCACCAGATGAGGGGCTGCCCTGGGCAGGTGCAGGTGTGTTGGGCAAGGAGGTACAGCCATGAAATGGGTTGTGGATTTGGAGTGGGAGGTGTGGGATGGAGGGGACGGACGCCCACTCGATTCCAGCACGGCAGCTGCCGGCTGACGCTTGCCGAGAGAAATGTTTGCCAACCGAGAGACGGCATTTCTCCACATTTCTGTAATTAGAGCCACACTGCAAACACAGCCGGCAAGGAGAGACGGGGCTCTCACGGTCCCCCAAAGCTGCCTGCAGCCACCAGGGCTGTCCCCAGACAGGCTCGGGTGTCCCGGCTGCCTGGCATGGTTCATGTCCCTGCTTTGCCCTTCACTTTGGAAGATGCTCCAGGGATGTGACAGGGGAAGGAGGCATTTGGGCTGTAAATGGATTTTGCAGAGGGAAGGATGCTCCTTGTCCTGGCTCCCTCCTCCGCCCTACCACTTCAAATCCTGACGTATTTTTTCAGGCTTTTCACCGCAGCGCTGTTTGCGAAGTATATAAAAAAAAACCACCCAAAACAAACAACGGTGAAGTGTGCAGCCAAAATTAACCCTCATCAGCCTGGGCTTTCCACCACATCATCCCAGGGAGGCCCGATGGCAGGCTGCAAACCTGGGAAGGACTTGGTGACATTAAACCAAGTCACGGACATTGTTTCCCAACAAAAGCCACTTACGAGTGGGAAGTGGCAGGAAAAGCTGCAGGGACTTGGCTCCGGCATGTGGCACGCTTGATTCACAGCAGACGTACCGGCATCCTGCCTGTCCTCGCCGCACAGCGGGGGAAACTGAGGCATGGGGCAGGCTTGTGACTCACCCGCAGTCCTTGGGGCCAGGAGGATGGATGGGGCGAGCAGGCAGCTGCAATAACTCATGGTGATGCTGCAGGGAAGGTCAGGGCAGGATGTGGCCGCGGGAGGGGGGTGCTGGAAGCGGCTGCAGCGGGTCTGTTTGGCTGGAAACCCTGCTGGGCATGGGGGGAGAGGAGCTGAGTGCCAAGGGCTTGGCCACACGCTTTCCCGTCAGCCGGGGCTGCAGCACTTTGCCTGCGGCAGTTCTTTCCCTGCCGCCTGTGAGGCCTCAGCGGAGACGGTGTCAGCTCGAGGGGGGACCCTGAGGGTGGGGATGGTCCCCACCAGCATGGAGACACAGGCAGAGCCTGCTTTGGGGTCCCACTGCTGAGGCATTCCCAGGAAGCAGGATGGAGGGATGCTGCCCATGCAGGGTGGGGTCTCTGTGGTGCTGGGGAGAGGGTCATCCCAGCTCACACCCCTGGGTGCATCCCCTGGTGAGGGTGGGCCCCAGCTGGGTGCCCGGGGCAAAGCGTCTGCAGGCGTGGGTGGCACCTCTGCGCACCATGCTCGATGGAGGATGGAGAGGACATTGGGGGTGGGGTGTGTGTGTCTCACTTGGGCTGGACCTGTCCCCTGTCCCGCTAGGTAGGGGATTCTATGTAAGCCATGAGTCTGAGTTTGGTTGGGAGGGGGCTTTGGGGTCCCTCACTTGCCCCTCACCCCCAGTTCCACCTCTACCCCCACTCAGGCAGCAGGGAGGGGAGGATGGTGCCAGCCAGGGCTTGAAGGGGCTGGAGCCACGGGCAGGGAGCTGGGGGGTCCCCGGTCCCTACGGCAGCTCACCCACCCTTCCACCACTTCTGCTGTCCCCCGGGACCCCCCTCCCCACCTGCCCCGCCCGGGGTGGCCCCTGCTGGTGGCCCCCGGCTGCTGCCGAGCTGTGGCTGCGCATTCCCAGGCGCTGCTTGTCCCCGGGCCGGGAATGCCAGGAACGCGGCCGCTCCGCGCTAAGAATAGAGCGGCTCGGCCGGGCCCGCACGGAGGGGGCGGGGTGGGGGACCCCCGCCACCTCCTGCGGCGGGTAAGGGTCCAAAGAAAAAAAAAAAAAGGAAAAATTATGTTCTGTGGTGCCTAAAGGGTCCCCGAGCCGGCAAAGAGAACCCCCGGGTGCTTCTTGCTTTGAATTCAGGTGGTTTTGAGGCAAATCTCCTCCCTGTCCGCCTGGTGCAGGGCAGGGGGTGCAGGGCAGCCCCCCGCAAGCCTGGGGCACCTGCTGCATCCTGAGTTCCCTGCCAAGGGGTTACGTGAATTGAGGGGGAATCTCCTTTTTTTCTGCTTTTACAGTTGTTTGGTTGTTTTATTTTTTTCTCCTCCTTAGGGTGTAATTTCACTAAGCCTCCTAATTTCAGCAGAAAGCGTGGTGCAGGAGCCAGAAGGCAGCAAAACCTCTCCAGATGTTGTCACAGCGGGGAAGGGAATTCATCCTCGCTTTAAAGGTATCTTGTAAAAGAGCGCTGGTGGCACTGCGGGTCCTCAGGGCACTGCGGGTCCTCACTGCCCTGCAAAGCTTCACCTGCCCCCCCCCCGCACCCCCCACCCCCACCCCCACCCCGACCCCCGCCGCCGGCCCAGCAGCTCCATTTATGCTGAAGGTGGGACCTTGAGCCCCCCGGGCTGGACTGGGGATAACCCTGTGTCCAGCCCCATCTCCTGCGTGGACCCCGGAGCTGTGCTGCGGGCAGCCTGGTGTCCAGCCCTGCCTTCGGGATGGACTGTGGGCTTGGGTTGTCTGGCTCTGAGCAGGAAGCCACAGCTCAGCACACCCATCACCCACCCTTGTAGCTGTGTCCAGTGTCCATTGCAGGACAGAGTCATCTCCTATGCAGATTCTCTGATGTCTAATTAGGGCTGAGCTTGTGTTACAGTCCTTGAGTGAGAGTGTTCAGTGTGGCTCTGATTGGTTTTTTTTTCTTTCTCCCCTCCAGAAAGCAGTTTTCAGGAGACTTTTAGGATCTTAATGATCTTGGAGACCTCTTTTCTCCCACTAACGGGGCAGAAAGGAGCCAGGGGGTCAAAATTACTGGTGTCGAGCTGAGCTGGATGGAGCACACCTGCACCAGTCTGCTTTCCCAGACTGAAAATACACTTGGCTTCAAACCCAGCTCTCACTGTGCCAGGTCTCTGTTCCGTGAGCATCGCGCTGCCAGGGAGGGGGGAGAGGAGGGTGCCCGGTGTGCCGGGATATAAAGCAGACACATCAGGATGTGGCTGTGGGAAGGACATGGGGTGAGGGCAGGCGTCTGGGGCAGCTGCTCCGCGTCTGGGGATCAGGGCAGAAAGAAGAGCGGTTGGGGTTTCACCTCCTGTGGGTGTGCTGTGCTTGGAGGAGGACCGAGAGTGAACAAAAACCTGAGCGTGGGCGGGCAGGCACCTGCCTTCTGCTCCTCTCCCAGGTGCAGTGGGCCTCTCCCGGGCCTCAGTTTCCCCATGTAAGACGTGACCGAGGGCAGAGGCCATCAGATGGGAGGGGGACGGGTGGATCATCTCAGATCCCCTCATTTCCCCTGCTGCTCTGGGCTGCAGCAGATCGACGCTCTTTAAGGCCGCAATAATCCCCAGCCTGGGATTAGTTTTGCACCTAATCACTGCAGAACAAATACGAAGTTTTATTTACAGAGGCAGAAGAAAGACAGGGGAGGGGGGTGGATACCTCAGGCATGGCTGATCTCAAGATAATCAGGAGCTGGAGGGCAGGAGGTGATCTCTGACCTTGGAGCCCCAACCCCCCCCCCCCCCCCCCCCCAGGCTCTTACATAAAGGCATGTTGTACCCGTGCTGGAGCCACAGCAGTCGTGAGCTCCAGCCCTGTCCCAGCTTGGGCTTGGTAACACCCCAACCCTGTGAGCAGTTCAGGTCTGGATGTTTGGGCTTTCCAGCCCCTTCCTTAGGCATGTGCTCCACGGTGAACCCATGGGCTGTCAGCTGCAGTGGGAGCCACGGTTTAGGGAAGGATGGAGATGCTGCAAGGGGATGCTGAGCTTTCGTGATGGGGAGGGGGGCAGGGGGGTGCTGCAGGTGGGCTTGCCCCAAAGCCAGGCTGGTCCCCAGGGATTTGTGTTTGCACTGGGTTGGGGTGGCAGGTCTCCTGCTTGAGAGCTCTTGTCCCACTGAGATCCCAGCCCACCTGCAAGAAGGAGCTGAGCTGCTGCTGTGAAGGTGACAAGACATGGGTTTATTTTTCATCCATGCAAGTGAACAGCCTGGCAGCAGGCAAACCTGGGGTGGGAACGTGCTCTGTTGTCCCTCCCCAAACTACCCTCTGTCACTCAAAGTCTCTGTGGCTTTGCCTACAGGCTGGAGATGACTGATGGGTGCCCAGGCTGGACTGGCTCCCAGACCCGGGTGCAGGGGCAGCTCATGACGACTCCATGCCTGCTGGTGCCTGAATTTCTCTTTCCCCTGATGCAGACATTGATAAATAAATAGCTCTTTTCTGCTTTGGTTCTTGCATAGTGGAAAAAAACATCTGACCTGATAGGAGAGAGGAGTCCCCAGCTGTGAAAACCCATGGCTTCGCTGGCAAACGTGCCCCTGCATAGATGCCAGCCTGGCCAAATGCCCACGCTTGCACCCTGTCCATGCTGCCCTGCTGATGGCTGCCTTATTTCAGTTCCATTTCTGAGCTGGATTTGAAGGCCTTTCTCCTGGCTGAGAAGAACTTGACACCCAAGAAGATGGTGGTGATCAGGAAGGCAAGTGCCAGGGCAAGCAGGACCCAGGCACCTGCTGTGGCTTGATTGCTGGTCAGGGACATGCCCAGGAAATCAGTTTGGTGGTCAGAGCTGGCTTGGGCTGGAGTAGCTGGAAAAGGGAGAAATGGGGGACGTGGTTGGTGCTGGTGGCTCTGGGCTGGGGTGTGTTGGGTCACCAGCTCTCCCTTTGCTGGTGTCTTGGATGCCCTGTGCCCTTTAGACTTAGCTCCATGGGAAATCAGGAAGCAGCCAAACAGCCTGTGGTTTTTAGGGTGGCCAAGGGGCACCAAGACAGCTCCTTCTCTTCTCCTTGCCCCATCCTGGCCCTGGTGAGGGCTGAGCTCTGCCCCATGGTGGACCTGCTGTGCTTGGCGGAGCCCTGCGTACCTGTGTAAGGAGTCCAGCCATACTCGGGCCAGCCCAGGACCTCTCCGTTCTTCTTGTTCTCATTCACCAACCATGTCATGAGCGGCTCAAAGTAGCTCATCAGGGCGTCAGCTGACATGTTGGGCTGCCCCGTGATGAGCTTCATGGCTTCGGGCCATGGCTTGCTGAAACCCAGCTTCAGGGCTTCCCTGTGGCAGGAGAAATTGGGTCCAGTGGGCTTCCCATCGCCCTCTCGGCCACCAGCCCTTCCCTTTTCCCCAGGGCTTGGGGCTTTTGTTATCAGCAGCCCTGGGCTGTCTGTGGCCCCAGCACTGCAGGGCTGCCAGCCCATGGCACAGGGAAGGTTTTGCTTGGGGGAAAGGGAGGGACTGACATGGATTAAAACCCTCCAGTGAATCCAGCCTGATGCAGAGCAGTTCCTGGGTGAAAGGGTTAATTTTGCAGGTGCTTTTTTGGAAGCTGTGGGGTTGTTTTCCCTAAGGAACAGGGGCTGTGGAGGAGGAGGAGGAAGAGGAGGAGGAGGAGGAGGAGGAGGAGGAGGAGGAGGAGGGAGCCTTCCACCTGCCAGGGTCCCAGCTACCATCTAGTGGCTGCTTTTGCAATCACAGCCCCAGCACCCAGCCCAAGGTGCCCCTGCCCCGGGGTACGCCCTGCCCCCACCCCAGGGACCAGAGCATCTCATGCTGGGGCAGGGAGGGGAAGGATGACCAGGGCCTGCATTGCCTTTTGTCTTGCTGGGCTGGCTTTAAGGTATTTAGGGACATAAATGTCTTGGCTCTGCCCTGCCCACACACCTACCCCAAGATCCTCCCAGCCTCCTTGGACTGGTAGATGTCACACATGTGCAGGGGACCCGTGTGCCCGGCTGCTGCACAGAGTGCCTGGTGGAACTGGAACTGGATGACGAAGCTGACAAAGTACCTGGGGGTGGGTGAAGAGGGGTGAGGACATGGGAATGGACACTACTAGTGGCTGTGCAAGAGAGGATGTGGTCCCCCTCATCCCCTGGTTGCACCTTCCCGGTCTGAAGGAGCATCACTGGCTTTGGAGCTACACCTGCATCAGCTCAGTCCAATCTGCTGATGCCACTTCTCCTTTAACATGTGTTTTATGGTTGCCTGGATGGGTAAGCCCATCTTCCTTGGGTAAGGAGAAATTCCCCCAACTCCAGCCTTCTCCTTTGAAGCTCTTTCAGGGTCCACAGAGCTGCCCAGCACCCTCAGGATGATGCCACCAAGTATCCCACCAGCCATGAAAACAGGTGTCGTCACTGGCCTCTGAACTGGAAATCCCGCTTCTGTGTCCAGGTGGTGTCCCTCTGGCCCCAGCCCTGCTTGCTCACCTGATGTAGGGGACGTTGGCAGGGATGTGAAACTTTGCTCCGGGATCAAAGTCATCTTCAGACCTTGGTGTTGGTGGGCACAAGCCCTGGTACTTCATCCTGGGCGGAGAGGGAGAGTTAGCTCAGTGTGGGGTGGAGACGGTGGGAGAGGACACAGTGGGATGTGAGCACAGTGTGAGGGGTTACGTATCCCATCGTGTCCCATTGCAGCCAACTGGACCACAGGGAGAAAACACCCAGCGGGATGATGGCCAAGGCCTGTGCACCAAAGAGGGGTCTGAATTCAAGCACACCTGAGGTTCCACCACTCCTGGTTGTACTCGTCCTCCTTGATCTGTCCATCAAACACCTTCCAGCGCCACTGGTCCATGAGGTATCCAAAGGGCAGGAAGGCGATTTTGTCCAGGGCCATGTTCATCAGGTAGTTAATGTCACTTTCTGCCCAAGGTGTGAAGGTGTGAGCAAGGCAGTACTGTCCTCACCCCTCCACCCCGTATGGGTCATTCTGCCCAAGAGCAGGGTGTCCCCACCAGGTCCTGTCCCCTCCATGCATGCAAAGCCACCGTGCATGTCCCTGAGCCCTTCCACCCTGACCCTCTGCATTTCCAGCTGTCCCCAGCAAACACCCTTTGTGGTGCTGTGCTCACCTTTGTTTTCTGTGACTTGGTCCAGCAGATTGATGCTGTGCAGGTGTTTGGGGGTGGAGACAGACAAGGCCATGACATCCCCAACAGCCTCGTGGAAGCCAGGGTTGGCCCCATCACGGAATGAGATGGGCTGGTCCATGTACTGCAGGAAGTACTGGACGTGGCCCATCTCGTGGTGCACCGTGATTAGGTCGTCCATGTTCACCACGGTGCACTGCTTGATCCTGGAGCAGGACATGGGCGTTGGGGGGAGAAGGGAGGGCAATGCTGGGCTGAAAAACTCCAGGAACCATCACATTCCTTTGCACTACTTTTCCCTTTGCCCTCCCTTTCCATGTGCCCCACCCCACATCTGATGCCAGGCTGGGCTGATCCTACTCCATGGGGCTGGTGTCTCTCTTTTTCTGCATCTCCTGCTGACTGTTCTCCACAGCAAAGCAGGGAAGGCATCAGTTGCCCTCCATCCACCATGGGGGCTCCTGCCAGCAGTGCCAGCATCCTGGGTACCAGTGACAATGCCACAGTGGGGCTGCCACAGCCACAGGGCAAGAGACACTGTGGTGGCATTAGGCCACATGCCCTTATTCTACAAGGACACTGCTATCTACCCCAGCAGCATGTCAGCTGGGTCCACCACTTGCTCCCCACGGGGCACCTGAAGTCCTTGCGGTTGTAGAAGTCCCAGGCCGAGGCATGACACACCACCTCTCGCCCATCTGCTGGCTTCTCGATCATGGACTTGTCCCAGAACTCCTGCGGCATGGGGATGAGGCCCAGAGAGGTAAAGAAACGGTCTGACTCTTCAAACATCTTCTTGGGTGTCCAGCCCTGGGGAGAGAGCAGACAGAGGACCTGGTGAGGGGCAACGAGGGATGCGAGGGGTGCCGAGGGCTGTGGGAAGGATGGGAGGCAGGGACAGCCTCATTCCTCTGGGCAGGGGAGATCTTTTGGGGGCAGCTGGAGCTGGATCCAGCCCTTGGTGTATTCAGGTAAGGGGAGAACACGGATGAGGCATGAAGGCTTGTGGTAGCACCAGAGCATTTGGCAACACAGGTGGCGGCAATGGCCAAAGGGTACTGGGTCCCAAGGGGCTTCCCCAGAGCAGCCTGGAAAAGCACTGACCTGTTGTTTCATGGCTGGGGTGGCATCCACCTTGGTGGCATCCGGGAAGGGTATCAGCAGGTCGAAAATGTTGGACCATGACTGGGCCCACATGTTGCCTGGGAAGTGCAGCAGGACAATGCATGGCGACAGGGAGAGGAGAGCAGAGGCAACCAGTTACTCCCTACTGCTGCGTGGGGTGGGTCGCCCTGCCTGGTCCCTGCCCTGCCCGCACAAGGCTGATGCAGCAGGAGCCTGTCGTCGCGCTGAGGGTATTGTCCTTCCCTGGGGCAGGCTGGCCTCTGCAGATCCATCTCATGGGGCCTTGGCCCTTCAGCCAGAGCTGAACAGAGGCCAGCCTCAACTCTTGGCCCGACTTGGAGCAAACTATGCCTGGTGGAAGACACAGCTCTGCTCAAGCAGAGCCCTTACCTAGCAAATGAGCAGGGATGGGACCCCTCAGGTTTATACGCTCTGCACCATACTTTTTGTACAGGGCTCGGCGTACGTAGGCATGCAAGTTGAGGTACAGGGGCTGCAGCTGTAGGTACAACCTCTCCAGATCTTCCTGGAAGGTGGGCGTCTCATACAGGGATCTCCAGAAGGCCCCGTTGTCTGTGTAGCCTGTGGTAGGGCAAGAGCAAAAGCCATCAGACACCATCCTTCTTGGCAAGAGTCTGCCTTGCTGCTCAGACACCCAGGTCCCTCCATATCTATCAGAGAATGGATCTCATGGGGGCTGGTGGGACCTCCGCACCCTCAAGATTTTGACCCTCAGTTGGGTGATCAGCCCAGTCCTCTGCTCTTAGGGGGGCAAGACCATGTTGGGTCTGAGGGAGCGGGCCACTGACCATTGAGCATGGCTGCCTTGTTGCTCAGTTCCACGTATCGCTTGTAGTTGTTCTTGATCTTCTTCCCAGAAGCATCCCGCCAGCCTTTCCAGGCAAAGAGGAGCTCATCATAGTCCCGTGAGGTGGCCATGATGTCTGTGAGGTCTGGAGAGAGAGCAGTGAAGCCAGAGTGGTGCTGTTGGATGGACTGGACTGAGGCAATGGTGCTAGACCCAACCTGTTGCTCAGGGGCCATCACAGAGAAGGTGGGAAGGCCCCTTCATGACCTTTCTTTGTGACCCTATTGAAAAAATCCCTCCTTTCTGGGCCTGTTGCAGATGACTGCAGTGGATACCCTGCTAGACCTTACCAGGATCCAGTGGGTGACAGGTTTTGTTCTCTCTGCAGACCTTGGCTACACTGTATGTGGTCTCCATATCTGAGAGGAGGGCGTTATACTGCAAAGAAAATTAGATCGTGTAAGCTGGTTATCCTTGCTCCTGCTCTTGGAGAAAGTCACAGCCCATTGAGATGTTCTCAGGTGTTTTCCTCTGGTCCCTTCCAAGGCCAAGTGTGACCTCAAATGGAGGCGAAGTGGAATCAATACAAGAGGGACTGAGGTCAACAAGCAATGTGCCATTGTCACCCAAGCAGCCAAGCCCCACTGCAGCCTGGGATAGGCAACCTTTGGATGGGAAACCCTGGAGGCGAGGCAAGCATCCTGGCTTTGTGTAGAAGGTACAAAACTATCACCTCAAAGGCAGGGGGTGGCTGCCCGGTGGCATTTCCTAAAAGTCGGGAGAAGCCCGTGTCTCCACACAGGGTAGTGGCAAAGGACACCCGTCCTGGCTGCCTCCTTGCAGCTTACCTCCTTCAGCTCGTTCTCAGGCAGGGCTGCCCTCTCAATGACACTCAGCTTCTTGAGGATGCGCGTGACACTTTGGTCCTGGAAATCAGAGGGGTCGAACTGCCTGGCCCTCATGGCGTACTCAAGGGTGTGCTTGGACATGGCCAAGTTCTTATCCAGCTGCAAGGGCGGGAGGGGACAGAAGAGGAGATGCCTTCAGGGAGATGCCCGAGACACTGGCCATCACTAGAAGCACCACGTGGCATGCTGTAACTGGCAACCCCACCACGGCTGCCTTTGTGGGCACCTCACAGCGTGACGAGGGTTTTCACAAAAAAGACACCTCCCGGGTGAGAACGTTACCCCTTGGCTAGGGGCAGAGGCTGCCCTGGTTTCCAGAACTCATTCGGAACGCACCCTGGGCACCAGCTGCCTCTCCCGGCCCAGCCCGGGTCATTGCCATACCATAATCTCCTTGTTGTGGTTGGTGATGTTGGTGTTGTAGGCCCAGGATGCCTCGGTGTAGGCGTTCCACACTGCCTCCGCCGTGCTGTTGTACTCAGACAAGAACTCTTTCGCTTGTGCTTCATCTGCTATTTTGTCTAGAGGAGGAGATAAATGGGGGAAGAGGGGGGAAAGGTCAGGAGAGCCCTTCTCTTTGCAAGGCCATCACCCCGTGGTGAAGCCATAGCTGAGCTTCTCCCAGAACTGCAGGTCCATTGAAGGATGCCACAACCTGGGAACAGGTTGAGCCAAGAAATGGGGGCAGAGGGACACTGCTGGGGTGTCCCATTGGACAGAGGATGGAATGACAAGACAACCTGCATGCCCTAGACCCTCCCATGTGAGAAGAAAGGATGCAGCTGGAAAGAGATGAGCTGTCACCATGACTGATGGCATTACCACAGCAGCAGGGTCACAGCTTCAGAAAATGGTACTCCAAAGGGTTGGCTAATGGCACTTGCTTCTTGGGAAGCAACACCCTGTGGGACTCCACGTGGGGCTGGTTATTTTTCCAGGCATGGGGACCTCCCCTACACACAGCAGAGCCCTCCCTCAGCACTGTCCTGCCTGAGGGTTAGTGACATCCCTTGGAAGACCTTCCTGCCCCTCGCCAGACCCAGGATGGAGCCACAGCCTTACCAATGCCTTCAGGGTAGCCTTCAGGGATAGGGGGACGCCAGTCAAACTCAGGCCAGCCCAGCACCTCATTGGTCTTGTTGTTCTGCTCCTGAAGCCACTCAGTGACAGGGCTGAAGTACTCCAGGAGCGCCCCAGCATCCATCTTATCCGTGCCGGTGAGGTTGAACAGGATTTCCTGCCACGGCTTGGAAGACCCAGCTTTCAACACTTCCCTGCAGAGAAGCAGGACAGCGCGAGCCAGCATGAGGCCAGGGGATGGATGGCAGAAAAGCAGTGATGGTATCCCAGCATTGCAAGAGTTGAAGGTGCTATTCCTGAGTGGGACATGAGCCTGGGAACTGCCTCTGAAGCCCCCACCTGCCCTGCATATGGGGACTGAGGGCTCCCCATCAGATATCCATGCATTTTTTAACACCCAGGGAGTCAATAGGAACCAAAAGTGCTTTAGTAACCTCTTGTCTGGGTGGGAGCTCATGACAGGGACAATAGCAGTACTCTGGTGAGGACCACTCACCCCACCCCAGTGCTTCCATGTATTTCCATCCATCCATCCATCCATCTGCAAAGCTATTCCTCCAGCCATCTCCATAGCCACTTTTCCTTCCTTCCTTTCTTCTTTCCTTCCTTTGCACACCATCAGCTTCCACGCACACATCTGCCCGTGGCGATTGTCCCGACCCTCCTCTGTCCCCACCTGAGTTTGTCTCCAGCCTCTTTGGACATGTAGATGTCACAGGTGTGCAGGGAACCGTTGTGCTTGGCTGCCTGGCACAGGGCCTTGTGAAACTGGAACTGAAGGACGAAGCTCACAAAGTACCTGCCGAGAAAGCCCCTGAAGGTGAGCGCTGGGGACCAAGGGAAGCAGACAAGTCCCAGGGTGTGGGGGAAGACACCCAGCCACATGTCAGCTCCCCACCATTTGTGGTCCCAAGCACTGGATAGTCTCTGTGACTTGAGCAGGAGCCACGCATCCCAGTCGCTGCCCACCGAGCTGAGCCCCCCAGTCCCCCTGCCGCCCCAGGCTCCGGCCCCTTGCCAGCACCTCCTCTACCTGATGTAAGGGGTGTTCCCAGGGATGTGGTACTTTGCTCCAGGGTCAAAGTTGCTTTCATTCCTTGAAATCGGAGCACAAATACCCTGGTATTTGGTTCTATAGAGAACAGAGAACAAGAGCATGAGCATGGAAATAAGGGGTCAGAAGAATCAAGGCAAGGAATGGGAAGAGAAGGCACAGCGCTGAAGAAATTTGTACAATAAGAGCACGCTTCCATGTATCTCCTTCCTTCCTTCCTTCCTTCCATCCATCCACCTACCTACCCACTCCATTCATCTACTCATCTGTCCCACCCACGCACCCACCCACCCACTGTTCTCCAGCTATCTCCATGGTTACTTTTTCCTTCCTCCCTTCCTTCCTTCCTCCCTTCCTTCATTTCTCCCTTCCTTCCTTCCTTCCTTCCTCCCTTCCTTCCTTCCTTCTTGCCTGCCTTCCTTCCCTGCACAGCCCCAGCTTCCACACCCCCGTCCACCCCTGGTGACTGCCCTTTACCTCAGGTACCACCAGTCGTAGTTGTAACGGTTGGGGGGCGTGCGGCCGTTGAACACGTTCCAGCGCCACTGGTCGATGAGATAGCCAAAGGGCAGGAAGGCGATCTTCTCCAAGGCCATCTTCAGCAGGTAGTTGATGTTGCTCTCTGCATAGAACAGAGCCTGAGCCAGGCTGGGAAGGAGCCTGGCTGGGCACCACTAGGCTGTGTGTGGGCAAGAGGGTGAGCAGACCTGGGTGAGACGCGGGGACAGCAGTTCAATGTGTATTCTGCTCCCTAGAGAAGGCTGTGTGGGACACGGGAGGTTTCTCCAGATACAGCTCCTCCCTGGGACCACGTGTCCCTTTTTACTGAGTGGGGACAATGGGAATGACAAGCGCAGTGTCCTCTTGCCTTCAGCCTGGCTCTCAGTGTGACTTTGATGGTTCCCTCTTGCCATGCTGACCCCGGGGCCTGGGGGTGAAGGGGCTTTGATCTGCAGGGCTGTCACACCACTGCAGAGGCTCTCAGGGTTCAGACCCAGAGCAGGGGTCAGCTCTAGGACAGTCACCACTATATCATCGGGAGCACAGGGGATGGTGACATCTGCTTTCCCCATTGCCTCCAGGAAACCCTGGGAAGAAAGGTTGGAGAAGGACTTGCTGGAGACCCAGCTGAAGCTGTGGGGTCAGAGAGGGGTGGCAGCGCTGCCCTGAGGGGCTATTGGCTGCCATCGCTGTGGTGTGGGGTTGCCAGGGCCGGTTAGTCGGCAGCGATGCCTTGAGGCAGGGACCATCTGCTCCGTGGTGTTTATGCAGCATTGGCCCAACGCTCTTGGCTGCTGCAATGGCTTCCCCGTCATGAAACGTATTTAATGACAAGCCAGGAGGATCCCGGGACTGTCCCTCCTCCGCAAAGCAGCTGCCTGCGGCAGGAGCCTGCGAACGCTTGGTTTCCTCCGCTGCCGTCTGCTTTGACGTGTTGGCTGAGAGATGTTGGGTGGGGGGAGAGACTCTTGCCAAGCTGGGCAGTGCCCTGCGGCGACAAGTCCTCCTCTGCTGTGCCGGCTGGCAGGCAGACACGTCACCCACTGGCTGTCCTCGTGACTGTGCATGTAAGTGCTCAGTGCCACCTCCGCAGAGCTACACCGCGAGCTCCTGGCATGGAAGTTTCTTGGCGAGGGAGGAGGGAACGCTGGAAAGGTCAAAGCCGATCAAGCATGAAGATGCTGTTTTCAGGTTTGGACCTCTGATGGAGAAGGGAAGTGCACAGATGAGCTGCAGGGAGCATCTCTGCTGCCCGCAGAGGTGAAGAGGATGGAGCCATGAAGGGTCCTACGTGGACCCATGGAGCCAAGAAGGGGTTGTGCATGGAACTGAACGTGGGTGAAAGGGTCACATCAGCCGTGGAGTCTTGCCTGCTCAGGGCTGCATTGCCAGACTGCAGCCCACCCTGGCATGTCCCAAACCCTTCCAGTGCCCATGCCCTCCAGGACACCCAGCTCCCCAGGGGGGCTGCCATACCTTTGTCCTCGGTGGCACTGCTGAGGAGACCAATCTTCTTGAGGTGGCTGGGGGTGGAGACAGACAGGGAGAGGACATCGCCGATGGCCTCATGGAAGCCAGGGTTGGCCCCGCTGCGGAAGGAGACGGGCTGGTCCTTGTACTGCAGGTAGTATTGGATGTGGCCCATCTCGTGGTGCACCGTGAACAGCTGCTCCATGGTCACCGTTGTGCATTGCTTGATCCTGCCGGGCAAAAAGAGAGCATTGCCTGAGCTGACTGAGGGACCCTAGCTGCTTGTGCACCCCCTCAATGGGACAGACCCTCCACAATCCCTGGGAGGGTGGCAGCACCCCATAGCACAGGGGGAGAACCCAGTGGAGGTGAAGGCAGGGCAGCGTGGTGCCCCAAGACCTTACCCCCGAAGGTGTCAGAGTGGACTGCACGGCCAGGGTGAGGGTACCCCAAATGGTGAGCACCAAGGGGGATGGAGGAGAGTGTTACCCTGTAGACCCGGGCCCCGCATGACCCACACACACCTGAAGTCCTTGCGGTTGTAGAAGTCCCAGGCTGAGGCATGACATACCACCTCCCGCCCATCCGTTGGCTTCTCCAGCATGGACTTCTCCCAAAATTCAGGGGGCATCTCCAGCAGTCCCAGGGAGGTGAAGAAGTCCTCTGATACCCGAAACATGCGGGTGGCATTCCAGCCCTGGTGGGCAGCAGACAGTGGGTTATGGCTGAGGAGGGGGCTGCCCCTGCCCTGGGAATTGCCTCTGATGCTCTCCCGACACCCCACATTTTTGTCCCCCTGATGCCACCAACGAATCCCTCAGCCCATCACCTGCTTCACCATGGTGCTCGTGACATCGAGGTTGGGCTTCTCAGGGTAGGGGACCATCAGGTCATAGATGTTGTTCCACTGCTGAGCCCACATGTTGCCTGAGAAGAGAAAACAGCTGGAGCAGAACTGGTGGTAGGTCAGGAAGAAGAGAAACACAGTGATAACTGGGACCTCCCTGCCCCACTATGGCCCCTTGTGTGCCCCTCTGGACCCACCAGCACCCCTGGGCACAGGCTGGGGCAGGTTCCTCCTCTTACCCAGGAGGTGAGCAGGGATGGGACCCTTCAGGTTGATGTATTTGGGGCCATAGCGATCGTACAGCTTCCTCCGGACAAAGGCGTGCAGGTTGAGGTAGAGTGGCTCCAGCTGGTGGTAGAGATGCTCCAGGTCATCCTCGAAGGAGACTGAGTCGTACCAGGAGCGCCAGTAGCTGCCTGTGTCCTCAAATCCTGCCAGGGAGGCAGTGGTAACCTCTGGCTCTGGCCCCCAGGGGCTGCCTGCCCCCTCCCCAAGCCCAAGATCTGGTACCAGGTGAACTGCAGTAGGATTTTTGTCCCTTCCCCAAAGTGGGGAAATGGAAGCTGGATGCCTGGTTGCATGTGGGATGGGGAGAGCCATAAGGGCATCCCATTGCCCCGGCCCCAATTCCCACCCTGGATCCCTGCCCACCCGCTGCATCCCCCCATCCTGCTCATACCATCCGGTTGATAGGCCTCGTTGCTCAGCTTCACGAATTCCTCATACTTGGCGCGCAGTGGGTTGCCTGCGGCGTTGTGCCAGCCCTCCCAGGCGTAGAGCAGCTTCTTGTAGCTGCGGGAGGAGGCCATGATGTCTGAGATGTCTGGGAGAAGGGGGACAAGTAGGACATGAGAAAGGGGCAGGAGATGGGGTCACATCCCATAGTGGCTCTGCAGAGGTGCCCCCGCCATCACACTGGACCCAAATACCCAATTTTAGGCCAGGACAATCCCAATGAACATGGGTGGGATCTGCCAACCCCGACCTATGTGTCCCCATGTGGCGACACATGGACAAGCTCATGGCCATGGGATGCTCAGCACCCCACAGGGGCAGGGGGATGGGGACCATACCTGGCTCCAGCTCCCAGCAGGTACCGTTGGCCAGGCACACCTTGGCTGTGGAGTAGATTTTGTCCATGTCACTCAGGATGGTGTTGTACTGTAGGGAAGGAAAAGATGCTGGGGCTGGAATGGGATGGAAATGGCCCTTCAAGAGGGATCTACAGACTTCCCAGCTCCAGAGTGTGTGTCCCCGGAGGGATGTGGAGGAGGATTGGTGTGTTTACGCAGCACGTTTTTGGCGAGATAAGCATGTTATCACCCAGAGTTTTTGCCCCCATCACATGGTGGGAGCAGGGAGGTTCTTTGGGACGGACAACCCCGCACAGCCGCTCGCCGAACGCCGCACGAGCGCTTGTGGTGTCCCGGGGCAGGGCTATTTATAAAGCTCTTTGTCAGCTGGGCTGTGGCGCAGCCTGTTTATCTAAGCGGGTAAAAAAAGAGTAAGAAGAAAAGCAGGAGGAGGAGGGGGGGTTGTTTCTGTGAACTTCAACAACAGCAAACAATAGCAACAGGAGGTTTCCTGGAAGCTCCCCAGGGAGCCCATTCCCAGGGAAGGAAATTCCTCTGCTCCGTCCCTCTCTTTGCTCCCATCCCTCTGCTCTGGCCAGGCTTTGGGACGGAGCTGCCTGGGGACAGGCGACACATGGCTGATGCACAGCGAGGAGGCATGGTGCTGTCTTGTGTCTGGGAGAGGACAGGGACGCGTTTCCTGGGAGGAATTGGGGCCAGCACTTCTCTGGGAAGGATTGTACCTCCGGGCTTTTTCAGGCTTTCAGTGGGGAGGGCTGTCAGGCAGCCGTGGGCCAGGCTGGAGGGGGTGGCAGTGCCAGCGTCCCTGCGCTTGGGCAGGCAAGTGGCTGCCAGCCGCAGCCTGGGCAACATTTTCACACACAGAAATCAAAATCGTGTGGCATTTAGGTAAACTCTCTGGAAGCTCAGGGCTGTGGTGGGGAAGGCTCAGGATGTCCTGATGAGCCTAGCACGGACCTGTGCCACCGAGGCACAGGACTTCTGGGCTGGCAGGGAGGGCTCAGGAGCCAGGTGGCTGCAGCAGCCCTCCCTTTCCGTGGGCGGCATCCCCGAGGAGCCCTGGGGAGCAGGGGTTGAGTCAGCTGGCCCCTGGCCATGGGCACAGCCTGGCTGGTCTCCAGGTGACGCCCAAGGCTGTTCTGTGTAAGCAGGAAATCTCCAGTTCCCACTGGGATAGCTCTGAGGTGAGGTTAGGGCTGGATAACGGAGCCAGCAGGCACCCCAGATCCCCCCGAGACAGCACCCCCATCTCCCCCCTCCATCACTGTGCCAGGGAGACCCTCTGAAACACAATAGAGGGGCCATGGGCCAGCAACGGAGTTTGGGGGCTTGGGCAAAGGCCCTCTACGGGGTTTCACAGCACCCCAGCAATGTCCGGCGCTTCGCTGGCACCTCACCTACCTGCTCTCTCTTCTCCAGGGGCAAGTTGGAGGGTCCCAGGGTCTGGATGGAGCTGATAATTTTCTTCAGCTGTGGATCACTGAAGTTGCTCCAGATGCTGCCAAAGAGGTCCTTGGCTTTCTTCCCCCACAGCTCCATGAAGTTTTGCTCCTCCAGCGATGCGTTGACCTGCCCAGTGAGAGGGGACATAGAGGCTCAGGACCAGCCCTGGGACATGCCACCACCAGATGATGGTTTGGGGGCTGGATTCAGAGCCACGAGGGTTTGTGGAAGCCAGAGGGAATGGAACACAAGGTGGCAGGCAGGCCTGTCCCCAGCCCATGACATTCATAGATAGAGACATCAGCTTCCAGCTGATGCGGCAACATCTGCAGCCCCGCTCGCCTGTGGCAGTCCTGGTGAGTACTCGCTAAGGTGGCCTTTGGGGATATTTTGGAGGTGGCTCTGGGGTGTCATTGCTTGGATGGGGTAGGGGTGCTGGGACAGGGGTGTCCATACCATGTGGGCAGGGTGTCTGCGTAGTCCCAGCTGGCGCTGGCAGCTGCCAGACCCCAGTTTCAGAAGGAGCTCTGAGAACTGGCTTCATTTTATTCCTATTTCTGCTGCTTCACACCTTTGCAGAAGCCCAAAGAAAAACAACAAAAGTGCCACATTCACTTTTCTCCTTCCTATACCTTCTTGCTAGATCTGTACGTTCCTGCTTTGGCTGCCTGCAGCCTGTGCCCTGTAAGTGCCGTCGCTGTGTTTCATCCTGCAGAGAGGCACCCATTTGCACTGAGCCCCCTGTTCTGGGTCTGTCACTGTCACCCATCTCCTGCCAGCCCCGACCTCCCTTCCCAGGGCTGTGGGACGGCAGGGAGCTGCCTGCACCATGGGGGGTTATTTAGGCAGCTGGAGCTGAGGCCAGCGGCCGTGATTTTGGGACGGGGTGTATTTCGGATAGTTGCATCCCAGCCTGGCCAGTGTCAGCTGTATTTTTGGGAAACACTGATCTTTCAAGAGTATCCTGACCTGGGTGATGCGCAGGATGGAGAAGGTGCAGAGTGCCTGTTAGCTGTCCATGTGCTGTCCGGGGGTGATTTATGGAACTCATTAGCTGTTATTCGTGGCATTTTCAGCCTGGCTCCAAGAAGCCTGGTTTGTTTTATTTTAATCTTCGCATTCCCTTGGCTGGCAGCAGGGAGGGAAGGGAGTTGCAGTGCTGCAGGGTTGGACACCCACGCAGCCATGGGACACAGGAGTGGTGATGATGACAGTGCCGGGTGCCCTGGCTGCCCACCGCTGGGCAACCCCTCAGATGTCCCACTGCCCATAGCATCACTCCGGGTACCACCTGGCCCTGACCCCTCACTGTGCCAGGATGCACCAGCCCCAGGGGCACCCTGCACTGGAGCAAGATGCTTTAGCATCACTGAATGAGGGGTATCTTTACCCCTTCCCAGACACCGCTGCAGAGCCAGGGGAGCTGTAGGAAGCAGAGTCCAGCTGTGTTTCATCTTCTTGAACAGGAGCCTGTGTTTGGTCAGGCAAATCATACCCTAAACTCTCCTGACAGCTCTGGCAGAGCGAGCTGAGGCCAGTGGCGCTGCCCGAGACCCCCTCCCCGCAGCCATGCCCACCAGCCCTGGCCCTTCACCCCCACAACCAGAAGCTCCCTCCTGGGGGTGTATGTGTGTGTGTGGGGGTGTGTGCCCCTTGGCAGGGCTCAGAGGCCCCTGGATCTCCCAAGTCTCCCCACTGAAGCCCCCCGCCCCAGTCCCTCCCTGCTCATGGTTGCAGAGTGAAGATTCAGCGGTGCAGGATGCAGCCCAAGATGCTGGGGCTGCTCTGCCCCAGGCACAGGAAGAAGTTCCGCACCTGTGGGCAGCCCCTGAATCCCCAACACCACCACCAGCATCTTGCCTGGCGCGCAATTTGCAGGAGATGGTGCATCTCCCTCTGCCGCAGCTGAGCTCCCTGTCCGACCTTCCAGCATCCCTCTGTCCGCCCCTGCGTGGCTGGGGGCTGCTGCCCTGCTGTCGGTCTCCTGCCCCCCATGTCACCCCCTGCCACTTTGTCCTGGGGCCACCTTTTGAGGCAGGTCCTGGAGCTGCCCACACCATGGTGGCCTGGCTCAGCCTCTCTTGCCTTATAGGCATGTGTGGGGTTTGCCTGGCCCAAAGTTTCCCCAGACCCCCGCAAATGCACCCTGTCAGCTCCTGCTGGCAGCTGTTAACCCTTTAGTACTCAGTGCCTCCTCATCCCACCGCACATCTCCCTGCTGCCCCATCGGGCTGATCTGAGGGGCCACATCCCCACCTCTTCCTGGGCTGGTTGGGAGCCTTGGCATGGTAGGGAGCTCCTGTCTGTGACCTTTGGGCATTTATTAACACAGGAAAGGGTGAAAGCTGGCCTGGCAAGTCCATGCAAGGGGCTTTCCTGACCCTAACCTTGGACTTGGCATAGATGGGACCTGCTCTGCCCCAAGGTCCCCACCCCAACATCTGCGGCAGATGCTGGGCACCTGCCCAGCTATCACATCAGCTTGCCAAGAAAAAAAGGCTGCAGGGGCACTGGGGTGCTCTCGGGTGCCCTGCCAGCTTGGTAGCAGCCAGCCCTGTGCAGAAAGACACATTGCTCTCCTGGTGCAGGGCACACTGTGCCCCGGTCCCTGGGGGGATCCGGAGGGGTTCAGGGCTGTGTGGCAGCCCTTGGGGCACGGGGGTGATACTGAGGTCCCCAGACGCACCGTGGTGGTGTAGGGGCTGCCCCAACCCCTGTGCACCACTGGCTGTAGGGGGTGGGAGGTATCTCCCCGAGCTGCACACAGTGCCGGGGCCGTGCCCCCCATGCCAGGGCAGCCAGCAGGTGCTGGGCACAACAGGAGCCAGCGAAACCTCCACAGCCTGCCCAGGCACCGCGGTTCCCCAGCCTGCGTCAGGCAGGGGCTGTGCTGCTGCCCCCCCCCACCCGAGAGCAGCCCTGGGGCTGCCAGGGCTCCCTGCCCTGCTAAATCCAACCTAAAGCCCTGGAAAAACACACACATGCCTGTGGGATGCATGAGCATTGCTCCCTGCTGGACTATGCCCGCACGCAGCTGGGCTGATGTCTAATTCCCTGTAGCCTGGAGTGCTTTCCCAAATCTGGCTTCGCCCCTGTGGACTGGGGACATGGGGATGAGGGGTGGCAGTCCCAGTGCCACCCCATTGCTCATGCACACTTTGGGCTGCTGGTGTGTGCCCCAAACCCAGCACTGGGACATGGTGGGGCTCCGGCACAGCGCTGGGACGTGATGGCACCGGACAGGGACAGGAACAGGACAGTGGTCTGGTTCAGGGAGGGGGGGAAGGAAAGTGGAAGGTGCTGGGAGGAGGTGACCACCTCTGAAAATAACCCAGACTCTGCTCCGGGACCAAGGCTGTCACTCTGGGGCAGAGCCTCTCCAAGGGTCAATTTGGGGCAAAACCCCACAGTTCCTGGGCTACAAGCCCAAGCCCTGGTTTGCCATCCTGGGGTGCCAAGACAGGAGCTCGTGAGGAGGAAGGGGACCATGCCAGGTGCCCCTCCATGCACCAGCCCCCCCCAGTGCTGGGGACACCCCCGCGGTAGCATCGCCCCCGCCCCACCACCCACCTGCAGAGCTGCGTTTTCAGTTGTCAGGTTGGTGTAGTAATTCCAGCTGGCCGAGACGCTGTTGAAGAGGACGAGCTCAGCGGTGCTGTTGTAGGCGCTGGCAAAGAGGGCAGCCCCTTCCTCGGTGGGGTCATGCTGGGGGGGCTCGAGCCCCGGCTGAAGGGCACCCACCAGGCTCAGCCCCAGCAGCAGCCCCAGCGCCGGGGGCATCGCGGCGGGAGCAGCGCACGGAGGGGGGGGCCGTTCGGTGCCTGGCGAGACAGCTTTGCCTCCGCTGCCGGCTGCTTATAAGCCAGCAGCCTTCACGCAAACCCTGCCCACCGAGCCTGCCTCCCCTTGCAGATAAGACCGGAGCATTTTGCTTTCCCTTCGGCAGCTCCTGGGCTTGCGGAAAGGCTCGGGAGCGAGGGCTGCTGTGGGATGCATAGTCCCTTTGGCGCCTGGCCGTGCTGGGAGGGAAGGGGAAGGGGCTGGGACAGGAGGGAGGAGGTGGAGGAGAATCAAGGGGAAGGCAGAAAAAAGAGAAAGGAGGAGGAAGGCTGGGGTGGATGGGGTGGACAGGAGGCAGCTCCATCCCTGCAGGGTCCCAGTCCCCTCCCAGCTTCGCACAGGGGGATCCAGCTCAAGTGGACCACGGTGCTTGGCAGGACATCCCCTCCCCATGCTGGCATCATGCGGTGAATGCCCTCGGCAGAGCCCTGGCCACCGCCACGGGGCACGAGGGCGAGCGCAGGGGGGAAGGTGTTCACTTTGGGGGCAGACAAGGTCCATCTGCAGCTGCTTCTTGCTAAAGTGACCCCCTTCCCGACATAACCTCATTTTCCCAGAGAAACAGAGTATTTCTGCTGGTTGTGAAGGAAAGGCCATCACATCACACCAAGTGTTCTGGATTTGGAGGAATTAGGCTGATGACAAATGAGTAACAAAAAGTTCCTTTAAAATGAAAACCAGATCCATGTCAGTGGGCTTGATAGGTTCTTTCCTTTTTTTTTTTTTTTTGTTTTCTTGTATTTAATTAACTAAATCCCCTTCCCCTGGGGCCTGGCCCCAGCCCTTGGAACCGTGCCTGGCCTGAGCTTAGGACCTGAGCTGGCTAAGCCCATCCCCCCTTGTTGGGACAGCCCCCCCCCCCTCCGCCCCCGGGACACAGTGGACACCTTCTGTGGAGGGGACAGTTTTTTGGTGGGGACACAGGGAAACCCCTTGACTTGTTGGTCCCACTGGGCACTGCAGAGCAGCTGGGCAGTGGCACAGCTTGGCCCCTCGACAAGGCACAAGTCCTCTTGCCAGGGCTGGGGATTTTAGGAGCCTGCAACTCTCTGCTGTCTATTAAACCTCCCTCCAAAAATCACAGCTTCCCACCCTGCCCCACCACCCACCACCCGCGTGGGCTGATGCGGGCACCTGAACATCCTTCACGCCCCTGACCCAAAGCCCACAGGGGTGTGCAAACAGCACCAGCACTGCCCGCGAGCCCGGACATCACGGGGCCAGGGCAAAGCCAGTGTCTGCCTGCCTCGCCCTTGCTGACCCCTTTCCCTACCGAACACAGCTCTCTGGAAACACCATTTTACTAGGAAGTTGCAAAAAATGGTTGGTTTGGCTCCAATTTGGCTGGCGACCAAGCGCTGATTAATGGAGATTTCCTGCGCCCCTCCAGCCTCTGTTCCCAGCTACACCGAGGAGGGGTTTTCCCGGCGCTGGGGCGCTGCGGCACAGCCTCCGACACTGGCGGGGTCTCGGGTGAGCAGCACGACCAAAATGTGCTCTGCAGTCTCAGTGCAACACTGATATCCAGAAATCCCAGGGAGGAAGGCCTTTTCCAAGGCTGGTGTTTCTGAGGGGTGACCCCGCAGGGGAAGGGTGGTGCTCCATCATTTTGAATGTGAGCATCTTCCAAGGCTGGTGCAAGAGGGGCAGCTCTGGAACTTTGTGTTGGACAAGAGGTCCTCTTGATGGTCACACCTCCAAGGGTGCCCACAGCTCTCTGGCAGCCCATCCTATAAAGCTCCAGCTGGGATCAGGCAGAAGAACTTCCTACATGCAGGAGAGTGCTGACAGGTGAAGTGGCTGTTGGCCCAGGAAGGCAGGTCAGATGCCTGCAAGCTTGAAAATGCCTGTTGGTGCCTCTGTGCTGCCCCAAATCCATGCTGTGCCCCAGCACCCACCAAGGATGGGCTCAGAGACACCCATGGGACACACTGCAGAGCAGGGGACCAGTCCTTGCTCTCCCCACCCTTCTCAGGGGTGCTGGGGTGGGTGATGGGCACCCATCTGCTCCCTGCGTGCAGGGTACCCGGGGCGTCACAGACCAGAGGGACAGGAGGTATCAATGGATGTGAAAAATGTGTTGCCACGGAGACGGATGCTGAACAGCTCTGGGGGACGCGGGCTCTGGGGGCGCTGGGTGAGATGTGGTGTCCCTGGAGGCTGCCCTGGGCTAGGAGGATGCTACCCATCGGCTTGCATTGCCATCACCAGCTGCATGGAGACGTTGTCCTCCCCCTCCCCGGAGCGCGTGTGCGTGGACACGTGTGTGATGGCCGGACTATCACTGCAGTGCATCAGGGGTGCAACTGCAGCGGTGCCTCACTTGCGAAGGAGGACAACTTGCTCTTGGCATCTTGGATAAGCGCCTTGGCTTGCCGGACCTGCAAACTCTCCCTGCGCGCTGCCAGCAGTGCTGGCAGGGGCACCCACACGTGCAGCCCCCAGACCCAGAGTCCCCAAAATAAGGAAATAAGGAGTCTGACAGCAAATATTTCATAGGAAAGCTGTAAGGTATCAATCATAATAGCAGTGTGACGGGAGAGGGTGAGGAGGGCTGGTCCTGCGAAGGAGCAGGTATTTGGGGATGGCCCCAGTGCTGGCTGGGAGCTTTGCTGATTTTTGTGTATACTCGAGCCTTATGGGGGGTCTTCAAGCCTGTATCCCCCCTCTTTTATTATAAACCACATTTTTGGCTTCCCCCCCCGCCATTTCTCAAAGCATTCAAAGGTGCTTCAAAACTCCTGTCTGATCCACCTCTCTGTTTGAGCCACCAAGGAGCTGCTGGGGGGAGAGGAAAGATTCCTTCCTGATCTAAACCTCAAAAAGAGAAAAGAGCTTTTTTTTTTTTTTTTTTTTTTTTTTTTTAATTTGGTGTGCAGCCTCGCACATTACCTTTCCTGATGGCTGTGGTTTTGTAGGTACAATGGCTCCTGTGCCACTTGGTACGAATGACTGTGTGTAGAATTTTTTTCCTTCCCTCTCCAGACCCTGAGTTTAAAAGCTCCTGCTTTATTTACTGATGAATTAAAACAATTGTCATACTGTGTAATTTTCTAAGCTGCTTTCCCAGATGCAGTGATGCTGCCGTGAGGAAGAGGGGAAAAACCACCTCTGCAGTCCAAATTTTTCATCTAAACAAATAGCTTTTTTCTGCTCTTAAAAAAAGAAAACCAACAAAAAAAACCCAAACAAAGAAAAAGAAAAAGAAAAAGGAAAAAAGAAAAAGAAAGAAAGACTCAAACCCAAGGGTTTTTTTGCTATTTATTTCAGGCCTGTGGTTGCTAAAATAATTATGAAACATTAGAGTAAGTGCTGTGGCCCTTCTATGTTACCTGGGCTTGGGGACTGGGATGGCAAGAGGCACCCAGGAGTCCTCGCTCCCAGGTTCTGCTGTCTGACTGCAAAATATCTCTGCCGAGGGGAAACTACAGAGATGTTTCCAGCTTTTCCCTGAATCAAAGGTGTATTTAAAGCCTGGCATGTCCTTTCTGCATGGGGACAGGGTGTGGTGGGCCGTGCGGAGCTCAGCCCCAGCCCCGGAGCAGCGATCGCTGCTTTATCACCAGAAGTGCACACTCAGCTCTTGCTGGAGTCTGAGAGCAGCAAAAAGGCTCCTGTTTGGCACAATTTCCACCCTGCCCCGCAAAAATGCTTTCCAGCACGTGTCTGCCCTAGGACAAGGGTTTATGGCCGTTGAGAGGCTGTCCCTGGTGCGGGTGTGGAGAACCTGGATCTGGGCTGGCTGCACAGGGCAGCCTGAGCAGGACCACAAATTTTCCCCAGCCTCTGCGGGGGGTGGCTCGGTGGGGCTGGAGGTGAGTGGGAAGGGGCTGGAGCTGTGGTTTCCACTGTAGCATCTTCTCAGGCTCCAACCCCCGGGCTGGGACCAGCATCAGCAGCCTGAGGATGTGCTATGATATTGCAAGGCTCTGAACGTGCAGCGTGCTGAAGGTGGCCATTTGCTCAGAGCTCCTAAGTGATGCCTGTTTCTTGGAAGGGTTGTAAGTAAATGCAAGACCCCAATAGTCGGACCCTAGGGAGCCCTCAGCCACAGCACAGGAGATGTGCCCAGTGTCAGGCACGTGGCTGGGACCATCACTGGGCAGGAAGTAAAAGTGTGGCCAGAAATCGTCCCTCCTCCTTCATAGCTCATCCTTCGTCCTTCATCCTTCATGCCTCCTCCTTCATCCCTCATCCTTCACCCTTCATCCCTCATCCCTCATCCTTCCACACCCCCTTCCTCACCAACCAGCAGAGCTGGGCACCGATATGAGGTGAGCAAAGAGGCCAACGTGTTCCCTCCACACCCATCAGCCCAATAAAACGCGGCAAAGTCCATTATGTCCTTGTTTTTTTCCCCTCTTTAATAACCAAAACCAATCCCGGCCCCGAGGCGAGCGAGCGTGACTGCTTCGGGAGCATTAATCATCTGCTGCCATCCCAGTGTGGGTTATCGTGGCTGTTTATCCAAG
The DNA here is from genome assembly GCF_963210335.1 of Falco punctatus. Classification (NCBI taxonomy): domain Eukaryota; kingdom Metazoa; phylum Chordata; class Aves; order Falconiformes; family Falconidae; genus Falco; species Falco punctatus. The sequence goes on along the minus strand of NC_137599.1, from coordinate 5,577,706 downwards.
CTGCTATTAAAAAAATCGCCATAAATGCGCCTTCAGCCTCTTCTGAAAGAGATTAAGTGTTTGCACCGGCTGCACTGATCATATCGCCTGGCCGGCTCAGCAAAGTTGTGTTCCCAGTGAGGAGGAGGACAGGGCAGCTTAATTGCTGCCAGGAGGAAACCCAGGGTCTTTTCCAGTAGGGCTGCTCCGACCCCTGGCCTGGGAAGGAGCCATGTTCCTGGGGAAGCTTCGTGCCAGCTGGGAATGACCCATTTTTCAGCCTTCGCAGGACCCCAGAGAACTGGGGACCAAGCCCCTGACATGACCCAGCGGGACAACTTGTGCTTAACCCCGAGCTACCCCGCAACCACTCCCTTGGCAGCCACAGAGTGTTCCAAACAGGAAAAACTTTTCTGTTTTCCTCCTGTATTTAGTGGAAAACTGTTAACTTTGCCCCAGGTTTGGGGTTTCATGGAGAACTGCAGTGGCTGGGGTTGTTTCAGGTGGCAGCTCAACTCCTCCGAGGCAGCTGGGCTCTTGAATTGCAATCCTCCGGGGAGGCATCTTGCAAATTAGCATTTCTTAGCGATAAAAACTTGATTTAGGAAGGAAAAAAAAACCCAACCCAAAAGAGGTTAGATCAGCAAAATGGTAATTTGATAATCTCTGGTGGAGGGAGGGGAAGCCGCCCACGCCGAGGTGGGGGTGAGCAGCTGGGGAAGGGCAGGAACTGCTGGTTTTACCATGAATTACCAGTTGATGATGCTTCCAGTGATCCGTGGGTACCTGGCAGCCCGGGACAGATCTGGAAAGGGTGCTGGGCTTGGCCGATAGCTGGGGAGCTGCAACAGCGTCTGCTGAGCCGCTTCAACTCTTGAACCTGCAGGAAGCTCTGGCAAGCCTCGAGCATCCCTGAGCATCCCCAAGCAGCCTCGAGCATCCTTGAGCATCCCCGAGCCCTGCAGGTCCATGCCAGGCCAGCCAACCTGGCTCTGCTACCTGACTGGCACATCACTGGCCCGGCAGCGCTGGAGGATTTCATTATCACCAGCTCAGGGAAAGCTCAGGCAGTTTTAATAAAGCCATTATGTCCCCAACAATGTCTTTGATTAAAGAGCTGGTTACAAATGGCTTGCTGTTCCCCCGTAAGAGGAGGGTGCGGGCTAGCACCAAAGGGGCTCGTTTGTCCCTGAATCTGTTGCCACCAAGTCCCCTCGCCCGTGGCAGCTGGTGCATGGAGCCCTCAGCAGACACCATGTGCCACCCTTGGGCTTGTCCCTGCTGTGTGGATGGATGGGACAAGTGACCATGTCCATTTAATCACGTAGGGTGAGGGCTGCTGTGGCTTTTTGGCTGCTGAAAGCTGAGATAGTTCAGCTGGGTGCAGTTACAAACATCCATAAAGCTGTTCCACAGTGTATTACGAAAGCGCTGTTCTCTGCCGGGGCTGCAGCTTTCTGTCTTGCCAAGTATCCTAAAGGATGAACCCCTGAATCTCATCCCCTGTGAGGCTTTTCCAAGGGTCTCAGTGGGACTGGAGGTGGGGGGGATCCTTCCCCTGCTCATTCCCGGACACCCGGCTGGCCCTCTCTAGCCTCACGGCTCAAGGGTCATGATTTATGGTGGCTTTTATGGCTTAGCTGATTATCTCTGGTAAACCATTCCCTGGAGCCGGGATGCCAGCGCCCGGCGCAGGCTGGGGGCAGTGGCGTCTCCTGGGGCATCCTGCTCCGTGGGGCGGTTGTCGGTGGGCAAAGGCTGGGGATGGTGGCCCGAGGACTCTGCCCCAGGACTTTGCTCCGGCTGGGGCAGGTCGCCATCAGGCCCAGGGTTCCCCAGGACATCGTTTCTGCTGAATCACGCTGCAGCTGCTGTGCGGCTCCTGGGGTGCTGTGCTGGGCGGAGGGGGGACACGGACCCCAGCAGGACCTTTGGGTGCCCTGGCGCGGGAGGTCTGAGCAGGTGGGACCAGCCCTGCGGGGACAGGCTGGGGCACAGCCCTGTGACAGGTGGCTGTGCCGGACCCCACCAGGTGGCCGGGTGGTGGATGCTCTGGCTCCCATGGGTGCTGCCGGGCTGAGGGGGCCCCAGATCCCACCGGCCTCTCCAGGAGTGGGGATGTGCTGGCTCCCGTGGGTGCTCTGGCCCTTGGGGAGCCAGCGCAAAGGGTGCTACTGGCCTTACTTGCATGGTGACAGGCTCCTGCAGCCCACGGGGGTCCCGGGCCAATGCAGCTCACAGGGGTCCTGGGCTGTTCCCCTGCAGCACACAGGGGTCCTGGGCCACTGCAGCCCACGGGGGTCCCGGGCCACTGCAGCCCACAGGGGTCCCAGGACCTTGCAGCCTACGGGGGTCCCGAGCCTTTCCCCTGCAGCCCACAGGGGTCCTGGGCCGTTCCCCTGCATCCCACGGGGGTCCCGGGACCCTGCAGCCCACGGGGGTCCTGGGCTGTGCCCCTGAAGTCCACGGGGGTCCCGGGCCGTTCCCCTCTGCAGCCCACGGGGGTCCCGGGACTGTGCAGCCCACGGGGGTCCGGGCTGTGCCCCTGTAGCCCACGGGGGTCCCGAGACCGTGCAGCCCACGGGGGTCCGGGCTGTGCCCCTGCAGCCCACGGGGGTCCCGGGCCGTTCCCCTCTGCAGCCCACGGGGGTCCCGGGACCGTGCAGCCCACGGGGGTCCGGGCTGGGACCGTGCAGCCCACGGGGGTCCCGGGCCGAGCTCCTGCCGCCACCTAGTGGCGCACGGGCGGACGGACAGACGGCCACAGGGCCACAGACGGACACGTGGCCGGACAGACACGAACAGCCACAGACACAGCGGGGACGGGGGTTGGTCTGGGGGTGCTGCCCACCCCAACCCCCCCTGCCCGCAGCTGGGCCGGGAGGAGCCGGGGGAGGGGGATCCCCGCATCTCCCCCATCTCCTCCATCTCCCCCCATCACCCCATCTCCCCCTTCTCCTCCAACCCCTCCCCCTTCCATCTCCCCCCCTCTCCCCCCTCTGGGCTTTTCTCCCTCGGGGACATCCCTCGGGGGCGGGGCGCGGGATGCAACTGGCGGTGCTGGAGGGGCTCCCGGGGTGGGCAGGGGGGCAGCTGGAGGAGGGGGGTCCCTGGGGACATGTCACCCCACTGCCAATCCCCGCTAGGCCAAGGGCACATCACCCGCTGCCGGGGATCACCGTGTGTCAGGACTAATTAAGCCGGGTCCACGCAGGCCCCTCGTTAGCGGCCCCGGGGTCTCATCCAGCCGGGCTGTGGGGTTCGCAGCCTGGGGCGCGGGGGCTCAGGTGGGCAGGGGCAGGGCCTGGCACAGCGGGGGGCCCACCAGGATGCCGGTGACTCACCCCTCGGGGGCCACCCCCACAACACACAGACCCCCCCCCCTTCAGGGTGATGCCACCCCCCTCCCCTCCCGGCTCCCAGCCCGCAGTGGTACCCTCCCGCCGCAGCGGTGCTGGGGGATGCAGCCCCCCCGCTTTGCCATCGCTCCGTTGCCTTGCCAACGCGGGTCCCTGTCCCTGGCTCAGACACTGTCACCGCTGGGCCTGGCACAGGCGGCACCACCCGGCACCCACAGGTAGGGCGGGGGGGGCAGGGGGGCAGCTGCATGGGCATCCACCTCCCCCCCCCCCCCAGTACATCACTCAAGTCCCCCCCAGCTCTGAGCTGCAGTCAGCCCCCTCCCCTGCATGAGCTGATAGCCCCCCTGGAAAGCACAGACCCCCCCACCCCCAGGGATTTTGGGGGTCCCAGCCAGAGTCCATGGTGAGGGGCTGCAGGGTACACAAGGTGCTCACAGCATCACCCTCCCCAGGCCATGTAGGAAGGGTTTAACCAGAGTCACCCCCTCCCCAAAAAGTGGGGAGCAGTGGCTTTGCCCTGGGGGCTGCACTTGGGGGGCAGAGCTGGGGCAGGGAGGGGACAGGGGGGGCTGTGCGGGGGTCCCGGCTGTCCCAGCGCTTGGTGGTGGCTGGCAGCAGCGGACGGGGTAATTTTAGGACCAACGGGCAATTCCCAACAGGCACCTCCCTGTATCCTGCTGCCAGGTCCTGTGGTCGGGGTGGGGGGGCGGTTGGTGGGGGTGTCATTCCCTGTCCCTCTATCCTCAGCCCGGCTGGGGACCACGTTGGCCCCCTGTGCAAGTGCCAGCGGGGCCAGATGTTTGCAGCTGGTGGGAGGATGCATGGGGCTGCATGGGCACCCATTCGGGACCCCCACCGGAGCCAGCAGCCCCACGGTGGTGCTGAGGGTGTGGGGCAGGTGGCTGTGATGCAGGAAGGAGCTGGTGCCTCTCGCTGCCCCCTCCACCTGGTCCCCCTGCCCGACCCACAGAGCCCCCCATGGCCCCGGGCGCTGCGGCCGGCATGCGCAGGCAGCCTTTGCTGTGCAGCCTAATGGGATAATCCAATTCCCGTAACCCACTTATCCGGCTGATCCAATAAAGGTGGCTGGGAATAAAGTGTGTGCGTGGTCTTAATGCATCCCCCCCTGAACCCCCCAGCCCTCCATGCTCCCCCCAGCCCTGGCAGCAGCCTGGGTCTGTCTGCCGCAGCCAGTGGCTGCTCCTCCCCAGAGGCAGCCGCAGTGGGGGCCAGGGCAGAGGTGGGACCTTGGCCCCTGGGGCTGGGACTTGGTGGCCCAGGCTGCGGGGGAAGCAGGAGAGGTGGCTGTGCCAGCGGAGGTGGCTCTGACCCCCAGGCCCACGGGGAGCATCGGGGGATAAGCCAGCACGAAGCGTGAGGCGGCTGCAGGTGGGTTGTGGGGATGTGGGGCAGCCCTTGAGTGGGACTGCGGCTGGGTGACACCATGTGTCTGCGTGTGTCCCCCCAGAACGGGGCTTGCCCAGCCCCATGGCCCCAGGGGCCATCACTTTTTTCATGGAGGGGGTCCTGAGCAGCCTCGCTTGTCCCTGCGCTGCCTAGAGGACTAGTAGGGTTTGGGGGGGTGTTGTGGGGCTCTGGGGGTGGGTGAGCTGGGCAGGTGGCGAGGGTGGGACATGGGATGGGCGTGGGGTGGGAGGGATGGGGATGGTGGCACAGGGATGGAGGGGTGGTGTGTGGCTGTGGGGCTGGGGCAGGAGGGCAGGGGCAGGGGCAGGTGGGCAGGGGCAGGGGCAGGTGGGATATGGGCAGGGGCAGGGGCAGGGGCAGGGGCAGGAGGGCAGGGGCAGGTGGGATATGGGCAGGGGCAGGGGCAGGGGCAGGAGGGCAGGGGCAGGTGGGATATGGGCAGGGGCAGGGGCAGGGGCAGGGGCAGGGGCAGGTGGGCAGGGGCAGGGGCAGGTGGGATATGGGCAGGGGCAGGGGCAGGGGCAGGTGGGATAAGGGCAGGGGCAGGGGCAGGGGCTGGGGCTGGGGCTGGGGCAGGGCTGGCTGCGCCATGATGGCCAGGAGCCACCCCCGGGTGCAGGTGACGCAGCCGCCCCGGCAGCACCAGGAAGCGTCGGGCGCGGTGGCAGGTGAGGCGGAGCGGCAGACACCGCCCGCAGCAGGACCCCACACCGGGGCGGCCGGGACCCCCGCTGCCCCGCAGGGCCATTCGCTGCCCCCCCTCTGTCCCCGCAGGCCGGCATGGACGGGGCCCCACCACCCGCCAGCCCCGCCGGGCTCTCAGCGTACGTGGCCGTGTCGCAGCTGCTGGGCCTGACGCTGCTGGCCACCACGGGCGCCTGGCTGGGCCGCTACCGGGGCGGCGTGGCCTGGCACAGCCCCCTCCAGTTCAACGTGCACCCCCTCTGCATGGTGCTGGGCATGGTCTTCCTCCAAGGTGACGGTGAGCAGGACAAGCGCCCTGTCCCGGCCGCAGACTTCAAAGCCCCCAGAGCTGCAGCCGGGTGGGGAGCGAAGGGGACAAAACGGTGACAAATGAGGCTGGGAAGATGCCCCAGGACCCCCCTACCTGTGTGCAGCCCCCCTGGGAGATGCGGGGTGCTGGGGAGGTGGGGGACCCCCACGGGTGCTCACCTGCCCTCTCTCTGGCAGCTCTCCTGGTCTACCGGGTCTTCAGGCACGAAGCCAAGCGCCCCACCAAGGTGCTGCACGCGCTGCTCCATGGGCTGGCGCTGGTCATCGCCCTCGTCGGTGAGCGTGGGGGCCGGGGCGGGCGGGGGGGCCGGGTCGGGCCCCGGCGGTGACGGGCTCCTCTCTGCAGGCATCGTTGCTGTCTTCGAGTCCCATCGCAGCAAAGGCATCCCCGACATGTACAGCCTGCACAGCTGGTGCGGGATGGCCACCTTTGTGCTTTACCTCCTGCAGGTGAGGGCTGGGGACCCCCTGCCCCCCCCGGCTGGGAGGGGACCTTGCAGCACCCCGTAACACCCCCGTGCCTCTGCAGTGGCTCCTGGGCTGTGGTTTCTTCCTGCTCCCCGGTGCCTCCTTCTCGCTGCGCAGCCGGTACAAGCCCCAGCACATCTTCTTCGGCATCGCCCTCTTTGCCCTCTCCATCGCTGCCTGCTTGCTGGGCATCACCGAGATGCTCCTCTTCAACATCAGGTGGGTGGCCAAGCTGGGGGTGGTGGTAGCCCCCCAGATCCCCCTGACCCCCCGCAAAGGGCTGCTCCAGCTTTGGGGGGTGGGGGGGGTGGGGGATGGGGGGCAGAGCCTGGCCCCTGCTGGGCCAGTGGCTCCCTGGCTATTAAATGTCCCCTCGGGGCCCTTAGTTCTGCCGCTGCTGAGTCACTTCCCAGGTGATGTTTAACAAGCGTCAGCTCCTGCGACAGCTTGCCTCGGGGACGGGGATAAACCACCCCCCCACCCACCTCCCCGCAGCTGGGGGTTTCAGAACCCCCCTGGGATGCTCATGTCCCCGAGGTCCCTGTCCCCGCAGCTGGAGGACATGGCGACAGCCCCAGCTGCACATCGGGGTGCCCCCCAGCCCCAGCACCGTGGGGACACAGCTATGGGGCATCCCAGGAGCCACCTGCCTCTGGCAGGAGAGGTGCCCATTCCCCTGCTGTAGGACTGTGCCCCCAGTTTTCTCTGCTGTCACCGAGAGTGTCGCCGAGCAGCACACGGGCACTCCCCTCTTGCTCTGCTTTGCGGGGAAGGGACCTTTCCCAGGGTGCGTATGCTGAGGATGAGGATGAGGAGGGGGCTGCAGCCACGGTAGCAACAGGTGACCCACACCCCAAGGCTTGAGCATCCCCCTCCGCCCCCGCAGGGATTCCTACAGCCACTTTGTGCCTGAGGGTGTCCTGGCCAACACCTTGGGGGTGCTGCTGGTGGTCTTTGGGCTGGTGGTGGGCTACGTGTTGACGCGGGATGACTGGAAGCGCCCGCCGCTGGCTGAGGAGCTGGCCCTCTCCATGGACTTCAAGACCCTGACGGAGGGCGAGAGCCCCGGTGGTGGCAGCCAGTGACGTCCCCAGCTCCCTGGTCCCCAGCACGGGCTCCTCAGGGTGTCCCCCTGTACCCCGGCCCTGGTGTCTTGGGGTCACCCAGCTCAGGGTGATGAGAACAGCTGGGGAAGGACACGCTTGATGTTGTAACGCTGCTTGTTGGGTTCAGCCTTGCTTGGCCTTCACCTTCCCCAGCTCTGCCCCACACAGCCCCAGTGACCCCCCGAGCCTGCCCCCAGCCCCACGGGGACAGCGGTGCCACAGGCAGGGCCAGGGGCTGGCAGCGGTGCTGGGGCACGAAGGACAGGGGTCCCAGGGGGACGGGGGAACAGGACTCCAGATTTCCCTGCTGCGAGCGGCTGAAGCTCAAATGTCCCAGCGCCGACAGGCAGAGGGGACATTTGCCATCACGAGGTGTCCCGCTGGCCAGCAGCACGGCCGTGCGTGGGGGCTGCTCCCCGCAACGGGCTCCCCGTGGGCTCGGAGCGACCCGGCGCCTGCGCAGGTTCAGCATCTTTGTGTCCGAAATGTATCCTCCTCTCGCGCGATGTGTTGCCTGCTCAGCAGATGCTCCCAACCTAATAAATGTTTGCAGCTAACCCTGTCCTCCTCCCGTCTCTGCTCGCCCAGCTCACCGTTCCAGGGTCCCCCTAAGCTCCCCCGGGGGCTGGGACAGGAGCTGCCCCCGGGGCTGGGGAGGGCAGGGAGGGTGTCCGGGATGGGGCTGTCCCACCGGGCCCGTGCAGCCGGCACTGCAGAGCTCAGCAGTGGCTGCATGAGGGACCCCATGGGGACATCTCCAGGGTCTGGCCACGCACTGGATATGCCCATGGAAGTGGGGGAGACCTGCTGCCATGAGAAGGTGCATCCCTGAGATGTGGGCTCGTCTCCTCTGCTGAAAGCATCCCCTCTTCCTTCTGGGTTACGGCACAGGCAGCTGCCCGGGTGAAGCTCCTGGATCCCAGTGCTGCGAAGCAAACGCAGCCTCCGCCAGAGGCACGAGCCCAGGCAGGGGGGCTTTGCCCACCACAACCCCCACGAGCCACATCCTTCCAGCGCTGCCCATCCAGCCCATCCCAGCCGCTGGAGGCAAGGATGCTCACAGCTGCGAGGGGCGCTGAGCTGCAAAACCGAGCCCTGGGTTTGGGCAGGGATGGAGTGAGGAGACACCTGGGTTCTCGGGACCTGCAGGGCTCCAGTGTCCACAGCACCGAGCTCTGCTTCCCACAGTTTTAAGCAGAGAACTCTGGTGTAGTTACCCCCCCCCCCCCCCCCCGACTTTATCACTGCCCCCTCTGTCCCCTCCTGCTCCCAGTGGTGCCGGGTCCCCATCCCCATCCCCGCAGTGACAGACAGACCTGATACTTGTGCCATCCTGACATCCCCAGGTTATTTCCATGCCGAGAAGCCGTAGCACACTCCTTCGCTCGCCGCAGTGTGGCAAAAACACCAGGCCAGACACCATGTCCAAGTGTTAACCATTTATAAATAAGTACATTTTTTTCATACATACAGTTTTCATTGTACAGATTACAATCTGTATACATTGGGGGGGGGGGGGAATGCATTCTTTTGAACTTTTCACATCTATCTCACAGCTCACATGTACAGACAAGAAAACTCTGCTCAAGCAAATACAGCAAAGGAAAAAAATATGTTTTCTTCTTTCCTTATACATGAGAGGCGAACGCCTCCGCTGTCGGCAGGGGCTGCTCTTCCCACTGCACAATATCACAACTGTGTGGTGTTCAATATATCAGTAGAGAGAACAGAACATGCATTGAATAATATTCTGTACAGAGAGAAAGTCCTTTACATCGGAATTATAGAAAAGCTAAAGGAAAATTTAAGTGTCTTAAAGATCTTCCCAGCAAGTGTCTCGGAGGATGGCAACCAGGGAATTGTACAAAGCACAAGGTGTGTGTACTGTACGTGTTTGTACCGAACTCGGATCCTCTCGGATGTGAAGACAGAAGGGAGACGAAACGCTGAATGCAACACGATGGGAAAGAAAAGGCTGGACAGAGGTGACGCCGGCAGTACTGGCAGAGTCCACGCGAGTCTCTGGGTTACTGGTGCACCAACAGAACAGAACGTAGCGCACGGTGCTGCTCTCAGCGTCTGGCTTATCAGTGCACAGCGAGGCAGACCCCGGGCGAAGTGACCCGATTCCTGGGGCGTGAGGCTCTCCCACCCACCCAGCACGACCCCAACCCGCCGGAGGAGACGACCCACCGCCGTCCCCAGGCAGCGTCACCTGGAAGGGACAGAGTCTTTTGGCAAAGCAGCCCTCTTGTTTTCCTGACTATAGGATACGATCCCGACAGGTGGGACCCGTCTGCTGACTCGCCAGTACCGTGACAGCTAGAAAATGAGCAGGAGGAAAGGATACGGCGGATGGGTTTGGTGTCTGTTGGCTTTCCCGGTGACAGTCGCGCTAGCTGTTTTCTCTTGGGTAGGTCTGTAACAGTTGCGGTGAGATCCAGCTGTATAGTCAGGAGTTGGACACGAACGCATCTTGCTAAAGAATTGAGCCCTTAGTGGTTTATATTAGAAAAAAAGAGTTTGATTGAATGAAAATCCAGCAATTATTCACACAAATCTGAAAAAAACGCAGATTAACTTTCAACCATTGTGCTTTGTGTCCAACATGCACCCCACCAGACTTTGCGCAGAGCAACCAGCATGGGGTGAAGGCATTTATCCACAGAGATCCCAGCGGGTACAACAGCTCTTCCCCTAAGCCCTTGGTTAAACACCGTTAACGCCGGCAGAAGAGTTATTTTGAATTCCCCAAGACTAAAGCAAAGTACAACCACCAAGGAGCTCGTCACAGCTCACCGCGGACGCCCCCGGCGAGGAACGGGGGCCGAGCAGGCACGCCGGCTTGCTTGTTTCTCTAGGTAAGGTGGAGCTGGCACTTCGGTTTTAGCTGGACTTCTTCTGGGTAACCCTGAATATACAGCGACCTTGGTACGAAGGGACTGAATCGCTCCAAATTTATTAGCCACCCCCGTTCCGGACTTAATCCAAGTATGGCTTAGGTGTTTGTCACGCGCACACCCCAGTGCTCACGCTAGCCAAGCGCTTTTCTTTACAGCCAGGTGAAAGAAACAAGCCCCAAGGAGCAGCGCCCGGAGGGCCCCCCGCGGGCACTGGTGCCAGGCGGACGGACGGACGGACACACGCCTTGGTTTGCCGGGACCCGGTGCAGCCTGTGCCCCCCCAGCAGCGGGGTGGGGAAGGGGGCTCGGGCTGCGCAGCGCCTTTGCCTTTCCAGACCGATCCCAAGGGATCTGCCTGCGTAAACCCCTCCCTCTCCTACGCGCTCCAGGTGGATGCTGAAGACTATTCTCAAAGCCCTCCAACGCCCTGGCCAGCCTGGCTGGTGGGGACCCCTGCAGAGCACCCCCAAGACGGGTGGCCCCCTCCCCTGGGACCAGAGCATCCTCCCAGCCTGGGAGACAAAGCCAGAGCTGGGAGGCCCTGCCGAGGGTCCCGGTGGACCCCCCCCCTCCCAAGTTGGGAGAGAAGCTTTGGGCTCTGCGGTGGCACAGCCCGCAGAGGGTGAGAGACATCTGGTGGGAACGCCGGCCAAACACAGGGCTCGGCTTTGGCATCGCCCACCCGATGCACCCCAAGAGCCCAACCCGCAGCTTTCAATGGCCTCAAGAACCTGGTTTACTCCGTGCGCCAAAGAATCACAATCGGGGGCTTGCCCGTGGTGCCACTGCAGCTGGGGAGGGGCTGGAGCCGCCGGCTGGCAGCATCGTCCCGCATCCCAGTTACTCAAGGAGTAATTAAACACGTAGCACAGATCGACAAGACAGCACCGTGTCTGGAACTCTGCGCGTGCTCCCGCCCCGCGGCCCGGGCTTCTCACATCTCGGCCTTAGACACCGAGGCGAAGGGCCACCGGCGCCACCCGAGTCTCACGCCTCACGACAGGACCACGCACGACAGCACAAAACCCAAACCCCCTCTGCTTCCCGTCCACGCCAAATCCGAATCGTGACTTTGTGGACACAGGGGACTGTGTAACAAACAGCTTTTCCAGGGAGAGGTGTGCTCCTCACCCACCCGGGGACTACAGCGGCCATCCTGCCTCGACTGTCCCTCAGAGAACTGCTGGGGAAGTGCTTTAAAACCACTGCAAATAATTTTGTATTTAAAAATTACTCAATCTGTTGATGCTTATATACAAGAGTCAGTTCTTGTGCTATAAATGTTATGATTCATTGCTTCGTTTCTTTTCTTTTTTCTTTTTTTTTTTGAAAAATACACTAAGAGACAAGAGCTGTTTTGCTATTTTTCTAATGAAGACACTACTCACGCTTAAATATCCAGTATTTATCATAGTAACAAATTCAAACAGTAAAGTGCACCCATTTACAGAGAGAACAGATGGAAAACCATTAGTGCAAGAATCCTGTGAAAAATGTAACACGTGGTATCGTGAAAAAACCTGCACACCGCAGTATTTAAGCCTTCTTTCAGCTTGGTGTTTGTGTTATAAGTGTGAGCTGTTTTCTTTTTCCCTTAAAACATCTTCATAAACCCAAGAGTTATACACAGAAGTGCCGTGAGGGGACGTTTCGGAAGGACCGTACTGGGAGCACAAGGCAGTGAATAGCGAAAGCAAAGCACGGGCAGTTCTCGCATCGCTGCTTTCGGACCGTCCCGTTTGCATCTCAGCGGAGAGACCCGGCTCACGGCCGCAGCGCCTCTGGCTCGGCCACGTGAAATAGGGACGGGGCTCAACTTGTTACTTTTCCCTTTCAAAGAAGCAACTAAAGGTAGGAAGCCACTCACTCGATCAGAAAGCTGGAGGATGGGGGGCGCTGAGCAAAGCGACTGGCGCTACTCCAGACCCATGGTACGCACGCCCTAGCTATTGATGCGCTGTATGCAGAGAAAAAATCTGTAATTCCTTACAAAGCAGAACACACTACTTCAAAAGAGAGGAAGAAAAAAAAAACAAACCACCCCAACCCGATCAACCATTACACCCCCTTTGCAAGGAAAGAAATAGTGCATGGAGCTGAGTGTTCCCGCGGCCGCGGGGAGCCCACCCGCCCGGGGGGTCTCCCAGTCCACCCCCTGCTTTACAGAGCCCTGTAAGAAAGCAAAGAGTCAGTGCTGGGCTGCACCTCGAGAATAAAAACACCAACCTCAATCCAAATACTGGCTTGGACAAATAGCCCAAAAGAGCACAACCCCCACCAAACCCCACAGAGGAAACACCCCCCGAACACTCTCATGTGTCTACGAGACACGAGCCCCCACCGCCCCGAGGTGCGCACGTCCCGGTTTGCTCTGAGCAAATTAGGCAACGAAACAGCAACGAGATGTGTTGATCCATACACAGGGCGGGGGGAGAAAGAAAAAGAAAAAAAAAAAAAAAAAAAGAGCCCCATCGAAGCCATGGTTTGCTTAAGAGTTTCGGACCGAGTCCTTAGCTGGTGTAAATGGATGCAGCTGCACTGATGTTGCGCTGGGGATATGCTCACTTACACCAGCAGAGGCTGGACCCCCCCGATTTGGTTCAAGAAGTCTTGCAATCTATTCGCATAGCCCTTTGGAAACACCGAAAGGTATCGCTCCTCCTGCTCAGCACTGACATCGCTCTGACGAGTTGATATGAGTGAGGTTTGGCGTTGGGCAACAGGCACTATTTTGCTTTAAAACAAGCTACAGGGTTATCGCTCCCCCCCCCTCCCCCCGGCCCCGGCTCATCCCGCCCTACACCCTCAGGAACTGAAAAGGCAGATTACAAACCCACCGGTAATAAATGGATCTGTAAAGAAAGCTCCTCCAACCCCGCGAAACAATTTCAGACAATAATTGAAAAATTATTGAAAATCCTCTAGAAAGGATTTTGGAACTGTCCCCTGCTTTTCACAACATCTTGACGTGATTTGCATTTGATTAAAAAAAAAAACAACAACCAAACCAACACCCAAAACAATCCAAACCGAAAAATATCCTGAAATAGATTGCATAAATAAATTATAAATATCTCTCTTTTAACTACAGCTCCTTAGAAAGCAAAACGTGGTCTCTATCATTTACAGGTATGGGACACGGCAATCGCTTCCCAGGATACTGGGAACGGATCTTAGAGGAGAACAGCCCTCGCTACGGCGCGGGCTCCCCAGGTGGGAGCAAGCCAAAAGGAAGGGATGCTGCATGGCTGGCTTCACAGAAGGACCCTTCCTGTCTCCGGAACCATCATGCCACGTTATGCATCCTCATTATAAAAAAAATAATTAAAAAAAATTTTAAAATTGCGGTTTTCCTCCTTGAATGCCGTTTTCTAAGTCAGATTTTTGTTTTTCCTTGCAAGTAAAAACACCCCACCAAAATCAAACCCCCGCCATCGAACCGTCCCGATGGAAATGCGGTGCCGTGTGTGAGGTGCAGCTGCCCGCTAACGGTACGAAGAAGCAGTCGTTGCCGTCCCAGTTCACGCGCAAGAGGCTCCTGGCCAATTCCCTTGGCTGATTACGACGCGTACGAGGGGCCAACTTTCACCTCCTGAGGCTCGTGTAAAGCGCCCCAGAGCAAACCAGCGCCGGGGCACCCACAGGCAGCTCGCAAGTAGCAAAGCACCGCGTGACCCCTGCCCCTTCTGGCTGACGATGCGACTAAATAACGAAGGAATCCAACTCAGAATAAACCGCCCCAAACCAGATGAAGCAGGAGGGTTACTGTGCACAGCTGCTTGGTGTTAAAGCACATGGTGCCCTTGCTCGCTGCGGGTCATTTGCTCTTTGAGGGTAGAGAGCCAAAGGACCCGGCTGGCACGGGGACCTGCGGGTGCAGCCTCGGGAAAGGCTCCTGTGATCCCTGCCCTGCTCCCGCTAGGAATTCCCACCAGAACTGAGTAAGAGCTCAGCAAGACAAAAAAAACCCAATTTAAATCGAATGCAACTGTCTCTTGAAAAAGAGCTGGTTACCTCCTGCTGCGTAGGGGATATTTCTGGACCACCCTGCGCGCACACTAAGGTATCCTGGTTGGGATCTTAGCTGGAATTGGGCAAACGATACTGGCTCGGCTGATGTTGGCTTCACGGTCAGCTGGGGAACGAAAGGGCTGGAGCACGTGCATGGCTGTCTGACCACCACACAGAGTACCGGAGAAACTTGGTCATGTAGCTACCAAAGAGAAATGAAAATAATAATAATAATAATAATAATAATAATAATCATAATATGCATGGAAATCAAGCTCGGAAGTGTGTGCTGAAAACATGAGGGTCTTACTCCAACAAGTGTCTTTTACACATTAGACTCCACAAATGGTCTCTTTGGTTTGATTGGGGATGTCTGCCCTTGCCTGGAGTCCCTCGAGAGCTGCCTGTACAGGTTGTCCTGGTAGGCCTGCGCCACAGGCAGCGTCCTTGCCACCTTGACGTCGGGGTACGAGGAGGCTTGGGTGACTCTCTCCAGGAGGTCTCCCCGGGACCCATTGGCCAGCATCCCATGGGGGCTGTAATAGTCTTCCTCTAGCAAATGGCCATTCTGTGCATTGTTGGTTTTGTTATAAAAGGCAATGTTGCTGATTGAAGAAGGCGGGCTAAATGATTCCGGCTGGGGGAGGTTGCCAGGAGACGTGGGACTAATGACAGTGTCCACCGACGACACAGCCCAGGTCCGGTTCTGCTGATGGAGGTGGGGGTACTGCTGAGTCCGAGCGGTTTTATCTATGATTCCCATGAACGGCGTGGTCCGGGATCGGGCTGGCTCGCTGGGGTAACCCCCCTGCGTGGGAGAGACCGGAGAAAGTTCATCGCACGACCTGTCGTAGGCTGGCTTGAGAGGGATCTCCATCTGCTGAATCGAGGCGGACGGGCGGAAGCTGGGAGCCAGGTTGGTGGTGGAGGAGATGCTATTGCTGGAAGGAGAGAAGCGGAGGCCAACGCTCTGAGAGTGGAGCAGGGGCCTCGGAGTCGGCGGGTGAGGCTTGATTTCGCTGGGGTTGACTGAGATGGGCCTTCGTATGAGGTGAGACACGTCTGGAGAGCCCAGCTGGCTGGCGGGGAGGGAAGAACGCTCCAGGTCGAGCTTGGAGTGACACACCGGGTAGTAGGATGCGGACTGGCTTCGCCCAATCTGAGGGGTCTGGCTGTACCTCATGCCCCCCCGGTACGCCGAGGACGGTCTCTGTGGAAGGTCTTCTTTAGCCAGCCCTCCGTGCTGGCAGATGGCCCCTGCACTGAGGCTCGCCTGGACGTGCTGCACTGGCCTGCTGTCCCCGACGATGCCCCCGATGGAGCCCTGGTAGACCAGCCGGCTCTGGCTAACCCCCATTTCCCCCGACGCCGACTGGTACTTGCTGGCCATCGAGTGGGCGACCTGGCTGTAGGCGCCGGTTGGGATGACAGTACTTGAGTGGACGGCGGAGCTGGGCTGGTTGCTCCTCACGATCTGTGCCTTGGCTGGCTGCAGCCTCAGCCCCTGCTGCGGCACGGCCACGGGGAGCTGGGGCATCTGGAAAGATCTCTGCGTCATCTTGGAGAGCGGAGACTTTGGTCTGCCGGGGAGCGGGCTGACGCCGCTGGGTTCTTGCTGGTAACGCACCGGGGAGCCGGACTGTGACCTATAAACGCTCATGCTTTCTGCTGGGGGGCTGGCGCGATACTGAGGACCTCTACGAAGAGGAGAAGGCGGTGGGCTTTGATATTCCTTCCCTTGACTCCCAACGGGAGGTGGGCTGAAGCGGTAAGAGGAGCCCTGGTGAGCAGGGGACGTGTGCGGAGGACTGGGTCGGTAATGCGAGTTCTGGTGCGTCGGAGACAGAGCAGGAGATGTGGACTGGTACCCTTGCCGGGTCGGCGAACCCACGGAGCTATTGGACCTGAAATCAAAGACCTGATGAGAGCCGAGAGGGGAGCCAGAAATATAGGCTGAGTCCCTGTGAGCTGGGGACGGGGGTGGGCTCTGGATGATGGGCAGCCCTTGGTTTGGCCTGGACTCCGTCTGCAAGCCAATGGACACGTTTTCTACGTCCTGCTCAAGGTATTCCTCCTCAAAGATATCTTGCACAGAATACAGCTCTTCGTGCTGGGCTTCGGGCTCGGGCTCCACCGGGAGCGGCGGCGGCTGCTGCTGCTGCTGCTGCACCTGCCTGCACTCCTCCTCCACCCGCATCAGCAGCCGCTGGATCTCACGGTTGTTGGGACACAGCTTGATGGCCTCGTTCAGGTCCTCCAGGGCTGCTGAAAACTGCCTGCTTGACAAAGGGACAGAAATGAGAACTGAAATTACTCTGGATTTGAACGGAGCCGTCCTCGGAGGCTCCAGAGGGGTAAGTGGCGTGTCCGTGCTACCAAGGGAGATGCCTGTGACCGCTGCCACGCGCGGCGGCTCTCAAACTCTGCCTTACACGCCTCCCTGGGGTTTATTTTATCCAAACTGAAGGAAAACACTGCCAGCCATTCTGGAGAAGAGGGGAACAGAGTCCTGAGATGGCACAACCCAGACTAGCAAAAACGCCTGTCCCGAGGTGTCCGTTACAGGCTCGTTAATTACTCCCCGTGGCACCACCAGGAGCTTTGCCCCTGCGCTAGCGAAGGGGAAGCCAAAGCGTTGGTAGCCCAGAGCCCGGCTCGCCGCCACCACAAAGCAGTGCAGCTCTGACGGAGGCGCAACCGCTTGCGCCCGTGAGAACGTAAAGCTGTGCCCGGCGCGGGGAGCACACAGCGCCGTGCCCTGCAGCTCGGGGCGTGGGTCAGCGCCTCGGGCCAGGCCGCTCGCTCCAGTTCCGCAATGGCTCCCGCTCACCTCGTCGGCAGGAAGGACCCGAGCGGCGCGCGGGGGCACCAGCCCCCCGGCAGGCTTTGCAAGGGGAAGGCCAGCCTGCGAGGAGGGAACGGGAGGCGGGGGGGTCGGGAAGGGGGTTGTCACTTACAGGGACACTGCTGGCTTTGGAGCAAAGCCCTCTGTTAGAGCGTGGCTGTCATCTGGGAGGATGACCCCAGTGAAGCTCCTCACACCTCCCAACGCCCGCCTACGCCATGGCACCAGCCATGGAAGAGCAGGCGGAGGGAGAAGCGCCTGTTCCCCGGACTGGGCTGACCTCGGGGGGCTGCCGGGCACAGGCTGGGAAATGCAGGAGGGGAGGCAGCGTGGTGATGGATCCTGCTGGAGGGAGCCGGGGCAGACATGGCCGCCTGGACGTGGGGAGGCTGCGACCGCCTGGGAAGGGACCCGGCTCCTCCGGTTCCTTACAAGGGCTCCGGACACAGCGGGGAGGGAACCCACCGCAGGGCAGGCGTGGGGCCGGTGCGGCACGGCTGGGGGGGCTCCTCTACCCCACAGAAGGGCACGGCTTTGCCCCCCACACCGTGGCCAGGAGCCCACTCCCACCCATCGCCTCCAGCAAGGAGGGTCAAAGCGGGGGGTCTGTACTGGCACAGGTGAGCTGGACGTTCCTCCGGCTACTGGTGACTCTCTGCACCGCCACGCCAGGCGTTCTGGTTGCCGTTTACAACTAAGACGTGCGCAACGACAGCGCGCCCAGCCCTGGAGCGCGGGGCTCAGAGCAAGCCCTCCAGCTCATTGAGGAACGGCGTTGATGGGCTTAGAAATGAACCTGATCTCCCATCTTTTAGCCTTCGGGGAGATTAAGCAGGGAATCCTCTGGGCTCCGTCGGAGGTGCAGAGAGATCCCAGTGCCGCGGCTCCCTGGAAGCCGGCTGCAGTGCTGGGAGCAGGAGCTGCACCGTCACTGCCCAGCTGGGCAGCAGCTCCTGCCTCGCAAAAAGTGCTGCAGGACACACAGACTCACAGCTCTTAAAGCCAGGAGAGATCACCGTGATGAATAAGCCTGCCCTCTTGCACAACATGGGCCACCACAGGGCTTCCATGAGTCATATTTTGCTTCCAGTCCAAGCAGTGGTTGAACTAAAGTGTATTTTTAAAAAGAATACTCAACTTTGGTGTCAGGTTTCCAGTGTAGTGAGACGTTCAGACAAAGTTCAACTAAGACGAACCTCTCAACGCGTTTGCGTTCAGCTGTCTCCAGAAATTACCAAATGAGGGAGGGTGTTACTCTGGAGTTTGAGAGGTTTGTAATTTCATTAACAAACGTTCCTTTGCCATTTCTTCCCATGGGGACACTGGTACGGTTTTGCACGGCGGATGCCCACATCGATGTGGCATCGAGGAGACCAGCCCCTCGCACTTTTCTCTCTCTCTCCTCACCTGCTGCTGCGTTTGGCCCTTGCTCTTGCATAGTAAGCTTCGTAAGATTTCGGTTTCAGCTCCAGTGCTTTAGTAGCAAATTCCTCCGCCATTCCAAAATCCTGTCATTACAATAGGTGTGCAGATAAGTAACTGAATAGATATAGAAATAAAAATATATACAGCTTGGGGAAAAAAACAAACTTAATATGGGCATTTGCTTTTGGTTTTTGGTTTTGCACATACCACGGAAAACTTGGTGGTACCGGATTCTTTCACACGGATTCAACATCATTTACAGCCAGAGAGCTACGATGGCACATCCAGAGCCCCCAAACCCTCTTGTAACGCCAGATGCTGTCAGCACCCAGAGAGCCCGGTGTGCCACCGGCTCCGTTCTCATTGACTGTGTCCCCAACAAGTGCATGCAATCCCTCTCCGACAACCTACAGCCTTGAGGAAACATCTGGTCTCGCAGAGGCTGGAATGTAATCTCACGAAGGATTTTTTTCCATAGTTGAAAGCCATGGGAAGCCTTTCCCACGCCCTCTGTTTCCCACTCTGCAACACACTGACATGCTTTGAAGGGGCCGAGTACAAGTGCACGTGAAGGAAGGGACTAGGACATCTCAGCAGCTACAAACAGGACTTGCCTGGCAAAGGTCTCCTGCCAGTGCCACCCCCTCCACTGGTCCTTGCCTCTCTCCTACACCACCTCGCCTGGGAGACTGGTTAGGGAGTGGGGAGGGAGGGGGTGGCAGCACGGGATGGGGACAGCTCTGGGTGCTTTCGAGTGGCAGTGCCACAAGCTGACGCTATCGGCTATGGGTCAAACCCTGCCGGCCGCCCTCCTGCGCCCTGTCCTGAATGCTTCACCTACCACTAAGCTCCGCTGCAGCTCAGCACTTGTGAAGGAGACCTCTTCCCAGCGGGGGGGCTTCATTTCGCATCCAGACCTCGCCTTGGACTGCTGGCTTGGGCCATGACCCGGAGCAGTTCTGGGAGGAGGGACCCAAGAGCACTCCTGATCTCTTCAAACACTGAGACAGCAAACTCTTGCTGCCTGGACACCCTGCCTGGGGAAGCTCACACTGTTTGTACCTGCAGTAGCAGCTACTGAAGAGGTAGTGCCTAACAGACTACGCGGGGAATGTAATCAAGAGGTTGGTACCTGTATGGTCTCATCTATAGGTGCAAAAACTGTAGGAGCATCTATCAAGAAACCTGGGATTCCCTGGTTAAGGTTGGCACCTGTATGGTCTCATCTATAGGTGCAAAAGCTGCAGGAGCATCCCAGAAACCTGGAATTCCCTGGTTAACAATAATCCAAAGCCCTTGTCCTCAAAGCACAGGCTTAGCTGCCAGTTGGCTTGTTTAAAGAGCAGGTTCACACTTTTTCTCCAAACTGTGGTGTTTCTTCACCCGCATTAAGATTTTACTTCTGTTGCTTTTCACCTTTCTCCCTCACAGCTTAAAGAAATGAAGGTGTCACAGAACCCCCTTCCCTTCCAGTGTAACCTGTGCTGGCTCATGGCCTCGGAGGAAATGTCACTTGCCGAGCCTGGCACCGCTCTGCGGGGCAGGACACATCCCGCAGGGCAGGACACATCCCGCGGGAGCTGCTGGCTCTGGGGCAGGACACATCCCGCGGGAGCCGCTCACTAGATGCTGCTTGACTGGAGCAAGGAGAGTGACAGTGATCTGGCAGTTCTGGGAGGAGAGGGAGTATGTGGGGGTGTTTCTGGATGAGTCACTGCCCTGGGGAAGTGCTAGCCCCCTAAGCATATGCTCCTTCGTTTTAAATTAATTAGCATTCAAAGCAGCACACCTCCTAGCTCCTCCCTCAGCGCTGCCCTAGAAATCTGGAAAATGCCTCCACCCCCAATTCACATCATCATCAAAAGGGAGTAATAAAAAATTCAAAGAGCTATAAACATAGCAATGAATTTTTAATCATCAGAAATGCACATTAAACCATTACTCCTTTTGAATTCTAAGATGTCAGGGCTGGGTGAAAGACAACCAGGTTACACCGAGGAGAGATCTCGGAGGTCACAGCGCAGTTACGGGACGGACACGTCCCTGTGCACAGGCAGAGAACGGGCAGCTTGTGTGCGAGGCCAGCAAGAGCGGGGAGACTTACGTTCATTTTCCTTCGGCACCGGGAGAGGTTGAGAAGGAGCGACACCTTCAGCTCGCGGAACGTTTTCAGGTCTTCTCCGAATCCTTCCCTGGGGAATTTTTTCAGAGCGTACTGGTAGCGCTGGGCAGCCTCTTTCACTTTACCTTTCTAATAGAAGGAGAACATGTCAAAGCACATCCTTGGGTTGAGTTCACTTCCCTGTAGAGAACTCACCAGCCCCGCGAACGTTTTAGGTGGTTAAGGTAACACAGATTCACCGTTTAGCCCTTTTCTAGAAAGGAAAGCCAGAACCTTTGACCAAGGGAACATCTGATCTGGAACTGCAGGTGCCTCGTGCAAGCTGAGCTCTCCCACTTGGCGCAGAGCTGTCATGCCACGGGGGGAACCGCGGCAGGAATGGTGTTATGTTGGCTTGATACCGCTCCATCTGGTTTCTGGATGGATGGTCTTTTGAGCTGGGTGATTGGTAACCCGTTCCTGGGGGACACCCTACACCCACACCCGAACAAGCACCAGGGAGGGCAAAGAACAGCAGGTTCTTTGCGGGGAGCTCCTGGGGCTCAGAGAAGCCTCTGCAATAGCAAAGGGAAAAGTTATGGCACTGCCGTGGCTCTGAAGATGGACAAATAGGCTGAGATTCACCTCCCTGGACTTGAGATGTCTGAAAATTAGGTGTCTACATCTAAGCCTGTCAACTGGCTTCCATTTATAGTTATCAGGACGCAGCATTCACCTTCAAAGGGTGATTCATCTTTGCTATTCTGGGCACCTATTTTTGGCACGGGATGCTCTGTGCCCTGGAGGGGGGCAGCCACAGCAGCTAGGGTGAAAGAAAGAGGGCAAGATGGGATCTAGGGCGCGCGCAATTCATGATGACCCAGACATAAATTTTGTGGCTATGAACAGAAAGCTTTAGAACCTCGTAAACTCGGGTTTCTCAGCTGTATCGTGTATCTCTGGCAGATAACTCCAGTTACAATGCCAGCTTTGCATATTTTCTGCTTCACCCTTAGAGCTGAACAGTGAATCATTGTTGTACTTGCACATTTTGTGTGTGTGTGCAAATCTCCACGTTTTAAAGATCAGTTTAAAATAAACACAGAGCAAAAAAGACTCTCTAACTGTAACGGTGGAACGTCTCCCATGGGCGAAAGGACATGACAAAGCCATCTGTGTCCTGACAATCTGTTTTCATTGCAAAAAGCTGCTTCCACGAGTTTTTCTGGGGTATGCTATCTCGGTGCCTTGTCCCACTGCAATGACCCTGCTAGGCAATGACAGCATCATGAGATCAGATGCAACGACATCAGCGCTCCGAACGAACACTTGGGATCTGGTATTTCCAGAGAGGAAATGAAGTGCTGGCTCAGACCCAGGCTGCAGAGAGACTTGGCTTTGCTTCAGCTTCATTATATGTTTGGGCACCCAGTGCCCCCTCCCCAGCCCCACAAACCACAACCGAAGTCTGCAGAGGCAGGACTGTGAAGGCTGCAGCACCGCTCAGCCAAAGCCCCGCGCCACGTCAGGCTGCACCGGCGCAGCTTTTCCAGAAACACCCTCCTCACCTTATAGAACATGTCTCCCTCCTCCATCAGCTTGCTCAACAGGATGATCATGATGTCTGGTTTGGAGGTTGCCATCGCCCATGTTGCTGGACCTGCAGTGTACAGGATGCATGATGGGTAAAAAACTCATACAATGCAAGGGTGGTAGGAAGCTGGGTGGAAAAAATACCCTGGGGTGGGAATTTCTGCTGGAGAGAACAACTTGGCGTGGTCAAAGGGCAGAGCGCTCCAAATGATTGAGCTGACAATTCCTCCCGCACTTCAATGAACATCATCCACACTGTCCTGGTTTTCCTTTGCAGTCATTAAGGCTAATCCTAATCCCCACCTGGGGCTGGGAATGCCAGGAGCCACTTCCACCAGAGGGCGCTGCTGGTCGTGGAACCAGCTCGGGGGAGGGGACACGACAAAACTACTTAAAAGGGGGAAAAAATAAATAAAAAAAAAAAATAATCAAGAGTGGTTACATAAAAGCATTTCTAAATTAAAATCTCTGGCAGCGTACTAGGAAATCTGCAGTTTGACTGTCAATAGGCGTTTTGCGTTAAGTGGATTGTGATTTCCAACTTCACAAGATGTTGTTTCTACGAGAGTAGAAAATCCGTTAGGGTGGAGAGTAGAAAATCCATCAGGGTGGAAAATACGACAGGGGAAAGGTGGTGCCAAGTGCTGCTGGTGCTGGGCTGGGGACACGCTGGCTCCGTGCGGAGCCGCTGGGTATCTCAGGGGCTCACACCGGGAGGGAAGGGGTGGCAAAAATCTGGGGGCGGCTCGTTAGTGTGGGTGAAGAACAAGTCAACAATATTCTACCAGTAGATTCAGTACGTTTTGAGGGAAGGAGGTTAGTTTTTGAGTTCAAGTTATTCTCTGCAACAGTCATTAAAAAAATTATTCGAAGGTGAGGTAAATTAAAAGATTAGAGGTGTTGGGGACGCATGCAGGCTAAATCAAACAGGAGAAAGCAAGGCTGACAAAGCTATCAGATCGAAGCTGATGCTGACAGCAATGAGATATACCTCGTGGGCGACTCGGTAACGTCTGACAACCTTCAAAGAAAGGAGAAAACAAAAAGTTGTAGGAGAGAGGGGAAAAAAAAATGGATGAAGGTGAAAAAAAAAAAAAAAAAAAAAAAAAAAAAAAGAAAGGAAAAAAGCAGCTGTGAGAGGCAGGCAGCAAAGAAGCCAATGCACCAGCAAAATCCCCTTTCACAGGAAAACGTAACGTGAGCAGCTGTGTGGCGCAGCGCAGGTAACACTAAGATCTGAAAGCATACACAGAGCAAGTGAATGCAGCAGCTCACAGCAATGCACGGACACAGTACGTTTGTTGACTCAGACTAGTAAAGATAGAAAAAGCATTACCAGAGGAAAGACCTTGCCAAAGAAACAGTTGTTTATTGATTAACTTTGCTAAGTAATACGACAGCAAAAAAAAAAAAAAAAAAAAATTTCCCCATTTTAAGAAAGAGAAGAAGGCAGTCATGACTCGCCGGCTGCTTTTGGAGCACGAAGCAGCAGCCGGGGCTGAGGCTGCCTCTCTCTTACGCTTGTATTTTCTGGGAAGCCAGCCCCACTGCTCGGAGGGGCCTGAGCACGGAGCCGATGGCGGGCTGTCCCCTTGTTCCTACCTATCTTTGCTCCTTTCTTCAGGAGAGTGACGACGACCGAGGTGTTGCGGCACCCCACCGCCCTGTCGAGGGGCCGCATCCCGCTGTAGTCAACGTGCTCAATCATGGCCCCGTGGTCCACCAGAAACTGAACCTGCAACGAGAGGCCGGGGGGTCAGCGCTGCCCCGGGGCGGGACGCGGGGTGCTGGGGGCAGCAGGAGCTCGTCCTGCTCCGCCGCTCGGGCTATGGCCACCCCTGCCGGGTCTCAGCCTCGGAAGCGCCTGCACGCACGGGGGGCCGGGACTCTGTGTGCTTCTTGCTCCACCGAGCTCAACCATGCTGTCCTAGGGCTTTTACATCAACCACCTGTTTGCTTCTGCACCCGCTACAGGCCACTTACCACCTCTGCATCGCCGTAAAATGCGGCCAGGTCCAGCGGAGTGCGTCCGTTTTTATCCGCGTGGTCGGTGGCAGCTCCGTTCTCCACCAGGGAACGCACCACGGTGAGGTGCCCCTTCAGGCAAGCCCAGCTGAGGGCCGTCAAACCCTCCTTGTCCATCAGAGCGATGGAGGCACCTGAAAGAACGAGCATCCCTTCAGCAAAGAGCTCTCTGCTGTCGAGCACTACAATACAACCACCCATCCGCTTAGTGATGACAGCTTATTTTTAGAGAGCTATCTACATAATTATTAATGACTCTATTAACATTTCTCCCACTGCAGATCCCACCCTCCATGGCAACTTCAAATGCACCGATAGGAACTGTGGCAAAGGAGTTTATTCGCACCAAGCGGCAAACTTTTTCGCACCTAGCTCTGTAGGCTTTTCTGGCAAACATCTTCTGAGCAGCAGGGTGGATTTGACATCCCTCATCTGAGACATCAATCTTTCTTTTTAACTGTTTTGGTGTTTTTTTTTTTTTTTAATCAAAACCCATTGCAGCCTGTGTGAGTCAGAGATGAAGACCACTTTGCTGATTCAGCAGGTCACGGCGTACCAAGGGGAACTAAGTCAATTCAGCTCCGTCCTTCTAAAAAAGCACAGATTTTCCCCTCTTCACTCCCCTCCCCTTTACCCAAATTGACACAATTTCCAGCAGTGTTTCTCCTTGAAATTCACCCAACATAAATACGAAGCTGTGGGATAAACTACTGCCAACCGCAAGCCAAGGAGAGAGGGACCTGACATTTTCTTGGATGAAGAAATCACGCTGCCATACCAACGGGTCAGTTTTGCTTCATACGGCATATGGATACGCATGTGAGATCTGAACAGCAGCATTAAGCGAACGCTCCTGACGCCGTGGCACAGGCAGGACTTGGGCTCTGGGGCGAGCAGGAGAGGTCCCTACCAGCTCTGCTCCTCCGAGGAACCGCAGCTACCTGCGGGATGCTCCTGCCAGCAGGCCGGGGTGAATGCCTGCTGCAGCATTTTTCTCCTGTAGATAAAATCTCAAAACCGCCTGGCACGAGACCTTTGCTGGCTCCAGAAAGCCCAGCGAGTGGGGGAGTAATGTGAATTTCCTGAGCCTTCCCATTCATCCCAGCTGACATATCCCCCAGTTAGCACCACCGCCCCGATGCTAGCAAACTGCTAGGTCTTCCAGCTTGCACAACTTTTCCTTTGCGGAGGAGCACAACGCGCCAGCATCTGCCTGGGATATGTTCCGAAACCTCTGCCCAGAGCTCCCAGCCCAGCCGCAGGATCCGGCCCACCGTGTGCCCCCGAGCGGCACAGCCGGCTGGTGTGCCACGGGGGGACACGGGCTGCAGGGCGGCTCAAAGGCACAAGCAAAGGCACGGCAAAGTCCCCACATCTCGGCAGCCTTCCCTCACGTTGCCCACACCGCACCCAGGGACCCTTCGGAAGCCCCGGGAAAGCCCTGCCGATGATCCTCCGCTGACCCTGGGCCAACTTTCGTTCCTTTTTTTTTCGCGTTTGTATTTCTGAAGAGAGATCATATGAGAGAATGAGCAGAAGGTCAAGAAAAATAGTTGTAGCAAGATTTCCATCCATTTTAGGAACTGAACCAGCTGCCTGGCTTGGTTTCAAGAACTTTCATTGATGCAGAAAAATAGCAAAGCAAGATGAAACCTCATTTCATTCCTTCTTGCTCGCACCAGCTACTTTCTTGCAATCAAACCGTCAAAGCCTTCTCTTGTGTTTTCCCTCTGGTGAGAAATCTCCTGCAAGCAGAGGGAAGGCTGGAAAGCCACATCATCGCTCAGCCTTCCCACTCTTTTCCTGGTCCAGTGGAAGAGACACGCCATCCCACGGGGTACAGGCTGGGGGTATCACTGCAGCAACGCGAGCTGAAGGTCTAAGCCAGTGGAGAACGCACATCGCTTGGAGATGCCAAAACGCTGCTGCGAGGCGGGCTGGGCACAACCCCCGCGGCAGCACGAAGCTCTGCTCGACTCTGAAGGCATCCTCCGCTCCTTCGGGGATCCCCGTCCTACTGAGTGCTGAGGCACTGACCTCAACCCAACGGATGGTTCCGAGGGCCAGCGGATTAAGGTGACCTCGTGGGATGGACCCCTGCTGCAGTGGGGGAGGTTCTGTCTGGGTGACCCCAGCTGGCTGCTGAGAAGGGCTGGGCTGCTCCTTCCCTAAAACCCCCGAACCTGCTACATGCAAGAATTCATGATTTAATATGTCATCCAGCAGGCACGCCACGCAGCAATGAGCCGGCTGGTGAAAAAAAAATAAAAAATGACCGACACTTGGAGCATCAAAGAGAAGAAGGGAGCAGCCGGGATGGTCGGATCTTTTCTGTTCTGAGGGTCCAGGCTCGGTGGCATGTGTCAGAGGCACAAGGCAGGGGGCGAGGAGCAGGATCCACAGGTACCATGTGCCCCACGGCAGCAAAACCATCGAGGGATTGATTTTTGTGGAAAATTGAGGTTCAGAATCAAGCTCTCTCCAAAAGGAATGAGCATCTCCAAAAGGAATGAGCATCTCCAAAAGGAATGAGCATATTTTGCTTTGTGTAACACAGATTTGTACAAATACCAGCTCTAGCAGCAGCTGGGGAGTTTAATTCACCATTCACACGTCCGTTACTTCTGGGTGTTAAGCAAGAGCAGTAGGTAACTCCAAAAATTTGGATTTCAAATTGATTGATGACTGCAACTCTGTTAATAAGAAGTGTTTACTAACGCTGACTGTGTTAATCAAGTACAGTCAAATGAGATTTGCTTTGCAACACACTAATTAATGCTTATGGCTTATGATTCACACACTTTGATTTTAATGAAACATTGAACAGGATTGTCAAAGCCATTTTAATTAAAATATAACATTTATCACTGTACTCTGCCCAGGCTTGCGCTAACTTTTCAGGATCATGTGCTATAGCACATTTAGTGGAGCTTATTACACTATTCAGAAGAACGGATCTTTTAAAGTAAAAAAAGATTTTTGTATTTTTGACTTCTTGGGCTTTTCATGTCCAAAGAGCCAGGGAAACGTTACGTGCATTTGCTGGTGATCCCATAGCCAAGATCAGATTATTTGGTACTTTCATCCTCCACTGAACCAGTTGGTCTTAAGCAACATGCACAGTTCGCAAGTCTGGCAGAAACCCACATTTGCTTATTTTAAGCCTTCTACATAGATTCAGCCAAGCTGCAAGAGGAGCCACATTACAACGCAAACACGGAGAGTGTTGATTTGAAATTTTTGAAAACCTAGAACCGCAGAAAAGAATTCATTGAGTTAATTTGTAAGAAACTCATCCCTCAAACTGATCTTTGTCACACCCCTATGCAGGTTACAGCACTGAACAGCAAGGATCCCACTGGCCTGCGTGCAGGACAGATGGGCAATGAGAAACTTCTTGGAAGCCTGGCAATTCGACAGCGAAAAAATATTCTTACAACTACTATGCAGAATATTCAAGTGTCTCACATTTTGGCTAAGAGGTCAGACACAGTCACTTACGATATGAAGAAAATATCCCTTCCCAAAGAGGGATCTTACCTGAAATAAAAATATCAAATAACAATACAAGAATTAAATGCTATTTCTAGGAAAAAGAAAAAAAAAAAAAAAAAAAAAAAGGAAAATCACCCAACCAAAACAAACAAACATTGGCTATTTGTCAAAACGACCCCACAAAAAACCAAACCCCCCTGAAGCCTCTCTAAGGAACTACCGAAACAAGAAATAGTCGTGTTCACACAGGTTGCAGGCAGCGTGTCGGGGTGACTCACCTCAAACACGAACGGCAGAAATGAGCAAAACTGAAACATGCTCCTGTGAGGGAGAGTCACCGGATACCGAAAGTGCTGAGCAAAGCCAACCTGTGAGTGAAAGCTTTGGAACGATTCTGGTTTCACTAAACACACCGAAGCCTTGCCTGGGCTGGGGCCTCACCCTCCTGCTGATGCAGTGTCAAACACGTGGCCACCAACACTAGCACGAAAAATGGAAGCGTTAAAACGTGTCCCCTTGCCTGCCTGTTCCGTGGCGATGCTGACAGCTCAGTCGCATCACTTGTTGTTTTTTTCTCTAAGGTGAAAGCTCCAAGCATGGTTCAAGGGCATGTTCTTAACTCAATGCTCAAAGCACCTGCGATTCATTAGTTCATTTTCCACCTCAAATGCGCGGTTTGGAGGCCGTGAGCACCAACCAGACAACAAAACGCATGGCCAAGATTAACACTAGGGCTACTCTAGTCTGTCCCCAAGAAGCTGGATACGTTGCTGAGAACCTGCCCCACTGCCCGCTCCAGCAGCAGGATTACAGCCCCCAGCCCGACACAACGGACCCCAGCTGTGCAGGAGCCAGTGCGGTGGGACGTGCCAGGGCTGGTCCCCAACATGCTTCCAGCTGCGTGCTCTAACCTTGTGCAAGCAGGAACTCCACCGTGCCCAGGTGTCCCTCGGATGCAGCCATCATCAGCGGTGTCCGCCCCTGCTTGTCTGCCATGTTCACATCAGCGCCGTGCGTGAGCAAGAGGTCTACAATCTGCAACACAAAGCGAGACCAAGCGCTGTATGGAGAGACCAGTTGGGAACCAGAGCCGAGGATGAGCAGCGCGGTCCCCGTGGCGTGAAAACTCACCCCCCGGGGCACGGTGCCCTCTGGGATTACTGCTGCAAGGTCAGGGCACAGGAGGAGCAACAGAGGTGTAAGGACAGGAAAAATGACCTTTTAAGTCAAGAGCATCTCGTTTGCTCCCCCAACGGTGAGATAACACAGTACTTAAGCAAAAGCTGCGCGCAGCCAGTGAGAGCACGGGTGCATGAAGCATCAGCATCCTTGCTCCCATCACTCCCCAGAAGACCAGGGCTTGCCTCCTGCACCCGGCATCCCGGCGGGCACACGGGACGGCCCGAGCGCGGACACCAGGCACTGCGCTGAGCCACTCACCTGCCAGTGGCCCTGTCTCACGGCGCTGAAGAGCGGGATGACACCGCGGCGGTTGGGCTGGGCCACCGCGGCGCCCTGCTCCAGGAGGAGCCGGCAGACATCCAGCTTCCCGCGTCCCGCCGCCGCCGTCAGGGCTGGAGGAGAGAAGAACAGTGAAGGGAAGGTGCCGCGCTCCCCACGGAGCTCCCCCCGTCCCGAGGCAGGTCCTCCCGCTGGGCACCGGAGCGACGGAGCCTGAAATGCCAAACGTCCCTCCCGGCAGGCCAAACGAGCAAAGAAAACTGGTTGGGTCAGGGCAGTTCGAGCTCTTATCATTTTAGTTAACTTCAAAGGTCAAGTCTTCCCCGGCAAGATCTCGGAACATTATGGAATAGGATGGAAATAATCAGCTTTTATTACTTTCCGCGAGTGAAACCGGGCGAGAACTGCAATGAGCGCGCCGTCGCCTACAGGCATGCACAGCTGGTGCCCACGGGGTGGCTGCGAAGGACCAAGAGCCTGGTCATGGAGAGCCCTCCCTGCTCCCCCCGGCGTCCCACGGGCTTCCCCACCACAGGCTGCGAGCCGGGTGCCCAGCACGCGCCCAGAGAAAGCCCCGCTCTCCTGCTCTCCGGGTCCGTGCCGTCTTGCCAAGACCCTCTGCAACCCGCCCTGGCTCACTCCACCGGGACTACACGTGCGGGACCGAGCGGGAGGCAGGGACAGATCGCTGCCACCCCGGGTGTCGGGCAGATTTGTGGGTCTTCTCTGTCTGAACAAGCACACAGCAGCACCATTCAGACAGAGGATTCCCCTTTTCAGTATCTCACCTTAGCCCGTAGATCTTTGAAACCAAAGAAACAACTGTAAGGCAAACCCGGTATGAAAATTTTCACCCGTTCTCCCAGAAAACCACGAATTCTGGGCTTTGTTTGTGGCCAAGACTGATCCTACCAGCAAGGGTCTTTGTGCAAACCCAAACTTCTCTCTCGCTCCCAGTATTACAGATGCTCCCAGCACCACAGGTGGGTGGAAGCAGCACCCCAGAGTCCTTCCCTGACAAAACGTGCTCCGTTAACTCAGAAAGTATGGGTGGGTTAGAAAAGACACATTCAAACTGAAAATAGTTCCAGGCGCAGGCTCTGCCTTCGGCTCGTCTTGGGTAGTAATTTTAGACTTTGTGGTCCCTCCCTCCTCTCCCCAACTTTCCGTGCGCTCCAGCTCAGCTCCACTGGCTCGATGCTCTGCTGCTTCCAGTAGGAGTCAGAGCAGAAGGTGGGAGTCTATTTCTAACTGACGTAGCTTGTTTTTTCTTTGAAGTACATTTCTGTGGGATGGCTGATTACGAGGTGTTGATGGGTTTCCAACTGCAACACTGTTAATGTTGGGGGATTTAATTAATTCTCTATTCTGTTCCACATTATGGTTCAGTTTTCTTCTCTTGGGGTGGAGAGACACCAAGAGTTAAAAGAAAAATCATCTCGCTGCCACAAGCAGAACGTTCTGCAAAATCTATAATCAGATCCATGTGGGTTTTAAACGTAAGCTACAAATATAGAAGGAGGACTGCGCGTAATGTGCACGGCAGAGGGGTCGGTATGCAGGGCTTTTGGGTTCTATTTCTAAACCTGCCCGCACTTGAAATGTTGCAGGTTAATTTGAGGTGTTTCACGTCAAAACGACTTATATTTGCAACAACGAAATACTGTACAGCACCTGGGTGTTTGGTGTTAGTCATGAAATGTTCTTTGGAAAAGACACTACTGAAACAGGGGGATTTGATCCGCGGCCACACCCTTACCCCCCTCCACCCTGCCCTGCCATCCACTCTACCCGCACCGACACATCTTTCCGCTACTCTCTTCCTCAGGGTCAAAGCAACTGGTAGCTTCAGTCCGTCCCCTGCAGCTCCAAGCTGCAGAGCCCAAGGGGAGCTCAAAAATTTCTGTGCTATCAGCAGGTCACACCTTGCTGCTTCAGGAAGGTTCCACACCGATGTGCTGGATTTCTGCTGCCTGCTGAGAGAGACCTACCCGAGCTCGTCTCGTAGAACGCACAGACACCTAAACATCCATTCTCAGAAACGGGGAAATGCTCTGAGGGGTGAGAGGAGCTCGGTGCAGCTGGGCCCTGGGGGACCAACTCACCAAGGCACACCAGGCTTCACCGGCGCCTGCACTTTGACCAGAAGGATGGACTAGATGACCCGCTGCAGTCCCTCCAGCTGCAACGAGCCCGACAGCCCCCGCTGCTCCCAGCACAGGCACCCACCCCTGCACCTCCAGCCTTCGGACCAAAGTGGCTTCTGACATCCCCAAGCTCCAGCTCCACTGCTGCCCACCTTGAGCCTGTGGCTGGTGTCCAATTGTCCAAGCCCAAAAGCTCAATTAAATTACTTCAGGAAAAATTCTAGAAGCATCTGCTTATTTAAGCCTTTCAGCACTCCTTAGAGGGACTCAGCAGCCTGTTTCTGGCATCAGCAACGTGCCTTACAACAGCCATTAGTCTCCAAAAACCCCACAACACAAGGTAAGGCTCTGCCTGTGTGTTGAAAGGAGACTGGAAAAGCCAAGGAAAGGTGATGAGAGGAAATGAGAGAAATGGAAATGCTTTGTTTGAAGTTTTTCTGTCTGCCAGAGAGCTCCTATGGCCCAGCATGAGCGAGGCAAGCCCACCAAGCCCAGCCAAGGCACAGCAACCAGGATGCTGGGCTGGAAAACGTTCATTTGCAGCTTTTCCATGAGGACGTAATGCCAGGAGAACAACTCACAGTGCAATAACAAAGTCTTGGCATAAAGGCCATAAAACGGTTGCTGCATTTCTCAAAACACAGCTCAACCAAAACCTGAGACAAGTTTCAGGTGTGGGCATGCTCCCCTCCGTCAGCGAGCAACGTCCAGATGAGCCACAGTCTCCGGCACCAGGGATCTGCAAGGGCGCATCCTGCCTCGGCTGTTGTGCAGAACACGTCTCGTTCTCGTAGAGGAAAAAACAACTTTATCTGGACAAGGAATCATGAAGTCGCCCTACACGGCACGTGTACCTGCTCCCCAGCCTGGCAGCCAGCCCAAGGCAGCCTGATGGGGTCGTTCGTTGCACCTCCAACTCTGACGGAGTTATTACAAGTGACTCAGATACTTTCGTGTTGGGTTTTGATCTTAGTCTTGTCCCTGGGAGAAATATTCCATCTGGAGTCGGCTTTAGTCTGCTGTCAGCAATTCCTAAACTTACGATGTCACTTGGCACTGCCACGGGGATGATATCAAGCTGATATCACTAAGGCAGGCAGGCAGCTCTGCTCTGCGGAAGATTAGACACATGAGCAACAAGTATCAAAAAAACAGACAAGACATGATTCAGATTTTTAGAGCAGATTGCTATTTTTGGGTTGAAACCAGCATTTCTCTTCAAATTTAACTGAACTCGCTCTTTACTTTGGGGAAAATAATAATAATAATAATAATAATAATAATGATCAAGAAACGATCTAAAAGGGAGTCTGTAGATCCGCATAAACTTGTTCTGCCTGTGCCTGGGCAGAAGACTGCTGAATTTAGTGGCTGGCTTGGTTTTGCTCATTTTCCCGTTTTCCCTACCACCAATTTTAATGGGATAAAACCCCATCCTTTGAGATGGCTCCTCAGTGTGTGTGTGATTTGTGAATCACAAATTCACATTCCCACCTATCGCAGTTACTCAGAAACCACTCCCAGACCTCTGGGTGAGCCCAGCTTTTGGCATTGTTGGGAGGAGAGGTGTGGGAAGGGGGACAACAGAGGTGGGAAAGGCTCCTGCTGAAGAGTCCTGGGGGCATCGGGCAGGCTAGGAACGGCAGAGCAGCCCAGCACAGAGGGAAAGAGCAACGAGAAGAGCTGGATGGTGTCAGGGAGATGAGCGTGGTGCTCACTTCCAGCCTGGAGCACAGGGCTGAGCAGGAGGGAGCGGGATGGTGTGACCTGCAAAGGCAGACCCCCAGCGACGGGCAGGGTCAGATGGCCCCGGCTTTACACCAGGCTCTGCCAGATCCATCCAGGCAGCCCAGGACTATCCCAGCGCAGTATCTGTAGCGTCTGACGCTGCCCACGAGGTTACTTTGCAGGGAGACATCTCAGCAGCTTTCGATCTAACTCGGAAGGTGCCTGGATCACCATCCTATTTACACGATGGTCCTCAGGAGCCAAACAGCAGAGAACATTCTGGATGGCCCTGGCCTGGTCACCACTGCAGACCGTGAGCTCACTGGTGGCGAAGCCGTTCTCCCGTTACCGAGGTTCAGCCATTTCACTTGGCTAATCCCATTCCTCATTCTCTTTTTCTCCCACGACACCCTAGGGGCACTTTTAATTGCTCATTTATGTTGCCCTTATTTCCGCCAACAACGGCACAACGCCCCCGGCACTCCGTGACGTCCCTGTGGGCGCAGGAGCTGACTCTGTCCCTGCCACCCTGCGCGGGGCACAGAGCAGCCCGGGCACCCCCGGCGGCGCAGCTCATCCTTCTCTCCTTGTCCTTGACAGCTCAGGGGCAATACTTTCTGCTAGACACCGCACCTTTCCGGAGGTAAACCAGCTCAGAACACAACCCTGCCCCCCCCACCTCGCCCCCTTCTAAGCAGACACAGCCCCACCAAGGACCGAGCCACGTGCCCACCGCCGCCTGTGCCCTTGGATCGTGTCGTTCTTAAACAAAGGTGACAGACCCAACGTCAGCACCCGCTACCCCGACAGGAACGTTCCCTTGGTGTATTATCTTGACAGGAACATTCCCAGTGATGGAAGTAGATTAGTGAGTTGAGTACAAAAGGCGGTGGGTAATATTTCTGAGGTCACTGGAGTGAAAAGCTAACGGCTGCGAGTTTGAGTATCTCAAGAAACGGAGACGACAGCGCGCTTTGTGTCTGTGGGGTGGAAGGGGTGACCGGCTGCTTTTGTTTTAGTAGAAGTTGGGAAAGCAAGGCTTCTGTGTTATACCCACTAATACCAAAATATAGTACTGCACAAACAGACATCGGTTTAATTACCAGGTACTAAATAATGAGAAGTTTTCAGAAAATCAATGGATAACTTAACAGTCATGGTGCTGCACGTAATGGGGAAGGCGAGAGAGAAGCAGGGAGATGCTTTGGATAAACATGCCCAATAACAAGAGAGAAATTGCAGGATTGTGTGTCCCTCTCACGTAACGTGAGATGTTTCAGAGAAATCAGGGGTCTGGTTGTCAGAAATGCTGCATGCCTGCACACTCCTGAGAAGTGCCAGGGGCTGCAGCAGCTCAGGATTTTCAAAACTCAAACTTGTCTGTTTTACTTAAGCTGAGTGCAAGCTCCACCCTGGCTCATGTAAACCACCTGAAATCGGAGCAGAGGAGCTGATCCTTCTCCCTTCATCAGAACAGCCGAGGGATGCACCAGGTGGTGGGGAGCCCATAAATACAAACACAAACACGCAAGATGAAGCTACCGCATCTAGAGAAATCACCTGTCTCTCCCCAGAGGCTGTCAAAGCTGTTGATTTGTGCTCGCTCCACCTCCTCTTCGTCTTTTTCTGGAAGATCGAGCAGGTAGGAGACAATCTAAAACAAAATGACATGTCAGCTCACGAACTGGGATGCGTTATCTATAAACGGCTGACATCTCAACACGAGCTCCTCTGAATACACAGAGGGAAAGGAACAGCCTCTGCCTGCCCCCCCCGAGCTCTAGTAAGTATTCCTCCAGCGATCCACCACCAAACCTGCTGCCCTGGATGAGCAAAAAAACCCCACAGACCCACCCGAGGGTCTTGCTGCAGCCAGAGGTGACGAGCCTTTGTAGTGTCGGTTCCTTACGACCGTATCTGTTCTGGTACAGATGACCCAGCGCGTGCAGCGGGTGCCCTCGGGGGAGGGTGTTTGGGTAAAATGGGACCCCTCCTCAGGGGAAGGGGCAGCAACTGCCGCAGGTGCTGGGGCTCTGCTGAGGGGACCGGCGGCAATACTGGACCTGGCATGGTCAGGTGTATGGTTGGACTCGATCCGAAAGGTGTTTTCCAACCAAAATGATTCTATACATCATCTTGCACACGGCAGATCTTGAGCAGTATGACAGGATGAAGCTCTTTGACTCTTCTCTCCCCCAACACACAGTCCAAAGCCACCTGGTCTCACACTGCCCCAGCAGCGCTGGGCAGCGGCGTAAGCAGCGTGCTGGTTATCCCCCCTGCTTCAACGTTTGTTCCAGCGACCTGACGGCTTGTTGGGCTTCCCCTCCTGGATGCCCACCCAGACCCCGGCACCTGCTGAGGGATGTGGGAATCCCACTGCCTGGGATGGGAAGGGGAGGAGGAGCAGGATGGAGGCACTGACTCCGGCTCCGAGACCCCCTTTGGTCAACACTCTGGCCAGGACCCACAGCCAAGCGGTGGTTCCCCACCCCCCAGAGGTGCTGGCAGACCTCACCTCGGTGTAGCCCATGCTGGCCGCGGCGATCAGCGCCTGCTGGATGGCGTGGCTCTTCTTAAACACGCCCTGCTGCTGCCCAGCCATGGTCCAGTCGCACTGGATCAGGAACTTCACCACCTCCAGGTGTCCCCTGAGCGCAGCGTGGACCAGAGCGCACTGACCGTTCTTGTCCAGATGATCCACCTTGAAAAGAGATGACAAAATACAACTGAGCCAAATCACCAGCAAAATGCCTTTGTTTCTTCAGTGTTTCCAGCCCCAGTTTCAAAATAATGCCGCATGTGCATATTTCTGGTAAACTATCCCTTCCACAACCAGAAAACAACCCTTCCCACAGCAATTCTGCCCCAGGCTCAGGCATCCTCATGGCCACAAGTGTTTGCTTTGGGTAACACCACTATTTTTTTAAGCTTTCTTCCATCTTCTTCAGACTCAAAGGCTGCAAAAGCATTTTTCCCTTTGTGTCCCAAAGTCCAGTAACTGTGTTTTCTTGCAGACTGAAATCATACACGCTGATATCATCTCCTTTATTCAAACCCACAAAGGGCAAACCAGCTTCTTTTCTAGATATTTCTGTTGAGAGCCACAGAAGCGCCTGAGCCTGCAGGAGCTCGTCAGGTGGGTTCTCAGGACAGGGCATGGTTTTCACTTGATGCCTGAAGACATCAGCTGGGATTTCTAGGTCCCATCCCAAGTCCAGTAACTTTGAGAAAACAGGACAGGTAGATCAGCTACCATCCTCCTGCTGGTTAACCCTTGCAGTGCTCTGCAACCTATTATATCTCGTATTATAAAAGTGAGAAATAATTATTTTAGGAATATATTCTACTAATATTAACTGGTTATATCATACATACAGGAAATATTTCTCATAATACATTAATATTTATAATGTATTAATGTATTTCTCATTTCTCAACTTACGCAGCAATCAGCGTTGCAGTTTTCTATGCCAGAATCAAACATCTCACCCTTCAAACCAAACCCAGCTGGTCCCCTCCACACAGTCCGGGATACTCAAGGAAAGCTGTGAGTGGCAGGACCTCTGCGTTGCACTGCGCTGCCCGAATATTCCTGCTCTCGGAGGTGGAATGCTGCTGCTCACCACTGAGTGCCAGCGAGTCACCCAACTCTCCCAACAAAAGCAGAAATCTTTTTTTTCCTCCGCACTGTCCTCGCACTACTGCAGACAGCACAGCAAGATCTACACGCCCCCCCGCCCCCCCATCCCTCCTGACTTTCATACCAAGAGTACCCAAACCCATATATTGCGTTTTGAACTGAAGCTAAACATACAGAGAAACCACAAATTGTTTCCAGGAGGATCCACTTCAAAAATCAGCACAATTTTCTTCTTCAACAAAATCTTTAAGCTTGACTCATTATATACAATTAAAACTCCAAACACCCACCACAAAGCTAAACAAAGGGTATTTTTCTACGACAAGTCTTGACAGAAGTTTTGGGGAAACGTTGTCTCAAGGAGGTATTTAAAGAGGGCCCCGTGCTGCAAAAGCAGCGCTGCCACTCTCAACCTCGTGAGGTTCAAGGACTTCCCCAGAGCATCCTTCTGCGGCCACCCGTGTGGTGCTGATTAGGCAGCTCCTACCTCAGACCTGAACTCCAGAATGCT